>NW_027461801.1:0-682270 GCF_050947455.1 Rhinoderma darwinii | reverse complement strand
GGCAACGCCCAAATGCCCTGCTGCCATGCAGATAAACACTGGCAGCGGCAGCAAGTGCATGCCCACAGCCACCCCTTGTTCCTTCACACCTTGTATCAGCTGTAATCCAGTCCAGTCCAGTGCTGCCTGCTGAGCAGCACTGACCAACACTGCCTGGGCCCAGGCTTTTATCTCTGAGGCCCCATTATGATGTCAGAAAGCTGGCTCTGGAATCCTGAGGGCTCCACTATGACACGTGCAAAGTTCCGTCTGAACTTTATATAAGACGGTGAGGCTCAGTCAGTCACTCAGTGTTGCCTGAGAGGGCAACACTGCAACAGCCGGCCGCCAGGCTGTCTTTTTTTTGCACAGCTAGTTGCCTCCAGGAGGCCACAAGAGGGAGACAAGGGACTGCAAAATGGAAAATAGGCATCCACCAACTTTACAGACAACTTCTCCTTGCTCCTACAACCTCCATCCTTGCACAGTTTGTTATTCTTCTAGGTAACATAGTAACAAATCCAAATTGCTGCTCTCTTTGTAGGCAAGCAAGGCTTTGTTGCAACTGCAATTCTTACTTCTTCTTGAAATGTAGGGACGACAGTACATTCCATCACATCCATCTAGTGTACACAGGTAGGTCCATTGTGGCGGGCAGGCGAGCGGGCGGGCTGCTTTATTGGCTGTTTGCTGTTCCCCTACTCCACTCCACTATTTGACTGTTGTGCTGCATCAATCAATCAATCAATCAATCAATCAATCAATCAATCAATCAATCAATCAGTGGCTGGCTCAGGTGCAGCTCTTTAACTTACCTAAAAGGGAGGGCGGAGAGAAGACAAGGAAGGTGAATGAGGTGTTCCAATGTGAAATGCCGGAAACACAGAAACACAGACGACACACAACAAGAGGTGGCAATCTATTCATTAATTGCATTTAATCAATGAGCTCATTATCACTCATGCATTGTCCAACAGGTGTTGAAATAATGGGATTAAAAGGGGAGATCCCTTCAGAAAGACAGAAACAATAGCAAAGACAAAAAACACTTTTGGAATCTGCTTTTAGTCAACACATAAGGAAAGGGTGCACCGGTCCTGGAAATACTGCAATACCAGGTCAATGCGTGGAGTGGACAGAGCAAGCTCTATTTCCATCTCCCTGTTCTAAAAATCCATTTAATATATGGTCCCCAGATAGGGGACGTATCAGATATTAAACTGATAAGAACAGATACTACACTTGATCTTAGCCAAAAGGCCGAGAAGCGATAACCCGAACGGGCCGCGCGTTGCCCGAGCCTGCCCGATACTGCTGTTCAGCCCTTGCAGCGATTCAGCCTACTTCTAGGCAATTCCATGGGGCCCTGCAGGCTCACACACTCACAGCTACACGGGAGGTGAATAAAGGCCGGAGAGGAAGCCAGACAGGATTTGCTTCTTTTGCTTGCACCACAATGCAGTGCTGAAAGAGGAGGAATCTACATAAAAACGCCTTCCTGGCAACGCCCAAATGCCCTGCTGCCATGCAGATAAACACTGGCAGCGGCAGCAAGTGCATGCCCACAGCCACCCCTTGTTCCTTCACACCTTGTATCAGCTGTAATCCAGTCCAGTCCAGTGCTGCCTGCTGAGCAGCACTGACCAACACTGCCTGGGCCCAGGCTTTTATCTCTGAGGCCCCATTATGATGTCAGAAAGCTGGCTCTGGAATCCTGAGGGCTCCACTATGACACGTGCAAAGTTCCGTCTGAACTTTATATAAGACGGTGAGGCTCAGTCAGTCACTCAGTGTTGCCTGAGAGGGCAACACTGCAACAGCCGGCCGCCAGGCTGTCTTTTTTTTGCACAGCTAGTTGCCTCCAGGAGGCCACAAGAGGGAGACAAGGGACTGCAAAATGGAAAATAGGCATCCACCAACTTTACAGACAACTTCTCCTTGCTCCTACAACCTCCATCCTTGCACAGTTTGTTATTCTTCTAGGTAACATAGTAACAAATCCAAATTGCTGCTCTCTTTGTAGGCAAGCAAGGCTTTGTTGCAACTGCAATTCTTACTTCTTCTTGAAATGTAGGGACGACAGTACATTCCATCACATCCATCTAGTGTACACAGGTAGGTCCATTGTGGCGGGCAGGCGAGCGGGCGGGCTGCTTTATTGGCTGTTTGCTGTTCCCCTACTCCACTCCACTATTTGACTGTTGTGCTGCTCAATCAATCAATCAATCAATCAATCAATCAATCAATCAATCAATCAATCAATCAGTGGCTGGCTCAGGTGCAGCTCTTTAACTTACCTAAAAGGGAGGGCGGAGAGAAGACAAGGAAGGTGAATGAGGTGTTCCAATGTGAAATGCCGGAAACACAGAAACACAGACGACACACAACAAGAGGTGGCAATCTATTCATTAATTGCATTTAATCAATGAGCTCATTATCACTCATGCATTGTCCAACAGGTGTTGAAATAATGGGATTAAAAGGGGAGATCCCTTCAGAAAGACAGAAACAATAGCAAAGACAAAAAACACTTTTGGAATCTGCTTTTAGTCAACACATAAGGAAAGGGTGCACCGGTCCTGGAAATACTGCAATACCAGGTCAATGCGTGGAGTGGACAGAGCAAGCTCTATTTCCATCTCCCTGTTCTAAAAATCCATTTAATATATGGTCCCCAGATAGGGGACGTATCAGATATTAAACTGATAAGAACAGATACTACACTTGATCTTAGCCAAAAGGCCGAGAAGCGATAACCCGAACGGGCCGCGCGTTGCCCGAGCCTGCCCGATACTGCTGTTCAGCCCTTGCAGCGATTCAGCCTACTTCTAGGCAATTCCATGGGGCCCTGCAGGCTCACACACTCACAGCTACACGGGAGGTGAATAAAGGCCGGAGAGGAAGCCAGACAGGATTTGCTTCTTTTGCTTGCACCACAATGCAGTGCTGAAAGAGGAGGAATCTACATAAAAACGCCTTCCTGGCAACGCCCAAATGCCCTGCTGCCATGCAGATAAACACTGGCAGCGGCAGCAAGTGCATGCCCACAGCCACCCCTTGTTCCTTCACACCTTGTATCAGCTGTAATCCAGTCCAGTCCAGTGCTGCCTGCTGAGCAGCACTGACCAACACTGCCTGGGCCCAGGCTTTTATCTCTGAGGCCCCATTATGATGTCAGAAAGCTGGCTCTGGAATCCTGAGGGCTCCACTATGACACGTGCAAAGTTCCGTCTGAACTTTATATAAGACGGTGAGGCTCAGTCAGTCACTCAGTGTTGCCTGAGAGGGCAACACTGCAACAGCCGGCCGCCAGGCTGTCTTTTTTTTGCACAGCTAGTTGCCTCCAGGAGGCCACAAGAGGGAGACAAGGGACTGCAAAATGGAAAATAGGCATCCACCAACTTTACAGACAACTTCTCCTTGCTCCTACAACCTCCATCCTTGCACAGTTTGTTATTCTTCTAGGTAACATAGTAACAAATCCAAATTGCTGCTCTCTTTGTAGGCAAGCAAGGCTTTGTTGCAACTGCAATTCTTACTTCTTCTTGAAATGTAGGGACGACAGTACATTCCATCACATCCATCTAGTGTACACAGGTAGGTCCATTGTGGCGGGCAGGCGAGCGGGCGGGCTGCTTTATTGGCTGTTTGCTGTTCCCCTACTCCACTCCACTATTTGACTGTTGTGCTGCATCAATCAATCAATCAATCAATCAATCAATCAATCAATCAATCAATCAATCAGTGGCTGGCTCAGGTGCAGCTCTTTAACTTACCTAAAAGGGAGGGCGGAGAGAAGACAAGGAAGGTGAATGAGGTGTTCCAATGTGAAATGCCGGAAACACAGAAACACAGACGACACACAACAAGAGGTGGCAATCTATTCATTAATTGCATTTAATCAATGAGCTCATTATCACTCATGCATTGTCCAACAGGTGTTGAAATAATGGGATTAAAAGGGGAGATCCCTTCAGAAAGACAGAAACAATAGCAAAGACAAAAAACACTTTTGGAATCTGCTTTTAGTCAACACATAAGGAAAGGGTGCACCGGTCCTGGAAATACTGCAATACCAGGTCAATGCGTGGAGTGGACAGAGCAAGCTCTATTTCCATCTCCCTGTTCTAAAAATCCATTTAATATATGGTCCCCAGATAGGGGACGTATCAGATATTAAACTGATAAGAACAGATACTACACTTGATCTTAGCCAAAAGGCCGAGAAGCGATAACCCGAACGGGCCGCGCGTTGCCCGAGCCTGCCCGATACTGCTGTTCAGCCCTTGCAGCGATTCAGCCTACTTCTAGGCAATTCCATGGGGCCCTGCAGGCTCACACACTCACAGCTACACGGGAGGTGAATAAAGGCCGGAGAGGAAGCCAGACAGGATTTGCTTCTTTTGCTTGCACCACAATGCAGTGCTGAAAGAGGAGGAATCTACATAAAAACGCCTTCCTGGCAACGCCCAAATGCCCTGCTGCCATGCAGATAAACACTGGCAGCGGCAGCAAGTGCATGCCCACAGCCACCCCTTGTTCCTTCACACCTTGTATCAGCTGTAATCCAGTCCAGTCCAGTGCTGCCTGCTGAGCAGCACTGACCAACACTGCCTGGGCCCAGGCTTTTATCTCTGAGGCCCCATTATGATGTCAGAAAGCTGGCTCTGGAATCCTGAGGGCTCCACTATGACACGTGCAAAGTTCCGTCTGAACTTTATATAAGACGGTGAGGCTCAGTCAGTCACTCAGTGTTGCCTGAGAGGGCAACACTGCAACAGCCGGCCGCCAGGCTGTCTTTTTTTTGCACAGCTAGTTGCCTCCAGGAGGCCACAAGAGGGAGACAAGGGACTGCAAAATGGAAAATAGGCATCCACCAACTTTACAGACAACTTCTCCTTGCTCCTACAACCTCCATCCTTGCACAGTTTGTTATTCTTCTAGGTAACATAGTAACAAATCCAAATTGCTGCTCTCTTTGTAGGCAAGCAAGGCTTTGTTGCAACTGCAATTCTTACTTCTTCTTGAAATGTAGGGACGACAGTACATTCCATCACATCCATCTAGTGTACACAGGTAGGTCCATTGTGGCGGGCAGGCGAGCGGGCGGGCTGCTTTATTGGCTGTTTGCTGTTCCCCTACTCCACTCCACTATTTGACTGTTGTGCTGCATCAATCAATCAATCAATCAATCAATCAATCAATCAATCAATCAATCAATCAATCAATCAATCAATCAGTGGCTGGCTCAGGTGCAGCTCTTTAACTTACCTAAAAGGGAGGGCGGAGAGAAGACAAGGAAGGTGAATGAGGTGTTCCAATGTGAAATGCCGGAAACACAGAAACACAGACGACACACAACAAGAGGTGGCAATCTATTCATTAATTGCATTTAATCAATGAGCTCATTATCACTCATGCATTGTCCAACAGGTGTTGAAATAATGGGATTAAAAGGGGAGATCCCTTCAGAAAGACAGAAACAATAGCAAAGACAAAAAACACTTTTGGAATCTGCTTTTAGTCAACACATAAGGAAAGGGTGCACCGGTCCTGGAAATACTGCAATACCAGGTCAATGCGTGGAGTGGACAGAGCAAGCTCTATTTCCATCTCCCTGTTCTAAAAATCCATTTAATATATGGTCCCCAGATAGGGGACGTATCAGATATTAAACTGATAAGAACAGATACTACACTTGATCTTAGCCAAAAGGCCGAGAAGCGATAACCCGAACGGGCCGCGCGTTGCCCGAGCCTGCCCGATACTGCTGTTCAGCCCTTGCAGCGATTCAGCCTACTTCTAGGCAATTCCATGGGGCCCTGCAGGCTCACACACTCACAGCTACACGGGAGGTGAATAAAGGCCGGAGAGGAAGCCAGACAGGATTTGCTTCTTTTGCTTGCACCACAATGCAGTGCTGAAAGAGGAGGAATCTACATAAAAACGCCTTCCTGGCAACGCCCAAATGCCCTGCTGCCATGCAGATAAACACTGGCAGCGGCAGCAAGTGCATGCCCACAGCCACCCCTTGTTCCTTCACACCTTGTATCAGCTGTAATCCAGTCCAGTCCAGTGCTGCCTGCTGAGCAGCACTGACCAACACTGCCTGGGCCCAGGCTTTTATCTCTGAGGCCCCATTATGATGTCAGAAAGCTGGCTCTGGAATCCTGAGGGCTCCACTATGACACGTGCAAAGTTCCGTCTGAACTTTATATAAGACGGTGAGGCTCAGTCAGTCACTCAGTGTTGCCTGAGAGGGCAACACTGCAACAGCCGGCCGCCAGGCTGTCTTTTTTTTGCACAGCTAGTTGCCTCCAGGAGGCCACAAGAGGGAGACAAGGGACTGCAAAATGGAAAATAGGCATCCACCAACTTTACAGACAACTTCTCCTTGCTCCTACAACCTCCATCCTTGCACAGTTTGTTATTCTTCTAGGTAACATAGTAACAAATCCAAATTGCTGCTCTCTTTGTAGGCAAGCAAGGCTTTGTTGCAACTGCAATTCTTACTTCTTCTTGAAATGTAGGGACGACAGTACATTCCATCACATCCATCTAGTGTACACAGGTAGGTCCATTGTGGCGGGCAGGCGAGCGGGCGGGCTGCTTTATTGGCTGTTTGCTGTTCCCCTACTCCACTCCACTATTTGACTGTTGTGCTGCATCAATCAATCAATCAATCAATCAATCAATCAATCAATCAATCAATCAATCAGTGGCTGGCTCAGGTGCAGCTCTTTAACTTACCTAAAAGGGAGGGCGGAGAGAAGACAAGGAAGGTGAATGAGGTGTTCCAATGTGAAATGCCGGAAACACAGAAACACAGACGACACACAACAAGAGGTGGCAATCTATTCATTAATTGCATTTAATCAATGAGCTCATTATCACTCATGCATTGTCCAACAGGTGTTGAAATAATGGGATTAAAAGGGGAGATCCCTTCAGAAAGACAGAAACAATAGCAAAGACAAAAAACACTTTTGGAATCTGCTTTTAGTCAACACATAAGGAAAGGGTGCACCGGTCCTGGAAATACTGCAATACCAGGTCAATGCGTGGAGTGGACAGAGCAAGCTCTATTTCCATCTCCCTGTTCTAAAAATCCATTTAATATATGGTCCCCAGATAGGGGACGTATCAGATATTAAACTGATAAGAACAGATACTACACTTGATCTTAGCCAAAAGGCCGAGAAGCGATAACCCGAACGGGCCGCGCGTTGCCCGAGCCTGCCCGATACTGCTGTTCAGCCCTTGCAGCGATTCAGCCTACTTCTAGGCAATTCCATGGGGCCCTGCAGGCTCACACACTCACAGCTACACGGGAGGTGAATAAAGGCCGGAGAGGAAGCCAGACAGGATTTGCTTCTTTTGCTTGCACCACAATGCAGTGCTGAAAGAGGAGGAATCTACATAAAAACGCCTTCCTGGCAACGCCCAAATGCCCTGCTGCCATGCAGATAAACACTGGCAGCGGCAGCAAGTGCATGCCCACAGCCACCCCTTGTTCCTTCACACCTTGTATCAGCTGTAATCCAGTCCAGTCCAGTGCTGCCTGCTGAGCAGCACTGACCAACACTGCCTGGGCCCAGGCTTTTATCTCTGAGGCCCCATTATGATGTCAGAAAGCTGGCTCTGGAATCCTGAGGGCTCCACTATGACACGTGCAAAGTTCCGTCTGAACTTTATATAAGACGGTGAGGCTCAGTCAGTCACTCAGTGTTGCCTGAGAGGGCAACACTGCAACAGCCGGCCGCCAGGCTGTCTTTTTTTTGCACAGCTAGTTGCCTCCAGGAGGCCACAAGAGGGAGACAAGGGACTGCAAAATGGAAAATAGGCATCCACCAACTTTACAGACAACTTCTCCTTGCTCCTACAACCTCCATCCTTGCACAGTTTGTTATTCTTCTAGGTAAAACATAGTAACAAATCCAAATTGCTGCTCTCTTTGTAGGCAAGCAAGGCTTTGTTGCAACTGCAATTCTTACTTCTTCTTGAAATGTAGGGACGACAGTACATTCCATCACATCCATCTAGTGTACACAGGTAGGTCCATTGTGGCGGGCAGGCGAGCGGGCGGGCTGCTTTATTGGCTGTTTGCTGTTCCCCTACTCCACTCCACTATTTGACTGTTGTGCTGCATCAATCAATCAATCAATCAATCAATCAATCAATCAATCAATCAATCAATCAATCAATCAATCAGTGGCTGGCTCAGGTGCAGCTCTTTAACTTACCTAAAAGGGAGGGCGGAGAGAAGACAAGGAAGGTGAATGAGGTGTTCCAATGTGAAATGCCGGAAACACAGAAACACAGACGACACACAACAAGAGGTGGCAATCTATTCATTAATTGCATTTAATCAATGAGCTCATTATCACTCATGCATTGTCCAACAGGTGTTGAAATAATGGGATTAAAAGGGGAGATCCCTTCAGAAAGACAGAAACAATAGCAAAGACAAAAAACACTTTTGGAATCTGCTTTTAGTCAACACATAAGGAAAGGGTGCACCGGTCCTGGAAATACTGCAATACCAGGTCAATGCGTGGAGTGGACAGAGCAAGCTCTATTTCCATCTCCCTGTTCTAAAAATCCATTTAATATATGGTCCCCAGATAGGGGACGTATCAGATATTAAACTGATAAGAACAGATACTACACTTGATCTTAGCCAAAAGGCCGAGAAGCGATAACCCGAACGGGCCGCGCGTTGCCCGAGCCTGCCCGATACTGCTGTTCAGCCCTTGCAGCGATTCAGCCTACTTCTAGGCAATTCCATGGGGCCCTGCAGGCTCACACACTCACAGCTACACGGGAGGTGAATAAAGGCCGGAGAGGAAGCCAGACAGGATTTGCTTCTTTTGCTTGCACCACAATGCAGTGCTGAAAGAGGAGGAATCTACATAAAAACGCCTTCCTGGCAACGCCCAAATGCCCTGCTGCCATGCAGATAAACACTGGCAGCGGCAGCAAGTGCATGCCCACAGCCACCCCTTGTTCCTTCACACCTTGTATCAGCTGTAATCCAGTCCAGTCCAGTGCTGCCTGCTGAGCAGCACTGACCAACACTGCCTGGGCCCAGGCTTTTATCTCTGAGGCCCCATTATGATGTCAGAAAGCTGGCTCTGGAATCCTGAGGGCTCCACTATGACACGTGCAAAGTTCCGTCTGAACTTTATATAAGACGGTGAGGCTCAGTCAGTCACTCAGTGTTGCCTGAGAGGGCAACACTGCAACAGCCAGCCGCCAGGCTGTCTTTTTTTTGCACAGCTAGTTGCCTCCAGGAGGCCACAAGAGGGAGACAAGGGACTGCAAAATGGAAAATAGGCATCCACCAACTTTACAGACAACTTCTCCTTGATCCTACAACCTCCATCCTTGCACAGTTTGTTATTATTCTAGGTAACATAGTAACAAATCCAAATTGCTGCTCTCTTTGTAGGCAAGCAAGGCTTTGTTGCAACTGCAATTCTTACTTCTTCTTGAAATGTAGGGACGACAGTACATTCCATCACATCCATCTAGTGTACACAGGTAGGTCCATTGTGGCGGGCAGGCGAGCGGGCGGGCTGCTTTATTGGCTGTTTGCTGTTCCCCTACTCCACTCCACTATTTGACTGTTGTGCTGCATCAATCAATCAATCAATCAATCAATCAATCAATCAATCAATCAATCAGTGGCTGGCTCAGGTGCAGCTCTTTAACTTACCTAAAAGGGAGGGCGGAGAGAAGACAAGGAAGGTGAATGAGGTGTTCCAATGTGAAATGCCGGAAACACAGAAACACAGACGACACACAACAAGAGGTGGCAATCTATTCATTAATTGCATTTAATCAATGAGCTCATTATCACTCATGCATTGTCCAACAGGTGTTGAAATAATGGGATTAAAAGGGGAGATCCCTTCAGAAAGACAGAAACAATAGCAAAGACAAAAAACACTTTTGGAATCTGCTTTTAGTCAACACATAAGGAAAGGGTGCACCGGTCCTGGAAATACTGCAATACCAGGTCAATGCGTGGAGTGGACAGAGCAAGCTCTATTTCCATCTCCCTGTTCTAAAAATCCATTTAATATATGGTCCCCAGATAGGGGACGTATCAGATATTAAACTGATAAGAACAGATACTACACTTGATCTTAGCCAAAAGGCCGAGAAGCGATAACCCGAACGGGCCGCGCGTTGCCCGAGCCTGCCCGATACTGCTGTTCAGCCCTTGCAGCGATTCAGCCTACTTCTAGGCAATTCCATGGGGCCCTGCAGGCTCACACACTCACAGCTACACGGGAGGTGAATAAAGGCCGGAGAGGAAGCCAGACAGGATTTGCTTCTTTTGCTTGCACCACAATGCAGTGCTGAAAGAGGAGGAATCTACATAAAAACGCCTTCCTGGCAACGCCCAAATGCCCTGCTGCCATGCAGATAAACACTGGCAGCGGCAGCAAGTGCATGCCCACAGCCACCCCTTGTTCCTTCACACCTTGTATCAGCTGTAATCCAGTCCAGTCCAGTGCTGCCTGCTGAGCAGCACTGACCAACACTGCCTGGGCCCAGGCTTTTATCTCTGAGGCCCCATTATGATGTCAGAAAGCTGGCTCTGGAATCCTGAGGGCTCCACTATGACACGTGCAAAGTTCCGTCTGAACTTTATATAAGACGGTGAGGCTCAGTCAGTCACTCAGTGTTGCCTGAGAGGGCAACACTGCAACAGCCGGCCGCCAGGCTGTCTTTTTTTTGCACAGCTAGTTGCCTCCAGGAGGCCACAAGAGGGAGACAAGGGACTGCAAAATGGAAAATAGGCATCCACCAACTTTACAGACAACTTCTCCTTGCTCCTACAACCTCCATCCTTGCACAGTTTGTTATTCTTCTAGGTAACATAGTAACAAATCCAAATTGCTGCTCTCTTTGTAGGCAAGCAAGGCTTTGTTGCAACTGCAATTCTTACTTCTTCTTGAAATGTAGGGACGACAGTACATTCCATCACATCCATCTAGTGTACACAGGTAGGTCCATTGTGGCGGGCAGGCGAGCGGGCGGGCTGCTTTATTGGCTGTTTGCTGTTCCCCTACTCCACTCCACTATTTGACTGTTGTGCTGCATCAATCAATCAATCAATCAATCAATCAATCAATCAATCAATCAATCAATCAATCAATCAATCAATCAGTGGCTGGCTCAGGTGCAGCTCTTTAACTTACCTAAAAGGGAGGGCGGAGAGAAGACAAGGAAGGTGAATGAGGTGTTCCAATGTGAAATGCCGGAAACACAGAAACACAGACGACACACAACAAGAGGTGGCAATCTATTCATTAATTGCATTTAATCAATGAGCTCATTATCACTCATGCATTGTCCAACAGGTGTTGAAATAATGGGATTAAAAGGGGAGATCCCTTCAGAAAGACAGAAACAATAGCAAAGACAAAAAACACTTTTGGAATCTGCTTTTAGTCAACACATAAGGAAAGGGTGCACCGGTCCTGGAAATACTGCAATACCAGGTCAATGCGTGGAGTGGACAGAGCAAGCTCTATTTCCATCTCCCTGTTCTAAAAATCCATTTAATATATGGTCCCCAGATAGGGGACGTATCAGATATTAAACTGATAAGAACAGATACTACACTTGATCTTAGCCAAAAGGCCGAGAAGCGATAACCCGAACGGGCCGCGCGTTGCCCGAGCCTGCCCGATACTGCTGTTCAGCCCTTGCAGCGATTCAGCCTACTTCTAGGCAATTCCATGGGGCCCTGCAGGCTCACACACTCACAGCTACACGGGAGGTGAATAAAGGCCGGAGAGGAAGCCAGACAGGATTTGCTTCTTTTGCTTGCACCACAATGCAGTGCTGAAAGAGGAGGAATCTACATAAAAACGCCTTCCTGGCAACGCCCAAATGCCCTGCTGCCATGCAGATAAACACTGGCAGCGGCAGCAAGTGCATGCCCACAGCCACCCCTTGTTCCTTCACACCTTGTATCAGCTGTAATCCAGTCCAGTCCAGTGCTGCCTGCTGAGCAGCACTGACCAACACTGCCTGGGCCCAGGCTTTTATCTCTGAGGCCCCATTATGATGTCAGAAAGCTGGCTCTGGAATCCTGAGGGCTCCACTATGACACGTGCAAAGTTCCGTCTGAACTTTATATAAGACGGTGAGGCTCAGTCAGTCACTCAGTGTTGCCTGAGAGGGCAACACTGCAACAGCCGGCCGCCAGGCTGTCTTTTTTTTGCACAGCTAGTTGCCTCCAGGAGGCCACAAGAGGGAGACAAGGGACTGCAAAATGGAAAATAGGCATCCACCAACTTTACAGACAACTTCTCCTTGCTCCTACAACCTCCATCCTTGCACAGTTTGTTATTCTTCTAGGTAACATAGTAACAAATCCAAATTGCTGCTCTCTTTGTAGGCAAGCAAGGCTTTGTTGCAACTGCAATTCTTACTTCTTCTTGAAATGTAGGGACGACAGTACATTCCATCACATCCATCTAGTGTACACAGGTAGGTCCATTGTGGCGGGCAGGCGAGCGGGCGGGCTGCTTTATTGGCTGTTTGCTGTTCCCCTACTCCACTCCACTATTTGACTGTTGTGCTGCATCAATCAATCAATCAATCAATCAATCAATCAATCAATCAATCAATCAATCAATCAATCAGTGGCTGGCTCAGGTGCAGCTCTTTAACTTACCTAAAAGGGAGGGCGGAGAGAAGACAAGGAAGGTGAATGAGGTGTTCCAATGTGAAATGCCGGAAACACAGAAACACAGACGACACACAACAAGAGGTGGCAATCTATTCATTAATTGCATTTAATCAATGAGCTCATTATCACTCATGCATTGTCCAACAGGTGTTGAAATAATGGGATTAAAAGGGGAGATCCCTTCAGAAAGACAGAAACAATAGCAAAGACAAAAAACACTTTTGGAATCTGCTTTTAGTCAACACATAAGGAAAGGGTGCACCGGTCCTGGAAATACTGCAATACCAGGTCAATGCGTGGAGTGGACAGAGCAAGCTCTATTTCCATCTCCCTGTTCTAAAAATCCATTTAATATATGGTCCCCAGATAGGGGACGTATCAGATATTAAACTGATAAGAACAGATACTACACTTGATCTTAGCCAAAAGGCCGAGAAGCGATAACCCGAACGGGCCGCGCGTTGCCCGAGCCTGCCCGATACTGCTGTTCAGCCCTTGCAGCGATTCAGCCTACTTCTAGGCAATTCCATGGGGCCCTGCAGGCTCACACACTCACAGCTACACGGGAGGTGAATAAAGGCCGGAGAGGAAGCCAGACAGGATTTGCTTCTTTTGCTTGCACCACAATGCAGTGCTGAAAGAGGAGGAATCTACATAAAAACGCCTTCCTGGCAACGCCCAAATGCCCTGCTGCCATGCAGATAAACACTGGCAGCGGCAGCAAGTGCATGCCCACAGCCACCCCTTGTTCCTTCACACCTTGTATCAGCTGTAATCCAGTCCAGTCCAGTGCTGCCTGCTGAGCAGCACTGACCAACACTGCCTGGGCCCAGGCTTTTATCTCTGAGGCCCCATTATGATGTCAGAAAGCTGGCTCTGGAATCCTGAGGGCTCCACTATGACACGTGCAAAGTTCCGTCTGAACTTTATATAAGACGGTGAGGCTCAGTCAGTCACTCAGTGTTGCCTGAGAGGGCAACACTGCAACAGCCGGCCGCCAGGCTGTCTTTTTTTTGCACAGCTAGTTGCCTCCAGGAGGCCACAAGAGGGAGACAAGGGACTGCAAAATGGAAAATAGGCATCCACCAACTTTACAGACAACTTCTCCTTGCTCCTACAACCTCCATCCTTGCACAGTTTGTTATTCTTCTAGGTAACATAGTAACAAATCCAAATTGCTGCTCTCTTTGTAGGCAAGCAAGGCTTTGTTGCAACTGCAATTCTTACTTCTTCTTGAAATGTAGGGACGACAGTACATTCCATCACATCCATCTAGTGTACACAGGTAGGTCCATTGTGGCGGGCAGGCGAGCGGGCGGGCTGCTTTATTGGCTGTTTGCTGTTCCCCTACTCCACTCCACTATTTGACTGTTGTGCTGCATCAATCAATCAATCAATCAATCAATCAATCAATCAATCAATCAATCAGTGGCTGGCTCAGGTGCAGCTCTTTAACTTACCTAAAAGGGAGGGCGGAGAGAAGACAAGGAAGGTGAATGAGGTGTTCCAATGTGAAATGCCGGAAACACAGAAACACAGACGACACACAACAAGAGGTGGCAATCTATTCATTAATTGCATTTAATCAATGAGCTCATTATCACTCATGCATTGTCCAACAGGTGTTGAAATAATGGGATTAAAAGGGGAGATCCCTTCAGAAAGACAGAAACAATAGCAAAGACAAAAAACACTTTTGGAATCTGCTTTTAGTCAACACATAAGGAAAGGGTGCACCGGTCCTGGAAATACTGCAATACCAGGTCAATGCGTGGAGTGGACAGAGCAAGCTCTATTTCCATCTCCCTGTTCTAAAAATCCATTTAATATATGGTCCCCAGATAGGGGACGTATCAGATATTAAACTGATAAGAACAGATACTACACTTGATCTTAGCCAAAAGGCCGAGAAGCGATAACCCGAACGGGCCGCGCGTTGCCCGAGCCTGCCCGATACTGCTGTTCAGCCCTTGCAGCGATTCAGCCTACTTCTAGGCAATTCCATGGGGCCCTGCAGGCTCACACACTCACAGCTACACGGGAGGTGAATAAAGGCCGGAGAGGAAGCCAGACAGGATTTGCTTCTTTTGCTTGCACCACAATGCAGTGCTGAAAGAGGAGGAATCTACATAAAAACGCCTTCCTGGCAACGCCCAAATGCCCTGCTGCCATGCAGATAAACACTGGCAGCGGCAGCAAGTGCATGCCCACAGCCACCCCTTGTTCCTTCACACCTTGTATCAGCTGTAATCCAGTCCAGTCCAGTGCTGCCTGCTGAGCAGCACTGACCAACACTGCCTGGGCCCAGGCTTTTATCTCTGAGGCCCCATTATGATGTCAGAAAGCTGGCTCTGGAATCCTGAGGGCTCCACTATGACACGTGCAAAGTTCCGTCTGAACTTTATATAAGACGGTGAGGCTCAGTCAGTCACTCAGTGTTGCCTGAGAGGGCAACACTGCAACAGCCGGCCGCCAGGCTGTCTTTTTTTTGCACAGCTAGTTGCCTCCAGGAGGCCACAAGAGGGAGACAAGGGACTGCAAAATGGAAAATAGGCATCCACCAACTTTACAGACAACTTCTCCTTGCTCCTACAACCTCCATCCTTGCACAGTTTGTTATTCTTCTAGGTAACATAGTAACAAATCCAAATTGCTGCTCTCTTTGTAGGCAAGCAAGGCTTTGTTGCAACTGCAATTCTTACTTCTTCTTGAAATGTAGGGACGACAGTACATTCCATCACATCCATCTAGTGTACACAGGTAGGTCCATTGTGGCGGGCAGGCGAGCGGGCGGGCTGCTTTATTGGCTGTTTGCTGTTCCCCTACTCCACTCCACTATTTGACTGTTGTGCTGCATCAATCAATCAATCAATCAATCAATCAATCAATCAATCAATCAATCAATCAGTGGCTGGCTCAGGTGCAGCTCTTTAACTTACCTAAAAGGGAGGGCGGAGAGAAGACAAGGAAGGTGAATGAGGTGTTCCAATGTGAAATGCCGGAAACACAGAAACACAGACGACACACAACAAGAGGTGGCAATCTATTCATTAATTGCATTTAATCAATGAGCTCATTATCACTCATGCATTGTCCAACAGGTGTTGAAATAATGGGATTAAAAGGGGAGATCCCTTCAGAAAGACAGAAACAATAGCAAAGACAAAAAACACTTTTGGAATCTGCTTTTAGTCAACACATAAGGAAAGGGTGCACCGGTCCTGGAAATACTGCAATACCAGGTCAATGCGTGGAGTGGACAGAGCAAGCTCTATTTCCATCTCCCTGTTCTAAAAATCCATTTAATATATGGTCCCCAGATAGGGGACGTATCAGATATTAAACTGATAAGAACAGATACTACACTTGATCTTAGCCAAAAGGCCGAGAAGCGATAACCCGAACGGGCCGCGCGTTGCCCGAGCCTGCCCGATACTGCTGTTCAGCCCTTGCAGCGATTCAGCCTACTTCTAGGCAATTCCATGGGGCCCTGCAGGCTCACACACTCACAGCTACACGGGAGGTGAATAAAGGCCGGAGAGGAAGCCAGACAGGATTTGCTTCTTTTGCTTGCACCACAATGCAGTGCTGAAAGAGGAGGAATCTACATAAAAACGCCTTCCTGGCAACGCCCAAATGCCCTGCTGCCATGCAGATAAACACTGGCAGCGGCAGCAAGTGCATGCCCACAGCCACCCCTTGTTCCTTCACACCTTGTATCAGCTGTAATCCAGTCCAGTCCAGTGCTGCCTGCTGAGCAGCACTGACCAACACTGCCTGGGCCCAGGCTTTTATCTCTGAGGCCCCATTATGATGTCAGAAAGCTGGCTCTGGAATCCTGAGGGCTCCACTATGACACGTGCAAAGTTCCGTCTGAACTTTATATAAGACGGTGAGGCTCAGTCAGTCACTCAGTGTTGCCTGAGAGGGCAACACTGCAACAGCCGGCCGCCAGGCTGTCTTTTTTTTGCACAGCTAGTTGCCTCCAGGAGGCCACAAGAGGGAGACAAGGGACTGCAAAATGGAAAATAGGCATCCACCAACTTTACAGACAACTTCTCCTTGCTCCTACAACCTCCATCCTTGCACAGTTTGTTATTCTTCTAGGTAACATAGTAACAAATCCAAATTGCTGCTCTCTTTGTAGGCAAGCAAGGCTTTGTTGCAACTGCAATTCTTACTTCTTCTTGAAATGTAGGGACGACAGTACATTCCATCACATCCATCTAGTGTACACAGGTAGGTCCATTGTGGCGGGCAGGCGAGCGGGCGGGCTGCTTTATTGGCTGTTTGCTGTTCCCCTACTCCACTCCACTATTTGACTGTTGTGCTGCATCAATCAATCAATCAATCAATCAATCAATCAATCAATCAATCAGTGGCTGGCTCAGGTGCAGCTCTTTAACTTACCTAAAAGGGAGGGCGGAGAGAAGACAAGGAAGGTGAATGAGGTGTTCCAATGTGAAATGCCGGAAACACAGAAACACAGACGACACACAACAAGAGGTGGCAATCTATTCATTAATTGCATTTAATCAATGAGCTCATTATCACTCATGCATTGTCCAACAGGTGTTGAAATAATGGGATTAAAAGGGGAGATCCCTTCAGAAAGACAGAAACAATAGCAAAGACAAAAAACACTTTTGGAATCTGCTTTTAGTCAACACATAAGGAAAGGGTGCACCGGTCCTGGAAATACTGCAATACCAGGTCAATGCGTGGAGTGGACAGAGCAAGCTCTATTTCCATCTCCCTGTTCTAAAAATCCATTTAATATATGGTCCCCAGATAGGGGACGTATCAGATATTAAACTGATAAGAACAGATACTACACTTGATCTTAGCCAAAAGGCCGAGAAGCGATAACCCGAACGGGCCGCGCGTTGCCCGAGCCTGCCCGATACTGCTGTTCAGCCCTTGCAGCGATTCAGCCTACTTCTAGGCAATTCCATGGGGCCCTGCAGGCTCACACACTCACAGCTACACGGGAGGTGAATAAAGGCCGGAGAGGAAGCCAGACAGGATTTGCTTCTTTTGCTTGCACCACAATGCAGTGCTGAAAGAGGAGGAATCTACATAAAAACGCCTTCCTGGCAACGCCCAAATGCCCTGCTGCCATGCAGATAAACACTGGCAGCGGCAGCAAGTGCATGCCCACAGCCACCCCTTGTTCCTTCACACCTTGTATCAGCTGTAATCCAGTCCAGTCCAGTGCTGCCTGCTGAGCAGCACTGACCAACACTGCCTGGGTCCAGGCTTTTATCTCTGAGGCCCCATTATGATGTCAGAAAGCTGGCTCTGGAATCCTGAGGGCTCCACTATGACACGTGCAAAGTTCCGTCTGAACTTTATATAAGACGGTGAGGCTCAGTCAGTCACTCAGTGTTGCCTGAGAGGGCAACACTGCAACAGCCGGCCGCCAGGCTGTCTTTTTTTTGCACAGCTAGTTGCCTCCAGGAGGCCACAAGAGGGAGACAAGGGACTGCAAAATGGAAAATAGGCATCCACCAACTTTACAGACAACTTCTCCTTGCTCCTACAACCTCCATCCTTGCACAGTTTGTTATTCTTCTAGGTAACATAGTAACAAATCCAAATTGCTGCTCTCTTTGTAGGCAAGCAAGGCTTTGTTGCAACTGCAATTCTTACTTCTTCTTGAAATGTAGGGACGACAGTACATTCCATCACATCCATCTAGTGTACACAGGTAGGTCCATTGTGGCGGGCAGGCGAGCGGGCGGGCTGCTTTATTGGCTGTTTGCTGTTCCCCTACTCCACTCCACTATTTGACTGTTGTGCTGCATCAATCAATCAATCAATCAATCAATCAATCAATCAATCAATCAATCAGTGGCTGGCTCAGGTGCAGCTCTTTAACTTACCTAAAAGGGAGGGCGGAGAGAAGACAAGGAAGGTGAATGAGGTGTTCCAATGTGAAATGCCGGAAACACAGAAACACAGACGACACACAACAAGAGGTGGCAATCTATTCATTAATTGCATTTAATCAATGAGCTCATTATCACTCATGCATTGTCCAACAGGTGTTGAAATAATGGGATTAAAAGGGGAGATCCCTTCAGAAAGACAGAAACAATAGCAAAGACAAAAAACACTTTTGGAATCTGCTTTTAGTCAACACATAAGGAAAGGGTGCACCGGTCCTGGAAATACTGCAATACCAGGTCAATGCGTGGAGTGGACAGAGCAAGCTCTATTTCCATCTCCCTGTTCTAAAAATCCATTTAATATATGGTCCCCAGATAGGGGACGTATCAGATATTAAACTGATAAGAACAGATACTACACTTGATCTTAGCCAAAAGGCCGAGAAGCGATAACCCGAACGGGCCGCGCGTTGCCCGAGCCTGCCCGATACTGCTGTTCAGCCCTTGCAGCGATTCAGCCTACTTCTAGGCAATTCCATGGGGCCCTGCAGGCTCACACACTCACAGCTACACGGGAGGTGAATAAAGGCCGGAGAGGAAGCCAGACAGGATTTGCTTCTTTTGCTTGCACCACAATGCAGTGCTGAAAGAGGAGGAATCTACATAAAAACGCCTTCCTGGCAACGCCCAAATGCCCTGCTGCCATGCAGATAAACACTGGCAGCGGCAGCAAGTGCATGCCCACAGCCACCCCTTGTTCCTTCACACCTTGTATCAGCTGTAATCCAGTCCAGTCCAGTGCTGCCTGCTGAGCAGCACTGACCAACACTGCCTGGGCCCAGGCTTTTATCTCTGAGGCCCCATTATGATGTCAGAAAGCTGGCTCTGGAATCCTGAGGGCTCCACTATGACACGTGCAAAGTTCCGTCTGAACTTTATATAAGACGGTGAGGCTCAGTCAGTCACTCAGTGTTGCCTGAGAGGGCAACACTGCAACAGCCGGCCGCCAGGCTGTCTTTTTTTTGCACAGCTAGTTGCCTCCAGGAGGCCACAAGAGGGAGACAAGGGACTGCAAAATGGAAAATAGGCATCCACCAACTTTACAGACAACTTCTCCTTGCTCCTACAACCTCCATCCTTGCACAGTTTGTTATTCTTCTAGGTAACATAGTAACAAATCCAAATTGCTGCTCTCTTTGTAGGCAAGCAAGGCTTTGTTGCAACTGCAATTCTTACTTCTTCTTGAAATGTAGGGACGACAGTACATTCCATCACATCCATCTAGTGTACACAGGTAGGTCCATTGTGGCGGGCAGGCGAGCGGGCGGGCTGCTTTATTGGCTGTTTGCTGTTCCCCTACTCCACTCCACTATTTGACTGTTGTGCTGCATCAATCAATCAATCAATCAATCAATCAATCAATCAATCAATCAATCAGTGGCTGGCTCAGGTGCAGCTCTTTAACTTACCTAAAAGGGAGGGCGGAGAGAAGACAAGGAAGGTGAATGAGGTGTTCCAATGTGAAATGCCGGAAACACAGAAACACAGACGACACACAACAAGAGGTGGCAATCTATTCATTAATTGCATTTAATCAATGAGCTCATTATCACTCATGCATTGTCCAACAGGTGTTGAAATAATGGGATTAAAAGGGGAGATCCCTTCAGAAAGACAGAAACAATAGCAAAGACAAAAAACACTTTTGGAATCTGCTTTTAGTCAACACATAAGGAAAGGGTGCACCGGTCCTGGAAATACTGCAATACCAGGTCAATGCGTGGAGTGGACAGAGCAAGCTCTATTTCCATCTCCCTGTTCTAAAAATCCATTTAATATATGGTCCCCAGATAGGGGACGTATCAGATATTAAACTGATAAGAACAGATACTACACTTGATCTTAGCCAAAAGGCCGAGAAGCGATAACCCGAACGGGCCGCGCGTTGCCCGAGCCTGCCCGATACTGCTGTTCAGCCCTTGCAGCGATTCAGCCTACTTCTAGGCAATTCCATGGGGCCCTGCAGGCTCACACACTCACAGCTACACGGGAGGTGAATAAAGGCCGGAGAGGAAGCCAGACAGGATTTGCTTCTTTTGCTTGCACCACAATGCAGTGCTGAAAGAGGAGGAATCTACATAAAAACGCCTTCCTGGCAACGCCCAAATGCCCTGCTGCCATGCAGATAAACACTGGCAGCGGCAGCAAGTGCATGCCCACAGCCACCCCTTGTTCCTTCACACCTTGTATCAGCTGTAATCCAGTCCAGTCCAGTGCTGCCTGCTGAGCAGCACTGACCAACACTGCCTGGGCCCAGGCTTTTATCTCTGAGGCCCCATTATGATGTCAGAAAGCTGGCTCTGGAATCCTGAGGGCTCCACTATGACACGTGCAAAGTTCCGTCTGAACTTTATATAAGACGGTGAGGCTCAGTCAGTCACTCAGTGTTGCCTGAGAGGGCAACACTGCAACAGCCGGCCGCCAGGCTGTCTTTTTTTTGCACAGCTAGTTGCCTCCAGGAGGCCACAAGAGGGAGACAAGGGACTGCAAAATGGAAAATAGGCATCCACCAACTTTACAGACAACTTCTCCTTGCTCCTACAACCTCCATCCTTGCACAGTTTGTTATTCTTCTAGGTAACATAGTAACAAATCCAAATTGCTGCTCTCTTTGTAGGCAAGCAAGGCTTTGTTGCAACTGCAATTCTTACTTCTTCTTGAAATGTAGGGACGACAGTACATTCCATCACATCCATCTAGTGTACACAGGTAGGTCCATTGTGGCGGGCAGGCGAGCGGGCGGGCTGCTTTATTGGCTGTTTGCTGTTCCCCTACTCCACTCCACTATTTGACTGTTGTGCTGCATCAATCAATCAATCAATCAATCAATCAATCAATCAATCAATCAATCAATCAATCAATCAGTGGCTGGCTCAGGTGCAGCTCTTTAACTTACCTAAAAGGGAGGGCGGAGAGAAGACAAGGAAGGTGAATGAGGTGTTCCAATGTGAAATGCCGGAAACACAGAAACACAGACGACACACAACAAGAGGTGGCAATCTATTCATTAATTGCATTTAATCAATGAGCTCATTATCACTCATGCATTGTCCAACAGGTGTTGAAATAATGGGATTAAAAGGGGAGATCCCTTCAGAAAGACAGAAACAATAGCAAAGACAAAAAACACTTTTGGAATCTGCTTTTAGTCAACACATAAGGAAAGGGTGCACCGGTCCTGGAAATACTGCAATACCAGGTCAATGCGTGGAGTGGACAGAGCAAGCTCTATTTCCATCTCCCTGTTCTAAAAATCCATTTAATATATGGTCCCCAGATAGGGGACGTATCAGATATTAAACTGATAAGAACAGATACTACACTTGATCTTAGCCAAAAGGCCGAGAAGCGATAACCCGAACGGGCCGCGCGTTGCCCGAGCCTGCCCGATACTGCTGTTCAGCCCTTGCAGCGATTCAGCCTACTTCTAGGCAATTCCATGGGGCCCTGCAGGCTCACACACTCACAGCTACACGGGAGGTGAATAAAGGCCGGAGAGGAAGCCAGACAGGATTTGCTTCTTTTGCTTGCACCACAATGCAGTGCTGAAAGAGGAGGAATCTACATAAAAACGCCTTCCTGGCAACGCCCAAATGCCCTGCTGCCATGCAGATAAACACTGGCAGCGGCAGCAAGTGCATGCCCACAGCCACCCCTTGTTCCTTCACACCTTGTATCAGCTGTAATCCAGTCCAGTCCAGTGCTGCCTGCTGAGCAGCACTGACCAACACTGCCTGGGCCCAGGCTTTTATCTCTGAGGCCCCATTATGATGTCAGAAAGCTGGCTCTGGAATCCTGAGGGCTCCACTATGACACGTGCAAAGTTCCGTCTGAACTTTATATAAGACGGTGAGGCTCAGTCAGTCACTCAGTGTTGCCTGAGAGGGCAACACTGCAACAGCCGGCCGCCAGGCTGTCTTTTTTTTGCACAGCTAGTTGCCTCCAGGAGGCCACAAGAGGGAGACAAGGGACTGCAAAATGGAAAATAGGCATCCACCAACTTTACAGACAACTTCTCCTTGCTCCTACAACCTCCATCCTTGCACAGTTTGTTATTCTTCTAGGTAACATAGTAACAAATCCAAATTGCTGCTCTCTTTGTAGGCAAGCAAGGCTTTGTTGCAACTGCAATTCTTACTTCTTCTTGAAATGTAGGGACGACAGTACATTCCATCACATCCATCTAGTGTACACAGGTAGGTCCATTGTGGCGGGCAGGCGAGCGGGCGGGCTGCTTTATTGGCTGTTTGCTGTTCCCCTACTCCACTCCACTATTTGACTGTTGTGCTGCATCAATCAATCAATCAATCAATCAATCAATCAATCAATCAATCAATCAATCAATCAATCAGTGGCTGGCTCAGGTGCAGCTCTTTAACTTACCTAAAAGGG
The DNA here is from genome assembly GCF_050947455.1 of Rhinoderma darwinii. Taxonomy (NCBI): domain Eukaryota; kingdom Metazoa; phylum Chordata; class Amphibia; order Anura; family Rhinodermatidae; genus Rhinoderma; species Rhinoderma darwinii. The sequence goes on along the minus strand of NW_027461801.1, from coordinate 659,233 downwards.
AGGGCGGAGAGAAGACAAGGAAGGTGAATGAGGTGTTCCAATGTGAAATGCCGGAAACACAGAAACACAGACGACACACAACAAGAGGTGGCAATCTATTCATTAATTGCATTTAATCAATGAGCTCATTATCACTCATGCATTGTCCAACAGGTGTTGAAATAATGGGATTAAAAGGGGAGATCCCTTCAGAAAGACAGAAACAATAGCAAAGACAAAAAACACTTTTGGAATCTGCTTTTAGTCAACACATAAGGAAAGGGTGCACCGGTCCTGGAAATACTGCAATACCAGGTCAATGCGTGGAGTGGACAGAGCAAGCTCTATTTCCATCTCCCTGTTCTAAAAATCCATTTAATATATGGTCCCCAGATAGGGGACGTATCAGATATTAAACTGATAAGAACAGATACTACACTTGATCTTAGCCAAAAGGCCGAGAAGCGATAACCCGAACGGGCCGCGCGTTGCCCGAGCCTGCCCGATACTGCTGTTCAGCCCTTGCAGCGATTCAGCCTACTTCTAGGCATTCCTGGGGCTGCAGGCTCACACACTCACAGCTACACGGGAGGTGAATAAAGGCCGGAGAGGAAGCCAGACAGGATTTGCTTCTTTTGCTTGCACCACAATGCAGTGCTGAAAGAGGAGGAATCTACATAAAAACGCCTTCCTGGCAACGCCCAAATGCCCTGCTGCCATGCAGATAAACACTGGCAGCGGCAGCAAGTGCATGCCCACAGCCACCCCTTGTTCCTTCACACCTTGTATCAGCTGTAATCCAGTCCAGTCCAGTGCTGCCTGCTGAGCAGCACTGACCAACACTGCCTGGGCCCAGGCTTTTATCTCTGAGGCCCCATTATGATGTCAGAAAGCTGGCTCTGGAATCCTGAGGGCTCCACTATGACACGTGCAAAGTTCCGTCTGAACTTTATATAAGACGGTGAGGCTCAGTCAGTCACTCAGTGTTGCCTGAGAGGGCAACACTGCAACAGCCGGCCGCCAGGCTGTCTTTTTTTTGCACAGCTAGTTGCCTCCAGGAGGCCACAAGAGGGAGACAAGGGACTGCAAAATGGAAAATAGGCATCCACCAACTTTACAGACAACTTCTCCTTGCTCCTACAACCTCCATCCTTGCACAGTTTGTTATTCTTCTAGGTAACATAGTAACAAATCCAAATTGCTGCTCTCTTTGTAGGCAAGCAAGGCTTTGTTGCAACTGCAATTCTTACTTCTTCTTGAAATGTAGGGACGACAGTACATTCCATCACATCCATCTAGTGTACACAGGTAGGTCCATTGTGGCGGGCAGGCGAGCGGGCGGGCTGCTTTATTGGCTGTTTGCTGTTCCCCTACTCCACTCCACTATTTGACTGTTGTGCTGCATCAATCAATCAATCATCAATCAATCAATCAATCAATCAATCAATCAATCAATCAATCAGTGGCTGGCTCAGGTGCAGCTCTTTAACTTACCTAAAAGGGAGGGCGGAGAGAAGACAAGGAAGGTGAATGAGGTGTTCCAATGTGAAATGCCGGAAACACAGAAACACAGACGACACACAACAAGAGGTGGCAATCTATTCATTAATTGCATTTAATCAATGAGCTCATTATCACTCATGCATTGTCCAACAGGTGTTGAAATAATGGGATTAAAAGGGGAGATCCCTTCAGAAAGACAGAAACAATAGCAAAGACAAAAAACACTTTTGGAATCTGCTTTTAGTCAACACATAAGGAAAGGGTGCACCGGTCCTGGAAATACTGCAATACCAGGTCAATGCGTGGAGTGGACAGAGCAAGCTCTATTTCCATCTCCTGTTCTAAAAATCCATTTAATATAGGTCCCCAGATAGGGGACGTATCAGATATTAAACTGATAAGAACAGATACTACACTTGATCTTAGCCAAAAGGCCGAGAAGCGATAACCCGAACGGGCCGCGCGTTGCCCGAGCCTGCCCGATACTGCTGTTCAGCTCTTGCAGCGATTCAGCCTACTTCTAGGCAATTCCATGGGGCCCTGCAGGCTCACACACTCACAGCTACACGGGAGGTGAATAAAGGCCGGAGAGGAAGCCAGACAGGATTTGCTTCTTTTGCTTGCACCACAATGCAGTGCTGAAAGAGGAGGAATCTACATAAAAACGCCTTCCTGGCAACGCCCAAATGCCCTGCTGCCATGCAGATAAACACTGGCAGCGGCAGCAAGTGCATGCCCACAGCCACCCCTTGTTCCTTCACACCTTGTATCAGCTGTAATCCAGTCCAGTCCAGTGCTGCCTGCTGAGCAGCACTGACCAACACTGCCTGGGCCCAGGCTTTTATCTCTGAGGCCCCATTATATGATGTCAGAAAGCTGGCTCTGGAATCCTGAGGGCTCCACTATGACACGTGCAAAGTTCCGTCTGAACTTTATATAAGACGGTGAGGCTCAGTCAGTCACTCAGTGTTGCCTGAGGAGGGCAACACTGCAACAGCCGGCCGCCAGGCTGTCTTTTTTTTTGCACAGCTAGTTGCCTCCAGGAGGCCACAAGAGGGAGACAAGGGACTGCAAAATGGAAAATAGGCATCCACCAACTTTACAGACAACTTCTCCTTGCTCCTACAACCTCCATCCTTGCACAGTTTGTTCTTCTTCTAGGTAACATAGTAACAAATCCAAATTGCTGCTCTCTTTGTAGGCAAGCAAGGCTTTGTTGCAACTGCAATTCTTACTTCTTCTTGAAATGTAGGGACGACAGTACATTCCATCACATCCATCTAGTGTACACAGGTAGGTCCATTGTGGCGGGCAGGCGAGCGGGCGGGCTGCTTTATTGGCTGTTTGCTGTTCCCCTACTCCACTCCACTATTTGACTGTTGTGCTGCATCAATCAATCAATCAATCAATCAATCAATCAATCAATCAATCAATCAATCAATCAATCAATCAGTGGCTGGCTCAGGTGCAGCTCTTTAACTTACCTAAAAGGGAGGGCGGAGAGAAGACAAGGAAGGTGAATGAGGTGTTCCAATGTGAAATGCCGGAAACACAGAAACACAGACGACACACAACAAGAGGTGGCAATCTATTCATTAACTGCATTTAATCAATGAGCTCATTATCACTCATGCATTGTCCAACAGGTGTTGAAATAATGGGATTAAAAGGGGAGATCCCTTCAGAAAGACAGAAACAATAGCAAAGACAAAAAACACTTTTGGAATCTGCTTTTAGTCAACACATAAGGAAAGGGTGCACCGGTCCTGGAAATACTGCAATACCAGGTCAATGCGTGGAGTGGACAGAGCAAGCTCTATTTCCATCTCCCTGTTCTAAAAATCCATTTAATATATGGTCCCCAGATAGGGGACGTATCAGATATTAAACTGATAAGAACAGATACTACACTTGATCTTAGCCAAAAGGCCGAGAAGCGATAACCCGAACGGGCCGCGCGTTGCCCGAGCCTGCCCGATACTGCTGTTCAGCCCTTGCAGCGATTCAGCCTACTTCTAGGCAATTCCATGGGGCCCTGCAGGCTCACACACTCACAGCTACACGGGAGGTGAATAAAGGCCGGAGAGGAAGCCAGACAGGATTTGCTTCTTTTGCTTGCACCACAATGCAGTGCTGAATGAGGAGGAATCTACATAAAAACGCCTTCCTGGCAACGCCCAAATGCCCTGCTGCCATGCAGATAAACACTGGCAGTGGCAGCAAGTGCATGCCCACAGCCACCCCTTGTTCCTTCACACCTTGTATCAGCTGTAATCCAGTCCAGTCCAGTGCTGCCTGCTGAGCAGCACTGACCAACACTGCCTGGGCCAGGCTTTTATCTCTGAGGCCCCATTATGATGTCAGAAAGCTGGCTCTGGAATCCTGAGGGCTCCACTATGACACGTGCAAAGTTCCGTCTGAACTTTATATAAGACGGTGAGGCTCAGTCAGTCACTCAGTGTTGCCTGAGAGGGCAACACTGCAACAGCCGGCCGCCAGGCTGTCTTTTTTTTGCACAGCTAGTTGCCTCCAGGAGGCCACAAGAGGGAGACAAGGGACTGCAAAATGGAAAATAGGCATCCACCAACTTTACAGACAACTTCTCCTTGCTCCTACAACCTCCATCCTTGCACAGTTTGTTATTCTTCTAGGTAACTAGTAACAAATCCAAATTGCTGCTCTCTTTGTAGGCAAGCAAGGCTTTGTTGCAACTGCAATTCTTACTTCTTCTTGAAATGTAGGGACGACAGTACATTCCATCACATCCATCTAGTGTACACAGGTAGGTCCATTGTGGCGGGCAGGCGAGCGGGCGGGCTGCTTTATTGGCTGTTTGCTGTTCCCCTACTCCACTCCACTATTTGACTGTTGTGCTGCATCAATCAATCAATCAATCAATCAATCAATCAATCAATCAATCAATCAATCAGTGGCTGGCTCAGGTGCAGCTCTTTAACTTACCTAAAAGGGAGGGCGGAGAGAAGACAAGGAAGGTGAATGAGGTGTTCCAATGTGAAATGCCGGAAACACAGAAACACAGACGACACACAACAAGAGGTGGCAATCTATTCATTAATTGCATTTAATCAATGAGCTCATTATCACTCATGCATTGTCCAACAGGTGTTGAAATAATGGGATTAAAAGGGGAGATCCCTTCAGAAAGACAGAAACAATAGCAAAGACAAAAAACACTTTTGGAATCTGCTTTTAGTCAACACATAAGGAAAGGGTGCACCGGTCCTGGAAATACTGCAATACCAGGTCAATGCGTGGAGTGGACAGAGCAAGCTCTATTTCCATCTCCCTGTTCTAAAAATCCATTTAATATATGGTAGATAGGGGACGTATCAGATATTAAACTGATAAGAACAGATACTACACTTGATCTTAGCCAAAAGGCCGAGAAGCGATAACCCGAACGGGCCGCGCGTTGCCCGAGCCTGCCCGATACTGCTGTTCAGCCCTTGCAGCGATTCAGCCTACTTCTAGGCAATTCCATGGGGCCCTGCAGGCTCACACACTCACAGCTACACGGGAGGTGAATAAAGGCCGGAGAGGAAGCCAGACAGGATTTGCTTCTTTTGCTTGCACCACAATGCAGTGCTGAAAGAGGAGGAATCTACATAAAAACGCCTTCCTGGCAACGCCCAAATGCCCTGCTGCCATGCAGATAAACACTGGCAGCGGCAGCAAGTGCATGCCCACAGCCACCCCTTGTTCCTTCACACCTTGTATCAGCTGTAATCCAGTCCAGTCCAGTGCTGCCTGCTGAGCAGCACTGACCAACACTGCCTGGGCCCAGGCTTTTATCTCTGAGGCCCCATTATGATGTCAGAAAGCTGGCTCTGGAATCCTGAGGGCTCCACTATGACACGTGCAAAGTTCCGTCTGAACTTTATATAAGACGGTGAGGCTCAGTCAGTCACTCAGTGTTGCCTGAGAGGGCAACACTGCAACAGCCGGCCGCCAGGCTGTCTTTTTTTTGCACAGCTAGTTGCCTCCAGGAGGCCACAAGAGGGAGACAAGGGACTGCAAAATGGAAAATAGGCATCCACCAACTTTACAGACAACTTCTCCTTGCTCCTACAACCTCCATCCTTGCACAGTTTGTTATTCTTCTAGGTAACATAGTAACAAATCCAAATTGCTGCTCTCTTTGTAGGCAAGCAAGGCTTTGTTGCAACTGCAATTCTTACTTCTTCTTGAAATGTAGGGACGACAGTACATTCCATCACATCCATCTAGTGTACACAGGTAGGTCCATTGTGGCGGGCAGGCGAGCGGGCGGGCTGCTTTATTGGCTGTTTGCTGTTCCCCTACTCCACTCCACTATTTGACTGTTGTGCTGCATCAATCAATCAATCAATCAATCAATCAATCAATCAATCAATCAATCAATCAATCAGTGGCTGGCTCAGGTGCAGCTCTTTAACTTACCTAAAAGGGAGGGCGGAGAGAAGACAAGGAAGGTGAATGAGGTGTTCCAATGTGAAATGCCGGAAACACAGAAACACAGACGACACACAACAAGAGGTGGCAATCTATTCATTAATTGCATTTAATCAATGAGCTCATTATCACTCATGCATTGTCCAACAGGTGTTGAAATAATGGGATTAAAAGGGGAGATCCCTTCAGAAAGACAGAAACAATAGCAAAGACAAAAAACACTTTTGGAATCTGCTTTTAGTCAACACATAAGGAAAGGGTGCACCGGTCCTGGAAATACTGCAATACCAGGTCAATGCGTGGAGTGGACAGAGCAAGCTCTATTTCCATCTCCCTGTTCTAAAAATCCATTTAATATATGGTCCCCAGATAGGGGACGTATCAGATATTAAACTGATAAGAACAGATACTACACTTGATCTTAGCCAAAAGGCCGAGAAGCGATAACCCGAACGGGCCGCGCGTTGCCCGAGCCTGCCCGATACTGCTGTTCAGCCCTTGCAGCGATTCAGCCTACTTCTAGGCAATTCCATGGGGCCCTGCAGGCTCACACACTCACAGCTACACGGGAGGTGAATAAAGGCCGGAGAGGAAGCCAGACAGGATTTGCTTCTTTTGCTTGCACCACAATGCAGTGCTGAAAGAGGAGGAATCTACATAAAAACGCCTTCCTGGCAACGCCCAAATGCCCTGCTGCCATGCAGATAAACACTGGCAGCGGCAGCAAGTGCATGCCCACAGCCACCCCTTGTTCCTTCACACCTTGTATCAGCTGTAATCCAGTCCAGTCCAGTGCTGCCTGCTGAGCAGCACTGACCAACACTGCCTGGGCCCAGGCTTTTATCTCTGAGGCCCCATTATGATGTCAGAAAGCTGGCTCTGGAATCCTGAGGGCTCCACTATGACACGTGCAAAGTTCCGTCTGAACTTTATATAAGACGGTGAGGCTCAGTCAGTCACTCAGTGTTGCCTGAGAGGGCAACACTGCAACAGCCGGCCGCCAGGCTGTCTTTTTTTTGCACAGCTAGTTGCCTCCAGGAGGCCACAAGAGGGAGACAAGGGACTGCAAAATGGAAAATAGGCATCCACCAACTTTACAGACAACTTCTCCTTGCTCCTACAACCTCCATCCTTGCACAGTTTGTTATTCTTCTAGGTAACATAGTAACAAATCCAAATTGCTGCTCTCTTTGTAGGCAAGCAAGGCTTTGTTGCAACTGCAATTCTTACTTCTTCTTGAAATGTAGGGACGACAGTACATTCCATCACATCCATCTAGTGTACACAGGTAGGTCCATTGTGGCGGGCAGGCGCGCGGGCGGGCTGCTTTATTGGCTGTTTGCTGTTCCCCTACTCCACTCCACTATTTGACTGTTGTGCTGCATCAATCAATCAATCAATCAATCAATCAATCAATCAATCAGTGGCTGGCTCAGGTGCAGCTCTTTAACTTACCTAAAAGGGAGGGCGGAGAGAAGACAAGGAAGGTGAATGAGGTGTTCCAATGTGAAATGCCGGAAACACAGAAACACAGACGACACACAACAAGAGGTGGCAATCTATTCATTAATTGCATTTAATCAATGAGCTCATTATCACTCATGCATTGTCCAACAGGTGTTGAAATAATGGGATTAAAAGGGGAGATCCCTTCAGAAAGACAGAAACAATAGCAAAGACAAAAAACACTTTTGGAATCTGCTTTTAGTCAACACATAAGGAAAGGGTGCACCGGTCCTGGAAATACTGCAATACCAGGTCAATGCGTGGAGTGGACAGAGCAAGCTCTATTTCCATCTCCCTGTTCTAAAAATCCATTTAATATATGGTCCCCAGATAGGGGACGTATCAGATATTAAACTGATAAGAACAGATACTACACTTGATCTTAGCCAAAAGGCCGAGAAGCGATAACCCGAACGGGCCGCGCGTTGCCCGAGCCTGCCCGATACTGCTGTTCAGCCCTTGCAGCGATTCAGCCTACTTCTAGGCAATTCCATGGGGCCCTGCAGGCTCACACACTCACAGCTACACGGGAGGTGAATAAAGGCCGGAGAGGAAGCCAGACAGGATTTGCTTCTTTTGCTTGCACCACAATGCAGTGCTGAAAGAGGAGGAATCTACATAAAAACGCCTTCCTGGCAACGCCCAAATGCCCTGCTGCCATGCAGATAAACACTGGCAGCGGCAGCAAGTGCATGCCCACAGCCACCCCTTGTTCCTTCACACCTTGTATCAGCTGTAATCCAGTCCAGTCCAGTGCTGCCTGCTGAGCAGCACTGACCAACACTGCCTGGGCCCAGGCTTTTATCTCTGAGGCCCCATTATGATGTCAGAAAGCTGGCTCTGGAATCCTGAGGGCTCCACTATGACACGTGCAAAGTTCCGTCTGAACTTTATATAAGACGGTGAGGCTCAGTCAGTCACTCAGTGTTGCCTGAGAGGGCAACACTGCAACAGCCGGCCGCCAGGCTGTCTTTTTTTTGCACAGCTAGTTGCCTCCAGGAGGCCACAAGAGGGAGACAAGGGACTGCAAAATGGAAAATAGGCATCCACCAACTTTACAGACAACTTCTCCTTGCTCCTACAACCTCCATCCTTGCACAGTTTGTTATTCTTCTAGGTAACATAGTAACAAATCCAAATTGCTGCTCTCTTTGTAGGCAAGCAAGGCTTTGTTGCAACTGCAATTCTTACTTCTTCTTGAAATGTAGGGACGACAGTACATTCCATCACATCCATCTAGTGTACACAGGTAGGTCCATTGTGGCGGGCAGGCGAGCGGGCGGGCTGCTTTATTGGCTGTTTGCTGTTCCCCTACTCCACTCCACTATTTGACTGTTGTGCTGCATCAATCAATCAATCAATCAATCAATCAATCAATCAATCAATCAATCAATCAATCAATCAATCAATCAGTGGCTGGCTCAGGTGCAGCTCTTTAACTTACCTAAAAGGGAGGGCGGAGAGAAGACAAGGAAGGTGAATGAGGTGTTCCAATGTGAAATGCCGGAAACACAGAAACACAGACGACACACAACAAGAGGTGGCAATCTATTCATTAATTGCATTTAATCAATGAGCTCATTATCACTCATGCATTGTCCAACAGGTGTTGAAATAATGGGATTAAAAGGGGAGATCCCTTCAGAAAGACAGAAACAATAGCAAAGACAAAAAACACTTTTGGAATCTGCTTTTAGTCAACACATAAGGAAAGGGTGCACCGGTCCTGGAAATACTGCAATACCAGGTCAATGCGTGGAGTGGACAGAGCAAGCTCTATTTCCATCTCCCTGTTCTAAAAATCCATTTAATATATGGTCCCCAGATAGGGGACGTATCAGATATTAAACTGATAAGAACAGATACTACACTTGATCTTAGCCAAAAGGCCGAGAAGCGATAACCCGAACGGGCCGCGCGTTGCCCGAGCCTGCCCGATACTGCTGTTCAGCCCTTGCAGCGATTCAGCCTACTTCTAGGCAATTCCATGGGGCCCTGCAGGCTCACACACTCACAGCTACACGGGAGGTGAATAAAGGCCGGAGAGGAAGCCAGACAGGATTTGCTTCTTTTGCTTGCACCACAATGCAGTGCTGAAAGAGGAGGAATCTACATAAAAACGCCTTCCTGGCAACGCCCAAATGCCCTGCTGCCATGCAGATAAACACTGGCAGCGGCAGCAAGTGCATGCCCACAGCCACCCCTTGTTCCTTCACACCTTGTATCAGCTGTAATCCAGTCCAGTCCAGTGCTGCCTGCTGAGCAGCACTGACCAACACTGCCTGGGCCCAGGCTTTTATCTCTGAGGCCCCATTATGATGTCAGAAAGCTGGCTCTGGAATCCTGAGGGCTCCACTATGACACGTGCAAAGTTCCGTCTGAACTTTATATAAGACGGTGAGGCTCAGTCAGTCACTCAGTGTTGCCTGAGAGGGCAACACTGCAACAGCCGGCCGCCAGGCTGTCTTTTTTTTGCACAGCTAGTTGCCTCCAGGAGGCCACAAGAGGGAGACAAGGGACTGCAAAATGGAAAATAGGCATCCACCAACTTTACAGACAACTTCTCCTTGCTCCTACAACCTCCATCCTTGCACAGTTTGTTATTCTTCTAGGTAACATAGTAACAAATCCAAATTGCTGCTCTCTTTGTAGGCAAGCAAGGCTTTGTTGCAACTGCAATTCTTACTTCTTCTTGAAATGTAGGGACGACAGTACATTCCATCACATCCATCTAGTGTACACAGGTAGGTCCATTGTGGCGGGCAGGCGAGCGGGCGGGCTGCTTTATTGGCTGTTTGCTGTTCCCCTACTCCACTCCACTATTTGACTGTTGTGCTGCATCAATCAATCAATCAATCAATCAATCAATCAATCAATCAATCAGTGGCTGGCTCAGGTGCAGCTCTTTAACTTACCTAAAAGGGAGGGCGGAGAGAAGACAAGGAAGGTGAATGAGGTGTTCCAATGTGAAATGCCGGAAACACAGAAACACAGACGACACACAACAAGAGGTGGCAATCTATTCATTAATTGCATTTAATCAATGAGCTCATTATCACTCATGCATTTTCCAACAGGTGTTGAAATAATGGGATTAAAAGGGGAGATCCCTTCAGAAAGACAGAAACAATAGCAAAGACAAAAAACACTTTTGGAATCTGCTTTTAGTCAACACATAAGGAAAGGGTGCACCGGTCCTGGAAATACTGCAATACCAGGTCAATGCGTGGAGTGGACAGAGCAAGCTCTATTTCCATCTCCCTGTTCTAAAAATCCATTTAATATATGGTCCCCAGATAGGGGACGTATCAGATATTAAACTGATAAGAACAGATACTACACTTGATCTTAGCCAAAAGGCCGAGAAGCGATAACCCGAACGGGCCGCGCGTTGCCCGAGCCTGCCCGATACTGCTGTTCAGCCCTTGCAGCGATTCAGCCTACTTCTAGGCAATTCCATGGGGCCCTGCAGGCTCACACACTCACAGCTACACGGGAGGTGAATAAAGGCCGGAGAGGAAGCCAGACAGGATTTGCTTCTTTTGCTTGCACCACAATGCAGTGCTGAAAGAGGAGGAATCTACATAAAAACGCCTTCCTGGCAACGCCCAAATGCCCTGCTGCCATGCAGATAAACACTGGCAGCGGCAGCAAGTGCATGCCCACAGCCACCCCTTGTTCCTTCACACCTTGTATCAGCTGTAATCCAGTCCAGTCCAGTGCTGCCTGCTGAGCAGCACTGACCAACACTGCCTGGGCCAGGCTTTTATCTCTGAGGCCCCATTATGATGTCAGAAAGCTGGCTCTGGAATCCTGAGGGCTCCACTATGACACGTGCAAAGTTCCGTCTGAACTTTATATAAGACGGTGAGGCTCAGTCAGTCACTCAGTGTTGCCTGAGAGGGCAACACTGCAACAGCCGGCCGCCAGGCTGTCTTTTTTTTGCACAGCTAGTTGCCTCCAGGAAGCCACAGAGGGAGACAAGGGACTGCAAAATGGAAAATAGGCATCCACCAACTTTACAGACAACTTCTCCTTGCTCCTACAACCTCCATCCTTGCACAGTTTGTTATTCTTCTAGGTAACATAGTAACAAATCCAAATTGCTGCTCTCTTTGTAGGCAAGCAAGGCTTTGTTGCAACTGCAATTCTTACTTCTTCTTGAAATGTAGGGACGACAGTACATTCCATCACATCCATCTAGTGTACACAGGTAGGTCCATTGTGGCGGGCAGGCGAGCGGGCCGGGCTGCTTTATTGGCTGTTTGCTGTTCCCCTACTCCACTCCACTATTTGACTGTTGTGCTGCATCAATCAATCAATCAATCAATCAATCAATCAATCAATCAATCAATCAATCAATCAATCAGTGGCTGGCTCAGGTGCAGCTCTTTAACTTACCTAAAAGGGAGGGCGGAGAGAAGACAAGGAAGGTGAATGAGGTGTTCCAATGTGAAATGCCGGAAACACAGAAACACAGACGACACACAACAAGAGGTGGCAATCTATTCATTAATTGCATTTAATCAATGAGCTCATTATCACTCATGCATTGTCCAACAGGTGTTGAAATAATGGGATTAAAAGGGGAGATCCCTTCAGAAAGACAGAAAACAATAGCAAAGACAAAAAACACTTTTGGAATCTGCTTTTAGTCAACACATAAGGAAAGGGTGCACCGGTCCTGGAAATACTGCAATACCAGGTCAATGCGTGGAGTGGACAGAGCAAGCTCTATTTCCATCTCCCTGTTCTAAAAATCCATTTAATATATGGTCCCCAGATAGGGACGTATCAGATATTAAACTGATAAGAACAGATACTACACTTGATCTTAGCCAAAAGGCCGAGAAGCGATAACCCGAACGGGCCGCGCGTTGCCCGAGCCTGCCCGATACTGCTGTTCAGCCCTTGCAGCGATTCAGCCTACTTCTAGGCAATTCCATGGGGCCCTGCAGGCTCACACACTCACAGCTACACGGGAGGTGAATAAAGGCCGGAGAGGAAGCCAGACAGGATTTGCTTCTTTTGCTTGCACCACAATGCAGTGCTGAAAGAGGAGGAATCTACATAAAAACGCCTTCCTGGCAACGCCCAAATGCCCTGCTGCCATGCAGATAAACACTGGCAGCGGCAGCAAGTGCATGCCCACAGCCACCCCTTGTTCCTTCACACCTTGTATCAGCTGTAATCCAGTCCAGTCCAGTGCTGCCTGCTGAGCAGCACTGACCAACACTGCCTGGGCCCAGGCTTTTATCTCTGAGGCCCCATTATGATGTCAGAAAGCTGGCTCTGGATCCTGAGGGCTCCACTATGACACGTGCAAAGTTCCGTCTGAACTTTATATAAGACGGTGAGGCTCAGTCAGTCACTCAGTGTTGCCTGAGAGGGCAACACTGCAACAGCCGGCCGCCAGGCTGTCTTTTTTTTGCACAGCTAGTTGCCTCCAGGAGGCCACAAGAGGGAGACAAGGGACTGCAAAATGGAAAATAGGCATCCACCAACTTTACAGACAACTTCTCCTTGCTCCTACAACCTCCATCCTTGCACAGTTTGTTATTCTTCTAGGTAACATAGTAACAAATCCAAATTGCTGCTCTCTTTGTAGGCAAGCAAGGCTTTGTTGCAACTGCAATTCTTACTTCTTCTTGAAATGTAGGGACGACAGTACATTCCATCACATCCATCTAGTGTACACAGGTAGGTCCATTGTGGCGGGCAGGCGAGCGGGCGGGCTGCTTTATTGGCTGTTTGCTGTTCCCCTACTCCACTCCACTATTTGACTGTTGTGCTGCATCAATCAATCAATCAATCAATCAATCAATCAATCAATCAATCAATCAATCAATCAGTGGCTGGCTCAGGTGCAGCTCTTTAACTTACCTAAAAGGGAGGGCGGAGAGAAGACAAGGAAGGTGAATGAGGTGTTCCAATGTGAAATGCCGGAAACACAGAAACACAGACGACACACAACAAGAGGTGGCAATCTATTCATTAATTGCATTTAATCAATGAGCTCATTATCACTCATGCATTGTCCAACAGGTGTTGAAATAATGGGATTAAAAGGGGAGATCCCTTCAGAAAGACAGAAACAATAGCAAAGACAAAAAACACTTTTGGAATCTGCTTTTAGTCAACACATAAGGAAAGGGTGCACCGGTCCTGGAAATACTGCAATACCAGGTCAATGCGTGGAGTGGACAGAGCAAGCTCTATTTCCATCTCCCTGTTCTAAAAATCCATTTAATATATGGTCCCCAGATAGGGGACGTATCAGATATTAAACTGATAAGAACAGATACTACACTTGATCTTAGCCAAAAGGCCGAGAAGCGATAACCCGAACGGGCCGCGCGTTGCCCGAGCCTGCCCGATACTGCTGTTCAGCCCTTGCAGCGATTCAGCCTACTTCTAGGCAATTCCATGGGGCCCTGCAGGCTCACACACTCACAGCTACACGGGAGGTGAATAAAGGCCGGAGAGGAAGCCAGACAGGATTTGCTTCTTTTGCTTGCACCACAATGCAGTGCTGAAAGAGGAGGAATCTACATAAAAACGCCTCCTGGCAACGCCCAAATGCCCTGCTGCCATGCAGATAAACACTGGCAGCGGCAGCAAGTGCATGCCCACAGCCACCCCTTGTTCCTTCACACCTTGTATCAGCTGTAATCCAGTCCAGTCCAGTGCTGCCTGCTGAGCAGCACTGACCAACACTGCCTGGGCCCAGGCTTTTATCTCTGAGGCCCCATTATGATGTCAGAAAGCTGGCTCTGGAATCCTGAGGGCTCCACTATGACACGTGCAAAGTTCCGTCTGAACTTTATATAAGACGGTGAGGCTCAGTCAGTCACTCAGTGTTGCCTGAGAGGGCAACACTGCAACAGCCGGCCGCCAGGCTGTCTTTTTTTTTGCACAGCTAGTTGCCTCCAGGAGGCCACAAGAGGGAGACAAGGGACTGCAAAATGGAAAATAGGCATCCACCAACTTTACAGACAACTTCTCCTTGCTCCTACAACCTCCATCCTTGCACAGTTTGTTATTCTTCTAGGTAACATAGTAACAAATCCAAATTGCTGCTCTCTTTGTAGGCAAGCAAGGCTTTGTTGCAACTGCAATTCTTACTTCTTCTTGAAATGTAGGGACGACAGTACATTCCATCACATCCATCTAGTGTACACAGGTAGGTCCATTGTGGCGGGCAGGCGAGCGGGCGGGCTGCTTTATTGGCTGTTTGCTGTTCCCCTACTCCACTCCACTATTTGACTGTTGTGCTGCATCAATCAATCAATCAATCAATCAATCAATCAATCAATCAATCAGTGGCTGGCTCAGGTGCAGCTCTTTAACTTACCTAAAAGGGAGGGCGGAGAGAAGACAAGGAAGGTGAATGAGGTGTTCCAATGTGAAATGCCGGAAACACAGAAACACAGACGACACACAACAAGAGGTGGCAATCTATTCATTAATTGCATTTAATCAATGAGCTCATTATCACTCATGCATTGTCCAACAGGTGTTGAAATAATGGGATTAAAAGGGGAGATCCCTTCAGAAAGACAGAAACAATAGCAAAGACAAAAACACTTTTGGAATCTGCTTTTAGTCAACACATAAGGAAAGGGTGCACCGGTCCTGGAAATACTGCAATACCAGGTCAATGCGTGGAGTGGACAGAGCAAGCTCTATTTCCATCTCCCTGTTCTAAAAATCCATTTAATATATGGTCCCCAGATAGGGGACGTATCAGATATTAAACTGATAAGAACAGATACTACACTTGATCTTAGCCAAAAGGCCGAGAAGCGATAACCCGAACGGGCCGCGCGTTGCCCGAGCCTGCCCGATACTGCTGTTCAGCCCTTGCAGCGATTCAGCCTACTTCTAGGCAATTCCATGGGGCCCTGCAGGCTCACACACTCACAGCTACACGGGAGGTGAATAAAGGCCGGAGAGGAAGCCAGACAGGATTTGCTTCTTTTGCTTGCACCACAATGCAGTGCTGAAAGAGGAGGAATCTACATAAAAACGCCTTCCTGGCAACGCCCAAATGCCCTGCTGCCATGCAGATAAACACTGGCAGCGGCAGCAAGTGCATGCCCACAGCCACCCCTTGTTCCTTCACACCTTGTATCAGCTGTAATCCAGTCCAGTCCAGTGCTGCCTGCTGAGCAGCACTGACCAACACTGCCTGGGCCCAGGCTTTTATCTCTGAGGCCCCATTATGATGTCAGAAAGCTGGCTCTGGAATCCTGAGGGCTCCACTATGACACGTGCAAAGTTCCGTCTGAACTTTATATAAGACGGTGAGGCTCAGTCAGTCACTCAGTGTTGCCTGAGAGGGCAACACTGCAACAGCCGGCCGCCAGGCTGTCTTTTTTTTGCACAGCTAGTTGCCTCCAGGAGGCCACAAGAGGGAGACAAGGGACTGCAAAATGGAAAATAGGCATCCACCAACTTTACAGACAACTTCTCCTTGCTCCTACAACCTCCATCCTTGCACAGTTTGTTATTCTTCTAGGTAACATAGTAACAAATCCAAATTGCTGCTCTCTTTGTAGGCAAGCAAGGCTTTGTTGCAACTGCAATTCTTACTTCTTCTTGAAATGTAGGGACGACAGTACATTCCATCACATCCATCTAGTGTACACAGGTAGGTCCATTGTGGCGGGCAGGCGAGCGGGCGGGCTGCTTTATTGGCTGTTTGCTGTTCCCCTACTCCACTCCACTATTTGACTGTTGTGCTGCATCAATCAATCAATCAATCAATCAATCAATCAATCAATCAATCAATCAATCAGTGGCTGGCTCAGGTGCAGCTCTTTAACTTACCTAAAAGGGAGGGCCGGAGAGAAGACAAGGAAGGTGAATGAGGTGTTCCAATGTGAAATGCCGGAAACACAGAAACACAGACGACACACAACAAGAGGTGGCAATCTATTCATTAATTGCATTTAATCAATGAGCTCATTATCACTCATGCATTGTCCAACAGGTGTTGAAATAATGGGATTAAAAGGGGAGATCCCTTCAGAAAGACAGAAACAATAGCAAAGACAAAAAACACTTTTGGAATCTGCTTTTAGTCAACACATAAGGAAAGGGTGCACCGGTCCTGGAAATACTGCAATACCAGGTCAATGCGTGGAGTGGACAGAGCAAGCTCTATTTCCATCTCCCTGTTCTAAAAATCCATTTAATATATGGTCCCCAGATAGGGGACGTATCAGATATTAAACTGATAAGAACAGATACTACACTTGATCTTAGCCAAAAGGCCGAGAAGCGATAACCCGAACGGGCCGCGCGTTGCCCGAGCCTGCCCGATACTGCTGTTCAGCCCTTGCAGCGATTCAGCCTACTTCTAGGCAATTCCATGGGGCCCTGCAGGCTCACACACTCACAGCTACACGGGAGGTGAATAAAGGCCGGAGAGGAAGCCAGACAGGATTTGCTTCTTTTGCTTGCACCACAATGCAGTGCTGAAAGAGGAGGAATCTACATAAAAACGCCTTCCTGGCAACGCCCAAATGCCCTGCTGCCATGCAGATAAACACTGGCAGCGGCAGCAAGTGCATGCCCACAGCCACCCCTTGTTCCTTCACACCTTGTATCAGCTGTAATCCAGTCCAGTCCAGTGCTGCCTGCTGAGCAGCACTGACCAACACTGCCTGGGCCCAGGCTTTTATCTCTGAGGCCCCATTATGATGTCAGAAAGCTGGCTCTGGAATCCTGAGGGCTCCACTATGACACGTGCAAAGTTCCGTCTGAACTTTATATAAGACGGTGAGGCTCAGTCAGTCACTCAGTGTTGCCTGAGAGGGCAACACTGCAACAGCCGGCCGCCAGGCTGTCTTTTTTTTGCACAGCTAGTTGCCTCCAGGAGGCCACAAGAGGGAGACAAGGGACTGCAAAATGGAAAATAGGCATCCACCAACTTTACAGACAACTTCTCCTTGCTCCTACAACCTCCATCCTTGCACAGTTTGTTATTCTTCTAGGTAACATAGTAACAAATCCAAATTGCTGCTCTCTTTGTAGGCAAGCAAGGCTTTGTTGCAACTGCAATTCTTACTTCTTCTTGAAATGTAGGGACGACAGTACATTCCATCACATCCATCTAGTGTACACAGGTAGGTCCATTGTGGCGGGCAGGCGAGCGGGCGGGCTGCTTTATTGGCTGTTTGCTGTTCCCCTACTCCACTCCACTATTTGACTGTTGTGCTGCATCAATCAATCAATCAATCAATCAATCAATCAGTGGCTGGCTCAGGTGCAGCTCTTTAACTTACCTAAAAGGGAGGGCGGAGAGAAGACAAGGAAGGTGAATGAGGTGTTCCAATGTGAAATGCCGGAAACACAGAAACACAGACGACACACAACAAGAGGTGGCAATCTATTCATTAATTGCATTTAATCAATGAGCTCATTATCACTCATGCATTGTCCAACAGGTGTTGAAATAATGGGATTAAAAGGGGAGATCCCTTCAGAAAGACAGAAACAATAGCAAAGACAAAAAACACTTTTGGAATCTGCTTTTAGTCAACACATAAGGAAAGGGTGCACCGGTCCTGGAAATACTGCAATACCAGGTCAATGCGTGGAGTGGACAGAGCAAGCTCTATTTCCATCTCCCTGTTCTAAAAATCCATTTAATATATGGTCCCCAGATAGGGGACGTATCAGATATTAAACTGATAAGAACAGATACTACACTTGATCTTAGCCAAAAGGCCGAGAAGCGATAACCCGAACGGGCCGCGCGTTGCCCGAGCCTGCCCGATACTGCTGTTCAGCCCTTGCAGCGATTCAGCCTACTTCTAGGCAATTCCATGGGGCCCTGCAGGCTCACACACTCACAGCTACACGGGAGGTGAATAAAGGCCGGAGAGGAAGCCAGACAGGATTTGCTTCTTTTGCTTGCACCACAATGCAGTGCTGAAAGAGGAGGAATCTACATAAAAACGCCTTCCTGGCAACGCCCAAATGCCCTGCTGCCATGCAGATAAACACTGGCAGCGGCAGCAAGTGCATGCCCACAGCCACCCCTTGTTCCTTCACACCTTGTATCAGCTGTAATCCAGTCCAGTCCAGTGCTGCCTGCTGAGCAGCACTGACCAACACTGCCTGGGCCCAGGCTTTTATCTCTGAGGCCCCATTATGATGTCAGAAAGCTGGCTCTGGAATCCTGAGGGCTCCACTATGACACGTGCAAAGTTCCGTCTGAACTTTATATAAGACGGTGAGGCTCAGTCAGTCACTCAGTGTTGCCTGAGAGGGCAACACTGCAACAGCCGGCCGCCAGGCTGTCTTTTTTTTGCACAGCTAGTTGCCTCCAGGAGGCCACAAGAGGGAGACAAGGGACTGCAAAATGGAAAATAGGCATCCACCAACTTTACAGACAACTTCTCCTTGCTCCTACAACCTCCATCCTTGCACAGTTTGTTATTCTTCTAGGTAACATAGTAACAAATCCAAATTGCTGCTCTCTTTGTAGGCAAGCAAGGCTTTGTTGCAACTGCAATTCTTACTTCTTCTTGAAATGTAGGGACGACAGTACATTCCATCACATCCATCTAGTGTACACAGGTAGGTCCATTGTGGCGGGCAGGCGAGCGGGCGGGCTGCTTTATTGGCTGTTTGCTGTTCCCCTACTCCACTCCACTATTTGACTGTTGTGCTGCATCAATCAATCAATCAATCAATCAATCAATCAATCAATCAGTGGCTGGCTCAGGTGCAGCTCTTTAACTTACCTAAAAGGGAGGGCGGAGAGAAGACAAGGAAGGTGAATGGGGTGTTCCAATGTGAAATGCCGGAAACACAGAAACACAGACGACACACAACAAGAGGTGGCAATCTATTCATTAATTGCATTTAATCAATGAGCTCATTATCACTCATGCATTGTCCAACAGGTGTTGAAATAATGGGATTAAAAGGGGAGATCCCTTCAGAAAGACAGAAACAATAGCAAAGACAAAAAACACTTTTGGAATCTGCTTTTAGTCAACACATAAGGAAAGGGTGCACCGGTCCTGGAAATACTGCAATACCAGGTCAATGCGTGGAGTGGACAGAGCAAGCTCTATTTCCATCTCCCTGTTCTAAAAATCCATTTAATATATGGTCCCCAGATAGGGGATGTATCAGATATTAAACTGATAAGAACAGATACTACACTTGATCTTAGCCAAAAGGCCGAGAAGCGATAACCCGAACGGGCCGCGCGTTGCCCGAGCCTGCCCGATACTGCTGTTCAGCCCTTGCAGCGATTCAGCCTACTTCTAGGCAATTCCATGGGGCCCTGCAGGCTCACACACTCACAGCTACACGGGAGGTGAATAAAGGCCGGAGAGGAAGCCAGACAGGATTTGCTTCTTTTGCTTGCACCACAATGCAGTGCTGAAAGAGGAGGAATCTACATAAAAACGCCTTCCTGGCAACGCCCAAATGCCCTGCTGCCATGCAGATAAACACTGGCAGCGGCAGCAAGTGCATGCCCACAGCCACCCCTTGTTCCTTCACACCTTGTATCAGCTGTAATCCAGTCCAGTCCAGTGCTGCCTGCTGAGCAGCACTGACCAACACTGCCTGGGCCCAGGCTTTTATCTCTGAGGCCCCATTATGATGTCAGAAAGCTGGCTCTGGAATCCTGAGGGCTCCACTATGACACGTGCAAAGTTCCGTCTGAACTTTATATAAGACGGTGAGGCTCAGTCAGTCACTCAGTGTTGCCTGAGAGGGCAACACTGCAACAGCCGGCCGCCAGGCTGTCTTTTTTTTGCACAGCTAGTTGCCTCCAGGAGGCCACAAGAGGGAGACAAGGGACTGCAAAATGGAAAATAGGCATCCACCAACTTTACAGACAACTTCTCCTTGCTCCTACAACCTCCATCCTTGCACAGTTTGTTATTCTTCTAGGTAACATAGTAACAAATCCAAATTGCTGCTCTCTTTGTAGGCAAGCAAGGCTTTGTTGCAACTGCAATTCTTACTTCTTCTTGAAATGTAGGGACGACAGTACATTCCATCACATCCATCTAGTGTACACAGGTAGGTCCATTGTGGCGGGCAGGCGAGCGGGCGGGCTGCTTTATTGGCTGTTTGCTGTTCCCCTACTCCACTCCACTATTTGACTGTTGTGCTGCATCAATCAATCAATCAATCAATCAATCAATCAATCAATCAATCAATCAATCAATCAGTGGCTGGCTCAGGTGCAGCTCTTTAACTTACCTAAAAGGGAGGGCGGAGAGAAGACAAGGAAGGTGAATGAGGTGTTCCAATGTGAAATGCCGGAAACACAGAAACACAGACGACACACAACAAGAGGTGGCAATCTATTCATTAATTGCATTTAATCAATGAGCTCATTATCACTCATGCATTGTCCAACAGGTGTTGAAATAATGGGATTAAAAGGGGAGATCCCTTCAGAAAGACAGAAACAATAGCAAAGACAAAAAACACTTTTGGAATCTGCTTTTAGTCAACACATAAGGAAAGGGTGCACCGGTCCTGGAAATACTGCAATACCAGGTCAATGCGTGGAGTGGACAGAGCAAGCTCTATTTCCATCTCCCTGTTCTAAAAATCCATTTAATATATGGTCCCCAGATAGGGGACGTATCAGATATTAAACTGATAAGAACAGATACTACACTTGATCTTAGCCAAAAGGCCGAGAAGCGATAACCCGAACGGGCCGCGCGTTGCCCGAGCCTGCCCGATACTGCTGTTCAGCCCTTGCAGCGATTCAGCCTACTTCTAGGCAATTCCATGGGGCCCTGCAGGCTCACACACTCACAGCTACACGGGAGGTGAATAAAGGCCGGAGAGGAAGCCAGACAGGATTTGCTTCTTTTGCTTGCACCACAATGCAGTGCTGAAAGAGGAGGAATCTACATAAAAACGCCTTCCTGGCAACGCCCAAATGCCCTGCTGCCATGCAGATAAACACTGGCAGCGGCAGCAAGTGCATGCCCACAGCCACCCCTTGTTCCTTCACACCTTGTATCAGCTGTAATCCAGTCCAGTCCAGTGCTGCCTGCTGAGCAGCACTGACCAACACTGCCTGGGCCCAGGCTTTTATCTCTGAGGCCCCATTATGATGTCAGAAAGCTGGCTCTGGAATCCTGAGGGCTCCACTATGACACGTGCAAAGTTCCGTCTGAACTTTATATAAGACGGTGAGGCTCAGTCAGTCACTCAGTGTTGCCTGAGAGGGCAACACTGCAACAGCCGGCCGCCAGGCTGTCTTTTTTTTGCACAGCTAGTTGCCTCCAGGAGGCCACAAGAGGGAGACAAGGGACTGCAAAATGGAAAATAGGCATCCACCAACTTTACAGACAACTTCTCCTTGCTCCTACAACCTCCATCCTTGCACAGTTTGTTATTCTTCTAGGTAACATAGTAACAAATCCAAATTGCTGCTCTCTTTGTAGGCAAGCAAGGCTTTGTTGCAACTGCAATTCTTACTTCTTCTTGAAATGTAGGGACGACAGTACATTCCATCACATCCATCTAGTGTACACAGGTAGGTCCATTGTGGCGGGCAGGCGAGTGGGCGGGCTGCTTTATTGGCTGTTTGCTGTTCCCCTACTCCACTCCACTATTTGACTGTTGTGCTGCATCAATCAATCAATCAATCAATCAATCAATCAATCAATCAATCAATCAATCAATCAATCAGTGGCTGGCTCAGGTGCAGCTCTTTAACTTACCTAAAAGGGAGGGCGGAGAGAAGACAAGGAAGGTGAATGAGGTGTTCCAATGTGAAATGCCGGAAACACAGAAACACAGACGACACACAACAAGAGGTGGCAATCTATTCATTAATTGCATTTAATCAATGAGCTCATTATCACTCATGCATTGTCCAACAGGTGTTGAAATAATGGGATTAAAAGGGGAGATCCCTTCAGAAAGACAGAAACAATAGCAAAGACAAAAAACACTTTTGGAATCTGCTTTTAGTCAACACATAAGGAAAGGGTGCACCGGTCCTGGAAATACTGCAATACCAGGTCAATGCGTGGAGTGGACAGAGCAAGCTCTATTTCCATCTCCCTGTTCTAAAAATCCATTTAATATATGGTCCCCAGATAGGGGACGTATCAGATATTAAACTGATAAGAACAGATACTACACTTGATCTTAGCCAAAAGGCCGAGAAGCGATAACCCGAACGGGCCGCGCGTTGCCCGAGCCTGCCCGATACTGCTGTTCAGCCCTTGCAGCGATTCAGCCTACTTCTAGGCAATTCCATGGGGCCCTGCAGGCTCACACACTCACAGCTACACGGGAGGTGAATAAAGGCCGGAGAGGAAGCCAGACAGGATTTGCTTCTTTTGCTTGCACCACAATGCAGTGCTGAAAGAGGAGGAATCTACATAAAAACGCCTTCCTGGCAACGCCCAAATGCCCTGCTGCCATGCAGATAAACACTGGCAGCGGCAGCAAGTGCATGCCCACAGCCACCCCTTGTTCCTTCACACCTTGTATCAGCTGTAATCCAGTCCAGTCCAGTGCTGCCTGCTGAGCAGCACTGACCAACACTGCCTGGGCCCAGGCTTTTATCTCTGAGGCCCCATTATGATGTCAGAAAGCTGGCTCTGGAATCCTGAGGGCTCCACTATGACACGTGCAAAGTTCCGTCTGAACTTTATATAAGACGGTGAGGCTCAGTCAGTCACTCAGTGTTGCCTGAGAGGGCAACACTGCAACAGCCGGCCGCCAGGCTGTCTTTTTTTTGCACAGCTAGTTGCCTCCAGGAGGCCACAAGAGGGAGACAAGGGACTGCAAAATGGAAAATAGGCATCCACCAACTTTACAGACAACTTCTCCTTGCTCCTACAACCTCCATCCTTGCACAGTTTGTTATTCTTCTAGGTAACATAGTAACAAATCCAAATTGCTGCTCTCTTTGTAGGCAAGCAAGGCTTTGTTGCAACTGCAATTCTTACTTCTTCTTGAAATGTAGGGACGACAGTACATTCCATCACATCCATCTAGTGTACACAGGTAGGTCCATTGTGGCGGGCAGGCGAGCGGGCGGGCTGCTTTATTGGCTGTTTGCTGTTCCCCTACTCCACTCCACTATTTGACTGTTGTGCTGCATCAATCAATCAATCAATCAATCAATCAATCAATCAATCAATCAATCAATCAATCAATCAGTGGCTGGCTCAGGTGCAGCTCTTTAACTTACCTAAAAGGGAGGGCGGAGAGAAGACAAGGAAGGTGAATGAGGTGTTCCAATGTGAAATGCCGGAAACACAGAAACACAGACGACACACAACAAGAGGTGGCAATCTATTCATTAATTGCATTTAATCAATGAGCTCATTATCACTCATGCATTGTCCAACAGGTGTTGAAATAATGGGATTAAAAGGGGAGATCCCTTCAGAAAGACAGAAACAATAGCAAAGACAAAAAACACTTTTGGAATCTGCTTTTAGTCAACACATAAGGAAAGGGTGCACCGGTCCTGGAAATACTGCAATACCAGGTCAATGCGTGGAGTGGACAGAGCAAGCTCTATTTCCATCTCCCTGTTCTAAAAATCCATTTAATATATGGTCCCCAGATAGGGGACGTATCAGATATTAAACTGATAAGAACAGATACTACACTTGATCTTAGCCAAAAGGCCGAGAAGCGATAACCCGAACGGGCCGCGCGTTGCCCGAGCCTGCCCGATACTGCTGTTCAGCCCTTGCAGCGATTCAGCCTACTTCTAGGCAATTCCATGGGGCCCTGCAGGCTCACACACTCACAGCTACACGGGAGGTGAATAAAGGCCGGAGAGGAAGCCAGACAGGATTTGCTTCTTTTGCTTGCACCACAATGCAGTGCTGAAAGAGGAGGAATCTACATAAAAACGCCTTCCTGGCAACGCCCAAATGCCCTGCTGCCATGCAGATAAACACTGGCAGCGGCAGCAAGTGCATGCCCACAGCCACCCCTTGTTCCTTCACACCTTGTATCAGCTGTAATCCAGTCCAGTCCAGTGCTGCCTGCTGAGCAGCACTGACCAACACTGCCTGGGCCCAGGCTTTTATCTCTGAGGCCCCATTATGATGTCAGAAAGCTGGCTCTGGAATCCTGAGGGCTCCACTATGACACGTGCAAAGTTCCGTCTGAACTTTATATAAGACGGTGAGGCTCAGTCAGTCACTCAGTGTTGCCTGAGAGGGCAACACTGCAACAGCCGGCCGCCAGGCTGTCTTTTTTTTGCACAGCTAGTTGCCTCCAGGAGGCCACAAGAGGGAGACAAGGGACTGCAAAATGGAAAATAGGCATCCACCAACTTTACAGACAACTTCTCCTTGCTCCTACAACCTCCATCCTTGCACAGTTTGTTATTCTTCTAGGTAACATAGTAACAAATCCAAATTGCTGCTCTCTTTGTAGGCAAGCAAGGCTTTGTTGCAACTGCAATTCTTACTTCTTCTTGAAATGTAGGGACGACAGTACATTCCATCACATCCATCTAGTGTACACAGGTAGGTCCATTGTGGCGGGCAGGCGAGCGGGCGGGCTGCTTTATTGGCTGTTTGCTGTTCCCCTACTCCACTCCACTATTTGACTGTTGTGCTGCATCAATCAATCAATCAATCAATCAATCAATCAATCAATCAATCAGTGGCTGGCTCAGGTGCAGCTCTTTAACTTACCTAAAAGGGAGGGCGGAGAGAAGACAAGGAAGGTGAATGAGGTGTTCCAATGTGAAATGCCGGAAACACAGAAACACAGACGACACACAACAAGAGGTGGCAATCTATTCATTAATTGCATTTAATCAATGAGCTCATTATCACTCATGCATTGTCCAACAGGTGTTGAAATAATGGGATTAAAAGGGGAGATCCCTTCAGAAAGACAGAAACAATAGCAAAGACAAAAAACACTTTTGGAATCTGCTTTTAGTCAACACATAAGGAAAGGGTGCACCGGTCCTGGAAATACTGCAATACCAGGTCAATGCGTGGAGTGGACAGAGCAAGCTCTATTTCCATCTCCCTGTTCTAAAAATCCATTTAATATATGGTCCCCAGATAGGGGACGTATCAGATATTAAACTGATAAGAACAGATACTACACTTGATCTTAGCCAAAAGGCCGAGAAGCGATAACCCGAACGGGCCGCGCGTTGCCCGAGCCTGCCCGATACTGCTGTTCAGCCCTTGCAGCGATTCAGCCTACTTCTAGGCAATTCCATGGGGCCCTGCAGGCTCACACACTCACAGCTACACGGGAGGTGAATAAAGGCCGGAGAGGAAGCCAGACAGGATTTGCTTCTTTTGCTTGCACCACAATGCAGTGCTGAAAGAGGAGGAATCTACATAAAAACGCCTTCCTGGCAACGCCCAAATGCCCTGCTGCCATGCAGATAAACACTGGCAGCGGCAGCAAGTGCATGCCCACAGCCACCCCTTGTTCCTTCACACCTTGTATCAGCTGTAATCCAGTCCAGTCCAGTGCTGCCTGCTGAGCAGCACTGACCAACACTGCCTGGGCCCAGGCTTTTATCTCTGAGGCCCCATTATGATGTCAGAAAGCTGGCTCTGGAATCCTGAGGGCTCCACTATGACACGTGCAAAGTTCCGTCTGAACTTTATATAAGACGGTGAGGCTCAGTCAGTCACTCAGTGTTGCCTGAGAGGGCAACACTGCAACAGCCGGCCGCCAGGCTGTCTTTTTTTTGCACAGCTAGTTGCCTCCAGGAGGCCACAAGAGGGAGACAAGGGACTGCAAAATGGAAAATAGGCATCCACCAACTTTACAGACAACTTCTCCTTGCTCCTACAACCTCCATCCTTGCACAGTTTGTTATTCTTCTAGGTAACATAGTAACAAATCCAAATTGCTGCTCTCTTTGTAGGCAAGCAAGGCTTTGTTGCAACTGCAATTCTTACTTCTTCTTGAAATGTAGGGACGACAGTACATTCCATCACATCCATCTAGTGTACACAGGTAGGTCCATTGTGGCGGGCAGGCGAGCGGGCGGGCTGCTTTATTGGCTGTTTGCTGTTCCCCTACTCCACTCCACTATTTGACTGTTGTGCTGCATCAATCAATCAATCAATCAATCAATCAATCAATCAATCAATCAATCAGTGGCTGGCTCAGGTGCAGCTCTTTAACTTACCTAAAAGGGAGGGCGGAGAGAAGACAAGGAAGGTGAATGAGGTGTTCCAATGTGAAATGCCGGAAACACAGAAACACAGACGACACACAACAAGAGGTGGCAATCTATTCATTAATTGCATTTAATCAATGAGCTCATTATCACTCATGCATTGTCCAACAGGTGTTGAAATAATGGGATTAAAAGGGGAGATCCCTTCAGAAAGACAGAAACAATAGCAAAGACAAAAAACACTTTTGGAATCTGCTTTTAGTCAACACATAAGGAAAGGGTGCACCGGTCCTGGAAATACTGCAATACCAGGTCAATGCGTGGAGTGGACAGAGCAAGCTCTATTTCCATCTCCCTGTTCTAAAAATCCATTTAATATATGGTCCCCAGATAGGGGACGTATCAGATATTAAACTGATAAGAACAGATACTACACTTGATCTTAGCCAAAAGGCCGAGAAGCGATAACCCGAACGGGCCGCGCGTTGCCCGAGCCTGCCCGATACTGCTGTTCAGCCCTTGCAGCGATTCAGCCTACTTCTAGGCAATTCCATGGGGCCCTGCAGGCTCACACACTCACAGCTACACGGGAGGTGAATAAAGGCCGGAGAGGAAGCCAGACAGGATTTGCTTCTTTTGCTTGCACCACAATGCAGTGCTGAAAGAGGAGGAATCTACATAAAAACGCCTTCCTGGCAACGCCCAAATGCCCTGCTGCCATGCAGATAAACACTGGCAGCGGCAGCAAGTGCATGCCCACAGCCACCCCTTGTTCCTTCACACCTTGTATCAGCTGTAATCCAGTCCAGTCCAGTGCTGCCTGCTGAGCAGCACTGACCAACACTGCCTGGGCCCAGGCTTTTATCTCTGAGGCCCCATTATGATGTCAGAAAGCTGGCTCTGGAATCCTGAGGGCTCCACTATGACACGTGCAAAGTTCCGTCTGAACTTTATATAAGACGGTGAGGCTCAGTCAGTCACTCAGTGTTGCCTGAGAGGGCAACACTGCAACAGCCGGCCGCCAGGCTGTCTTTTTTTTGCACAGCTAGTTGCCTCCAGGAGGCCACAAGAGGGAGACAAGGGACTGCAAAATGGAAAATAGGCATCCACCAACTTTACAGACAACTTCTCCTTGCTCCTACAACCTCCATCCTTGCACAGTTTGTTATTCTTCTAGGTAACATAGTAACAAATCCAAATTGCTGCTCTCTTTGTAGGCAAGCAAGGCTTTGTTGCAACTGCAATTCTTACTTCTTCTTGAAATGTAGGGACGACAGTACATTCCATCACATCCATCTAGTGTACACAGGTAGGTCCATTGTGGCGGGCAGGCGAGCGGGCGGGCTGCTTTATTGGCTGTTTGCTGTTCCCCTACTCCACTCCACTATTTGACTGTTGTGCTGCATCAATCAATCAATCAATCAATCAATCAATCAATCAATCAATCAATCAGTGGCTGGCTCAGGTGCAGCTCTTTAACTTACCTAAAAGGGAGGGCGGAGAGAAGACAAGGAAGGTGAATGAGGTGTTCCAATGTGAAATGCCGGAAACACAGAAACACAGACGACACACAACAAGAGGTGGCAATCTATTCATTAATTGCATTTAATCAATGAGCTCATTATCACTCATGCATTGTCCAACAGGTGTTGAAATAATGGGATTAAAAGGGGAGATCCCTTCAGAAAGACAGAAACAATAGCAAAGACAAAAAACACTTTTGGAATCTGCTTTTAGTCAACACATAAGGAAAGGGTGCACCGGTCCTGGAAATACTGCAATACCAGGTCAATGCGTGGAGTGGACAGAGCAAGCTCTATTTCCATCTCCCTGTTCTAAAAATCCATTTAATATATGGTCCCCAGATAGGGGACGTATCAGATATTAAACTGATAAGAACAGATACTACACTTGATCTTAGCCAAAAGGCCGAGAAGCGATAACCCGAACGGGCCGCGCGTTGCCCGAGCCTGCCCGATACTGCTGTTCAGCCCTTGCAGCGATTCAGCCTACTTCTAGGCAATTCCATGGGGCCCTGCAGGCTCACACACTCACAGCTACACGGGAGGTGAATAAAGGCCGGAGAGGAAGCCAGACAGGATTTGCTTCTTTTGCTTGCACCACAATGCAGTGCTGAAAGAGGAGGAATCTACATAAAAACGCCTTCCTGGCAACGCCCAAATGCCCTGCTGCCATGCAGATAAACACTGGCAGCGGCAGCAAGTGCATGCCCACAGCCACCCCTTGTTCCTTCACACCTTGTATCAGCTGTAATCCAGTCCAGTCCAGTGCTGCCTGCTGAGCAGCACTGACCAACACTGCCTGGGCCCAGGCTTTTATCTCTGAGGCCCCATTATGATGTCAGAAAGCTGGCTCTGGAATCCTGAGGGCTCCACTATGACACGTGCAAAGTTCCGTCTGAACTTTATATAAGACGGTGAGGCTCAGTCAGTCACTCAGTGTTGCCTGAGAGGGCAACACTGCAACAGCCGGCCGCCAGGCTGTCTTTTTTTTGCACAGCTAGTTGCCTCCAGGAGGCCACAAGAGGGAGACAAGGGACTGCAAAATGGAAAATAGGCATCCACCAACTTTACAGACAACTTCTCCTTGCTCCTACAACCTCCATCCTTGCACAGTTTGTTATTCTTCTAGGTAACATAGTAACAAATCCAAATTGCTGCTCTCTTTGTAGGCAAGCAAGGCTTTGTTGCAACTGCAATTCTTACTTCTTCTTGAAATGTAGGGACGACAGTACATTCCATCACATCCATCTAGTGTACACAGGTAGGTCCATTGTGGCGGGCAGGCGAGCGGGCGGGCTGCTTTATTGGCTGTTTGCTGTTCCCCTACTCCACTCCACTATTTGACTGTTGTGCTGCATCAATCAATCAATCAATCAATCAATCAATCAATCAATCAATCAATCAATCAATCAATCAGTGGCTGGCTCAGGTGCAGCTCTTTAACTTACCTAAAAGGGAGGGCGGAGAGAAGACAAGGAAGGTGAATGAGGTGTTCCAATGTGAAATGCCGGAAACACAGAAACACAGACGACACACAACAAGAGGTGGCAATCTATTCATTAATTGCATTTAATCAATGAGCTCATTATCACTCATGCATTGTCCAACAGGTGTTGAAATAATGGGATTAAAAGGGGAGATCCCTTCAGAAAGACAGAAACAATAGCAAAGACAAAAAACACTTTTGGAATCTGCTTTTAGTCAACACATAAGGAAAGGGTGCACCGGTCCTGGAAATACTGCAATACCAGGTCAATGCGTGGAGTGGACAGAGCAAGCTCTATTTCCATCTCCCTGTTCTAAAAATCCATTTAATATATGGTCCCCAGATAGGGGACGTATCAGATATTAAACTGATAAGAACAGATACTACACTTGATCTTAGCCAAAAGGCCGAGAAGCGATAACCCGAACGGGCCGCGCGTTGCCCGAGCCTGCCCGATACTGCTGTTCAGCCCTTGCAGCGATTCAGCCTACTTCTAGGCAATTCCATGGGGCCCTGCAGGCTCACACACTCACAGCTACACGGGAGGTGAATAAAGGCCGGAGAGGAAGCCAGACAGGATTTGCTTCTTTTGCTTGCACCACAATGCAGTGCTGAAAGAGGAGGAATCTACATAAAAACGCCTTCCTGGCAACGCCCAAATGCCCTGCTGCCATACAGATAAACACTGGCAGCGGCAGCAAGTGCATGCCCACAGCCACCCCTTGTTCCTTCACACCTTGTATCAGCTGTAATCCAGTCCAGTCCAGTGCTGCCTGCTGAGCAGCACTGACCAACACTGCCTGGGCCCAGGCTTTTATCTCTGAGGCCCCATTATGATGTCAGAAAGCTGGCTCTGGAATCCTGAGGGCTCCACTATGACACGTGCAAAGTTCCGTCTGAACTTTATATAAGACGGTGAGGCTCAGTCAGTCACTCAGTGTTGCCTGAGAGGGCAACACTGCAACAGCCGGCCGCCAGGCTGTCTTTTTTTTGCACAGCTAGTTGCCTCCAGGAGGCCACAAGAGGGAGACAAGGGACTGCAAAATGGAAAATAGGCATCCACCAACTTTACAGACAACTTCTCCTTGCTCCTACAACCTCCATCCTTGCACAGTTTGTTATTCTTCTAGGTAACATAGTAACAAATCCAAATTGCTGCTCTCTTTGTAGGCAAGCAAGGCTTTGTTGCAACTGCAATTCTTACTTCTTCTTGAAATGTAGGGACGACAGTACATTCCATCACATCCATCTAGTGTACACAGGTAGGTCCATTGTGGCGGGCAGGCGAGCGGGCGGGCTGCTTTATTGGCTGTTTGCTGTTCCCCTACTCCACTCCACTATTTGACTGTTGTGCTGCATCAATCAATCAATCAATCAATCAATCAATCAATCAATCAATCAATCAATCAATCAGTGGCTGGCTCAGGTGCAGCTCTTTAACTTACCTAAAAGGGAGGGCGGAGAGAAGACAAGGAAGGTGAATGAGGTGTTCCAATGTGAAATGCCGGAAACACAGAAACACAGACGACACACAACAAGAGGTGGCAATCTATTCATTAATTGCATTTAATCAATGAGCTCATTATCACTCATGCATTGTCCAACAGGTGTTGAAATAATGGGATTAAAAGGGGAGATCCCTTCAGAAAGACAGAAACAATAGCAAAGACAAAAAACACTTTTGGAATCTGCTTTTAGTCAACACATAAGGAAAGGGTGCACCGGTCCTGGAAATACTGCAATACCAGGTCAATGCGTGGAGTGGACAGAGCAAGCTCTATTTCCATCTCCCTGTTCTAAAAATCCATTTAATATATGGTCCCCAGATAGGGGACGTATCAGATATTAAACTGATAAGAACAGATACTACACTTGATCTTAGCCAAAAGGCCGAGAAGCGATAACCCGAACGGGCCGCGCGTTGCCCGAGCCTGCCCGATACTGCTGTTCAGCCCTTGCAGCGATTCAGCCTACTTCTAGGCAATTCCATGGGGCCCTGCAGGCTCACACACTCACA
Source organism: Rhinoderma darwinii (assembly GCF_050947455.1). Lineage (NCBI taxonomy): Eukaryota > Metazoa > Chordata > Amphibia > Anura > Rhinodermatidae > Rhinoderma > Rhinoderma darwinii. Next base: position 627,614 of record NW_027461801.1, on the reverse strand, counting down.
GCTACACGGGAGGTGAATAAAGGCCGGAGAGGAAGCCAGACAGGATTTGCTTCTTTTGCTTGCACCACAATGCAGTGCTGAAAGAGGAGGAATCTACATAAAAACGCCTTCCTGGCAACGCCCAAATGCCCTGCTGCCATGCAGATAAACACTGGCAGCGGCAGCAAGTGCATGCCCACAGCCACCCCTTGTTCCTTCACACCTTGTATCAGCTGTAATCCAGTCCAGTCCAGTGCTGCCTGCTGAGCAGCACTGACCAACACTGCCTGGGCCCAGGCTTTTATCTCTGAGGCCCCATTATGATGTCAGAAAGCTGGCTCTGGAATCCTGAGGGCTCCACTATGACATGTGCAAAGTTCCGTCTGAACTTTATATAAGACGGTGAGGCTCAGTCAGTCACTCAGTGTTGCCTGAGAGGGCAACACTGCAACAGCCGGCCGCCAGGCTGTCTTTTTTTTGCACAGCTAGTTGCCTCCAGGAGGCCACAAGAGGGAGACAAGGGACTGCAAAATGGAAAATAGGCATCCACCAACTTTACAGACAACTTCTCCTTGCTCCTACAACCTCCATCCTTGCACAGTTTGTTATTCTTCTAGGTAACATAGTAACAAATCCAAATTGCTGCTCTCTTTGTAGGCAAGCAAGGCTTTGTTGCAACTGCAATTCTTACTTCTTCTTGAAATGTAGGGACGACAGTACATTCCATCACATCCATCTAGTGTACACAGGTAGGTCCATTGTGGCGGGCAGGCGAGCGGGCGGGCTGCTTTATTGGCTGTTTGCTGTTCCCCTACTCCACTCCACTATTTGACTGTTGTGCTGCATCAATCAATCAATCAATCAATCAATCAATCAATCAATCAATCAGTGGCTGGCTCAGGTGCAGCTCTTTAACTTACCTAAAAGGGAGGGCGGAGAGAAGACAAGGAAGGTGAATGAGGTGTTCCAATGTGAAATGCCGGAAACACAGAAACACAGACGACACACAACAAGAGGTGGCAATCTATTCATTAATTGCATTTAATCAATGAGCTCATTATCACTCATGCATTGTCCAACAGGTGTTGAAATAATGGGATTAAAAGGGGAGATCCCTTCAGAAAGACAGAAACAATAGCAAAGACAAAAAACACTTTTGGAATCTGCTTTTAGTCAACACATAAGGAAAGGGTGCACCGGTCCTGGAAATACTGCAATACCAGGTCAATGCGTGGAGTGGACAGAGCAAGCTCTATTTCCATCTCCCTGTTCTAAAAATCCATTTAATATATGGTCCCCAGATAGGGGACGTATCAGATATTAAACTGATAAGAACAGATTGATCTTAGCCAAAAGGCCGAGAAGCGATAACCCGAACGGGCCGCGCGTTGCCCGAGCCTGCCCGATACTGCTGTTCAGCCCTTGCAGCGATTCAGCCTACTTCTAGGCAATTCCATGGGGCCCTGCAGGCTCACACACTCACAGCTACACGGGAGGTGAATAAAGGCCGGAGAGGAAGCCAGACAGGATTTGCTTCTTTTGCTTGCACCACAATGCAGTGCTGAAAGAGGAGGAATCTACATAAAAACGCCTTCCTGGCAACGCCCAAATGCCCTGCTGCCATGCAGATAAACACTGGCAGCGGCAGCAAGTGCATGCCCACAGCCACCCCTTGTTCCTTCACACCTTGTATCAGCTGTAATCCAGTCCAGTCCAGTGCTGCCTGCTGAGCAGCACTGACCAACACTGCCTGGGCCCAGGCTTTTATCTCTGAGGCCCCATTATGATGTCAGAAAGCTGGCTCTGGAATCCTGAGGGCTCCACTATGACACGTGCAAAGTTCCTTCTGAACTTTATATAAGACGGTGAGGCTCAGTCAGTCACTCAGTGTTGCCTGAGAGGGCAACACTGCAACAGCCGGCCGCCAGGCTGTCTTTTTTTTGCACAGCTAGTTGCCTCCAGGAGGCCACAAGAGGGAGACAAGGGACTGCAAAATGGAAAATAGGCATCCACCAACTTTACAGACAACTTCTCCTTGCTCCTACAACCTCCATCCTTGCACAGTTTGTTATTCTTCTAGGTAACATAGTAACAAATCCAAATTGCTGCTCTCTTTGTAGGCAAGCAAGGCTTTGTTGCAACTGCAATTCTTACTTCTTCTTGAAATGTAGGGACGACAGTACATTCCATCACATCCATCTAGTGTACACAGGTAGGTCCATTGTGGCGGGCAGGCGAGCGGGCGGGCTGCTTTATTGGCTGTTTGCTGTTCCCCTACTCCACTCCACTATTTGACTGTTGTGCTGCATCAATCAATCAATCAATCAATCAATCAATCAATCAATCAATCAATCAATCAATCAGTGGCTGGCTCAGGTGCAGCTCTTTAACTTACCTAAAAGGGAGGGCGGAGAGAAGACAAGGAAGGTGAATGAGGTGTTCCAATGTGAAATGCCGGAAACACAGAAACACAGACGACACACAACAAGAGGTGGCAATCTATTCATTAATTGCATTTAATCAATGAGCTCATTATCACTCATGCATTGTCCAACAGGTGTTGAAATAATGGGATTAAAAGGGGAGATCCCTTCAGAAAGACAGAAACAATAGCAAAGACAAAAAACACTTTTGGAATCTGCTTTTAGTCAACACATAAGGAAAGGGTGCACCGGTCCTGGAAATACTGCAATACCAGGTCAATGCGTGGAGTGGACAGAGCAAGCTCTATTTCCATCTCCCTGTTCTAAAAATCCATTTAATATATGGTCCCCAGATAGGGGACGTATCAGATATTAAACTGATAAGAACAGATACTACACTTGATCTTAGCCAAAAGGCCGAGAAGCGATAACCCGAACGAGCCGCGCGTTGCCCGAGCCTGCCCGATACTGCTGTTCAGCCCTTGCAGCGATTCAGCCTACTTCTAGGCAATTCCATGGGGCCCTGCAGGCTCACACACTCACAGCTACACGGGAGGTGAATAAAGGCCGGAGAGGAAGCCAGACAGGATTTGCTTCTTTTGCTTGCACCACAATGCAGTGCTGAAAGAGGAGGAATCTACATAAAAACGCCTTCCTGGCAACGCCCAAATGCCCTGCTGCCATGCAGATAAACACTGGCAGCGGCAGCAAGTGCATGCCCACAGCCACCCCTTGTTCCTTCACACCTTGTATCAGCTGTAATCCAGTCCAGTCCAGTGCTGCCTGCTGAGCAGCACTGACCAACACTGCCTGGGCCCAGGCTTTTATCTCTGAGGCCCCATTATGATGTCAGAAAGCTGGCTCTGGAATCCTGAGGGCTCCACTATGACACGTGCAAAGTTCCGTCTGAACTTTATATAAGACGGTGAGGCTCAGTCAGTCACTCAGTGTTGCCTGAGAGGGCAACACTGCAACAGCCGGCCGCCAGGCTGTCTTTTTTTTGCACAGCTAGTTGCCTCCAGGAGGCCACAAGAGGGAGACAAGGGACTGCAAAATGGAAAATAGGCATCCACCAACTTTACAGACAACTTCTCCTTGCTCCTACAACCTCCATCCTTGCACAGTTTGTTATTCTTCTAGGTAACATAGTAACAAATCCAAATTGCTGCTCTCTTTGTAGGCAAGCAAGGCTTTGTTGCAACTGCAATTCTTACTTCTTCTTGAAATGTAGGGACGACAGTACATTCCATCACATCCATCTAGTGTACACAGGTAGGTCCATTGTGGCGGGCAGGCGAGCGGGCGGGCTGCTTTATTGGCTGTTTGCTGTTCCCCTACTCCACTCCACTATTTGACTGTTGTGCTGCATCAATCAATCAATCAATCAATCAATCAATCAATCAATCAATCAATCAATCAGTGGCTGGCTCAGGTGCAGCTCTTTAACTTACCTAAAAGGGAGGGCGGAGAGAAGACAAGGAAGGTGAATGAGGTGTTCCAATGTGAAATGCCGGAAACACAGAAACACAGACGACACACAACAAGAGGTGGCAATCTATTCATTAATTGCATTTAATCAATGAGCTCATTATCACTCATGCATTGTCCAACAGGTGTTGAAATAATGGGATTAAAAGGGGAGATCCCTTCAGAAAGACAGAAACAATAGCAAAGACAAAAAACACTTTTGGAATCTGCTTTTAGTCAACACATAAGGAAAGGGTGCACCGGTCCTGGAAATACTGCAATACCAGGTCAATGCGTGGAGTGGACAGAGCAAGCTCTATTTCCATCTCCCTGTTCTAAAAATCCATTTAATATATGGTCCCCAGATAGGGGACGTATCAGATATTAAACTGATAAGAACAGATACTACACTTGATCTTAGCCAAAAGGCCGAGAAGCGATAACCCGAACGGGCCGCGCGTTGCCCGAGCCTGCCCGATACTGCTGTTCAGCCCTTGCAGCGATTCAGCCTACTTCTAGGCAATTCCATGGGGCCCTGCAGGCTCACACACTCACAGCTACACGGGAGGTGAATAAAGGCCGGAGAGGAAGCCAGACAGGATTTGCTTCTTTTGCTTGCACCACAATGCAGTGCTGAAAGAGGAGGAATCTACATAAAAACGCCTTCCTGGCAACGCCCAAATGCCCTGCTGCCATGCAGATAAACACTGGCAGCGGCAGCAAGTGCATGCCCACAGCCACCCCTTGTTCCTTCACACCTTGTATCAGCTGTAATCCAGTCCAGTCCAGTGCTGCCTGCTGAGCAGCACTGACCAACACTGCCTGGGCCCAGGCTTTTATCTCTGAGGCCCCATTATGATGTCAGAAAGCTGGCTCTGGAATCCTGAGGGCTCCACTATGACACGTGCAAAGTTCCGTCTGAACTTTATATAAGACGGTGAGGCTCAGTCAGTCACTCAGTGTTGAGAGGGCAACACTGCAACAGCCGGCCGCCAGGCTGTCTTTTTTTTGCACAGCTAGTTGCCTCCAGGAGGCCACAGGAGGGAGACAAGGGACTGCAAAATGGAAAATAGGCATCCACCAACTTTACAGACAACTTCTCCTTGCTCCTACAACCTCCATCCTTGCACAGTTTGTTATTCTTCTAGGTAACATAGTAACAAATCCAAATTGCTGCTCTCTTTGTAGGCAAGCAAGGCTTTGTTGCAACTGCAATTCTTACTTCTTCTTGAAATGTAGGGACGACAGTACATTCCATCACATCCATCTAGTGTACACAGGTAGGTCCATTGTGGCGGGCAGGCGAGCGGGCGGGCTGCTTTATTGGCTGTTTGCTGTTCCCCTACTCCACTCCACTATTTGACTGTTGTGCTGCATCAATCAATCAATCAATCAATCAATCAATCAGTGGCTGGCTCAGGTGCAGCTCTTTAACTTACCTAAAAGGGAGGGCGGAGAGAAGACAAGGAAGGTGAATGAGGTGTTCCAATGTGAAATGCCGGAAACACAGAAACACAGACGACACACAACAAGAGGTGGCAATCTATTCATTAATTGCATTTAATCAATGAGCTCATTATCACTCATGCATTGTCCAACAGGTGTTGAAATAATGGGATTAAAAGGGGAGATCCCTTCAGAAAGACAGAAACAATAGCAAAGACAAAAAACACTTTTGGAATCTGCTTTTAGTCAACACATAAGGAAAGGGTGCACCGGTCCTGGAAATACTGCAATACCAGGTCAATGCGTGGAGTGGACAGAGCAAGCTCTATTTCCATCTCCCTGTTCTAAAAATCCATTTAATATATGGTCCCCAGATAGGGGACGTATCAGATATTAAACTGATAAGAACAGATACTACACTTGATCTTAGCCAAAAGGCCGAGAAGCGATAACCCGAACGGGCCGCGCGTTGCCCGAGCCTGCCCGATACTGCTGTTCAGCCCTTGCAGCGATTCAGCCTACTTCTAGGCAATTCCATGGGGCCCTGCAGGCTCACACACTCACAGCTACACGGGAGGTGAATAAAGGCCGGAGAGGAAGCCAGACAGGATTTGCTTCTTTTGCTTGCACCACAATGCAGTGCTGAAAGAGGAGGAATCTACATAAAAACGCCTTCCTGGCAACGCCCAAATGCCCTGCTGCCATGCAGATAAACACTGGCAGCGGCAGCAAGTGCATGCCCACAGCCACCCCTTGTTCCTTCACACCTTGTATCAGCTGTAATCCAGTCCAGTCCAGTGCTGCCTGCTGAGCAGCACTGACCAACACTGCCTGGGCCCAGGCTTTTATCTCTGAGGCCCCATTATGATGTCAGAAAGCTGGCTCTGGAATCCTGAGGGCTCCACTATGACACGTGCAAAGTTCCGTCTGAACTTTATATAAGACGGTGAGGCTCAGTCAGTCACTCAGTGTTGCCTGAGAGGGCAACACTGCAACAGCCGGCCGCCAGGCTGTCTTTTTTTTGCACAGCTAGTTGCCTCCAGGAGGCCACAGGAGGGAGACAAGGGACTGCAAAATGGAAAATAGGCATCCACCAACTTTACAGACAACTTCTCCTTGCTCCTACAACCTCCATCCTTGCACAGTTTGTTATTCTTCTAGGTAACATAGTAACAAATCCAAATTGCTGCTCTCTTTGTAGGCAAGCAAGGCTTTGTTGCAACTGCAATTCTTACTTCTTCTTGAAATGTAGGGACGACAGTACATTCCATCACATCCATCTAGTGTACACAGGTAGGTCCATTGTGGCGGGCAGGCGAGCGGGCGGGCTGCTTTATTGGCTGTTTGCTGTTCCCCTACTCCACTCCACTATTTGACTGTTGTGCTGCATCAATCAATCAATCAATCAATCAATCAATCAATCAATCAATCAATCAGTGGCTGGCTCAGGTGCAGCTCTTTAACTTACCTAAAAGGGAGGGCGGAGAGAAGACAAGGAAGGTGAATGAGGTGTTCCAATGTGAAATGCCGGAAACACAGAAACACAGACGACACACAACAAGAGGTGGCAATCTATTCATTAATTGCATTTAATCAATGAGCTCATTATCACTCATGCATTGTCCAACAGGTGTTGAAATAATGGGATTAAAAGGGGAGATCCCTTCAGAAAGACAGAAACAATAGCAAAGACAAAAAACACTTTTGGAATCTGCTTTTAGTCAACACATAAGGAAAGGGTGCACCGGTCCTGGAAATACTGCAATACCAGGTCAATGCGTGGAGTGGACAGAGCAAGCTCTATTTCCATCTCCCTGTTCTAAAAATCCATTTAATATATGGTCCCCAGATAGGGGACGTATCAGATATTAAACTGATAAGAACAGATACTACACTTGATCTTAGCCAAAAGGCCGAGAAGCGATAACCCGAACGGGCCGCGCGTTGCCCGAGCCTGCCCGATACTGCTGTTCAGCCCTTGCAGCGATTCAGCCTACTTCTAGGCAATTCCATGGGGCCCTGCAGGCTCACACACTCACAGCTACACGGGAGGTGAATAAAGGCCGGAGAGGAAGCCAGACAGGATTTGCTTCTTTTGCTTGCACCACAATGCAGTGCTGAAAGAGGAGGAATCTACATAAAAACGCCTTCCTGGCAACGCCCAAATGCCCTGCTGCCATGCAGATAAACACTGGCAGCGGCAGCAAGTGCATGCCCACAGCCACCCCTTGTTCCTTCACACCTTGTATCAGCTGTAATCCAGTCCAGTCCAGTGCTGCCTGCTGAGCAGCACTGACCAACACTGCCTGGGCCCAGGCTTTTATCTCTGAGGCCCCATTATGATGTCAGAAAGCTGGCTCTGGAATCCTGAGGGCTCCACTATGACACGTGCAAAGTTCCGTCTGAACTTTATATAAGACGGTGAGGCTCAGTCAGTCACTCAGTGTTGCCTGAGAGGGCAACACTGCAACAGCCGGCCGCCAGGCTGTCTTTTTTTTGCACAGCTAGTTGCCTCCAGGAGGCCACAGGAGGGAGACAAGGGACTGCAAAATGGAAAATAGGCATCCACCAACTTTACAGACAACTTCTCCTTGCTCCTACAACCTCCATCCTTGCACAGTTTGTTATTCTTCTAGGTAACATAGTAACAAATCCAAATTGCTGCTCTCTTTGTAGGCAAGCAAGGCTTTGTTGCAACTGCAATTCTTACTTCTTCTTGAAATGTAGGGACGACAGTACATTCCATCACATCCATCTAGTGTACACAGGTAGGTCCATTGTGGCGGGCAGGCGAGCGGGCGGGCTGCTTTATTGGCTGTTTGCTGTTCCCCTACTCCACTCCACTATTTGACTGTTGTGCTGCATCAATCAATCAATCAATCAATCAATCAATCAGTGGCTGGCTCAGGTGCAGCTCTTTAACTTACCTAAAAGGGAGGGCGGAGAGAAGACAAGGAAGGTGAATGAGGTGTTCCAATGTGAAATGCCGGAAACACAGAAACACAGACGACACACAACAAGAGGTGGCAATCTATTCATTAATTGCATTTAATCAATGAGCTCATTATCACTCATGCATTGTCCAACAGGTGTTGAAATAATGGGATTAAAAGGGGAGATCCCTTCAGAAAGACAGAAACAATAGCAAAGACAAAAAACACTTTTGGAATCTGCTTTTAGTCAACACATAAGGAAAGGGTGCACCGGTCCTGGAAATACTGCAATACCAGGTCAATGCGTGGAGTGGACAGAGCAAGCTCTATTTCCATCTCCCTGTTCTAAAAATCCATTTAATATATGGTCCCCAGATAGGGGACGTATCAGATATTAAACTGATAAGAACAGATACTACACTTGATCTTAGCCAAAAGGCCGAGAAGCGATAACCCGAACGGGCCGCGCGTTGCCCGAGCCTGCCCGATACTGCTGTTCAGCCCTTGCAGCGATTCAGCCTACTTCTAGGCAATTCCATGGGGCCCTGCAGGCTCACACACTCACAGCTACACGGGAGGTGAATAAAGGCCGGAGAGGAAGCCAGACAGGATTTGCTTCTTTTGCTTGCACCACAATGCAGTGCTGAAAGAGGAGGAATCTACATAAAAACGCCTTCCTGGCAACGCCCAAATGCCCTGCTGCCATGCAGATAAACACTGGCAGCGGCAGCAAGTGCATGCCCACAGCCACCCCTTGTTCCTTCACACCTTGTATCAGCTGTAATCCAGTCCAGTCCAGTGCTGCCTGCTGAGCAGCACTGACCAACACTGCCTGGGCCCAGGCTTTTATCTCTGAGGCCCCATTATGATGTCAGAAAGCTGGCTCTGGAATCCTGAGGGCTCCACTATGACACGTGCAAAGTTCCGTCTGAACTTTATATAAGACGGTGAGGCTCAGTCAGTCACTCAGTGTTGCCTGAGAGGGCAACACTGCAACAGCCGGCCGCCAGGCTGTCTTTTTTTTGCACAGCTAGTTGCCTCCAGGAGGCCACAAGAGGGAGACAAGGGACTGCAAAATGGAAAATAGGCATCCACCAACTTTACAGACAACTTCTCCTTGCTCCTACAACCTCCATCCTTGCACAGTTTGTTATTCTTCTAGGTAACATAGTAACAAATCCAAATTGCTGCTCTCTTTGTAGGCAAGCAAGGCTTTGTTGCAACTGCAATTCTTACTTCTTCTTGAAATGTAGGGACGACAGTACATTCCATCACATCCATCTAGTGTACACAGGTAGGTCCATTGTGGCGGGCAGGCGAGTGGGCGGGCTGCTTTATTGGCTGTTTGCTGTTCCCCTACTCCACTCCACTATTTGACTGTTGTGCTGCATCAATCAATCAATCAATCAATCAATCAATCAATCAATCAATCAAGCAATCAATCAGTGGCTGGCTCAGGTGCAGCTCTTTAACTTACCTAAAAGGGAGGGCGGAGAGAAGACAAGGAAGGTGAATGAGGTGTTCCAATGTGAAATGCCGGAAACACAGAAACACAGACGACACACAACAAGAGGTGGCAATCTATTCATTAATTGCATTTAATCAATGAGCTCATTATCACTCATGCATTGTCCAACAGGTGTTGAAATAATGGGATTAAAAGGGGAGATCCCTTCAGAAAGACAGAAACAATAGCAAAGACAAAAAACACTTTTGGAATCTGCTTTTAGTCAACACATAAGGAAAGGGTGCACCGGTCCTGGAAATACTGCAATATCAGGTCAATGCGTGGAGTGGACAGAGCAAGCTCTATTTCCATCTCCCTGTTCTAAAAATCCATTTAATATATGGTCCCCAGATAGGGGACGTATCAGATATTAAACTGATAAGAACAGATACTACACTTGATCTTAGCCAAAAGGCCGAGAAGCGATAACCCGAACGGGCCGCGCGTTGCCCGAGCCTGCCCGATACTGCTGTTCAGCCCTTGCAGCGATTCAGCCTACTTCTAGGCAATTCCATGGGGCCCTGCAGGCTCACACACTCACAGCTACACGGGAGGTGAATAAAGGCCGGAGAGGAAGCCAGACAGGATTTGCTTCTTTTGCTTGCACCACAATGCAGTGCTGAAAGAGGAGGAATCTACATAAAAACGCCTTCCTGGCAACGCCCAAATGCCCTGCTGCCATGCAGATAAACACTGGCAGCGGCAGCAAGTGCATGCCCACAGCCACCCCTTGTTCCTTCACACCTTGTATCAGCTGTAATCCAGTCCAGTCCAGTGCTGCCTGCTGAGCAGCACTGACCAACACTGCCTGGGCCCAGGCTTTTATCTCTGAGGCCCCATTATGATGTCAGAAAGCTGGCTCTGGAATCCTGAGGGCTCCACTATGACACGTGCAAAGTTCCGTCTGAACTTTATATAAGACGGTGAGGCTCAGTCAGTCACTCAGTGTTGCCTGAGAGGGCAACACTGCAACAGCCGGCCGCCAGGCTGTCTTTTTTTTGCACAGCTAGTTGCCTCCAGGAGGCCACAAGAGGGAGACAAGGGACTGCAAAATGGAAAATAGGCATCCACCAACTTTACAGACAACTTCTCCTTGCTCCTACAACCTCCATCCTTGCACAGTTTGTTATTCTTCTAGGTAACATAGTAACAAATCCAAATTGCTGCTCTCTTTGTAGGCAAGCAAGGCTTTGTTGCAACTGCAATTCTTACTTCTTCTTGAAATGTAGGGACGACAGTACATTCCATCACATCCATCTAGTGTACACAGGTAGGTCCATTGTGGCGGGCAGGCGAGCGGGCGGGCTGCTTTATTGGCTGTTTGCTGTTCCCCTACTCCACTCCACTATTTGACTGTTGTGCTGCATCAATCAATCAATCAATCAATCAATCAATCAATCAATCAATCAATCAATCAATCAATCAGTGGCTGGCTCAGGTGCAGCTCTTTAACCCCTTAAGGACGCAGCCTAGTTTGGGCCTTAAGGCTCAGAGCCCATTTTTCAAATCTGACATATTTCACTTTATGTGGTAATAACGTCGGAATGCTTAAACCTATCCAAGCGATTCTGAGATTGTTTTCTCGTGACACTTTGGGCTTCATGTTCGTGGTAAAATTTGGTCGATATATTCAGTCTTTATTTGTGAAAAATTGCAAAATTTAGAGAAAATTTACAAAAAAAAGCATTTTTCAGAATTTAAATGCATCTGCTTGAAAAACAGACGGTTATACCACCCAAAATAGTTACTAGTTCACATTTCCCATATGTCTACTTTAGATTGGCATCATTTTTTGAACATTATTTTATTTTTCTTGGACGTTACAAGGCTTAGAACATAAACAGCAATTTCTCATATTCTTAAGAAAATTTCAAAAGCCTTTTTTTGAAGGTGCCAGTTCAGTTCTGAAGTGGATTTGAGGGGCCTATGTATTAGAAACCCCCATAAAACACCCCATTTTAAAAACTAGACCCCTCAAAGTATTCAAAACAGCATATAGAAAGTTTTTTAACCCTTCAGGCATTTCACAGGAATTAAAGCAAAGTGGAAATGAAATTTGCAAATTTCATTTTTTCTGCTGAATTTCAATTTTATTCAATTTTTTTTTAGTAACAGAGAAGGTTTTACCAGAGAAACACTACTAAATATGTATTGTCCAGATTCTGCAGTTTTTAGAAATGCCCCACATGTGGCCCTACTGCGCTCGTGGACTAAAACACAAGCCCTAGAAGCAAAGAAGCACCTAGTGCATTTTGAGGGCTCTTTTTTATTAGAATATATTTTAGGCAGCATGCCAGGTTTGAAGAGGCGTTGAGGTATCAAAACAATGGAAACCCACCAGAAGTGACCCCATTTTGGAAACTACACCCCTCAAGGAATTCATTTATGGTTTTTGTTATCATTTTGACCGCACAGTTTTTTCACAGCACCTATTTGAATTGGGCTGTGAAATGAAAAAAATGATATTTTTTCCAATAAAATGTCATTTTTGATCAAATTTTCTTATTTTCACAGGGAACAACATACCCCATTTTGTTGCCCAATTTGTCCTTAGTGCGGCAATACCCCATTTGTGGTGATAAACTGCCGTTTGGGCCCATGGGAGGGCTCAGAAGGAAAGGAGCGCTATGTGTTTGTTGGAGTCCAGATTTTGCTGGATTGGTTTTCGGGTGCCATGTCGCATTTGCAGAGCCCCAGAGGTATCAAAGCAATGGAAACCCACCAGAAGTGACCCCATTTTGGAAACTACACCCCTCAAGGAATTCATTTATGGTTTTTTTATCATTTTGACCGCACAGGTTTTTCACAGCACCTATTTGAATTGGGCTGTGAAATGAAAAAAATGATATTTTTTCCAATAAGATGTCATTTTTGATCAAAATTTCTTATTTTCACAAGGAACAACATACCCCATTTTGTTGCCCAATTTGTCCTTAGTGCGGCAATACCCCATTTGTGGTGATAAACTGCCCTTTGGGCCCATGGGAGGGCTCAGAAGGAAAGGACCACCATTTGGCCTACTGGAGCTTTTCTGGTGCTAAGTCATGTGTGCAGAAGCCCCTGAGGTACCAGTACAGTTGAAACCCCCGAGAAGTGACCCCATTTTAAAAACTACACCCCTTAAGACATTCATCTAGAGGTGTAGTGAGAATTTTGACCCCACAGGTACTGTGTAAAAGATAATGCGCAGCAGATGGTGCAGTGTGAGATTTGCAATTTTATATATGTATATGCCATTTCAGTGTCCAATATAGTGTGCCCAGCATGCGCCACCGGAGATATACACCCCTTAAATTGTAATGTGGGTTCTCCTGGGTACGGCAATACCCTACATGTGGCTGTTATCAGCTGCCTGGGCATACGGCAGGGCTCAGAAGGGAAAGATGAGGGGGGTAAGCTGTGCGGAGTGCATCAGGGTAAATTAAAAATCAAGGGATGTATGATACATTTTAAAACAATCTTTTATACAGAGCCCTGGTTTTTCGGGACACGTGTCACATTGGTATATTGTGTTCTTCCTTATCCCCCTCTTATAGCAGACTCTGCACCTCTTTTGACTCTTTCCCTTTCCACCGGTTTGGGGACCTTCTCCTGGAAAGTGTTGCCCTGGTACGATGCGTGTGGCCTCGCTTCCAGAAGTACTGGGTGCCCCCCCTTCCTGGTCCCTAAAGATTAGATCTTGAAATTCCAGGAAAGTTCCCCTCTGGCCTGCACATCGACGTAGCACATACGCATTGTACAAAGCCATCTGTATGATGTGCCCGGCCAGCTTCTTATACCACACCGAATGGCGCTGTAGGGCTTCAGGACTTGATTTGACAAGTCCATCCCTCCCATGTACCTATTGTAGTCCAGGATGCAGTCTGGTTTGGGGGTGGCCTTTCCTTCATATATCCTAAACCTGTAGGTATACCCTGATGCACTCTCGCACAGCTTATACATCTTCACGCCATACCTTGCCCTCTTACCTGGCAGGTACTGGCGGAATTGAACCCTCCCTTTAAAATGTACCAGGGACTCATCAATAGAAAAACACTTCTCGGGGGTGTATGCTTGGGAAAACCGGGCACTGGAACGGTCTAATAGGGGTCTCCGTTTATACAAACGGTCAAAACTGGGGTCATCTCGGGGTGGGCACGGCTCATTATCAGTATAATGTAAGAAGCGAAGTATTGCCTCATTTATTTATTTTTTTAGGTTCCAGTTCATTTCTGAAGTTGCTTTGAGGGGCCCATATATTAGAAACCCCTATCAAACACCCCATTTTAGAAACTAGACCCCTCAAAGTATTCACAACAGCATTTAGAAAGTTTATGAACCCTTTAGGTGTTTCACAGAAATTTAGAGCAAAGTAGAGGTGAAATTTACTCTTTTTATACCATTGTTTTTTATAACACAAAAGGATTTATCAGAGAAACGCAACTCAATACTTATTGCCCAGATTCTGCAGTTTTGAGAAATATCCCACATGTTGCCCTCGGGCGGTAATGGACTGAAGCACCGGCCTCCGAAGCAAAGGAGCACCTAGAGGATTTTGAGCCCTCTTTTTTATTAGGCACCATGTCCGGTTTGAAGAGGTCTTGTGGTGCCAAAACATTGGAAACCCCCCAAAAGTGACCCCAATTTGGAAACTAGACCCCTTGAGGAATCCATTGTAGTTTTCATGGGGTGCATGCGGCTTTTTGATCAGTTTTTATTCCATTTTTAGGTGGCGTGGTGACTAATAAACAGCAATTCTACTATTGTTTTTTTATTCTTTCTTTTTTACAGCGTTCACCGTGCGCTATAAATAAAATATTCACTTTATTCTGCGGGGCGATACGATCACGGCGATACCAGATGTTTATAGTTTTTTTTTATGTCTTATGGCGTTTGCACAATAAAATACGTTTTGTAAACAATCATTCACTTTTTGTGTTGCCTTATTCTAAGAGCCAGAACGTTTTTATTTTTCAATCAATAAAGCCGTGCGAGGACTTATTTTTTGCGTAACGAACTGCATTTTCCATCAGTACCATTTTTAGGTACATGCGACTTTTTGATCTCTTTTTATTCCATTTTTTGGGAGGTGAAGTGACCAAACAATTGTGATTGTGGTACGGTTTATTAATATTTTTTTTTACGGCGTTCACCGTGCGGGATAAATAACAAAATAATTTTGTAGTTCAGGCCGTTACGGACGCGGCGATACCAATTATGTATAGTTTATTTATTTGTTTATATATTTTTATTAATAATAAAGGACTGATAAGGGAAAAAGTGGAACTTTTACTTTTATTACTTTTAAAACTTTTATTTTCTTATTTTTACACATCTTTTTTTAACTTTTTTTTTACTTTATTACTTTGTCCCACTAGGGGACTTGAGGGCAGGAGGCCCTGATCGCTATTCTAATACACTGCACTACATGCGTAGTGCAGTGTATTAGAACTGTCAGCTACTCACTGACAGCAAGCATAGTGGGTCCTGACGTTGTCAGGACCCACTAGGCTTCCGTCTATGGCATAGCCGGACGCCATTGTTTGGTGTCCGGTTGCCATAGTCACCATCGCCGGCCGCTATCGCGTAGCAGGCCGGCGATGGCAGCTTAACCCCTAAAAAGTCGCGATCTCTATAGAACGCGGCTTTTAAGGGGTTAATCAGCGGGGACACAGCGATCGGTCCCCGCTGTAGGAGCTGTGACAGCTGCTGAACAAGACAGCAGCGTCACAGCTCCTGTATGTGTCGGGAGGACGGCCGAAACGGCCGTTACTCCCGAGACGTACTATTACGGCATGGAGCGCGAACGATACAGCTGCCATGACGTAATAGTACGTCAAGGAGCGGGAAGGGGTTAACTTACCTAAAAGGGAGGGCGGAGAGAAGACAAGGAAGGTGAATGAGGTGTTCCAATGTGAAATGCCGGAAACACAGAAACACAGACGACACACAACAAGAGGTGGCAATCTATTCATTAATTGCATTTAATCAATGAGCTCATTATCACTCATGCATTGTCCAACAGGTGTTGAAATAATGGGATTAAAAGGGGAGATCCCTTCAGAAAGACAGAAACAATAGCAAAGACAAAAAACACTTTTGGAATCTGCTTTTAGTCAACACATAAGGAAAGGGTGCACCGGTCCTGGAAATACTGCAATACCAGGTCAATGCGTGGAGTGGACAGAGCAAGCTCTATTTCCATCTCCCTGTTCTAAAAATCCATTTAATATATGGTCCCCAGATAGGGGACGTATCAGATATTAAACTGATAAGAACAGATACTACACTTGATCTTAGCCAAAAGGCCGAGAAGCGATAACCCGAACGGGCCGCGCGTTGCCCGAGCCTGCCCGATACTGCTGTTCAGCCCTTGCAGCGATTCAGCCTACTTCTAGGCAATTCCATGGGGCCCTGCAGGCTCACACACTCACAGCTACACGGGAGGTGAATAAAGGCCGGAGAGGAAGCCAGACAGGATTTGCTTCTTTTGCTTGCACCACAATGCAGTGCTGAAAGAGGAGGAATCTACATAAAAACGCCTTCCTGGCAACGCCCAAATGCCCTGCTGCCATGCAGATAAACACTGGCAGCGGCAGCAAGTGCATGCCCACAGCCACCCCTTGTTCCTTCACACCTTGTATCAGCTGAAATCCAGTCCAGTCCAGTCCAGTGCTGAGCAGCACTGACCAACACTGCCTGGGCCCAGGCTTTTATCTCTGAGGCCCCATTATGATGTCAGAAAGCTGGCTCTGGAATCCTGAGGGCTCCACTATGACACGTGCAAAGTTCCGTCTGAACTTTATATAAGACGGTGAGGCTCAGTCAGTCACTCAGTGTTGCCTGAGAGGGCAACACTGCAACAGCCGGCCGCCAGGCTGTCTTTTTTTTGCACAGCTAGTTGCCTCCAGGAGGCCACAAGAGGGAGACAAGGGACTGCAAAATGGAAAATAGGCATCCACCAACTTTACAGACAACTTCTCCTTGCTCCTACAACCTCCATCCTTGCACAGTTTGTTATTCTTCTAGGTAACATAGTAACAAATCCAAATTGCTGCTCTCTTTGTAGGCAAGCAAGGCTTTGTTGCAACTGCAATTCTTACTTCTTCTTGAAATGTAGGGACGACAGTACATTCCATCACATCCATCTAGTGTACACAGGTAGGTCCATTGTGGCGGGCAGGCGAGCGGGCGGGCTGCTTTATTGGCTGTTTGCTGTTCCCCTACTCCACTCCACTATTTGACTGTTGTGCTGCATCAATCAATCAATCAATCAATCAATCAATCAATCAATCAATCAATCAGTGGCTGGCTCAGGTGCAGCTCTTTAACTTACCTAAAAGGGAGGGCGGAGAGAAGACAAGGAAGGTGAATGAGGTGTTCCAATGTGAAATGCCGGAAACACAGAAACACAGACGACACACAACAAGAGGTGGCAATCTATTCATTAATTGCATTTAATCAATGAGCTCATTATCACTCATGCATTGTCCAACAGGTGTTGAAATAATGGGATTAAAAGGGGAGATCCCTTCAGAAAGACAGAAACAATAGCAAAGACAAAAAACACTTTTGGAATCTGCTTTTAGTCAACACATAAGGAAAGGGTGCACCGGTCCTGGAAATACTGCAATACCAGGTCAATGCGTGGAGTGGACAGAGCAAGCTCTATTTCCATCTCCCTGTTCTAAAAATCCATTTAATATATGGTCCCCAGATAGGGGACGTATCAGATATTAAACTGATAAGAACAGATACTACACTTGATCTTAGCCAAAAGGCCGAGAAGCGATAACCCGAACGGGCCGCGCGTTGCCCGAGCCTGCCCGATACTGCTGTTCAGCCCTTGCAGCGATTCAGCCTACTTCTAGGCAATTCCATGGGGCCCTGCAGGCTCACACACTCACAGCTACACGGGAGGTGAATAAAGGCCGGAGAGGAAGCCAGACAGGATTTGCTTCTTTTGCTTGCACCACAATGCAGTGCTGAAAGAGGAGGAATCTACATAAAAACGCCTTCCTGGCAACGCCCAAATGCCCTGCTGCCATGCAGATAAACACTGGCAGCGGCAGCAAGTGCATGCCCACAGCCACCCCTTGTTCCTTCACACCTTGTATCAGCTGTAATCCAGTCCAGTCCAGTGCTGCCTGCTGAGCAGCACTGACCAACACTGCCTGGGCCCAGGCTTTTATCTCTGAGGCCCCATTATGATGTCAGAAAGCTGGCTCTGGAATCCTGAGGGCTCCACTATGACACGTGCAAAGTTCCGTCTGAACTTTATATAAGACGGTGAGGCTCAGTCAGTCACTCAGTGTTGCCTGAGAGGGCAACACTGCAACAGCCGGCCGCCAGGCTGTCTTTTTTTTGCACAGCTAGTTGCCTCCAGGAGGCCACAAGAGGGAGACAAGGGACTGCAAAATGGAAAATAGGCATCCACCAACTTTACAGACAACTTCTCCTTGCTCCTACAACCTCCATCCTTGCACAGTTTGTTATTCTTCTAGGTAACATAGTAACAAATCCAAATTGCTGCTCTGTTTGTAGGCAAGCAAGGCTTTGTTGCAACTGCAATTCTTACTTCTTCTTGAAATGTAGGGACGACAGTACATTCCATCACATCCATCTAGTGTACACAGGTAGGTCCATTGTGGCGGGCAGGCGAGCGGGCGGGCTGCTTTATTGGCTGTTTGCTGTTCCCCTACTCCACTCCACTATTTGACTGTTGTGCTGCATCAATCAATCAATCAATCAATCAATCAATCAATCAATCAATCAATCAATCAATCAATCAGTGGCTGGCTCAGGTGCAGCTCTTTAACTTACCTAAAAGGGAGGGCGGAGAGAAGACAAGGAAGGTGAATGAGGTGTTCCAATGTGAAATGCCGGAAACACAGAAACACAGACGACACACAACAAGAGGTGGCAATCTATTCATTAATTGCATTTAATCAATGAGCTCATTATCACTCATGCATTGTCCAACAGGTGTTGAAATAATGGGATTAAAAGGGGAGAACCCTTCAGAAAGACAGAAACAATAGCAAAGACAAAAAACACTTTTGGAATCTGCTTTTAGTCAACACATAAGGAAAGGGTGCACCGGTCCTGGAAATACTGCAATACCAGGTCAATGCGTGGAGTGGACAGAGCAAGCTCTATTTCCATCTCCCTGTTCTAAAAATCCATTTAATATATGGTCCCCAGATAGGGGACGTATCAGATATTAAACTGATAAGAACAGATACTACACTTGATCTTAGCCAAAAGGCCGAGAAGCGATAACCCGAACGGGCCGCGCGTTGCCCGAGCCTGCCCGATACTGCTGTTCAGCCCTTGCAGCGATTCAGCCTACTTCTAGGCAATTCCATGGGGCCCTGCAGGCTCACACACTCACAGCTACACGGGAGGTGAATAAAGGCCAGAGAGGAAGCCAGACAGGATTTGCTTCTTTTGCTTGCACCACAATGCAGTGCTGAAAGAGGAGGAATCTACATAAAAACGCCTTCCTGGCAACGCCCAAATGCCCTGCTGCCATGCAGATAAACACTGGCAGCGGCAGCAAGTGCATGCCCACAGCCACCCCTTGTTCCTTCACACCTTGTATCAGCTGTAATCCAGTCCAGTCCAGTGCTGCCTGCTGAGCAGCACTGACCAACACTGCCTGGGCCCAGGCTTTTATCTCTGAGGCCCCATTATGATGTCAGAAAGCTGGCTCTGGAATCCTGAGGGCTCCACTATGACACGTGCAAAGTTCCGTCTGAACTTTATATAAGACGGTGAGGCTCAGTCAGTCACTCAGTGTTGCCTGAGAGGGCAACACTGCAACAGCCGGCCGCCAGGCTGTCTTTTTTTTGCACAGCTAGTTGCCTCCAGGAGGCCACAAGAGGGAGACAAGGGACTGCAAAATGGAAAATAGGCATCCACCAACTTTACAGACAACTTCTCCTTGCTCCTACAACCTCCATCCTTGCACAGTTTGTTATTCTTCTAGGTAACATAGTAACAAATCCAAATTGCTGCTCTCTTTGTAGGCAAGCAAGGCTTTGTTGCAACTGCAATTCTTACTTCTTCTTGAAATGTAGGGACGACAGTACATTCCATCACATCCATCTAGTGTACACAGGTAGGTCCATTGTGGCGGGCAGGCGAGCGGGCGGGCTGCTTTATTGGCTGTTTGCTGTTCCCCTACTCCACTCCACTATTTGACTGTTGTGCTGCATCAATCAATCAATCAATCAATCAATCAATCAATCAATCAATCAATCAATCAGTGGCTGGCTCAGGTGCAGCTCTTTAACTTACCTAAAAGGGAGGGCGGAGAGAAGACAAGGAAGGTGAATGAGGTGTTCCAATGTGAAATGCCGGAAACACAGAAACACAGACGACACACAACAAGAGGTGGCAATCTATTCATTAATTGCATTTAATCAATGAGCTCATTATCACTCATGCATTGTCCAACAGGTGTTGAAATAATGGGATTAAAAGGGGAGATCCCTTCAGAAAGACAGAAACAATAGCAAAGACAAAAAACACTTTTGGAATCTGCTTTTAGTCAACACATAAGGAAAGGGTGCACCGGTCCTGGAAATACTGCAATACCAGGTCAATGCGTGGAGTGGACAGAGCAAGCTCTATTTCCATCTCCCTGTTCTAAAAATCCATTTAATATATGGTCCCCAGATAGGGGACGTATCAGATATTAAACTGATAAGAACAGATACTACACTTGATCTTAGCCAAAAGGCCGAGAAGCGATAACCCGAACGGGCCGCGCGTTGCCCGAGCCTGCCCGATACTGCTGTTCAGCCCTTGCAGCGATTCAGCCTACTTCTAGGCAATTCCATGGGGCCCTGCAGGCTCACACACTCACAGCTACACGGGAGGTGAATAAAGGCCGGAGAGGAAGCCAGACAGGATTTGCTTCTTTTGCTTGCACCACAATGCAGTGCTGAAAGAGGAGGAATCTACATAAAAACGCCTTCCTGGCAACGCCCAAATGCCCTGCTGCCATGCAGATAAACACTGGCAGCGGCAGCAAGTGCATGCCCACAGCCACCCCTTGTTCCTTCACACCTTGTATCAGCTGTAATCCAGTCCAGTCCAGTGCTGCCTGCTGAGCAGCACTGACCAACACTGCCTGGGCCCAGGCTTTTATCTCTGAGGCCCCATTATGATGTCAGAAAGCTGGCTCTGGAATCCTGAGGGCTCCACTATGACACGTGCAAAGTTCCGTCTGAACTTTATATAAGACGGTGAGGCTCAGTCAGTCACTCAGTGTTGCCTGAGAGGGCAACACTGCAACAGCCGGCCGCCAGGCTGTCTTTTTTTTGCACAGCTAGTTGCCTCCAGGAGGCCACAGGAGGGAGACAAGGGACTGCAAAATGGAAAATAGGCATCCACCAACTTTACAGACAACTTCTCCTTGCTCCTACAACCTCCATCCTTGCACAGTTTGTTATTCTTCTAGGTAACATAGTAACAAATCCAAATTGCTGCTCTCTTTGTAGGCAAGCAAGGCTTTGTTGCAACTGCAATTCTTACTTCTTCTTGAAATGTAGGGACGACAGTACATTCCATCACATCCATCTAGTGTACACAGGTAGGTCCATTGTGGCGGGCAGGCGAGCGGGCGGGCTGCTTTATTGGCTGTTTGCTGTTCCCCTACTCCACTCCACTATTTGACTGTTGTGCTGCATCAATCAATCAATCAATCAATCAATCAATCAATCAATCAATCAATCAATCAATCAATCAATCAGTGGCTGGCTCAGGTGCAGCTCTTTAACTTACCTAAAAGGGAGGGCGGAGAGAAGACAAGGAAGGTGAATGAGGTGTTCCAATGTGAAATGCCGGAAACACAGAAACACAGACGACACACAACAAGAGGTGGCAATCTATTCATTAATTGCATTTAATCAATGAGCTCATTATCACTCATGCATTGTCCAACAGGTGTTGAAATAATGGGATTAAAAGGGGAGATCCCTTCAGAAAGACAGAAACAATAGCAAAGACAAAAAACACTTTTGGAATCTGCTTTTAGTCAACACATAAGGAAAGGGTGCACCGGTCCTGGAAATACTGCAATACCAGGTCAATGCGTGGAGTGGACAGAGCAAGCTCTATTTCCATCTCCCTGTTCTAAAAATCCATTTAATATATGGTCCCCAGATAGGGGACGTATCAGATATTAAACTGATAAGAACAGATACTACACTTGATCTTAGCCAAAAGGCCGAGAAGCGATAACCCGAACGGGCCGCGCGTTGCCCGAGCCTGCCCGATACTGCTGTTCAGCCCTTGCAGCGATTCAGCCTACTTCTAGGCAATTCCATGGGGCCCTGCAGGCTCACACACTCACAGCTACACGGGAGGTGAATAAAGGCCGGAGAGGAAGCCAGACAGGATTTGCTTCTTTTGCTTGCACCACAATGCAGTGCTGAAAGAGGAGGAATCTACATAAAAACGCCTTCCTGGCAACGCCCAAATGCCCTGCTGCCATGCAGATAAACACTGGCAGCGGCAGCAAGTGCATGCCCACAGCCACCCCTTGTTCCTTCACACCTTGTATCAGCTGTAATCCAGTCCAGTCCAGTGCTGCCTGCTGAGCAGCACTGACCAACACTGCCTGGGCCCAGGCTTTTATCTCTGAGGCCCCATTATGATGTCAGAAAGCTGGCTCTGGAATCCTGAGGGCTCCACTATGACACGTGCAAAGTTCCGTCTGAACTTTATATAAGACGGTGAGGCTCAGTCAGTCACTCAGTGTTGCCTGAGAGGGCAACACTGCAACAGCCGGCCGCCAGGCTGTCTTTTTTTTGCACAGCTAGTTGCCTCCAGGAGGCCACAAGAGGGAGACAAGGGACTGCAAAATGGAAAATAGGCATCCACCAACTTTACAGACAACTTCTCCTTGCTCCTACAACCTCCATCCTTGCACAGTTTGTTATTCTTCTAGGTAACATAGTAACAAATCCAAATTGCTGCTCTCTTTGTAGGCAAGCAAGGCTTTGTTGCAACTGCAATTCTTACTTCTTCTTGAAATGTAGGGACGACAGTACATTCCATCACATCCATCTAGTGTACACAGGTAGGTCCATTGTGGCGGGCAGGCGAGCGGGCGGGCTGCTTTATTGGCTGTTTGCTGTTCCCCTACTCCACTCCACTATTTGACTGTTGTGCTGCATCAATCAATCAATCAATCAATCAATCAATCAATCAATCAATCAATCAATCAATCAGTGGCTGGCTCAGGTGCAGCTCTTTAACTTACCTAAAAGGGAGGGCGGAGAGAAGACAAGGAAGGTGAATGAGGTGTTCCAATGTGAAATGCCGGAAACACAGAAACACAGACGACACACAACAAGAGGTGGCAATCTATTCATTAATTGCATTTAATCAATGAGCTCATTATCACTCATGCATTGTCCAACAGGTGTTGAAATAATGGGATTAAAAGGGGAGATCCCTTCAGAAAGACAGAAACAATAGCAAAGACAAAAAACACTTTTGGAATCTGCTTTTAGTCAACACATAAGGAAAGGGTGCACCGGTCCTGGAAATACTGCAATACCAGGTCAATGCGTGGAGTGGACAGAGCAAGCTCTATTTCCATCTCCCTGTTCTAAAAATCCATTTAATATATGGTCCCCAGATAGGGGACGTATCAGATATTAAACTGATAAGAACAGATACTACACTTGATCTTAGCCAAAAGGCCGAGAAGCGATAACCCGAACGGGCCGCGCGTTGCCCGAGCCTGCCCGATACTGCTGTTCAGCCCTTGCAGCGATTCAGCCTACTTCTAGGCAATTCCATGGGGCCCTGCAGGCTCACACACTCACAGCTACACGGGAGGTGAATAAAGGCCGGAGAGGAAGCCAGACAGGATTTGCTTCTTTTGCTTGCACCACAATGCAGTGCTGAAAGAGGAGGAATCTACATAAAAACGCCTTCCTGGCAACGCCCAAATGCCCTGCTGCCATGCAGATAAACACTGGCAGCGGCAGCAAGTGCATGCCCACAGCCACCCCTTGTTCCTTCACACCTTGTATCAGCTGTAATCCAGTCCAGTCCAGTGCTGCCTGCTGAGCAGCACTGACCAACACTGCCTGGGCCCAGGCTTTTATCTCTGAGGCCCCATTATGATGTCAGAAAGCTGGCTCTGGAATCCTGAGGGCTCCACTATGACACGTGCAAAGTTCCGTCTGAACTTTATATAAGACGGTGAGGCTCAGTCAGTCACTCAGTGTTGCCTGAGAGGGCAACACTGCAACAGCCGGCCGCCAGGCTGTCTTTTTTTTGCACAGCTAGTTGCCTCCAGGAGGCCACAAGAGGGAGACAAGGGACTGCAAAATGGAAAATAGGCATCCACCAACTTTACAGACAACTTCTCCTTGCTCCTACAACCTCCATCCTTGCACAGTTTGTTATTCTTCTAGGTAACATAGTAACAAATCCAAATTGCTGCTCTCTTTGTAGGCAAGCAAGGCTTTGTTGCAACTGCAATTCTTACTT
The DNA here is from genome assembly GCF_050947455.1 of Rhinoderma darwinii. Lineage (NCBI taxonomy): Eukaryota > Metazoa > Chordata > Amphibia > Anura > Rhinodermatidae > Rhinoderma > Rhinoderma darwinii. The sequence goes on along the minus strand of NW_027461801.1, from coordinate 603,360 downwards.
CTTCTTGAAATGTAGGGACGACAGTACATTCCATCACATCCATCTAGTGTACACAGGTAGGTCCATTGTGGCGGGCAGGCGAGCGGGCGGGCTGCTTTATTGGCTGTTTGCTGTTCCCCTACTCCACTCCACTATTTGACTGTTGTGCTGCATCAATCAATCAATCAATCAATCAATCAATCAATCAATCAATCAATCAATCAATCAATCAATCAATCAATCAGTGGCTGGCTCAGGTGCAGCTCTTTAACCCCTTAAGGACGCAGCCTAGTTTGGGCCTTAAGGCTCAGAGCCCATTTTTCAAATCTGACATATTTCACTTTATGTGGTAATAACGTCGGAATGCTTAAACCTATCCAAGCGATTCTGAGATTGTTTTCTCGTGACACTTTGGGCTTCATGTTCGTGGTAAAATTTGGTCGATATATTCAGTCTTTATTTGTGAAAAATTGCAAAATTTAGAGAAAATTTACAAAAAAAAGCATTTTTCAGAATTTAAATGCATCTGCTTGAAAAACAGACGGTTATACCACCCAAAATAGTTACTAGTTCACATTTCCCATATGTCTACTTTAGATTGGCATCGTTTTTTGAACATTATTTTATTTTTCTTGGACGTTACAAGGCTTAGAACATAAACAGCAATTTCTCATATTCTTAAGAAAATTTCAAAAGCCTTTTTTTGAAGGTGCCAGTTCAGTTCTGAAGTGGATTTGAGGGGCCTATGTATTAGAAACCCCCATAAAACACCCCATTTTAAAAACTAGACCCCTCAAAGTATTCAAAACAGCATATAGAAAGTTTTTTAACCCTTCAGGCATTTCACAGGAATTAAAGCAAAGTGGAAATGAAATTTGCAAATTTCATTTTTTCTGCTGAATTTCAATTTTATTCAATTTTTTTTTAGTAACAGAGAAGGTTTTACCAGAGAAACACTACTAAATATGTATTGTCCAGATTCTGCAGTTTTTAGAAATGCCCCACATGTGGCCCTACTGCGCTCGTGGACTAAAACACAAGCCCTAGAAGCAAAGAAGCACCTAGTGCATTTTGAGGGCTCTTTTTTATTAGAATATATTTTAGGCAGCATGCCAGGTTTGAAGAGGCGTTGAGGTATCAAAACAATGGAAACCCACCAGAAGTGACCCCATTTTGGAAATTACACCCCTCAAGGAATTCATTTATGGTTTTTGTTATCATTTTGACCGCACAGTTTTTTCATAGCACCTATTTGAATTGGGCTGTGAAATGAAAAAAATGATATTTTTTCCAATAAAATGTCATTTTTGATCAAATTTTCTTATTTTCACAGGGAACAACTACCCCATTTTGTTGCCCAATTTGTCCTTAGTGCGGCAATACCCCATTTGTGGTGATAAACTGCCGTTTGGGCCCATGGGAGGGCTCAGAAGGAAAGGAGCGCTATGTGTTTGTTGGAGTCCAGATTTTGCTGGATTGGTTTTCGGGTGCCATGTCGCATTTGCAGAGCCCCAGAGGTATCAAAGCAATGGAAACCCACCAGAAGTGACCCCATTTTGGAAACTACACCCCTCAAGGAATTCATTTATGGTTTTTTTTATCATTTTGACCGCACAGGTTTTTCACAGCACCTATTTGAATTGGGCTGTGAAATGAAAAAAATGATATTTTTTCCAATAAGATGTCATTTTTGATCAAAATTTCTTATTTTCACAAGGAACAACATACCCCATTTTGTTGCCCAATTTGTCCTTAGTGCGGCAATACCCCATTTGTGGTGATAAACTGCCCTTTGGGCCCATGGGAGGGCTCAGAAGGAAAGGACCACCATTTGGCCTACTGGAGCTTTTCTGGTGCTAAGTCATGTGTGCAGAAGCCCCTGAGGTACCAGTACAGTTGAAACCCCCGAGAAGTGACCCCATTTTAAAAACTACACCCCTTAAGACATTCATCTAGAGGTGTAGTGAGAATTTTGACCCCACAGGTACTGTGTAAAAGATAATGCGCAGCAGATGGTGCAGTGTGAGATTTGCAATTTTATATATGTATATGCCATTTCAGTGTCCAATATAGTGTGCCCAGCATGCGCCACCGGAGATATACACCCCTTAAATTGTAATGTGGGTTCTCCTGGGTACGGCAATACCCTACATGTGGCTGTTATCAGCTGCCTGGGCATACGGCAGGGCTCAGAAGGGAAAGATGAGGGGGGTAAGCTGTGCGGAGTGCATCAGGGTAAATTAAAAATCAAGGGATGTATGATACATTTTAAAACAATCTTTTATACAGAGCCCTGGTTTTTCGGGACACGTGTCACATTGGTATATTGTGTTCTTCCTTATCCCCCTCTTATAGCAGACTCTGCACCTCTTTTGACTCTTTCCCTTTCCACCGGTTTGGGGACCTTCTCCTGGAAAGTGTTGCCCTGGTACGATGCGTGTGGCCTCGCTTCCAGAAGTACTGGGTGCCCCCCCTTCCTGGTCCCTAAAGATTAGATCTTGAAATTCCAGGAAAGTTCCCCTCTGGCCTGCACATCGACGTAGCACATACGCATTGTACAAAGCCATCTGTATGATGTGCCCGGCCAGCTTCTTATACCACACCGAATGGCGCTGTAGGGCTTCAGGACTTGATTTGACAAGTCCATCCCTCCCATGTACCTATTGTAGTCCAGGATGCAGTCTGGTTTGGGGGTGGCCTTTCCTTCATATATCCTAAACCTGTAGGTATACCCTGATGCACTCTCGCACAGCTTATACATCTTCACGCCATACCTTGCCCTCTTACCTGGCAGGTACTGGCGGAATTGAACCCTCCCTTTAAAATGTACCAGGGACTCATCAATAGAAAAACACTTCTCGGGGGTGTATGCTTGGGAAAACCGGGCACTGGAACGGTCTAATAGGGGTCTCCGTTTATACAAACGGTCAAAACTGGGGTCATCTCGGGGTGGGCACGGCTCATTATCAGTATAATGTAAGAAGCGAAGTATTGCCTCATTTATTTATTTTTTTAGGTTCCAGTTCATTTCTGAAGTTGCTTTGAGGGGCCCATATATTAGAAACCCCTATCAAACACCCCATTTTAGAAACTAGACCCCTCAAAGTATTCACAACAGCATTTAGAAAGTTTATGAACCCTTTAGGTGTTTCACAGAAATTTAGAGCAAAGTAGAGGTGAAATTTACTCTTTTTATACCATTGTTTTTTATAACACAAAAGGATTTATCAGAGAAACGCAACTCAATACTTATTGCCCAGATTCTGCAGTTTTGAGAAATATCCCACATGTTGCCCTCGGGCGGTAATGGACTGAAGCACCGGCCTCCGAAGCAAAGGAGCACCTAGAGGATTTTGAGCCCTCTTTTTTATTAGGCACCATGTCCGGTTTGAAGAGGTCTTGTGGTGCCAAAACATTGGAAACCCCCCAAAAGTGACCCCAATTTGGAAACTAGACCCCTTGAGGAATCCATTGTAGTTTTCATGGGGTGCATGCGGCTTTTTGATCAGTTTTTATTCCATTTTTAGGTGGCGTGGTGACTAATAAACAGCAATTCTACTATTGTTTTTTTATTCTTTCTTTTTTACAGCGTTCACCGTGCGCTATAAATAAAATATTCACTTTATTCTGCGGGGCGATACGATCACGGCGATACCAGATGTTTATAGTTTTTTTTTATGTCTTATGGCGTTTGCACAATAAAATACGTTTTGTAAACAATCATTCACTTTTTGTGTTGCCTTATTCTAAGAGCCAGAACGTTTTTATTTTTCAATCAATAAAGCCGTGCGAGGACTTATTTTTTGCGTAACGAACTGCATTTTCCATCAGTACCATTTTTAGGTACATGCGACTTTTTGATCTCTTTTTATTCCATTTTTTGGGAGGTGAAGTGACCAAACAATTGTGATTGTGGTACGGTTTATTAATATTTTTTTTTACGGCGTTCACCGTGCGGGATAAATAACAAAATAATTTTGTAGTTCAGGCCGTTACGGACGCGGCGATACCAATTATGTATAGTTTATTTATTTGTTTATATATTTTTATTAATAATAAAGGACTGATAAGGGAAAAAGTGGAACTTTTACTTTTATTACTTTTAAAACTTTTATTTTCTTATTTTTACACATCTTTTTTTAACTTTTTTTTTACTTTATTACTTTGTCCCACTAGGGGACTTGAGGGCAGGAGGCCCTGATCGCTATTCTAATACACTGCACTACATGCGTAGTGCAGTGTATTAGAACTGTCAGCTACTCACTGACAGCAAGCATAGTGGGTCCTGACGTTGTCAGGACCCACTAGGCTTCCGTCTATGGCATAGCCGGACGCCATTGTTTGGTGTCCGGTTGCCATAGTCACCATCGCCGGCCGCTATCGCGTAGCAGGCCGGCGATGGCAGCTTAACCCCTAAAAAGCCGCGATCTCTATAGAACGCGGCTTTTAAGGGGTTAATCAGCGGGGACACAGCGATCGGTCCCCGCTGTAGGAGCTGTGACAGCTGCTGAACAAGACAGCAGCGTCACAGCTCCTGTATGTGTCGGGAGGACGGCCGAAACGGCCGTTACTCCCGAGACGTACTATTACGGCATGGAGCGCGAACGATACAGCTGCCATGACGTAATAGTACGTCAAGGAGCGGGAAGGGGTTAACTTACCTAAAAGGGAGGGCGGAGAGAAGACAAGGAAGGTGAATGAGGTGTTCCAATGTGAAATGCCGGAAACACAGAAACACAGACGACACACAACAAGAGGTGGCAATCTATTCATTAATTGCATTTAATCAATGAGCTCATTATCACTCATGCATTGTCCAACAGGTGTTGAAATAATGGGATTAAAAGGGGAGATCCCTTCAGAAAGACAGAAACAATAGCAAAGGCAAAAAACACTTTTGGAATCTGCTTTTAGTCAACACATAAGGAAAGGGTGCACCGGTCCTGGAAATACTGCAATACCAGGTCAATGCGTGGAGTGGACAGAGCAAGCTCTATTTCCATCTCCCTGTTCTAAAAATCCATTTAATATATGGTCCCCAGATAGGGGACGTATCAGATATTAAACTGATAAGAACAGATACTACACTTGATCTTAGCCAAAAGGCCGAGAAGCGATAACCCGAACGGGCCGCGCGTTGCCCGAGCCTGCCCGATACTGCTGTTCAGCCCTTGCAGCGATTCAGCCTACTTCTAGGCAATTCCATGGGGCCCTGCAGGCTCACACACTCACAGCTACACGGGAGGTGAATAAAGGCCGGAGAGGAAGCCAGACAGGATTTGCTTCTTTTGCTTGCACCACAATGCAGTGCTGAAAGAGGAGGAATCTACATAAAAACGCCTTCCTGGCAACGCCCAAATGCCCTGCTGCCATGCAGATAAACACTGGCAGCGGCAGCAAGTGCATGCCCACAGCCACCCCTTGTTCCTTCACACCTTGTATCAGCTGTAATCCAGTCCAGTCCAGTGCTGCCTGCTGAGCAGCACTGACCAACACTGCCTGGGCCCAGGCTTTTATCTCTGAGGCCCCATTATGATGTCAGAAAGCTGGCTCTGGAATCCTGAGGGCTCCACTATGACACGTGCAAAGTTCCGTCTGAACTTTATATAAGACGGTGAGGCTCAGTCAGTCACTCAGTGTTGCCTGAGAGGGCAACACTGCAACAGCCGGCCGCCAGGCTGTCTTTATTTTGCACAGCTAGTTGCCTCCAGGAGGCCACAAGAGGGAGACAAGGGACTGCAAAATGGAAAATAGGCATCCACCAACTTTACAGACAACTTCTCCTTGCTCCTACAACCTCCATCCTTGCACAGTTTGTTATTCTTCTAGGTAACATAGTAACAAATCCAAATTGCTGCTCTCTTTGTAGGCAAGCAAGGCTTTGTTGCAACTGCAATTCTTACTTCTTCTTGAAATGTAGGGACGACAGTACATTCCATCACATCCATCTAGTGTACACAGGTAGGTCCATTGTGGCGGGCAGGCGAGCGGGCGGGCTGCTTTATTGGCTGTTTGCTGTTCCCCTACTCCACTCCACTATTTGACTGTTGTGCTGCATCAATCAATCAATCAATCAATCAATCAATCAATCAATCAATCAGTGGCTGGCTCAGGTGCAGCTCTTTAACTTACCTAAAAGGGAGGGCAGAGAGAAGACAAGGAAGGTGAATGAGGTGTTCCAATGTGAAATGCCGGAAACACAGAAACACAGACGACACACAACAAGAGGTGGCAATCTATTCATTAATTGCATTTAATCAATGAGCTCATTATCACTCATGCATTGTCCAACAGGTGTTGAAATAATGGGATTAAAAGGGGAGATCCCTTCAGAAAGACAGAAACAATAGCAAAGACAAAAAACACTTTTGGAATCTGCTTTTAGTCAACACATAAGGAAAGGGTGCACCGGTCCTGGAAATACTGCAATACCAGGTCAATGCGTGGAGTGGACAGAGCAAGCTCTATTTCCATCTCCCTGTTCTAAAAATCCATTTAATATATGGTCCCCAGATAGGGGACGTATCAGATATTAAACTGATAAGAACAGATACTACACTTGATCTTAGCCAAAAGGCCGAGAAGCGATAACCCGAACGGGCCGCGCGTTGCCCGAGCCTGCCCGATACTGCTGTTCAGCCCTTGCAGCGATTCAGCCTACTTCTAGGCAATTCCATGGGGCCCTGCAGGCTCACACACTCACAGCTACACGGGAGGTGAATAAAGGCCGGAGAGGAAGCCAGACAGGATTTGCTTCTTTTGCTTGCACCACAATGCAGTGCTGAAAGAGGAGGAATCTACATAAAAACGCCTTCCTGGCAACGCCCAAATGCCCTGCTGCCATGCAGATAAACACTGGCAGCGGCAGCAAGTGCATGCCCACAGCCACCCCTTGTTCCTTCACACCTTGTATCAGCTGTAATCCAGTCCAGTCCAGTGCTGCCTGCTGAGCAGCACTGACCAACACTGCCTGGGCCCAGGCTTTTATCTCTGAGGCCCCATTATGATGTCAGAAAGCTGGCTCTGGAATCCTGAGGGCTCCACTATGACACGTGCAAAGTTCCGTCTGAACTTTATATAAGACGGTGAGGCTCAGTCAGTCACTCAGTGTTGCCTGAGAGGGCAACACTGCAACAGCCGGCCGCCAGGCTGTCTTTTTTTTGCACAGCTAGTTGCCTCCAGGAGGCCACAAGAGGGAGACAAGGGACTGCAAAATGGAAAATAGGCATCCACCAACTTTACAGACAACTTCTCCTTGCTCCTACAACCTCCATCCTTGCACAGTTTGTTATTCTTCTAGGTAACATAGTAACAAATCCAAATTGCTGCTCTCTTTGTAGGCAAGCAAGGCTTTGTTGCAACTGCAATTCTTACTTCTTCTTGAAATGTAGGGACGACAGTACATTCCATCACATCCATCTAGTGTACACAGGTAGGTCCATTGTGGCGGGCAGGCGAGCGGGCGGGCTGCTTTATTGGCTGTTTGCTGTTCCCCTACTCCACTCCACTATTTGACTGTTGTGCTGCATCAATCAATCAATCAATCAATCAATCAATCAATCAATCAATCAATCAATCAATCAATCAGTGGCTGGCTCAGGTGCAGCTCTTTAACTTACCTAAAAGGGAGGGCGGAGAGAAGACAAGGAAGGTGAATGAGGTGTTCCAATGTGAAATGCCGGAAACACAGAAACACAGACGACACACAACAAGAGGTGGCAATCTATTCATTAATTGCATTTAATCAATGAGCTCATTATCACTCATGCATTGTCCAACAGGTGTTGAAATAATGGGATTAAAAGGGGAGATCCCTTCAGAAAGACAGAAACAATAGCAAAGACAAAAAACACTTTTGGAATCTGCTTTTAGTCAACACATAAGGAAAGGGTGCACCGGTCCTGGAAATACTGCAATACCAGGTCAATGCGTGGAGTGGACAGAGCAAGCTCTATTTCCATCTCCCTGTTCTAAAAATCCATTTAATATATGGTCCCCAGATAGGGGACGTATCAGATATTAAACTGATAAGAACAGATACTACACTTGATCTTAGCCAAAAGGCCGAGAAGCGATAACCCGAACGGGCCGCGCGTTGCCCGAGCCTGCCCGATACTGCTGTTCAGCCCTTGCAGCGATTCAGCCTACTTCTAGGCAATTCCATGGGGCCCTGCAGGCTCACACACTCACAGCTACACGGGAGGTGAATAAAGGCCGGAGAGGAAGCCAGACAGGATTTGCTTCTTTTGCTTGCACCACAATGCAGTGCTGAAAGAGGAGGAATCTACATAAAAACGCCTTCCTGGCAACGCCCAAATGCCCTGCTGCCATGCAGATAAACACTGGCAGCGGCAGCAAGTGCATGCCCACAGCCACCCCTTGTTCCTTCACACCTTGTATCAGCTGTAATCCAGTCCAGTCCAGTGCTGCCTGCTGAGCAGCACTGACCAACACTGCCTGGGCCCAGGCTTTTATCTCTGAGGCCCCATTATGATGTCAGAAAGCTGGCTCTGGAATCCTGAGGGCTCCACTATGACACGTGCAAAGTTCCGTCTGAACTTTATATAAGACGGTGAGGCTCAGTCAGTCACTCAGTGTTGCCCGAGAGGGCAACACTGCAACAGCCGGCCGCCAGGCTGTCTTTTTTTTGCACAGCTAGTTGCCTCCAGGAGGCCACAAGAGGGAGACAAGGGACTGCAAAATGGAAAATAGGCATCCACCAACTTTACAGACAACTTCTCCTTGCTCCTACAACCTCCATCCTTGCACAGTTTGTTATTCTTCTAGGTAACATAGTAACAAATCCAAATTGCTGCTCTCTTTGTAGGCAAGCAAGGCTTTGTTGCAACTGCAATTCTTACTTCTTCTTGAAATGTAGGGACGACAGTACATTCCATCACATCCATCTAGTGTACACAGGTAGGTCCATTGTGGCGGGCAGGCGAGCGGGCGGGCTGCTTTATTGGCTGTTTGCTGTTCCCCTACTCCACTCCACTATTTGACTGTTGTGCTGCATCAATCAATCAATCAATCAATCAATCAATCAATCAATCAATCAATCAATCAGTGGCTGGCTCAGGTGCAGCTCTTTAACTTACCTAAAAGGGAGGGCGGAGAGAAGACAAGGAAGGTGAATGAGGTGTTCCAATGTGAAATGCCGGAAACACAGAAACACAGACGACACACAACAAGAGGTGGCAATCTATTCATTAATTGCATTTAATCAATGAGCTCATTATCACTCATGCATTGTCCAACAGGTGTTGAAATAATGGGATTAAAAGGGGAGAACCCTTCAGAAAGACAGAAACAATAGCAAAGACAAAAAACACTTTTGGAATCTGCTTTTAGTCAACACATAAGGAAAGGGTGCACCGGTCCTGGAAATACTGCAATACCAGGTCAATGCGTGGAGTGGACAGAGCAAGCTCTATTTCCATCTCCCTGTTCTAAAAATCCATTTAATATATGGTCCCCAGATAGGGGACGTATCAGATATTAAACTGATAAGAACAGATACTACACTTGATCTTAGCCAAAAGGCCGAGAAGCGATAACCCGAACGGGCCGCGCGTTGCCCGAGCCTGCCCGATACTGCTGTTCAGCCCTTGCAGCGATTCAGCCTACTTCTAGGCAATTCCATGGGGCCCTGCAGGCTCACACACTCACAGCTACACGGGAGGTGAATAAAGGCCAGAGAGGAAGCCAGACAGGATTTGCTTCTTTTGCTTGCACCACAATGCAGTGCTGAAAGAGGAGGAATCTACATAAAAACGCCTTCCTGGCAACGCCCAAATGCCCTGCTGCCATGCAGATAAACACTGGCAGCGGCAGCAAGTGCATGCCCACAGCCACCCCTTGTTCCTTCACACCTTGTATCAGCTGTAATCCAGTCCAGTCCAGTGCTGCCTGCTGAGCAGCACTGACCAACACTGCCTGGGCCCAGGCTTTTATCTCTGAGGCCCCATTATGATGTCAGAAAGCTGGCTCTGGAATCCTGAGGGCTCCACTATGACACGTGCAAAGTTCCGTCTGAACTTTATATAAGACGGTGAGGCTCAGTCAGTCACTCAGTGTTGCCTGAGAGGGCAACACTGCAACAGCCGGCCGCCAGGCTGTCTTTTTTTTGCACAGCTAGTTGCCTCCAGGAGGCCACAAGAGGGAGACAAGGGACTGCAAAATGGAAAATAGGCATCCACCAACTTTACAGACAACTTCTCCTTGCTCCTACAACCTCCATCCTTGCACAGTTTGTTATTCTTCTAGGTAACATAGTAACAAATCCAAATTGCTGCTCTCTTTGTAGGCAAGCAAGGCTTTGTTGCAACTGCAATTCTTACTTCTTCTTGAAATGTAGGGACGACAGTACATTCCATCACATCCATCTAGTGTACACAGGTAGGTCCATTGTGGCGGGCAGGCGAGCGGGCGGGCTGCTTTATTGGCTGTTTGCTGTTCCCCTACTCCACTCCACTATTTGACTGTTGTGCTGCATCAATCAATCAATCAATCAATCAATCAATCAATCAATCAATCAATCAATCAGTGGCTGGCTCAGGTGCAGCTCTTTAACTTACCTAAAAGGGAGGGCGGAGAGAAGACAAGGAAGGTGAATGAGGTGTTCCAATGTGAAATGCCGGAAACACAGAAACACAGACGACACACAACAAGAGGTGGCAATCTATTCATTAATTGCATTTAATCAATGAGCTCATTATCACTCATGCATTGTCCAACAGGTGTTGAAATAATGGGATTAAAAGGGGAGATCCCTTCAGAAAGACAGAAACAATAGCAAAGACAAAAAACACTTTTGGAATCTGCTTTTAGTCAACACATAAGGAAAGGGTGCACCGGTCCTGGAAATACTGCAATACCAGGTCAATGCGTGGAGTGGACAGAGCAAGCTCTATTTCCATCTCCCTGTTCTAAAAATCCATTTAATATATGGTCCCCAGATAGGGGACGTATCAGATATTAAACTGATAAGAACAGATACTACACTTGATCTTAGCCAAAAGGCCGAGAAGCGATAACCCGAACGGGCCGCGCGTTGCCCGAGCCTGCCCGATACTGCTGTTCAGCCCTTGCAGCGATTCAGCCTACTTCTAGGCAATTCCATGGGGCCCTGCAGGCTCACACACTCACAGCTACACGGGAGGTGAATAAAGGCCGGAGAGGAAGCCAGACAGGATTTGCTTCTTTTGCTTGCACCACAATGCAGTGCTGAAAGAGGAGGAATCTACATAAAAACGCCTTCCTGGCAACGCCCAAATGCCCTGCTGCCATGCAGATAAACACTGGCAGCGGCAGCAAGTGCATGCCCACAGCCACCCCTTGTTCCTTCACACCTTGTATCAGCTGTAATCCAGTCCAGTCCAGTGCTGCCTGCTGAGCAGCACTGACCAACACTGCCTGGGCCCAGGCTTTTATCTCTGAGGCCCCATTATGATGTCAGAAAGCTGGCTCTGGAATCCTGAGGGCTCCACTATGACACGTGCAAAGTTCCGTCTGAACTTTATATAAGACGGTGAGGCTCAGTCAGTCACTCAGTGTTGCCTGAGAGGGCAACACTGCAACAGCCGGCCGCCAGGCTGTCTTTTTTTTGCACAGCTAGTTGCCTCCAGGAGGCCACAAGAGGGAGACAAGGGACTGCAAAATGGAAAATAGGCATCCACCAACTTTACAGACAACTTCTCCTTGCTCCTACAACCTCCATCCTTGCACAGTTTGTTATTCTTCTAGGTAACATAGTAACAAATCCAAATTGCTGCTCTCTTTGTAGGCAAGCAAGGCTTTGTTGCAACTGCAATTCTTACTTCTTCTTGAAATGTAGGGACAACAGTACATTCCATCACATCCATCTAGTGTACACAGGTAGGTCCATTGTGGCGGGCAGGCGAGCGGGCGGGCTGCTTTATTGGCTGTTTGCTGTTCCCCTACTCCACTCCACTATTTGACTGTTGTGCTGCATCAATCAATCAATCAATCAATCAATCAATCAATCAATCAATCAATCAATCAATCAGTGGCTGGCTCAGGTGCAGCTCTTTAACTTACCTAAAAGGGAGGGCGGAGAGAAGACAAGGAAGGTGAATGAGGTGTTCCAATGTGAAATGCCGGAAACACAGAAACACAGACGACACACAACAAGAGGTGGCAATCTATTCATTAATTGCATTTAATCAATGAGCTCATTATCACTCATGCATTGTCCAACAGGTGTTGAAATAATGGGATTAAAAGGGGAGATCCCTTCAGAAAGACAGAAACAATAGCAAAGACAAAAAACACTTTTGGAATCTGCTTTTAGTCAACACATAAGGAAAGGGTGCACCGGTCCTGGAAATACTGCAATACCAGGTCAATGCGTGGAGTGGACAGAGCAAGCTCTATTTCCATCTCCCTGTTCTAAAAATCCATTTAATATATGGTCCCCAGATAGGGGACGTATCAGATATTAAACTGATAAGAACAGATACTACACTTGATCTTAGCCAAAAGGCCGAGAAGCGATAACCCGAACGGGCCGCGCGTTGCCCGAGCCTGCCCGATACTGCTGTTCAGCCCTTGGAGCGATTCAGCCTACTTCTAGGCAATTCCATGGGGCCCTGCAGGCTCACACACTCACAGCTACACGGGAGGTGAATAAAGGCCGGAGAGGAAGCCAGACAGGATTTGCTTCTTTTGCTTGCACCACAATGCAGTGCTGAAAGAGGAGGAATCTACAGAAAAACGCCTTCCTGGCAACGCCCAAATGCCCTGCTGCCATGCAGATAAACACTGGCAGCGGCAGCAAGTGCATGCCCACAGCCACCCCTTGTTCCTTCACACCTTGTATCAGCTGTAATCCAGTCCAGTCCAGTGCTGCCTGCTGAGCAGCACTGACCAACACTGCCTGGGCCCAGGCTTTTATCTCTGAGGCCCCATTATGATGTCAGAAAGCTGGCTCTGGAATCCTGAGGGCTCCACTATGACACGTGCAAAGTTCCGTCTGAACTTTATATAAGACGGTGAGGCTCAGTCAGTCACTCAGTGTTGCCTGAGAGGGCAACACTGCAACAGCCGGCCGCCAGGCTGTCTTTTTTTTGCACAGCTAGTTGCCTCCAGGAGGCCACAAGAGGGAGACAAGGGACTGCAAAATGGAAAATAGGCATCCACCAACTTTACAGACAACTTCTCCTTGCTCCTACAACCTCCATCCTTGCACAGTTTGTTATTCTTCTAGGTAACATAGTAACAAATCCAAATTGCTGCTCTCTTTGTAGGCAAGCAAGGCTTTGTTGCAACTGCAATTCTTACTTCTTCTTGAAATGTAGGGACGACAGTACATTCCATCACATCCATCTAGTGTACACAGGTAGGTCCATTGTGGCGGGCAGGCGAGCGGGCGGGCTGCTTTATTGGCTGTTTGCTGTTCCCCTACTCCACTCCACTATTTGACTGTTGTGCTGCATCAATCAATCAATCAATCAATCAATCAATCAATCAATCAGTGGCTGGCTCAGGTGCAGCTCTTTAACTTACCTAAAAGGGAGGGCGGAGAGAAGACAAGGAAGGTGAATGAGGTGTTCCAATGTGAAATGCCGGAAACACAGAAACACAGACGACACACAACAAGAGGTGGCAATCTATTCATTAATTGCATTTAATCAATGAGCTCTTTATCACTCATGCATTGTCCAACAGGTGTTGAAATAATGGGATTAAAAGGGGAGATCCCTTCAGAAAGACAGAAACAATAGCAAAGACAAAAAACACTTTTGGAATCTGCTTTTAGTCAACACATAAGGAAAGGGTGCACCGGTCCTGGAAATACTGCAATACCAGGTCAATGCGTGGAGTGGACAGAGCAAGCTCTATTTCCATCTCCCTGTTCTAAAAATCCATTTAATATATGGTCCCCAGATAGGGGACGTATCAGATATTAAACTGATAAGAACAGATACTACACTTGATCTTAGCCAAAAGGCCGAGAAGCGATAACCCGAACGGGCCGCGCGTTGCCCGAGCCTGCCCGATACTGCTGTTCAGCCCTTGCAGCGATTCAGCCTACTTCTAGGCAATTCCATGGGGCCCTGCAGGCTCACACACTCACAGCTACACGGGAGGTGAATAAAGGCCGGAGAGGAAGCCAGACAGGATTTGCTTCTTTTGCTTGCACCACAATGCAGTGCTGAAAGAGGAGGAATCTACATAAAAACGCCTTCCTGGCAACGCCCAAATGCCCTGCTGCCATGCAGATAAACACTGGCAGCGGCAGCAAGTGCATGCCCACAGCCACCCCTTGTTCCTTCACACCTTGTATCAGCTGTAATCCAGTCCAGTCCAGTGCTGCCTGCTGAGCAGCACTGACCAACACTGCCTGGGCCCAGGCTTTTATCTCTGAGGCCCCATTATGATGTCAGAAAGCTGGCTCTGGAATCCTGAGGGCTCCACTATGACACGTGCAAAGTTCCGTCTGAACTTTATATAAGACGGTGAGGCTCAGTCAGTCACTCAGTGTTGCCTGAGAGGGCAACACTGCAACAGCCGGCCGCCAGGCTGTCTTTTTTTTGCACAGCTAGTTGCCTCCAGGAGGCCACAAGAGGGAGACAAGGGACTGCAAAATGGAAAATAGGCATCCACCAACTTTACAGACAACTTCTCCTTGCTCCTACAACCTCCATCCTTGCACAGTTTGTTATTCTTCTAGGTAACATAGTAACAAATCCAAATTGCTGCTCTCTTTGTAGGCAAGCAAGGCTTTGTTGCAACTGCAATTCTTACTTCTTCTTGAAATGTAGGGACGACAGTACATTCCATCACATCCATCTAGTGTACACAGGTAGGTCCATTGTGGCGGGCAGGCGAGCGGGCGGGCTGCTTTATTGGCTGTTTGCTGTTCCCCTACTCCACTCCACTATTTGACTGTTGTGCTGCATCAATCAATCAATCAATCAATCAATCAATCAATCAATCAATCAGTGGCTGGCTCAGGTGCAGCTCTTTAACTTACCTAAAAGGGAGGGCGGAGAGAAGACAAGGAAGGTGAATGAGGTGTTCCAATGTGAAATGCCGGAAACACAGAAACACAGACGACACACAACAAGAGGTGGCAATCTATTCATTAATTGCATTTAATCAATGAGCTCATTATCACTCATGCATTGTCCAACAGGTGTTGAAATAATGGGATTAAAAGGGGAGATCCCTTCAGAAAGACAGAAACAATAGCAAAGACAAAAAACACTTTTGGAATCTGCTTTTAGTCAACACATAAGGAAAGGGTGCACCGGTCCTGGAAATACTGCAATACCAGGTCAATGCGTGGAGTGGACAGAGCAAGCTCTATTTCCATCTCCCTGTTCTAAAAATCCATTTAATATATGGTCCCCAGATAGGGGACGTATCAGATATTAAACTGATAAGAACAGATACTACACTTGATCTTAGCCAAAAGGCCGAGAAGCGATAACCCGAACGGGCCGCGCGTTGCCCGAGCCTGCCCGATACTGCTGTTCAGCCCTTGCAGCGATTCAGCCTACTTCTAGGCAATTCCATGGGGCCCTGCAGGCTCACACACTCACAGCTACACGGGAGGTGAATAAAGGCCGGAGAGGAAGCCAGACAGGATTTGCTTCTTTTGCTTGCACCACAATGCAGTGCTGAAAGAGGAGGAATCTACATAAAAACGCCTTCCTGGCAACGCCCAAATGCCCTGCTGCCATGCAGATAAACACTGGCAGCGGCAGCAAGTGCATGCCCACAGCCACCCCTTGTTCCTTCACACCTTGTATCAGCTGTAATCCAGTCCAGTCCAGTGCTGCCTGCTGAGCAGCACTGACCAACACTGCCTGGGCCCAGGCTTTTATCTCTGAGGCCCCATTATGATGTCAGAAAGCTGGCTCTGGAATCCTGAGGGCTCCACTATGACACGTGCAAAGTTCCGTCTGAACTTTATATAAGACGGTGAGGCTCAGTCAGTCACTCAGTGTTGCCTGAGAGGGCAACACTGCAACAGCCGGCCGCCAGGCTGTCTTTTTTTTGCACAGCTAGTTGCCTCCAGGAGGCCACAAGAGGGAGACAAGGGACTGCAAAATGGAAAATAGGCATCCACCAACTTTACAGACAACTTCTCCTTGCTCCTACAACCTCCATCCTTGCACAGTTTGTTATTCTTCTAGGTAACATAGTAACAAATCCAAATTGCTGCTCTCTTTGTAGGCAAGCAAGGCTTTGTTGCAACTGCAATTCTTACTTCTTCTTGAAATGTAGGGACGACAGTACATTCCATCACATCCATCTAGTGTACACAGGTAGGTCCATTGTGGCGGGCAGGCGAGCGGGCGGGCTGCTTTATTGGCTGTTTGCTGTTCCCCTACTCCACTCCACTATTTGACTGTTGTGCTGCATCAATCAATCAATCAATCAATCAATCAATCAATCAATCAATCAATCAATCAATCAGTGGCTGGCTCAGGTGCAGCTCTTTAACTTACCTAAAAGGGAGGGCGGAGAGAAGACAAGGAAGGTGAATGAGGTGTTCCAATGTGAAATGCCGGAAACACAGAAACACAGACGACACACAACAAGAGGTGGCAATCTATTCATTAATTGCATTTAATCAATGAGCTCATTATCACTCATGCATTGTCCAACAGGTGTTGAAATAATGGGATTAAAAGGGGAGATCCCTTCAGAAAGACAGAAACAATAGCAAAGACAAAAAACACTTTTGGAATCTGCTTTTAGTCAACACATAAGGAAAGGGTGCACCGGTCCTGGAAATACTGCAATACCAGGTCAATGCGTGGAGTGGACAGAGCAAGCTCTATTTCCATCTCCCTGTTCTAAAAATCCATTTAATATATGGTCCCCAGATAGGGGACGTATCAGATATTAAACTGATAAGAACAGATACTACACTTGATCTTAGCCAAAAGGCCGAGAAGCGATAACCCGAACGGGCCGCGCGTTGCCCGAGCCTGCCCGATACTGCTGTTCAGCCCTTGCAGCGATTCAGCCTACTTCTAGGCAATTCCATGGGGCCCTGCAGGCTCACACACTCACAGCTACACGGGAGGTGAATAAAGGCCGGAGAGGAAGCCAGACAGGATTTGCTTCTTTTGCTTGCACCACAATGCAGTGCTGAAAGAGGAGGAATCTACATAAAAACGCCTTCCTGGCAACGCCCAAATGCCCTGCTGCCATGCAGATAAACACTGGCAGCGGCAGCAAGTGCATGCCCACAGCCACCCCTTGTTCCTTCACACCTTGTATCAGCTGTAATCCAGTCCAGTCCAGTGCTGCCTGCTGAGCAGCACTGACCAACACTGCCTGGGCCCAGGCTTTTATCTCTGAGGCCCCATTATGATGTCAGAAAGCTGGCTCTGGAATCCTGAGGGCTCCACTATGACACGTGCAAAGTTCCGTCTGAACTTTATATAAGACGGTGAGGCTCAGTCAGTCACTCAGTGTTGCCTGAGAGGGCAACACTGCAACAGCCGGCCGCCAGGCTGTCTTTTTTTTGCACAGCTAGTTGCCTCCAGGAGGCCACAAGAGGGAGACAAGGGACTGCAAAATGGAAAATAGGCATCCACCAACTTTACAGACAACTTCTCCTTGCTCCTACAACCTCCATCCTTGCACAGTTTGTTATTCTTCTAGGTAACATAGTAACAAATCCAAATTGCTGCTCTCTTTGTAGGCAAGCAAGGCTTTGTTGCAACTGCAATTCTTACTTCTTCTTGAAATGTAGGGACGACAGTACATTCCATCACATCCATCTAGTGTACACAGGTAGGTCCATTGTGGCGGGCAGGCGAGCGGGCGTGCTGCTTTATTGGCTGTTTGCTGTTCCCCTACTCCACTCCACTATTTGACTGTTGTGCTGCATCAATCAATCAATCAATCAATCAATCAATCAATCAATCAATCAATCAGTGGCTGGCTCAGGTGCAGCTCTTTAACTTACCTAAAAGGGAGGGCGGAGAGAAGACAAGGAAGGTGAATGAGGTGTTCCAATGTGAAATGCCGGAAACACAGAAACACAGACGACACACAACAAGAGGTGGCAATCTATTCATTAATTGCATTTAATCAATGAGCTCATTATCACTCATGCATTGTCCAACAGGTGTTGAAATAATGGGATTAAAAGGGGAGATCCCTTCAGAAAGACAGAAACAATAGCAAAGACAAAAAACACTTTTGGAATCTGCTTTTAGTCAACACATAAGGAAAGGGTGCACCGGTCCTGGAAATACTGCAATACCAGGTCAATGCGTGGAGTGGACAGAGCAAGCTCTATTTCCATCTCCCTGTTCTAAAAATCCATTTAATATATGGTCCCCAGATAGGGGACGTATCAGATATTAAACTGATAAGAACAGATACTACACTTGATCTTAGCCAAAAGGCCGAGAAGCGATAACCCGAACGGGCCGCGCGTTGCCCGAGCCTGCCCGATACTGCTGTTCAGCCCTTGCAGCGATTCAGCCTACTTCTAGGCAATTCCATGGGGCCCTGCAGGCTCACACACTCACAGCTACACGGGAGGTGAATAAAGGCCGGAGAGGAAGCCAGACAGGATTTGCTTCTTTTGCTTGCACCACAATGCAGTGCTGAAAGAGGAGGAATCTACAGAAAAACGCCTTCCTGGCAACGCCCAAATGCCCTGCTGCCATGCAGATAAACACTGGCAGCGGCAGCAAGTGCATGCCCACAGCCACCCCTTGTTCCTTCACACCTTGTATCAGCTGTAATCCAGTCCAGTCCAGTGCTGCCTGCTGAGCAGCACTGACCAACACTGCCTGGGCCCAGGCTTTTATCTCTGAGGCCCCATTATGATGTCAGAAAGCTGGCTCTGGAATCCTGAGGGCTCCACTATGACACGTGCAAAGTTCCGTCTGAACTTTATATAAGACGGTGAGGCTCAGTCAGTCACTCAGTGTTGCCTGAGAGGGCAACACTGCAACAGCCGGCCGCCAGGCTGTCTTTTTTTTGCACAGCTAGTTGCCTCCAGGAGGCCACAAGAGGGAGACAAGGGACTGCAAAATGGAAAATAGGCATCCACCAACTTTACAGACAACTTCTCCTTGCTCCTACAACCTCCATCCTTGCACAGTTTGTTATTCTTCTAGGTAACATAGTAACAAATCCAAATTGCTGCTCTCTTTGTAGGCAAGCAAGGCTTTGTTGCAACTGCAATTCTTACTTCTTCTTGAAATGTAGGGACGACAGTACATTCCATCACATCCATCTAGTGTACACAGGTAGGTCCATTGTGGCGGGCAGGCGAGCGGGCGTGCTGCTTTATTGGCTGTTTGCTGTTCCCCTACTCCACTCCACTATTTGACTGTTGTGCTGCATCAATCAATCAATCAATCAATCAATCAATCAATCAATCAATCAATCAATCAATCAATCAATCAATCAGTGGCTGGCTCAGGTGCAGCTCTTTAACTTACCTAAAAGGGAGGGCGGAGAGAAGACAAGGAAGGTGAATGAGGTGTTCCAATGTGAAATGACAGAAACACAGACGACACACAACAAGAGGTGGCAATCTATTCATTAATTGCATTTAATCAATGAGCTCATTATCACTCATGCATTGTCCAACAGGTGTTGAAATAATGGGATTAAAAGGGGAGATCCCTTCAGAAAGACAGAAACAATAGCAAAGACAAAAAACACTTTTGGAATCTGCTTTTAGTCAACACATAAGGAAAGGGTGCACCGGTCCTGGAAATACTGCAATACCAGGTCAATGCGTGGAGTGGACAGAGCAAGCTCTATTTCCATCTCCCTGTTCTAAAAATCCATTTAATATATGGTCCCCAGATAGGGGACGTATCAGATATTAAACTGATAAGAACAGATACTACACTTGATCTTAGCCAAAAGGCCGAGAAGCGATAACCCGAACGGGCCGCGCGTTGCCCGAGCCTGCCCGATACTGCTGTTCAGCCCTTGCAGCGATTCAGCCTACTTCTAGGCAATTCCATGGGGCCCTGCAGGCTCACACACTCACAGCTACACGGGAGGTGAATAAAGGCCGGAGAGGAAGCCAGACAGGATTTGCTTCTTTTGCTTGCACCACAATGCAGTGCTGAAAGAGGAGGAATCTACATAAAAACGCCTTCCTGGCAACGCCCAAATGCCCTGCTGCCATGCAGATAAACACTGGCAGCGGCAGCAAGTGCATGCCCACAGCCACCCCTTGTTCCTTCACACCTTGTATCAGCTGTAATCCAGTCCAGTCCAGTGCTGCCTGCTGAGCAGCACTGACCAACACTGCCTGGGCCCAGGCTTTTATCTCTGAGGCCCCATTATGATGTCAGAAAGCTGGCTCTGGAATCCTGAGGGCTCCACTATGACACGTGCAAAGTTCCGTCTGAACTTTATATAAGACGGTGAGGCTCAGTCAGTCACTCAGTGTTGCCTGAGAGGGCAACACTGCAACAGCCGGCCGCCAGGCTGTCTTTTTTTTGCACAGCTAGTTGCCTCCAGGAGGCCACAAGAGGGAGACAAGGGACTGCAAAATGGAAAATAGGCATCCACCAACTTTACAGACAACTTCTCCTTGCTCCTACAACCTCCATCCTTGCACAGTTTGTTATTCTTCTAGGTAACATAGTAACAAATCCAAATTGCTGCTCTCTTTGTAGGCAAGCAAGGCTTTGTTGCAACTGCAATTCTTACTTCTTCTTGAAATGTAGGGACGACAGTACATTCCATCACATCCATCTAGTGTACACAGGTAGGTCCATTGTGGCGGGCAGGCGAGCGGGCGTGCTGCTTTATTGGCTGTTTGCTGTTCCCCTACTCCACTCCACTATTTGACTGTTGTGCTGCATCAATCAATCAATCAATCAATCAATCAATCAATCAATCAATCAATCAATCAATCAGTGGCTGGCTCAGGTGCAGCTCTTTAACTTACCTAAAAGGGAGGGCGGAGAGAAGACAAGGAAGGTGAATGAGGTGTTCCAATGTGAAATGCCGGAAACACAGAAACACAGACGACACACAACAAGAGGTGGCAATCTATTCATTAATTGCATTTAATCAATGAGCTCATTATCACTCATGCATTGTCCAACAGGTGTTGAAATAATGGGATAAAAAGGGGAGATCCCTTCAGAAAGACAGAAACAATAGCAAAGACAAAAAACACTTTTGGAATCTGCTTTTAGTCAACACATAAGGAAAGGGTGCACCGGTCCTGGAAATACTGCAATACCAGGTCAATGCGTGGAGTGGACAGAGCAAGCTCTATTTCCATCTCCCTGTTCTAAAAATCCATTTAATATATGGTCCCCAGATAGGGGACGTATCAGATATTAAACTGATAAGAACAGATACTACACTTGATCTTAGCCAAAAGGCCGAGAAGCGATAACCCGAACGGGCCGCGCGTTGCCCGAGCCTGCCCGATACTGCTGTTCAGCCCTTGCAGCGATTCAGCCTACTTCTAGGCAATTCCATGGGGCCCTGCAGGCTCACACACTCACAGCTACACGGGAGGTGAATAAAGGCCGGAGAGGAAGCCAGACAGGATTTGCTTCTTTTGCTTGCACCACAATGCAGTGCTGAAAGAGGAGGAATCTACAGAAAAACGCCTTCCTGGCAACGCCCAAATGCCCTGCTGCCATGCAGATAAACACTGGCAGCGGCAGCAAGTGCATGCCCACAGCCACCCCTTGTTCCTTCACACCTTGTATCAGCTGTAATCCAGTCCAGTCCAGTGCTGCCTGCTGAGCAGCACTGACCAACACTGCCTGGGCCCAGGCTTTTATCTCTGAGGCCCCATTATGATGTCAGAAAGCTGGCTCTGGAATCCTGAGGGCTCCACTATGACACGTGCAAAGTTCCGTCTGAACTTTATATAAGACGGTGAGGCTCAGTCAGTCACTCAGTGTTGCCTGAGAGGGCAACACTGCAACAGCCGGCCGCCAGGCTGTCTTTTTTTTGCACAGCTAGTTGCCTCCAGGAGGCCACAAGAGGGAGACAAGGGACTGCAAAATGGAAAATAGGCATCCACCAACTTTACAGACAACTTCTCCTTGCTCCTACAACCTCCATCCTTGCACAGTTTGTTATTCTTCTAGGTAACATAGTAACAAATCCAAATTGCTGCTCTCTTTGTAGGCAAGCAAGGCTTTGTTGCAACTGCAATTCTTACTTCTTCTTGAAATGTAGGGACGACAGTACATTCCATCACATCCATCTAGTGTACACAGGTAGGTCCATTGTGGCGGGCAGGCGAGCGGGCGTGCTGCTTTATTGGCTGTTTGCTGTTCCCCTACTCCACTCCACTATTTGACTGTTGTGCTGCATCAATCAATCAATCAATCAATCAATCAATCAATCAATCAATCAATCAATCAGTGGCTGGCTCAGGTGCAGCTCTTTAACTTACCTAAAAGGGAGGGCGGAGAGAAGACAAGGAAGGTGAATGAGGTGTTCCAATGTGAAATGCCGGAAACACAGAAACACAGACGACACACAACAAGAGGTGGCAATCTATTCATTAATTGCATTTAATCAATGAGCTCATTATCACTCATGCATTGTCCAACAGGTGTTGAAATAATGGGATTAAAAGGGGAGATCCCTTCAGAAAGACAGAAACAATAGCAAAGACAAAAAACACTTTTGGAATCTGCTTTTAGTCAACACATAAGGAAAGGGTGCACCGGTCCTGGAAATACTGCAATACCAGGTCAATGCGTGGAGTGGACAGAGCAAGCTCTATTTCCATCTCCCTGTTCTAAAAATCCATTTAATATATGGTCCCCAGATAGGGGACGTATCAGATATTAAACTGATAAGAACAGATACTACACTTGATCTTAGCCAAAAGGCCGAGAAGCGATAACCCGAACGGGCCGCGCGTTGCCCGAGCCTGCCCGATACTGCTGTTCAGCCCTTGCAGCGATTCAGCCTACTTCTAGGCAATTCCATGGGGCCCTGCAGGCTCACACACTCACAGCTACACGGGAGGTGAATAAAGGCCGGAGAGGAAGCCAGACAGGATTTGCTTCTTTTGCTTGCACCACAATGCAGTGCTGAAAGAGGAGGAATCTACATAAAAACGCCTTCCTGGCAACGCCCAAATGCCCTGCTGCCATGCAGATAAACACTGGCAGCGGCAGCAAGTGCATGCCCACAGCCACCCCTTGTTCCTTCACACCTTGTATCAGCTGTAATCCAGTCCAGTCCAGTGCTGCCTGCTGAGCAGCACTGACCAACACTGCCTGGGCCCAGGCTTTTATCTCTGAGGCCCCATTATGATGTCAGAAAGCTGGCTCTGGAATCCTGAGGGCTCCACTATGGACACGTGCAAAGTTCCGTCTGAACTTTATATAAGACGGTGAGGCTCAGTCAGTCACTCAGTGTTGCCTGAGAGGGCAACACTGCAACAGCCGGCCGCCAGGCTGTCTTTTTTTTGCACAGCTAGTTGCCTCCAGGAGGCCACAAGAGGGAGACAAGGGACTGCAAAATGGAAAATAGGCATCCACCAACTTTACAGACAACTTCTCCTTGCTCCTACAACCTCCATCCTTGCACAGTTTGTTATTCTTCTAGGTAACATAGTAACAAATCCAAATTGCTGCTCTCTTTGTAGGCAAGCAAGGCTTTGTTGCAACTGCAATTCTTACTTCTTCTTGAAATGTAGGGACGACAGTACATTCCATCACATCCATCTAGTGTACACAGGTAGGTCCATTGTGGCGGGCAGGCGAGCGGGCGGGCTGCTTTATTGGCTGTTTGCTGTTCCCCTACTCCACTCCACTATTTGACTGTTGTGCTGCATCAATCAATCAATCAATCAATCAATCAATCAATCAATCAATCAATCAGTGGCTGGCTCAGGTGCAGCTCTTTAACTTACCTAAAAGGGAGGGCGGAGAGAAGACAAGGAAGGTGAATGAGGTGTTCCAATGTGAAATGCCGGAAACACAGAAACACAGACGACACACAACAAGAGGTGGCAATCTATTCATTAATTGCATTTAATCAATGAGCTCATTATCACTCATGCATTGTCCAACAGGTGTTGAAATAATGGGATTAAAAGGGGAGATCCCTTCAGAAAGACAGAAACAATAGCAAAGACAAAAAACACTTTTGGAATCTGCTTTTAGTCAACACATAAGGAAAGGGTGCACCGGTCCTGGAAATACTGCAATACCAGGTCAATGCGTGGAGTGGACAGAGCAAGCTCTATTTCCATCTCCCTGTTCTAAAAATCCATTTAATATATGGTCCCCAGATAGGGGACGTATCAGATATTAAACTGATAAGAACAGATACTACACTTGATCTTAGCCAAAAGGCCGAGAAGCGATAACCCGAACGGGCCGCGCGTTGCCCGAGCCTGCCCGATACTGCTGTTCAGCCCTTGGAGCGATTCAGCCTACTTCTAGGCAATTCCATGGGGCCCTGCAGGCTCACACACTCACAGCTACACGGGAGGTGAATAAAGGCCGGAGAGGAAGCCAGACAGGATTTGCTTCTTTTGCTTGCACCACAATGCAGTGCTGAAAGAGGAGGAATCTACATAAAAACGCCTTCCTGGCAACGCCCAAATGCCCTGCTGCCATGCAGATAAACACTGGCAGCGGCAGCAAGTGCATGCCCACAGCCACCCCTTGCTCCTTCACACCTTGTATCAGCTGTAATCCAGTCCAGTCCAGTGCTGCCTGCTGAGCAGCACTGACCAACACTGCCTGGGCCCAGGCTTTTATCTCTGAGGCCCCATTATGATGTCAGAAAGCTGGCTCTGGAATCCTGAGGGCTCCACTATGACACGTGCAAAGTTCCGTCTGAACTTTATATAAGACGGTGAGGCTCAGTCAGTCACTCAGTGTTGCCTGAGAGGGCAACACTGCAACAGCCGGCCGCCAGGCTGTCTTTTTTTTGCACAGCTAGTTGCCTCCAGGAGGCCACAAGAGGGAGACAAGGGACTGCAAAATGGAAAATAGGCATCCACCAACTTTACAGACAACTTCTCCTTGCTCCTACAACCTCCATCCTTGCACAGTTTGTTATTCTTCTAGGTAACATAGTAACAAATCCAAATTGCTGCTCTCTTTGTAGGCAAGCAAGGCTTTGTTGCAACTGCAATTCTTACTTCTTCTTGAAATGTAGGGACGACAGTACATTCCATCACATCCATCTAGTGTACACAGGTAGGTCCATTGTGGCGGGCAGGCGAGCGGGCGGGCTGCTTTATTGGCTGTTTGCTGTTCCCCTACTCCACTCCACTATTTGACTGTTGTGCTGCATCAATCAATCAATCAATCAATCAATCAATCAATCAATCAATCAGTGGCTGGCTCAGGTGCAGCTCTTTAACTTACCTAAAAGGGAGGGCGGAGAGAAGACAAGGAAGGTGAATGAGGTGTTCCAATGTGAAATGCCGGAAACACAGAAACACAGACGACACACAACAAGAGGTGGCAATCTATTCATTAATTGCATTTAATCAATGAGCTCATTATCACTCATGCATTGTCCAACAGGTGTTTGAAATAATGGGATTAAAAGGGGAGATCCCTTCAGAAAGACAGAAACAATAGCAAAGACAAAAAACACTTTTGGAATCTGCTTTTAGTCAACACATAAGGAAAGGGTGCACCGGTCCTGGAAATACTGCAATACCAGGTCAATGCGTGGAGTGGACAGAGCAAGCTCTATTTCCATCTCCCTGTTCTAAAAATCCATTTAATATATGGTCCCCAGATAGGGGACGTATCAGATATTAAACTGATAAGAACAGATACTACACTTGATCTTAGCCAAAAGGCCGAGAAGCGATAACCCGAACGGGCCGCGCGTTGCCCGAGCCTGCCCGATACTGCTGTTCAGCCCTTGCAGCGATTCAGCCTACTTCTAGGCAATTCCATGGGGCCCTGCAGGCTCACACACTCACAGCTACACGGGAGGTGAATAAAGGCCGGAGAGGAAGCCAGACAGGATTTGCTTCTTTTGCTTGCACCACAATGCAGTGCTGAAAGAGGAGGAATCTACATAAAAACGCCTTCCTGGCAACGCCCAAATGCCCTGCTGCCATGCAGATAAACACTGGCAGCGGCAGCAAGTGCATGCCCACAGCCACCCCTTGTTCCTTCACACCTTGTATCAGCTGTAATCCAGTCCAGTCCAGTGCTGCCTGCTGAGCAGCACTGACCAACACTGCCTGGGCCCAGGCTTTTATCTCTGAGGCCCCATTATGATGTCAGAAAGCTGGCTCTGGAATCCTGAGGGCTCCACTATGACACGTGCAAAGTTCCGTCTGAACTTTATATAAGACGGTGAGGCTCAGTCAGTCACTCAGTGTTGCCTGAGAGGGCAACACTGCAACAGCCGGCCGCCAGGCTGTCTTTTTTTTGCACAGCTAGTTGCCTCCAGGAGGCCACAAGAGGGAGACAAGGGACTGCAAAATGGAAAATAGGCATCCACCAACTTTACAGACAACTTCTCCTTGCTCCTACAACCTCCATCCTTGCACAGTTTGTTATTCTTCTAGGTAACATAGTAACAAATCCAAATTGCTGCTCTCTTTGTAGGCAAGCAAGGCTTTGTTGCAACTGCAATTCTTACTTCTTCTTGAAATGTAGGGACGACAGTACATTCCATCACATCCATCTAGTGTACACAGGTAGGTCCATTGTGGCGGGCAGGCGAGCGGGCGGGCTGCTTTATTGGCTGTTTGCTGTTCCCCTACTCCACTCCACTAGTTGACTGTTGTGCTGCATCAATCAATCAATCAATCAATCAATCAATCAATCAATCAATCAATCAATCAATCAGTGGCTGGCTCAGGTGCAGCTCTTTAACTTACCTAAAAGGGAGGGCGGAGAGAAGACAAGGAAGGTGAATGAGGTGTTCCAATGTGAAATGCCGGAAACACAGAAACACAGACGACACACAACAAGAGGTGGCAATCTATTCATTAATTGCATTTAATCAATGAGCTCATTATCACTCATGCATTGTCCAACAGGTGTTGAAATAATGGGATTAAAAGGGGAGATCCCTTCAGAAAGACAGAAACAATAGCAAAGACAAAAAACACTTTTGGAATCTGCTTTTAGTCAACACATAAGGAAAGGGTGCACCGGTCCTGGAAATACTGCAATACCAGGTCAATGCGTGGAGTGGACAGAGCAAGCTCTATTTCCATCTCCCTGTTCTAAAAATCCATTTAATATATGGTCCCCAGATAGGGGACGTATCAGATATTAAACTGATAAGAACAGATACTACACTTGATCTTAGCCAAAAGGCCGAGAAGCGATAACCCGAACGGGCCGCGCGTTGCCCGAGCCTGCCCGATACTGCTGTTCAGCCCTTGCAGCGATTCAGCCTACTTCTAGGCAATTCCATGGGGCCCTGCAGGCTCACACACTCACAGCTACACGGGAGGTGAATAAAGGCCGGAGAGGAAGCCAGACAGGATTTGCTTCTTTTGCTTGCACCACAATGCAGTGCTGAAAGAGGAGGAATCTACATAAAAACGCCTTCCTGGCAACGCCCAAATGCCCTGCTGCCATGCAGATAAACACTGGCAGCGGCAGCAAGTGCATGCCCACAGCCACCCCTTGTTCCTTCACACCTTGTATCAGCTGTAATCCAGTCCAGTCCAGTGCTGCCTGCTGAGCAGCACTGACCAACACTGCCTGGGCCCAGGCTTTTATCTCTGAGGCCCCATTATGATGTCAGACAGCTGGCTCTGGAATCCTGAGGGCTCCACTATGACACGTGCAAAGTTCCGTCTGAACTTTATATAAGACGGTGAGGCTCAGTCAGTCACTCAGTGTTGCCTGAGAGGGCAACACTGCAACAGCCGGCCGCCAGGCTGTCTTTTTTTTGCACAGCTAGTTGCCTCCAGGAGGCCACAAGAGGGAGACAAGGGACTGCAAAATGGAAAATAGGCATCCACCAACTTTACAGACAACTTCTCCTTGCTCCTACAACCTCCATCCTTGCACAGTTTGTTATTCTTCTAGGTAACATAGTAACAAATCCAAATTGCTGCTCTCTTTGTAGGCAAGCAAGGCTTTGTTGCAACTGCAATTCTTACTTCTTCTTGAAATGTAGGGACGACAGTACATTCCATCACATCCATCTAGTGTACACAGGTAGGTCCATTGTGGCGGGCAGGCGAGCGGGCGGGCTGCTTTATTGGCTGTTTGCTGTTCCCCTACTCCACTCCACTATTTGACTGTTGTGCTGCATCAATCAATCAATCAATCAATCAATCAATCAATCAATCAATCAATCAATCAATCAATCAATCAGTGGCTGGCTCAGGTGCAGCTCTTTAACTTACCTAAAAGGGAGGGCGGAGAGAAGACAAGGAAGGTGAATGAGGTGTTCCAATGTGAAATGCCGGAAACACAGAAACACAGACGACACACAACAAGAGGTGGCAATCTATTCATTAATTGCATTTAATCAATGAGCTCATTATCACTCATGCATTGTCCAACAGGTGTTGAAATAATGGGATTAAAAGGGGAGATCCCTTCAGAAAGACAGAAACAATAGCAAAGACAAAAAACACTTTTGGAATCTGCTTTTAGTCAACACATAAGGAAAGGGTGCACCGGTCCTGGAAATACTGCAATACCAGGTCAATGCGTGGAGTGGACAGAGCAAGCTCTATTTCCATCTCCCTGTTCTAAAAATCCATTTAATATATGGTCCCCAGATAGGGGACGTATCAGATATTAAACTGATAAGAACAGATACTACACTTGATCTTAGCCAAAAGGCCGAGAAGCGATAACCCGAACGGGCCGCGCGTTGCCCGAGCCTGCCCGATACTGCTGTTCAGCCCTTGCAGCGATTCAGCCTACTTCTAGGCAATTCCATGGGGCCCTGCAGGCTCACACACTCACAGCTACACGGGAGGTGAATAAAGGCCGGAGAGGAAGCCAGACAGGATTTGCTTCTTTTGCTTGCACCACAATGCAGTGCTGAAAGAGGAGGAATCTACATAAAAACGCCTTCCTGGCAACGCCCAAATGCCCTGCTGCCATGCAGATAAACACTGGCAGCGGCAGCAAGTGCATGCCCACAGCCACCCCTTGTTCCTTCACACCTTGTATCAGCTGTAATCCAGTCCAGTCCAGTGCTGCCTGCTGAGCAGCACTGACCAACACTGCCTGGGCCCAGGCTTTTATCTCTGAGGCCCCATTATGATGTCAGAAAGCTGGCTCTGGAATCCTGAGGGCTCCACTATGACACGTGCAAAGTTCCGTCTGAACTTTATATAAGACGGTGAGGCTCAGTCAGTCACTCAGTGTTGCCTGAGAGGGCAACACTGCAACAGCCGGCCGCCAGGCTGTCTTTTTTTTGCACAGCTAGTTGCCTCCAGGAGGCCACAAGAGGGAGACAAGGGACTGCAAAATGGAAAATAGGCATCCACCAACTTTACAGACAACTTCTCCTTGCTCCTACAACCTCCATCCTTGCACAGTTTGTTATTCTTCTAGGTAACATAGTAACAAATCCAAATTGCTGCTCTCTTTGTAGGCAAGCAAGGCTTTGTTGCAACTGCAATTCTTACTTCTTCTTGAAATGTAGGGACGACAGTACATTCCATCACATCCATCTAGTGTACACAGGTAGGTCCATTGTGGCGGGCAGGCGAGCGGGCGGGCTGCTTTATTGGCTGTTTGCTGTTCCCCTACTCCACTCCACTATTTGACTGTTGTGCTGCATCAATCAATCAATCAATCAATCAATCAATCAATCAATCAATCAATCAATCAATCAATCAATCAGTGGCTGGCTCAGGTGCAGCTCTTTAACTTACCTAAAAGGGAGGGCGGAGAGAAGACAAGGAAGGTGAATGAGGTGTTCCAATGTGAAATGCCGGAAACACAGAAACACAGACGACACACAACAAGAGGTGGCAATCTATTCATTAATTGCATTTAATCAATGAGCTCATTATCACTCATGCATTGTCCAACAGGTGTTGAAATAATGGGATTAAAAGGGGAGATCCCTTCAGAAAGACAGAAACAATAGCAAAGACAAAAAACACTTTTGGAATCTGCTTTTAGTCAACACATAAGGAAAGGGTGCACCGGTCCTGGAAATACTGCAATACCAGGTCAATGCGTGGAGTGGACAGAGCAAGCTCTATTTCCATCTCCCTGTTCTAAAAATCCATTTAATATATGGTCCCCAGATAGGGGACGTATCAGATATTAAACTGATAAGAACAGATACTACACTTGATCTTAGCCAAAAGGCCGAGAAGCGATAACCCGAACGGGCCGCGCGTTGCCCGAGCCTGCCCGATACTGCTGTTCAGCCCTTGCAGCGATTCAGCCTACTTCTAGGCAATTCCATGGGGCCCTGCAGGCTCACACACTCACAGCTACACGGGAGGTGAATAAAGGCCGGAGAGGAAGCCAGACAGGATTTGCTTCTTTTGCTTGCACCACAATGCAGTGCTGAAAGAGGAGGAATCTACATAAAAACGCCTTCCTGGCAACGCCCAAATGCCCTGCTGCCATGCAGATAAACACTGGCAGCGGCAGCAAGTGCATGCCCACAGCCACCCCTTGTTCCTTCACACCTTGTATCAGCTGTAATCCAGTCCAGTCCAGTGCTGCCTGCTGAGCAGCACTGACCAACACTGCCTGGGCCCAGGCTTTTATCTCTGAGGCCCCATTATGATGTCAGAAAGCTGGCTCTGGAATCCTGAGGGCTCCACTATGACACGTGCAAAGTTCCGTCTGAACTTTATATAAGACGGTGAGGCTCAGTCAGTCACTCAGTGTTGCCTGAGAGGGCAACACTGCAACAGCCGGCCGCCAGGCTGTCTTTTTTTTGCACAGCTAGTTGCCTCCAGGAGGCCACAAGAGGGAGACAAGGGACTGCAAAATGGAAAATAGGCATCCACCAACTTTACAGACAACTTCTCCTTGCTCCTACAACCTCCATCCTTGCACAGTTTGTTATTCTTCTAGGTAACATAGTAACAAATCCAAATTGCTGCTCTCTTTGTAGGCAAGCAAGGCTTTGTTGCAACTGCAATTCTTACTTCTTCTTGAAATGTAGGGACGACAGTACATTCCATCACATCCATCTAGTGTACACAGGTAGGTCCATTGTGGCGGGCAGGCGAGCGGGCGTGCTGCTTTATTGGCTGTTTGCTGTTCCCCTACTCCACTCCACTATTTGACTGTTGTGCTGCATCAATCAATCAATCAATCAATCAATCAATCAATCAATCAATCAGTGGCTGGCTCAGGTGCAGCTCTTTAACTTACCTAAAAGGGAGGGCGGAGAGAAGACAAGGAAGGTGAATGAGGTGTTCCAATGTGAAATGCCGGAAACACAGAAACACAGACGACACACAACAAGAGGTGGCAATCTATTCATTAATTGCATTTAATCAATGAGCTCATTATCACTCATGCATTGTCCAACAGGTGTTGAAATAATGGGATTAAAAGGGGAGATCCCTTCAGAAAGACAGAAACAATAGCAAAGACAAAAAACACTTTTGGAATCTGCTTTTAGTCAACACATAAGGAAAGGGTGCACCGGTCCTGGAAATACTGCAATACCAGGTCAATGCGTGGAGTGGACAGAGCAAGCTCTATTTCCATCTCCCTGTTCTAAAAATCCATTTAATATATGGTCCCCAGATAGGGGACGTATCAGATATTAAACTGATAAGAACAGATACTACACTTGATCTTAGCCAAAAGGCCGAGAAGCGATAACCCGAACGGGCCGCGCGTTGCCCGAGCCTGCCCGATACTGCTGTTCAGCCCTTGCAGCGATTCAGCCTACTTCTAGGCAATTCCATGGGGCCCTGCAGGCTCACACACTCACAGCTACACGGGAGGTGAATAAAGGCCGGAGAGGAAGCCAGACAGGATTTGCTTCTTTTGCTTGCACCACAATGCAGTGCTGAAAGAGGAGGAATCTACAGAAAAACGCCTTCCTGGCAACGCCCAAATGCCCTGCTGCCATGCAGATAAACACTGGCAGCGGCAGCAAGTGCATGCCCACAGCCACCCCTTGTTCCTTCACACCTTGTATCAGCTGTAATCCAGTCCAGTCCAGTGCTGCCTGCTGAGCAGCACTGACCAACACTGCCTGGGCCCAGGCTTTTATCTCTGAGGCCCCATTATGATGTCAGAAAGCTGGCTCTGGAATCCTGAGGGCTCCACTATGACACGTGCAAAGTTCCGTCTGAACTTTATATAAGACGGTGAGGCTCAGTCAGTCACTCAGTGTTGCCTGAGAGGGCAACACTGCAACAGCCGGCCGCCAGGCTGTCTTTTTTTTGCACAGCTAGTTGCCTCCAGGAGGCCACAAGAGGGAGACAAGGGACTGCAAAATGGAAAATAGGCATCCACCAACTTTACAGACAACTTCTCCTTGCTCCTACAACCTCCATCCTTGCACAGTTTGTTATTCTTCTAGGTAACATAGTAACAAATCCAAATTGCTGCTCTCTTTGTAGGCAAGCAAGGCTTTGTTGCAACTGCAATTCTTACTTCTTCTTGAAATGTAGGGACGACAGTACATTCCATCACATCCATCTAGTGTACACAGGTAGGTCCATTGTGGCGGGCAGGCGAGCGGGCGTGCTGCTTTATTGGCTGTTTGCTGTTCCCCTACTCCACTCCACTATTTGACTGTTGTGCTGCATCAATCAATCAATCAATCAATCAATCAATCAATCAATCAATCAATCAATCAGTGGCTGGCTCAGGTGCAGCTCTTTAACTTACCTAAAAGGGAGGGCGGAGAGAAGACAAGGAAGGTGAATGAGGTGTTCCAATGTGAAATGCCGGAAACACAGAAACACAGACGACACACAACAAGAGGTGGCAATCTATTCATTAATTGCATTTAATCAATGAGCTCATTATCACTCATGCATTGTCCAACAGGTGTTGAAATAATGGGATTAAAAGGGGAGATCCCTTCAGAAAGACAGAAACAATAGCAAAGACAAAAAACACTTTTGGAATCTGCTTTTAGTCAACACATAAGGAAAGGGTGCACCGGTCCTGGAAATACTGCAATACCAGGTCAATGCGTGGAGTGGACAGAGCAAGCTCTATTTCCATCTCCCTGTTCTAAAAATCCATTTAATATATGGTCCCCAGATAGGGGACGTATCAGATATTAAACTGATAAGAACAGATACTACACTTGATCTTAGCCAAAAGGCCGAGAAGCGATAACCCGAACGGGCCGCGCGTTGCCCGAGCCTGCCCGATACTGCTGTTCAGCCCTTGCAGCGATTCAGCCTACTTCTAGGCAATTCCATGGGGCCCTGCAGGCTCACACACTCACAGCTACACGGGAGGTGAATAAAGGCCGGAGAGGAAGCCAGACAGGATTTGCTTCTTTTGCTTGCACCACAATGCAGTGCTGAAAGAGGAGGAATCTACAGAAAAACGCCTTCCTGGCAACGCCCAAATGCCCTGCTGCCATGCAGATAAACACTGGCAGCGGCAGCAAGTGCATGCCCACAGCCACCCCTTGTTCCTTCACACCTTGTATCAGCTGTAATCCAGTCCAGTCCAGTGCTGCCTGCTGAGCAGCACTGACCAACACTGCCTGGGCCCAGGCTTTTATCTCTGAGGCCCCATTATGATGTCAGAAAGCTGGCTCTGGAATCCTGAGGGCTCCACTATGACACGTGCAAAGTTCCGTCTGAACTTTATATAAGACGGTGAGGCTCAGTCAGTCACTCAGTGTTGCCTGAGAGGGCAACACTGCAACAGCCGGCCGCCAGGCTGTCTTTTTTTTGCACAGCTAGTTGCCTCCAGGAGGCCACAAGAGGGAGACAAGGGACTGCAAAATGGAAAATAGGCATCCACCAACTTTACAGACAACTTCTCCTTGCTCCTACAACCTCCATCCTTGCACAGTTTGTTATTCTTCTAGGTAACATAGTAACAA
This sequence comes from Rhinoderma darwinii, assembly GCF_050947455.1. NCBI lineage: Eukaryota > Metazoa > Chordata > Amphibia > Anura > Rhinodermatidae > Rhinoderma > Rhinoderma darwinii. The sequence continues at coordinate 569,430 of NW_027461801.1, read as the reverse complement.
ATCCAAATTGCTGCTCTCTTTGTAGGCAAGCAAGGCTTTGTTGCAACTGCAATTCTTACTTCTTCTTGAAATGTAGGGACGACAGTACATTCCATCACATCCATCTAGTGTACACAGGTAGGTCCATTGTGGCGGGCAGGCGAGCGGGCGTGCTGCTTTATTGGCTGTTTGCTGTTCCCCTACTCCACTCCACTATTTGACTGTTGTGCTGCATCAATCAATCAATCAATCAATCAATCAATCAATCAATCAATCAATCAATCAATCAATCAGTGGCTGGCTCAGGTGCAGCTCTTTAACTTACCTAAAAGGGAGGGCGGAGAGAAGACAAGGAAGGTGAATGAGGTGTTCCAATGTGAAATGCCGGAAACACAGAAACACAGACGACACACAACAAGAGGTGGCAATCTATTCATTAATTGCATTTAATCAATGAGCTCATTATCACTCATGCATTGTCCAACAGGTGTTGAAATAATGTCCCTTCAGAAAGACAGAAACAATAGCAAAGACAAAAAACACTTTTGGAATCTGCTTTTAGTCAACACATAAGGAAAGGGTGCACCGGTCCTGGAAATACTGCAATACCAGGTCAATGCGTGGAGTGGACAGAGCAAGCTCTATTTCCATCTCCCTGTTCTAAAAATCCATTTAATATATGGTCCCCAGATAGGGGACGTATCAGATATTAAACTGATAAGAACAGATACTACACTTGATCTTAGCCAAAAGGCCGAGAAGCGATAACCCGAACGGGCCGCGCGTTGCCCGAGCCTGCCCGATACTGCTGTTCAGCCCTTGCAGCGATTCAGCCTACTTCTAGGCAATTCCATGGGGCCCTGCAGGCTCACACACTCACAGCTACACGGGAGGTGAATAAAGGCCGGAGAGGAAGCCAGACAGGATTTGCTTCTTTTGCTTGCACCACAATGCAGTGCTGAAAGAGGAGGAATCTACATAAAAACGCCTTCCTGGCAACGCCCAAATGCCCTGCTGCCATGCAGATAAACACTGGCAGCGGCAGCAAGTGCATGCCCACAGCCACCCCTTGTTCCTTCACACCTTGTATCAGCTGTAATCCAGTCCAGTCCAGTGCTGCCTGCTGAGCAGCACTGACCAACACTGCCTGGGCCCAGGCTTTTATCTCTGAGGCCCCATTATGATGTCAGAAAGCTGGCTCTGGAATCCTGAGGGCTCCACTATGACACGTGCAAAGTTCCGTCTGAACTTTATATAAGACGGTGAGGCTCAGTCAGTCACTCAGTGTTGCCTGAGAGGGCAACACTGCAACAGCCGGCCGCCAGGCTGTCTTTTTTTTGCACAGCTAGTTGCCTCCAGGAGGCCACAAGAGGGAGACAAGGGACTGCAAAATGGAAAATAGGCATCCACCAACTTTACAGACAACTTCTCCTTGCTCCTACAACCTCCATCCTTGCACAGTTTGTTATTCTTCTAGGTAACATAGTAACAAATCCAAATTGCTGCTCTCTTTGTAGGCAAGCAAGGCTTTGTTGCAACTGCAATTCTTACTTCTTCTTGAAATGTAGGGACGACAGTACATTCCATCACATCCATCTAGTGTACACAGGTAGGTCCATTGTGGCGGGCAGGCGAGCGGGCGGGCTGCTTTATTGGCTGTTTGCTGTTCCCCTACTCCACTCCACTATTTGACTGTTGTGCTGCATCAATCAATCAATCAATCAATCAATCAATCAATCAATCAATCAATCAGTGGCTGGCTCAGGTGCAGCTCTTTAACTTACCTAAAAGGGAGGGCGGAGAGAAGACAAGGAAGGTGAATGAGGTGTTCCAATGTGAAATGCCGGAAACACAGAAACACAGACGACACACAACAAGAGGTGGCAATCTATTCATTAATTGCATTTAATCAATGAGCTCATTATCACTCATGCATTGTCCAACAGGTGTTGAAATAATGGGATTAAAAGGGGAGATCCCTTCAGAAAGACAGAAACAATAGCAAATACAAAAAACACTTTTGAGAATCTGCTTTTAGTCAACACATAAGGAAAGGGTGCACCGGTCCTGGAAATACTGCAATACCAGGTCAATGCGTGGAGTGGACAGAGCAAGCTCTATTTCCATCTCCCTGTTCTAAAAATCCATTTAATATATGGTCCCCAGATAGGGGACGTATCAGATATTAAACTGATAAGAACAGATACTACACTTGATCTTAGCCAAAAGGCCGAGAAGCGATAACCCGAACGGGCCGCGCGTTGCCCGAGCCTGCCCGATACTGCTGTTCAGCCCTTGCAGCGATTCAGCCTACTTCTAGGCAATTCCATGGGGCCCTGCAGGCTCACACACTCACAGCTACACGGGAGGTGAATAAAGGCCGGAGAGGAAGCCAGACAGGATTTGCTTCTTTTGCTTGCACCACAATGCAGTGCTGAAAGAAGAGGAATCTACATAAAAACGCCTTCCTGGCAACGCCCAAATGCCCTGCTGCCATGCAGATAAACACTGGCAGCGGCAGCAAGTGCATGCCCACAGCCACCCCTTGTTCCTTCACACCTTGTATCAGCTGTAATCCAGTCCAGTCCAGTGCTGCCTGCTGAGCAGCACTGACCAACACTGCCTGGGCCCAGGCTTTTATCTCTGAGGCCCCATTATGATGTCAGAAAGCTGGCTCTGGAATCCTGAGGGCTCCACTATGACACGTGCAAAGTTCCGTCTGAACTTTATATAAGACGGTGAGGCTCAGTCAGTCACTCAGTGTTGCCTGAGAGGGCAACACTGCAACAGCCGGCCGCCAGGCTGTCTTTTTTTTTGCACAGCTAGTTGCCTCCAGGAGGCCACAAGAGGGAGACAAGGGACTGCAAAATGGAAAATAGGCATCCACCAACTTTACAGACAACTTCTCCTTGCTCCTACAACCTCCATCCTTGCACAGTTTGTTATTCTTCTAGGTAACATAGTAACAAATCCAAATTGCTGCTCTCTTTGTAGGCAAGCAAGGCTTTGTTGCAACTGCAATTCTTACTTCTTCTTGAAATGTAGGGACGACAGTACATTCCATCACATCCATCTAGTGTACACAGGTAGGTCCATTGTGGCGGGCAGGCGAGCGGGCGGGCTGCTTTATTGGCTGTTTGCTGTTCCCCTACTCCACTCCACTATTTGACTGTTGTGCTGCATCAATCAATCAATCAATCAATCAATCAATCAATCAATCAATCAATCAATCAATCAATCAGTGGCTGGCTCAGGTGCAGCTCTTTAACTTACCTAAAAGGGAGGGCGGAGAGAAGACAAGGAAGGTGAATGAGGTGTTCCAATGTGAAATGCCGGAAACACAGAAACACAGACGACACACAACAAGAGGTGGCAATCTATTCATTAATTGCATTTAATCAATGAGCTCATTATCACTCATGCATTGTCCAACAGGTGTTGAAATAATGGGATTAAAAGGGGAGATCCCTTCAGAAAGACAGAAACAATAGCAAAGACAAAAAACACTTTTGAGAATCTGCTTTTAGTCAACACATAAGGAAAGGGTGCACCGGTCCTGGAAATACTGCAATACCAGGTCAATGCGTGGAGTGGACAGAGCAAGCTCTATTTCCATCTCCCTGTTCTAAAAATCCATTTAATATATGGTCCCCAGATAGGGGACGTATCAGATATTAAACTGATAAGAACAGATACTACACTTGATCTTAGCCAAAAGGCCGAGAAGCGATAACCCGAACGGGCCGCGCGTTGCCCGAGCCTGCCCGATACTGCTGTTCAGCCCTTGCAGCGATTCAGCCTACTTCTAGGCAATTCCATGGGGCCCTGCAGGCTCACACACTCACAGCTACACGGGAGGTGAATAAAGGCCGGAGAGGAAGCCAGACAGGATTTGCTTCTTTTGCTTGCACCACAATGCAGTGCTGAAAGAAGAGGAATCTACATAAAAACGCCTTCCTGGCAACGCCCAAATGCCCTGCTGCCATGCAGATAAACACTGGCAGCGGCAGCAAGTGCATGCCCACAGCCACCCCTTGTTCCTTCACACCTTGTATCAGCTGTAATCCAGTCCAGTCCAGTGCTGCCTGCTGAGCAGCACTGACCAACACTGCCTGGGCCCAGGCTTTTATCTCTGAGGCCCCATTATGATGTCAGAAAGCTGGCTCTGGAATCCTGAGGGCTCCACTATGACACGTGCAAAGTTCCGTCTGAACTTTATATAAGACGGTGAGGCTCAGTCAGTCACTCAGTGTTGCCTGAGAGGGCAACACTGCAACAGCCGGCCGCCAGGCTGTCTTTTTTTTGCACAGCTAGTTGCCTCCAGGAGGCCACAAGAGGGAGACAAGGGACTGCAAAATGGAAAATAGGCATCCACCAACTTTACAGACAACTTCTCCTTGCTCCTACAACCTCCATCCTTGCACAGTTTGTTATTCTTCTAGGTAACATAGTAACAAATCCAAATTGCTGCTCTCTTTGTAGGCAAGCAAGGCTTTGTTGCAACTGCAATTCTTACTTCTTCTTGAAATGTAGGGACGACAGTACATTCCATCACATCCATCTAGTGTACACAGGTAGGTCCATTGTGGCGGGCAGGCGAGCGGGCGGGCTGCTTTATTGGCTGTTTGCTGTTCCCCTACTCCACTCCACTATTTGACTGTTGTGCTGCATCAATCAATCAATCAATCAATCAATCAATCAATCAATCAATCAATCAATCAATCAATCAATCAGTGGCTGGCTCAGGTGCAGCTCTTTAACTTACCTAAAAGGGAGGGCGGAGAGAAGACAAGGAAGGTGAATGAGGTGTTCCAATGTGAAATGCCGGAAACACAGAAACACAGACGACACACAACAAGAGGTGGCAATCTATTCATTAATTGCATTTAATCAATGAGCTCATTATCACTCATGCATTGTCCAACAGGTGTTGAAATAATGGGATTAAAAGGGGAGATCCCTTCAGAAAGACAGAAACAATAGCAAAGACAAAAAACACTTTTGGAATCTGCTTTTAGTCAACACATAAGGAAAGGGTGCACCGGTCCTGGAAATACTGCAATACCAGGTCAATGCGTGGAGTGGACAGAGCAAGCTCTATTTCCATCTCCCTGTTCTAAAAATCCATTTAATATATGGTCCCCAGATAGGGGACGTATCAGATATTAAACTGATAAGAACAGATACTACACTTGATCTTAGCCAAAAGGCCGAGAAGCGATAACCCGAACGAGCCGCGCGTTGCCCGAGCCTGCCCGATACTGCTGTTCAGCCCTTGCAGCGATTCAGCCTACTTCTAGGCAATTCCATGGGGCCCTGCAGGCTCACACACTCACAGCTACACGGGAGGTGAATAAAGGCCGGAGAGGAAGCCAGACAGGATTTGCTTCTTTTGCTTGCACCACAATGCAGTGCTGAAAGAGGAGGAATCTACATAAAAACGCCTTCCTGGCAACGCCCAAATGCCCTGCTGCCATGCAGATAAACACTGGCAGCGGCAGCAAGTGCATGCCCACAGCCACCCCTTGTTCCTTCACACCTTGTATCAGCTGTAATCCAGTCCAGTCCAGTGCTGCCTGCTGAGCAGCACTGACCAACACTGCCTGGGCCCAGGCTTTTATCTCTGAGGCCCCATTATGATGTCAGAAAGCTGGCTCTGGAATCCTGAGGGCTCCACTATGACACGTGCAAAGTTCCGTCTGAACTTTATATAAGACGGTGAGGCTCAGTCAGTCACTCAGTGTTGCCTGAGAGGGCAACACTGCAACAGCCGGCCGCCAGGCTGTCTTTTTTTTGCACAGCTAGTTGCCTCCAGGAGGCCACAAGTGGGAGACAAGGGACTGCAAAATGGAAAATAGGCATCCACCAACTTTACAGACAACTTCTCCTTGCTCCTACAACCTCCATCCTTGCACAGTTTGTTATTCTTCTAGGTAACATAGTAACAAATCCAAATTGCTGCTCTCTTTGTAGGCAAGCAAGGCTTTGTTGCAACTGCAATTCTTACTTCTTCTTGAAATGTAGGGACGACAGTACATTCCATCACATCCATCTAGTGTACACAGGTAGGTCCATTGTGGCGGGCAGGCGAGCGGGCGGGCTGCTTTATTGGCTGTTTGCTGTTCCCCTACTCCACTCCACTATTTGACTGTTGTGCTGCATCAATCAATCAATCAATCAATCAATCAATCAATCAATCAGTGGCTGGCTCAGGTGCAGCTCTTTAACTTACCTAAAAGGGAGGGCGGAGAGAAGACAAGGAAGGTGAATGAGGTGTTCCAATGTGAAATGCCAGAAACACAGAAACACAGACGACACACAACAAGAGGTGGCAATCTATTCATTAATTGCATTTAATCAATGAGCTCATTATAACTCATGCATTGTCCAACAGGTGTTGAAATAATGGGATTAAAAGGGGAGATCCCTTCAGAAAGACAGAAACAATAGCAAAGACAAAAAACACTTTTGGAATCTGCTTTTAGTCAACACATAAGGAAAGGGTGCACCGGTCCTGGAAATACTGCAATACCAGGTCAATGCGTGGAGTGGACAGAGCAAGCTCTATTTCCATCTCCCTGTTCTAAAAATCCATTTAATATATGGTCCCCAGATAGGGGACGTATCAGATATTAAACTGATAAGAACAGATACTACACTTGATCTTAGCCAAAAGGCAGAGAAGCGATAACCCGAACGGGCCGCGCGTTGCCCGAGCCTGCCCGATACTGCTGTTCAGCCCTTGCAGCGATTCAGCCTACTTCTAGGCAATTCCATGGGGCCCTGCAGGCTCACACACTCACAGCTACACGGGAGGTGAATAAAGGCCGGAGAGGAAGCCAGACAGGATTTGCTTATTTTGCTTGCACCACAATGCAGTGCTGAAAGAGGAGGAATCTACATAAAAACGCCTTCCTGGCAACGCCCAAATGCCCTGCTGCCATGCAGATAAACACTGGCAGCGGCAGCAAGTGCATGCCCACAGCCACCCCTTGTTCCTTCACACCTTGTATCAGCTGTAATCCAGTCCAGTCCAGTGCTGCCTGCTGAGTAGCACTGACCAACACTGCCTGGGCCCAGGCTTTTATCTCTGAGGCCCCATTATGATGTCAGAAAGCTGGCTCTGGAATCCTGAGGGCTCCACTATGACACGTGCAAAGTTCCGTCTGAACTTTATATAAGACGGTGAGGCTCAGTCAGTCACTCAGTGTTGCCTGAGAGGGCAACACTGCAACAGCCGGCCGCCAGGCTGTCTTTTTTTTGCACAGCTAGTTGCCTCCAGGAGGCCACAAGAGGGAGACAAGGGACTGCAAAATGGAAAATAGGCATCCACCAACTTTACAGACAACTTCTCCTTGCTCCTACAACCTCCATCCTTGCACAGTTTGTTATTCTTCTAGGTAACATAGTAACAAATCCAAATTGCTGCTCTCTTTGTAGGCAAGCAAGGCTTTGTTGCAACTGCAATTCTTACTTCTTCTTGAAATGTAGGGACGACAGTACATTCCATCACATCCATCTAGTGTACACAGGTAGGTCCATTGTGGCGGGCAGGCGAGCGGGCGGGCTGCTTTATTGGCTGTTTGCTGTTCCCCTACTCCACTCCACTATTTGACTGTTGTGCTGCATCAATCAATCAATCAATCAATCAATCAATCAATCAATCAATCAATCAATCAATCAATCAGTGGCTGGCTCAGGTGCAGCTCTTTAACTTACCTAAAAGGGAGGGCGGAGAGAAGACAAGGAAGGTGAATGAGGTGTTCCAATGTGAAATGCCGGAAACACAGAAACACAGACGACACACAACAAGAGGTGGCAATCTATTCATTAATTGCATTTAATCAATGAGCTCATTATCACTCATGCATTGTCCAACAGGTGTTGAAATAATGGGATTAAAAGGGGAGATCCCTTCAGAAAGACAGAAACAATAGCAAAGACAAAAAACACTTTTGGAATCTGCTTTTAGTCAACACATAAGGAAAGGGTGCACCGGTCCTGGAAATACTGCAATACCAGGTCAATGCGTGGAGTGGACAGAGCAAGCTCTATTTCCATCTCCCTGTTCTAAAAATCCATTTAATATATGGTCCCCAGATAGGGGACGTATCAGATATTAAACTGATAAGAACAGATACTACACTTGATCTTAGCCAAAAGGCCGAGAAGCGATAACCCGAACGGGCCGCGCGTTGCCCGAGCCTGCCCGATACTGCTGTTCAGCCCTTGCAGCGATTCAGCCTACTTCTAGGCAATTCCATGGGGCCCTGCAGGCTCACACACTCACAGCTACACGGGAGGTGAATAAAGGCCGGAGAGGAAGCCAGACAGGATTTGCTTCTTTTGCTTGCACCACAATGCAGTGCTGAAAGAGGAGGAATCTACATAAAAACGCCTTCCTGGCAACGCCCAAATGCCCTGCTGCCATGCAGATAAACACTGGCAGCGGCAGCAAGTGCATGCCCACAGCCACCCCTTGTTCCTTCACACCTTGTATCAGCTGTAATCCAGTCCAGTCCAGTGCTGCCTGCTGAGCAGCACTGACCAACACTGCCTGGGCCCAGGCTTTTATCTCTGAGGCCCCATTATGATGTCAGAAAGCTGGCTCTGGAATCCTGAGGGCTCCACTATGACACGTGCAAAGTTCCGTCTGAACTTTATATAAGACGCTGAGGCTCAGTCAGTCACTCAGTGTTGCCTGAGAGGGCAACACTGCAACAGCCGGCCGCCAGGCTGTCTTTTTTTTGCACAGCTAGTTGCCTCCAGGAGGCCACAAGAGGGAGACAAGGGACTGCAAAATGGAAAATAGGCATCCACCAACTTTACAGACAACTTCTCCTTGCTCCTACAACCTCCATCCTTGCACAGTTTGTTATTCTTCTAGGTAACATAGTAACAAATCCAAATTGCTGCTCTCTTTGTAGGCAAGCAAGGCTTTGTTGCAACTGCAATTCTTACTTCTTCTTGAAATGTAGGGACGACAGTACATTCCATCACATCCATCTAGTGTACACAGGTAGGTCCATTGTGGCGGGCAGGCGAGCGGGCGGGCTGCTTTATTGGCTGTTTGCTGTTCCCCTACTCCACTCCACTATTTGACTGTTGTGCTGCATCAATCAATCAATCAATCAATCAATCAATCAATCAATCAATCAATCAATCAATCAATCAGTGGCTGGCTCAGGTGCAGCTCTTTAACTTACCTAAAAGGGAGGGCGGAGAGAAGACAAGGAAGGTGAATGAGGTGTTCCAATGTGAAATGCCGGAAACACAGAAACACAGACGACACACAACAAGAGGTGGCAATCTATTCATTAATTGCATTTAATCAATGAGCTCATTATCACTCATGCATTGTCCAACAGGTGTTGAAATAATGGGATTAAAAGGGGAGATCCCTTCAGAAAGACAGAAACAATAGCAAAGACAAAAAACACTTTTGGAATCTGCTTTTAGTCAACACATAAGGAAAGGGTGCACCGGTCCTGGAAATACTGCAATACCAGGTCAATGCGTGGAGTGGACAGAGCAAGCTCTATTTCCATCTCCCTGTTCTAAAAATCCATTTAATATATGGTCCCCAGATAGGGGACGTATCAGATATTAAACTGATAAGAACAGATACTACACTTGATCTTAGCCAAAAGGCCGAGAAGCGATAACCCGAACGGGCCGCGCGTTGCCCGAGCCTGCCCGATACTGCTGTTCAGCCCTTGCAGCGATTCAGCCTACTTCTAGGCAATTCCATGGGGCCCTGCAGGCTCACACACTCACAGCTACACGGGAGGTGAATAAAGGCCGGAGAGGAAGCCAGACAGGATTTGCTTCTTTTGCTTGCACTACAATGCAGTGCTGAAAGAGGAGGAATCTACATAAAAACGCCTTCCTGGCAACGCCCAAATGCCCTGCTGCCATGCAGATAAACACTGGCAGCGGCAGCAAGTGCATGCCCACAGCCACCCCTTGTTCCTTCACACCTTTTATCAGCTGTAATCCAGTCCAGTCCAGTGCTGCCTGCTGAGCAGCACTGACCAACACTGCCTGGGCCCAGGCTTTTATCTCTGAGGCCCCATTATGATGTCAGAAAGCTGGCTCTGGAATCCTGAGGGCTCCACTATGACACGTGCAAAGTTCCGTCTGAACTTTATATAAGACGGTGAGGCTCAGTCAGTCACTCAGTGTTGCCTGAGAGGGCAACACTGCAACAGCCGGCCGCCAGGCTGTCTTTTTTTTGCACAGCTAGTTGCCTCCAGGAGGCCACAAGAGGGAGACAAGGGACTGCAAAATGGAAAATAGGCATCCACCAACTTTACAGACAACTTCTCCTTGCTCCTACAACCTCCATCCTTGCACAGTTTGTTATTCTTCTAGGTAACATAGTAACAAATCCAAATTGCTGCTCTCTTTGTAGGCAAGCAAGGCTTTGTTGCAACTGCAATTCTTACTTCTTCTTGAAATGTAGGGACGACAGTACATTCCATCACATCCATCTAGTGTACACAGGTAGGTCCATTGTGGCGGGCAGGCGAGCGGGCGGGCTGCTTTATTGGCTGTTTGCTGTTCCCCTACTCCACTCCACTATTTGACTGTTGTGCTGCATCAATCAATCAATCAATCAATCAATCAATCAATCAATCAATCAATCAATCAATCAATCAGTGGCTGGCTCAGGTGCAGCTCTTTAACTTACCTAAAAGGGAGGGTGGAGAGAAGACAAGGAAGGTGAATGAGGTGTTCCAATGTGAAATGCCGGAAACACAGAAACACAGACGACACACAACAAGAGGTGGCAATCTATTCATTAATTGCATTTAATCAATGAGCTCATTATCACTCATGCATTGTCCAACAGGTGTTGAAATAATGGGATTAAAAGGGGAGATCCCTTCAGAAAGACAGAAACAATAGCAAAGACAAAAAACACTTTTGGAATCTTCTTTTAGTCAACACATAAGGAAAGGGTGCACCGGTCCTGGAAATACTGCAATACCAGGTCAATGCGTGGAGTGGACAGAGCAAGCTCTATTTCCATCTCCCTGTTCTAAAAATCCATTTAATATATGGTCCCCAGATAGGGGACGTATCAGATATTAAACTGATAAGAACAGATACTACACTTGATCTTAGCCAAAAGGCCGAGAAGCGATAACCCGAACGGGCCGCGCGTTGCCCGAGCCTGCCCGATACTGCTGTTCAGCCCTTGCAGCGATTCAGCCTACTTCTAGGCAATTCCATGGGGCCCTGCAGGCTCACACACTCACAGCTACACGGGAGGTGAATAAAGGCCGGAGAGGAAGCCAGACAGGATTTGCTTCTTTTGCTTGCACCACAATGCAGTGCTGAAAGAGGAGGAATCTACATAAAAACGCCTTCCTGGCAACGCCCAAATGCCCTGCTGCCATGCAGATAAACACTGGCAGCGGCAGCAAGTGCATGCCCACAGCCACCCCTTGTTCCTTCACACCTTGTATCAGCTGTAATCCAGTCCAGTCCAGTGCTGCCTGCTGAGCAGCACTGACCAACACTGCCTGGGCCCAGGCTTTTATCTCTGAGGCCCCATTATGATGTCAGAAAGCTGGCTCTGGAATCCTGAGGGCTCCACTATGACACGTGCAAAGTTCCGTCTGAACTTTATATAAGACGGTGAGGCTCAGTCAGTCACTCAGTGTTGCCTGAGAGGGCAACACTGCAACAGCCGGCCGCCAGGCTGTCTTTTTTTTGCACAGCTAGTTGCCTCCAGGAGGCCACAAGAGGGAGACAAGGGACTGCAAAATGGAAAATAGGCATCCACCAACTTTACAGACAACTTCTCCTTGCTCCTACAACCTCCATCCTTGCACAGTTTGTTATTCTTCTAGGTAACATAGTAACAAATCCAAATTGCTGCTCTCTTTGTAGGCAAGCAAGGCTTTGTTGCAACTGCAATTCTTACTTCTTCTTGAAATGTAGGGACGACAGTACATTCCATCACATCCATCTAGTGTACACAGGTAGGTCCATTGTGGCGGGCAGGCGAGCGGGCGGGCTGCTTTATTGGCTGTTTGCTGTTCCCCTACTCCACTCCACTATTTGACTGTTGTGCTGCATCAATCAATCAATCAATCAATCAATCAATCAATCAATCAATCAATCAATCAATCAATCAAGTGGCTGGCTCAGGTGCAGCTCTTTAACTTACCTAAAAGGGAGGGCGGAGAGAAGACAAGGAAGGTGAATGAGGTGTTCCAATGTGAAATGCCGGAAACACAGAAACACAGACGACACACAACAAGAGGTGGCAATCTATTCATTAATTGCATTTAATCAATGAGCTCATTATCACTCATGCATTGTCCAACAGGTGTTGAAATAATGGGATTAAAAGGGGAGATCCCTTCAGAAAGACAGAAACAATAGCAAAGACAAAAAACACTTTTGGAATCTGCTTTTAGTCAACACATAAGGAAAGGGTGCACCGGTCCTGGAAATACTGCAATACCAGGTCAATGCGTGGAGTGGACAGAGCAAGCTCTATTTCCATCTCCCTGTTCTAAAAATCCATTTAATATATGGTCCCCAGATAGGGGACGTATCAGATATTAAACTGATAAGAACAGATACTACACTTGATCTTAGCCAAAAGGCCGAGAAGCGATAACCCGAACGGGCCGCGCGTTGCCCGAGCCTGCCCGATACTGCTGTTCAGCCCTTGCAGCGATTCAGCCTACTTCTAGGCAATTCCATGGGGCCCTGCAGGCTCACACACTCACAGCTACACGGGAGGTGAATAAAGGCCGGAGAGGAAGCCAGACAGGATTTGCTTCTTTTGCTTGCACCACAATGCAGTGCTGAAAGAGGAGGAATCTACATAAAAACGCCTTCCTGGCAACGCCCAAATGCCCTGCTGCCATGCAGATAAACACTGGCAGCGGCAGCAAGTGCATGCCCACAGCCACCCCTTGTTCCTTCACACCTTGTATCAGCTGTAATCCAGTCCAGTCCAGTGCTGCCTGCTGAGCAGCACTGACCAACACTGCCTGGGCCCAGGCTTTTATCTCTGAGGCCCCATTATGATGTCAGAAAGCTGGCTCTGGAATCCTGAGGGCTCCACTATGACACGTGCAAAGTTCCGTCTGAACTTTATATAAGACGGTGAGGCTCAGTCAGTCACTCAGTGTTGCCTGAGAGGGCAACACTGCAACAGCCGGCCGCCAGGCTGTCTTTTTTTTGCACAGCTAGTTGCCTCCAGGAGGCCACAAGAGGGAGACAAGGGACTGCAAAATGGAAAATAGGCATCCACCAACTTTACAGACAACTTCTCCTTGCTCCTACAACCTCCATCCTTGCACAGTTTGTTATTCTTCTAGGTAACATAGTAACAAATCCAAATTGCTGCTCTCTTTGTAGGCAAGCAAGGCTTTGTTGCAACTGCAATTCTTACTTCTTCTTGAAATGTAGGGACGACAGTACATTCCATCACATCCATCTAGTGTACACAGGTAGGTCCATTGTGGCGGGCAGGCGAGCGGGCGGGCTGCTTTATTGGCTGTTTGCTGTTCCCCTACTCCACTCCACTATTTGACTGTTGTGCTGCATCAATCAATCAATCAATCAATCAATCAATCAATCAATCAATCAATCAATCAATCAGTGGCTGGCTCAGGTGCAGCTCTTTAACTTACCTAAAAGGGAGGGCGGAGAGAAGACAAGGAAGGTGAATGAGGTGTTCCAATGTGAAATGCCGGAAACACAGAAACACAGACGACACACAACAAGAGGTGGCAATCTATTCATTAATTGCATTTAATCAATGAGCTCATTATCACTCATGCATTGTCCAACAGGTGTTGAAATAATGGGATTAAAAGGGGAGATCCCTTCAGAAAGACAGAAACAATAGCAAAGACAAAAAACACTTTTGGAATCTGCTTTTAGTCAACACATAAGGAAAGGGTGCACCGGTCCTGGAAATACTGCAATACCAGGTCAATGCGTGGAGTGGACAGAGCAAGCTCTATTTCCATCTCCCTGTTCTAAAAATCCATTTAATATATGGTCCCCAGATAGGGGACGTATCAGATATTAAACTGATAAGAACAGATACTACACTTGATCTTAGCCAAAAGGCCGAGAAGCGATAACCCGAACGGGCCGCGCGTTGCCCGAGCCTGCCCGATACTGCTGTTCAGCCCTTGCAGCGATTCAGCCTACTTCTAGGCAATTCCATGGGGCCCTGCAGGCTCACACACTCACAGCTACACGGGAGGTGAATAAAGGCCGGAGAGGAAGCCAGACAGGATTTGCTTCTTTTGCTTGCACCACAATGCAGTGCTGAAAGAGGAGGAATCTACATAAAAACGCCTTCCTGGCAACGCCCAAATGCCCTGCTGCCATGCAGATAAACACTGGCAGCGGCAGCAAGTGCATGCCCACAGCCACCCCTTGTTCCTTCACACCTTGTATCAGCTGTAATCCAGTCCAGTCCAGTGCTGCCTGCTGAGCAGCACTGACCAACACTGCCTGGGCCCAGGCTTTTATCTCTGAGGCCCCATTATGATGTCAGAAAGCTGGCTCTGGAATCCTGAGGGCTCCACTATGACACGTGCAAAGTTCCGTCTGAACTTTATATAAGACGGTGAGGCTCAGTCAGTCACTCAGTGTTGCCTGAGAGGGCAACACTGCAACAGCCGGCCGCCAGGCTGTCTTTTTTTTGCACAGCTAGTTGCCTCCAGGAGGCCACAAGAGGGAGACAAGGGACTGCAAAATGGAAAATAGGCATCCACCAACTTTACAGACAACTTCTCCTTGCTCCTACAACCTCCATCCTTGCACAGTTTGTTATTCTTCTAGGTAACATAGTAACAAATCCAAATTGCTGCTCTCTTTGTAGGCAAGCAAGGCTTTGTTGCAACTGCAATTCTTACTTCTTCTTGAAATGTAGGGACGACAGTACATTCCATCACATCCATCTAGTGTACACAGGTAGGTCCATTGTGGCGGGCAGGCGAGCGGGCGGGCTGCTTTATTGGCTGTTTGCTGTTCCCCTACTCCACTCCACTATTTGACTGTTGTGCTGCAATCAATCAATCAATCAATCAATCAATCAATCAGTGGCTGGCTCAGGTGCAGCTCTTTAACTTACCTAAAAGGGAGGGCGGAGAGAAGACAAGGAAGGTGAATGAGGTGTTCCAATGTGAAATGCCGGAAACACAGAAACACAGACGACACACAACAAGAGGTGGCAATCTATTCATTAATTGCATTTAATCAATGAGCTCATTATCACTCATGCATTGTCCAACAGGTGTTGAAATAATGGGATTAAAAGGGGAGATCCCTTCAGAAAGACAGAAACAATAGCAAAGACAAAAAACACTTTTGGAATCTGCTTTTAGTCAACACATAAGGAAAGGGTGCACCGGTCCTGGAAATACTGCAATACCAGGTCAATGCGTGGAGTGGACAGAGCAAGCTCTATTTCCATCTCCCTGTTCTAAAAATCCATTTAATATATGGTCCCCAGATAGGGGACGTATCAGATATTAAACTGATAAGAACAGATACTACACTTGATCTTAGCCAAAAGGCCGAGAAGCGATAACCCGAACGGGCCGCGCGTTGCCCGAGCCTGCCCGATACTGCTGTTCAGCCCTTGCAGCGATTCAGCCTACTTCTAGGCAATTCCATGGGGCCCTGCAGGCTCACACACTCACAGCTACACGGGAGGTGAATAAAGGCCGGAGAGGAAGCCAGACAGGATTTGCTTCTTTTGCTTGCACCACAATGCAGTGCTGAAAGAGGAGGAATCTACATAAAAACGCCTTCCTGGCAACGCCCAAATGCCCTGCTACCATGCAGATAAACACTGGCAGCGGCAGCAAGTGCATGCCCACAGCCACCCCTTGTTCCTTCACACCTTGTATCAGCTGTAATCCAGTCCAGTCCAGTGCTGCCTGCTGAGCAGCACTGACCAACACTGCCTGGGCCCAGGCTTTTATCTCTGAGGCCCCATTATGATGTCAGAAAGCTGGCTCTGGAATCCTGAGGGCTCCACTATGACACGTGCAAAGTTCTGTCTGAACTTTATATAAGACGGTGAGGCTCAGTCAGTCACTCAGTGTTGCCTGAGAGGGCAACACTGCAACAGCCGGCCTCCAGGCTGTCTTTTTTTTGCACAGCTAGTTGCCTCCAGGAGGCCACAAGAGGGAGACAAGGGACTGCAAAATGGAAAATAGGCATCCACCAACTTTACAGACAACTTCTCCTTACTCCTACAACCTCCATCCTTGCACAGTTTGTTATTCTTCTAGGTAACATAGTAACAAATCCAAATTGCTGCTCTCTTTGTAGGCAAGCAAGGCTTTGTTGCAACTGCAATTCTTACTTCTTCTTGAAATGTAGGGACGACAGTACATTCCATCACATCCATCTAGTGTACACAGGTAGGTCCATTGTGGCGGGCAGGCGAGCGGGCAGGCTGCTTTATTGGCTGTTTGCTGTTCCCCTACTCCACTCCACTATTTGACTGTTGTGCTGCATCAATCAATCAATCAATCAATCAATCAATCAATCAATCAATCAATCAATCAATCAGTGGCTGGCTCAGGTGCAGCTCTTTAACTTACCTAAAAGGGAGGGCGGAGAGAAGACAAGGAAGGTGAATGAGGTGTTCCAATGTGAAATGCCGGAAACACAGAAACACAGACGACACACAACAAGAGGTGGCAATCTATTCATTAATTTCATTTAATCAATGAGCTCATTATCACTCATGCATTGTCCAACAGGTGTTGAAATAATGGGATTAAAAGGGGAGATCCCTTCAGAAAGACAGAAACAATAGCAAAGACAAAAAACACTTTTGGAATCTGCTTTTAGTCAACACATAAGGAAAGGGTGCACCGGTCCTGGAAATACTGCAATACCAGGTCAATGCGTGGAGTGGACAGAGCAAGCTCTATTTCCATCTCCCTGTTCTAAAAATCCATTTAATATATGGTCCCCAGATAGGGGACGTATCAGATATTAAACTGATAAGAACAGATACTACACTTGATCTTAGCCAAAAGGCCGAGAAGCGATAACCCGAACGGGCCGCGCGTTGCCCGAGCCTGCCCGATACTGCTGTTCAGCCCTTGCAGCGATTCAGCCTACTTCTAGGCAATTCCATGGGGCCCTGCAGGCTCACACACTCACAGCTACACGGGAGGTGAATAAAGGCCGGAGAGGAAGCCAGACAGGATTTGCTTCTTTTGCTTGCACCACAATGCAGTGCTGAAAGAGGAGGAATCTACATAAAAACGCCTTCCTGGCAACGCCCAAATGCCCTGCTGCCATGCAGATAAACACTGGCAGCGGCAGCAAGTGCATGCCCACAGCCACCCCTTGTTCCTTCACACCTTGTATCAGCTGTAATCCAGTCCAGTCCAGTGCTGCCTGCTGAGCAGCACTGACCAACACTGCCTGGGCCCAGGCTTTTATCTCTGAGGCCCCATTATGATGTCAGAAAGCTGGCTCTGGAATCCTGAGGGCTCCACTATGACACGTGCAAAGTTCCGTCTGAACTTTATATAAGACGGTGAGGCTCAGTCAGTCACTCAGTGTTGCCTGAGAGGGCAACACTGCAACAGCCGGCCGCCAGGCTGTCTTTTTTTTGCACAGCTAGTTGCCTCCAGGAGGCCACAAGAGGGAGACAAGGGACTGCAAAATGGAAAATAGGCATCCACCAACTTTACAGACAACTTCTCCTTGCTCCTACAACCTCCATCCTTGCACAGTTTGTTATTCTTCTAGGTAACATAGTAACAAATCCAAATTGCTGCTCTCTTTGTAGGCAAGCAAGGCTTTGTTGCAACTGCAATTCTTACTTCTTCTTGAAATGTAGGGACGACAGTACATTCCATCACATCCATCTAGTGTACACAGGTAGGTCCATTGTGGCGGGCAGGCGAGCGGGCGGGCTGCTTTATTGGCTGTTTGCTGTTCCCCTACTCCACTCCACTATTTGACTGTTGTGCTGCATCAATCAATCAATCAATCAATCAATCAATCAATCAATCAATCAATCAGTGGCTGGCTCAGGTGCAGCTCTTTAACTTACCTAAAAGGGAGGGCGGAGAGAAGACAAGGAAGGTGAATGAGGTGTTCCAATGTGAAATGCCGGAAACACAGAAACACAGACGACACACAACAAGAGGTGGCAATCTATTCATTAATTTCATTTAATCAATGAGCTCATTATCACTCATGCATTGTCCAACAGGTGTTGAAATAATGGGATTAAAAGGGGAGATCCCTTCAGAAAGACAGAAACAATAGCAAAGACAAAAAACACTTTTGGAATCTGCTTTTAGTCAACACATAAGGAAAGGGTGCACCGGTCCTGGAAATACTGCAATACCAGGTCAATGCGTGGAGTGGACAGAGCAAGCTCTATTTCCATCTCCCTGTTCTAAAAATCCATTTAATATATGGTCCCCAGATAGGGGACGTATCAGATATTAAACTGATAAGAACAGATACTACACTTGATCTTAGCCAAAAGGCCGAGAAGCGATAACCCGAACGGGCCGCGCGTTGCCCGAGCCTGCCCGATACTGCTGTTCAGCCCTTGCAGCGATTCAGCCTACTTCTAGGCAATTCCATGGGGCCCTGCAGGCTCACACACTCACAGCTACACGGGAGGTGAATAAAGGCCGGAGAGGAAGCCAGACAGGATTTGCTTCTTTTGCTTGCACCACAATGCAGTGCTGAAAGAGGAGGAATCTACATAAAAACGCCTTCCTGGCAACGCCCAAATGCCCTGCTGCCATGCAGATAAACACTGGCAGCGGCAGCAAGTGCATGCCCACAGCCACCCCTTGTTCCTTCACACCTTGTATCAGCTGTAATCCAGTCCAGTCCAGTGCTGCCTGCTGAGCAGCACTGACCAACACTGCCTGGGCCCAGGCTTTTATCTCTGAGGCCCCATTATGATGTCAGAAAGCTGGCTCTGGAATCCTGAGGGCTCCACTATGACACGTGCAAAGTTCCGTCTGAACTTTATATAAGACGGTGAGGCTCAGTCAGTCACTCAGTGTTGCCTGAGAGGGCAACACTGCAACAGCCGGCCGCCAGGCTGTCTTTTTTTTGCACAGCTAGTTGCCTCCAGGAGGCCACAAGAGGGAGACAAGGGACTGCAAAATGGAAAATAGGCATCCACCAACTTTACAGACAACTTCTCCTTGCTCCTACAACCTCCATCCTTGCACAGTTTGTTATTCTTCTAGGTAACATAGTAACAAATCCAAATTGCTGCTCTCTTTGTAGGCAAGCAAGGCTTTGTTGCAACTGCAATTCTTACTTCTTCTTGAAATGTAGGGACGACAGTACATTCCATCACATCCATCTAGTGTACACAGGTAGGTCCATTGTGGCGGGCAGGCGAGCGGGCGGGCTGCTTTATTGGCTGTTTGCTGTTCCCCTACTCCACTCCACTATTTGACTGTTGTGCTGCATCAATCAATCAATCAATCAATCAATCAATCAATCAATCAATCAATCAGTGGCTGGCTCAGGTGCAGCTCTTTAACTTACCTAAAAGGGAGGGCGGAGAGAAGACAAGGAAGGTGAATGAGGTGTTCCAATGTGAAATGCCGGAAACACAGAAACAGAGACGACACACAACAAGAGGTGGCAATCTATTCATTAATTGCATTTAATCAATGAGCTCATTATCACTCATGCATTGTCCAACAGGTGTTGAAATAATGGGATTAAAAGGGGAGATCCCTTCAGAAAGACAGAAACAATAGCAAAGACAAAAAACACTTTTGGAATCTGCTTTTAGTCAACACATAAGGAAAGGGTGCACCGGTCCTGGAAATACTGCAATACCAGGTCAATGCGTGGAGTGGACAGAGCAAGCTCTATTTCCATCTCCCTGTTCTAAAAATCCATTTAATATATGGTCCCCAGATAGGGGACGTATCAGATATTAAACTGATAAGAACAGATACTACACTTGATCTTAGCCAAAAGGCCGAGAAGCGATAACCCGAACGGGCCGCGCGTTGCCCGAGCCTGCCCGATACTGCTGTTCAGCCCTTGCAGCGATTCAGCCTACTTCTAGGCAATTCCATGGGGCCCTGCAGGCTCACACACTCACAGCTACACGGGAGGTGAATAAAGGCCGGAGAGGAAGCCAGACAGGATTTGCTTCTTTTGCTTGCACCACAATGCAGTGCTGAAAGAGGAGGAATCTACATAAAAACGCCTTCCTGGCAACGCCCAAATGCCCTGCTGCCATGCAGATAAACACTGGCAGCGGCAGCAAGTGCATGCCCACAGCCACCCCTTGTTCCTTCACACCTTGTATCAGCTGTAATCCAGTCCAGTCCAGTGCTGCCTGCTGAGCAGCACTGACCAACACTGCCTGGGCCCAGGCTTTTATCTCTGAGGCCCCATTATGATGTCAGAAAGCTGGCTCTGGAATCCTGAGGGCTCCACTATGACACGTGCAAAGTTCCGTCTGAACTTTATATAAGACGGTGAGGCTCAGTCAGTCACTCAGTGTTGCCTGAGAGGGTAACACTGCAACAGCCGGCCGCCAGGCTGTCTTTTTTTTGCACAGCTAGTTGCCTCCAGGAGGCCACAAGAGGGAGACAAGGGACTGCAAAATGGAAAATAGGCATCCACCAACTTTACAGACAACTTCTCCTTGCTCCTACAACCTCCATCCTTGCACAGTTTGTTATTCTTCTAGGTAACATAGTAACAAATCCAAATTGCTGCTCTCTTTGTAGGCAAGCAAGGCTTTGTTGCAACTGCAATTCTTACTTCTTCTTGAAATGTAGGGACGACAGTACATTCCATCACATCCATCTAGTGTACACAGGTAGGTCCATTGTGGCGGGCAGGCGAGCGGGCGGGCTGCTTTATTGGCTGTTTGCTGTTCCCCTACTCCACTCCACTATTTGACTGTTGTGCTGCATCAATCAATCAATCAATCAATCAATCAATCAATCAATCAATCAATCAGTGGCTGGCTCAGGTGCAGCTCTTTAACTTACCTAAAAGGGAGGGCGGAGAGAAGACAAGGAAGGTGAATGAGGTGTTCCAATGTGAAATGCCGGAAACACAGAAACACAGACGACACACAACAAGAGGTGGCAATCTATTCATTAATTGCATTTAATCAATGAGCTCATTATCACTCATGCATTGTCCAACAGGTGTTGAAATAATGGGATTAAAAGGGGAGATCCCTTCAGAAAGACAGAAACAATAGCAAAGACAAAAAACACTTTTGGAATCTGCTTTTAGTCAACACATAAGGAAAGGGTGCACCGGTCCTGGAAATACTGCAATACCAGGTCAATGCGTGGAGTGGACAGAGCAAGCTCTATTTCCATCTCCCTGTTCTAAAAATCCATTTAATATATGGTCCCCAGATAGGGGACGTATCAGATATTAAACTGATAAGAACAGATACTACACTTGATCTTAGCCAAAAGGCCGAGAAGCGATAACCCGAACGGGCCGCGCGTTGCCCGAGCCTGCCCGATACTGCTGTTCAGCCCTTGCAGCGATTCAGCCTACTTCTAGGCAATTCCATGGGGCCCTGCAGGCTCACACACTCACAGCTACACGGGAGGTGAATAAAGGCCGGAGAGGAAGCCAGACAGGATTTGCTTCTTTTGCTTGCACCACAATGCAGTGCTGAAAGAGGAGGAATCTACATAAAAACGCCTTCCTGGCAACGCCCAAATGCCCTGCTGCCATGCAGATAAACACTGGCAGCGGCAGCAAGTGCATGCCCACAGCCACCCCTTGTTCCTTCACACCTTGTATCAGCTGTAATCCAGTCCAGTCCAGTGCTGCCTGCTGAGCAGCACTGACCAACACTGCCTGGGCCCAGGCTTTTATCTCTGAGGCCCCATTATGATGTCAGAAAGCTGGCTCTGGAATCCTGAGGGCTCCACTATGACACGTGCAAAGTTCCGTCTGAACTTTATATAAGACGGTGAGGCTCAGTCAGTCACTCAGTGTTGCCTGAGAGGGTAACACTGCAACAGCCGGCCGCCAGGCTGTCTTTTTTTTGCACAGCTAGTTGCCTCCAGGAGGCCACAAGAGGGAGACAAGGGACTGCAAAATGGAAAATAGGCATCCACCAACTTTACAGACAACTTCTCCTTGCTCCTACAACCTCCATCCTTGCACAGTTTGTTATTCTTCTAGGTAACATAGTAACAAATCCAAATTGCTGCTCTCTTTGTAGGCAAGCAAGGCTTTGTTGCAACTGCAATTCTTACTTCTTCTTGAAATGTAGGGACGACAGTACATTCCATCACATCCATCTAGTGTACACAGGTAGGTCCATTGTGGCGGGCAGGCGAGCGGGCGGGCTGCTTTATTGGCTGTTTGCTGTTCCCCTACTCCACTCCACTATTTGACTGTTGTGCTGCATCAATCAATCAATCAATCAATCAATCAATCAATCAATCAATCAATCAGTGGCTGGCTCAGGTGCAGCTCTTTAACTTACCTAAAAGGGAGGGCGGAGAGAAGACAAGGAAGGTGAATGAGGTGTTCCAATGTGAAATGCCGGAAACACAGAAACACAGACGACACACAACAAGAGGTGGCAATCTATTCATTAATTGCATTTAATCAATGAGCTCATTATCACTCATGCATTGTCCAACAGGTGTTGAAATAATGGGATTAAAAGGGGAGATCCCTTCAGAAAGACAGAAACAATAGCAAAGACAAAAAACACTTTTGGAATCTGCTTTTAGTCAACACATAAGGAAAGGGTGGGTGCACCGGTCCTGGAAATACTGCAATACCAGGTCAATGCGTGGAGTGGACAGAGCAAGCTCTATTTCCATCTCCCTGTTCTAAAAATCCATTTAATATATGGTCCCCAGATAGGGGACGTATCAGATATTAAACTGATAAGAACAGATACTACACTTGATCTTAGCCAAAATGCCGAGAAGCGATAACCCGAACGGGCCGCGCGTTGCCCGATCCTGCCCGATACTGCTGTTCAGCCCTTGCAGCGATTCAGCCTACTTCTAGGCAATTCCATGGGGCCCTGCAAGCTCACACACTCACAGCTACACGGGAGGTGAATAAAGGCCGGAGAGGAAGCCAGACAGGATTTGCTTCTTTTGCTTGCACCACAATGCAGTGCTGAAAGAGGAGGAATCTACATAAAAACGCCTTCCTGGCAACGCCCAAATGCCCTGCTGCCATGCAGATAAACACTGGCAGCGGCAGCAAGTGCATGCCCACAGCCACCCCTTGTTCCTTCACACCTTGTATCAGCTGTAATCCAGTCCAGTCCAGTGCTGCCTGCTGAGCAGCACTGACCAACACTGCCTGGGCCCAGGCTTTTATCTCTGAGGCCCCATTATGATGTCAGAAAGCTGGCTCTGGAATCCTGAGGGCTCCACTATGACACGTGCAAAGTTCCGTCTGAACTTTATATAAGACGGTGAGGCTCAGTCAGTCACTCAGTGTTGCCTGAGAGGGCAACACTGCAACAGCCGGCCGCCAGGCTGTCTTTTTTTTGCACAGCTAGTTGCCTCCAGGAGGCCACAAGAGGGAGACAAGGGACTGCAAAATGGAAAATAGGCATCCACCAACTTTACAGACAACTTCTCCTTGCTCCAACAACCTCCATCCTTGCACAGTTTGTTATTCTTCTAGGTAACATAGTAACAAATCCAAATTGCTGCTCTCTTTGTAGGCAAGCAAGGCTTTGTTGCAACTGCAATTCTTACTTCTTCTTGAAATGTAGGGACGACAGTACATTCCATCACATCCATCTAGTGTACACAGGTAGGTCCATTGTGGCGGGCAGGCGAGCGGGCGGGCTGCTTTATTGGCTGTTTGCTGTTCCCCTACTCCACTCCACTATTTGACTGTTGTGCTGCATCAATCAATCAATCAATCAATCAATCAATCAATCAATCAATCAATCAATCAATCAATCAAGTGGCTGGCTCAGGTGCAGCTCTTTAACTTACCTAAAAGGGAGGGCGGAGAGAAGACAAGGAAGGTGAATGAGGTGTTCCAATGTGAAATGCCGGAAACACAGAAACACAGACGACACACAACAAGAGGTGGCAATCTATTCATTAATTGCATTTAATCAATGAGCTCATTATCACTCATGCATTGTCCAACAGGTGTTGAAATAATGGGATTAAAAGGGGAGATCCCTTCAGAAAGACAGAAACAATAGCAAAGACAAAAAACACTTTTGGAATCTGCTTTTAGTCAACACATAAGGAAAGGGTGCACCGGTCCTGGAAATACTGCAATACCAGGTCAATGCGTGGAGTGGACAGAGCAAGCTCTATTTCCATCTCCCTGTTCTAAAAATCCATTTAATATATGGTCCCCAGATAGGGGACGTATCAGATATTAAACTGATAAGATCAGATACTACACTTGATCTTAGCCAAAAGGCCGAGAAGCGATAACCCGAACGGGCCGCGCGTTGCCCGAGCCTGCCCGATACTGCTATTCAGCCCTTGCAGCGATTCAGCCTACTTCTAGGCAATTCCATGGGGCCCTGCAGGCTCACACACTCACAGCTACACGGGAGGTGAATAAAGGCCGGAGAGGAAGCCAGACAGGATTTGCTTCTTTTGCTTGCACCACAATGCAGTGCTGAAAGAGGAGGAATCTACATAAAAACGCCTTCCTGGCAACGCCCAAATGCCCTGCTGCCATGCAGATAAACACTGGCAGCGGCAGCAAGTGCATGCCCACAGCCACCCCTTGTTCCTTCACACCTTGTATCAGCTGTAATCCAGTCCAGTCCAGTGCTGCCTGCTGAGCAGCACTGACCAACACTGCCTGGGCCCAGGCTTTTATCTCTGAGGCCCCATTATGATGTCAGAAAGCTGGCTCTGGAATCCTGAGGGCTCCACTATGACACGTGCAAAGTTCCGTCTGAACTTTATATAAGACGGTGAGGCTCAGTCAGTCACTCAGTGTTGCCTGAGAGGGCAACACTGCAACAGCCGGCCGCCAGGCTGTCTTTTTTTTGCACAGCTAGTTGCCTCCAGGAGGCCACAAGAGGGAGACAAGGGACTGCAAAATGGAAAATAGGCATCCACCAACTTTACAGACAACTTCTCCTTGCTCCTACAACCTCCATCCTTGCACAGTTTGTTATTCTTCTAGGTAACATAGTAACAAATCCAAATTGCTGCTCTCTTTGTAGGCAAGCAAGGCTTTGTTGCAACTGCAATTCTTACTTCTTCTTGAAATGTAGGGACGACAGTACATTCCATCACATCCATCTAGTGTACACAGGTAGGTCCATTGTGGCGGGCAGGCGAGCGGGCGGGCTGCTTTATTGGCTGTTTGCTGTTCCCCTACTCCACTCCACTATTTGACTGTTGTGCTGCATCAATCAATCAATCAATCAATCAATCAATCAATCAATCAATCAATCAGTGGCTGGCTCAGGTGCAGCTCTTTAACTTACCTAAAAGGGAGGGCGGAGAGAAGACAAGGAAGGTGAATGAGGTGTTCCAATGTGAAATGCCGGAAACACAGAAACACAGACGACACACAACAAGAGGTGGCAATCTATTCATTAATTGCATTTAATCAATGAGCTCATTATCACTCATGCATTGTCCAACAGGTGTTGAAATAATGGGATTAAAAGGGGAGATCCCTTCAGAAAGACAGAAACAATAGCAAAGACAAAAAACACTTTTGGAATCTGCTTTTAGTCAACACATAAGGAAAGGGTGCACCGGTCCTGGAAATACTGCAATACCAGGTCAATGCGTGGAGTGGACAGAGCAAGCTCTATTTCCATCTCCCTGTTCTAAAAATCCATTTAATATATGGTCCCCAGATAGGGGACGTATCAGATATTAAACTGATAAGAACAGATACTACACTTGATCTTAGCCAAAAGGCCGAGAAGCGATAACCCGAACGGGCCGCGCGTTGCCCGAGCCTGCCCGATACTGCTGTTCAGCCCTTGCAGCGATTCAGCCTACTTCTAGGCAATTCCATGGGGCCCTGCAGGCTCACACACTCACAGCTACACGGGAGGTGAATAAAGGCCGGAGAGGAAGCCAGACAGGATTTGCTTCTTTTGCTTGCACCACAATGCAGTGCTGAAAGAGGAGGAATCTACATAAAAACGCCTTCCTGGCAACGCCCAAATGCCCTGCTGCCATGCAGATAAACACTGGCAGCGGCAGCAAGTGCATGCCCACAGCCACCCCTTGTTCCTTCACACCTTGTATCAGCTGTAATCCAGTCCAGTCCAGTGCTGCCTGCTGAGCAGCACTGACCAACACTGCCTGGGCCCAGGCTTTTATCTCTGAGGCCCCATTATGATGTCAGAAAGCTGGCTCTGGAATCCTGAGGGCTCCACTATGACACGTGCAAAGTTCCGTCTGAACTTTATATAAGACGGTGAGGCTCAGTCAGTCACTCAGTGTTGCCTGAGAGGGCAACACTGCAACAGCCGGCCGCCAGGCTGTCTTTTTTTTGCACAGCTAGTTGCCTCCAGGAGGCCACAAGAGGGAGACAAGGGACTGCAAAATGGAAAATAGGCATCCACCAACTTTACAGACAACTTCTCCTTGCTCCTACAACCTCCATCCTTGCACAGTTTGTTATTCTTCTAGGTAACATAGTAACAAATCCAAATTGCTGCTCTCTTTGTAGGCAAGCAAGGCTTTGTTGCAACTGCAATTCTTACTTCTTCTTGAAATGTAGGGACGACAGTACATTCCATCACATCCATCTAGTGTACACAGGTAGGTCCATTGTGGCGGGCAGGCGAGCGGGCGGGCTGCTTTATTGGCTGTTTGCTGTTCCCCTACTCCACTCCACTATTTGACTGTTGTGCTGCATCAATCAATCAATCAATCAATCAATCAATCAATCAATCAATCAATCAATCAGTGGCTGGCTCAGGTGCAGCTCTTTAACTTACCTAAAAGGGAGGGCGGAGAGAAGACAAGGAAGGTGAATGAGGTGTTCCAATGTGAAATGCCGGAAACACAGAAACACAGACGACACACAACAAGAGGTGGCAATCTATTCATTAATTGCATTTAATCAATGAGCTCATTATCACTCATGCATTGTCCAACAGGTGTTGAAATAATGGGATTAAAAGGGGAGATCCCTTCAGAAAGACAGAAACAATAGCAAAGACAAAAAACACTTTTGGAATCTGCTTTTAGTCAACACATAAGGAAAGGGTGCACCGGTCCTGGAAATACTGCAATACCAGGTCAATGCGTGGAGTGGACAGAGCAAGCTCTATTTCCATCTCCCTGTTCTAAAAATCCATTTAATATATGGTCCCCAGATAGGGGACGTATCAGATATTAAACTGATAAGAACAGATACTACACTTGATCTTAGCCAAAAGGCCGAGAAGCGATAACCCGAACGGGCCGCGCGTTGCCCGAGCCTGCCCGATACTGCTGTTCAGCCCTTGCAGCGATTCAGCCTACTTCTAGGCAATTCCATGGGGCCCTGCAGGCTCACACACTCACAGCTACACGGGAGGTGAATAAAGGCCGGAGAGGAAGCCAGACAGGATTTGCTTCTTTTGCTTGCACCACAATGCAGTGCTGAAAGAGGAGGAATCTACATAAAAACGCCTTCCTGGCAACGCCCAAATGCCCTGCTGCCATGCAGATAAACACTGGCAGCGGCAGCAAGTGCATGCCCACAGCCACCCCTTGTTCCTTCACACCTTGTATCAGCTGTAATCCAGTCCAGTCCAGTGCTGCCTGCTGAGCAGCACTGACCAACACTGCCTGGGCCCAGGCTTTTATCTCTGAGGCCCCATTATGATGTCAGAAAGCTGGCTCTGGAATCCTGAGGGCTCCACTATGACACGTGCAAAGTTCCGTCTGAACTTTATATAAGACGGTGAGGCTCAGTCAGTCACTCAGTGTTGCCTGAGAGGGCAACACTGCAACAGCCGGCCGCCAGGCTGTCTTTTTTTTGCACAGCTAGTTGCCTCCAGGAGGCCACAAGAGGGAGACAAGGGACTGCAAAATGGAAAATAGGCATCCACCAACTTTACAGACAACTTCTCCTTGCTCCTACAACCTCCATCCTTGCACAGTTTGTTATTCTTCTAGGTAACATAGTAACAAATCCAAATTGCTGCTCTCTTTGTAGGCAAGCAAGGCTTTGTTGCAACTGCAATTCTTACTTCTTCTTGAAATGTAGGGACGACAGTACATTCCATCACATCCATCTAGTGTACACAGGTAGGTCCATTGTGGCGGGCAGGCGAGCGGGCGGGCTGCTTTATTGGCTGTTTGCTGTTCCCCTACTCCACTCCACTATTTGACTGTTGTGCTGCATCAATCAATCAATCAATCAATCAATCAATCAATCAATCAATCAATCAATCAATCAATCAGTGGCTGGCTCAGGTGCAGCTCTTTAACTTACCTAAAAGGGAGGGCGGAGAGAAGACAAGGAAGGTGAATGAGGTGTTCCAATGTGAAATGCCGGAAACACAGAAACACAGACGACACACAACAAGAGGTGGCAATCTATTCATTAATTGCATTTAATCAATGAGCTCATTATCACTCATGCATTGTCCAACAGGTGTTGAAATAATGGGATTAAAAGGGGAGATCCCTTCAGAAAGACAGAAACAATAGCAAAGACAAAAAACACTTTTGGAATCTGCTTTTAGTCAACACATAAGGAAAGGGTGCACCGGTCCTGGAAATACTGCAATACCAGGTCAATGCGTGGAGTGGACAGAGCAAGCTCTATTTCCATCTCCCTGTTCTAAAAATCCATTTAATATATGGTCCCCAGATAGGGGACGTATCAGATATTAAACTGATAAGAACAGATACTACACTTGATCTTAGCCAAAAGGCCGAGAAGCGATAACCCGAACGGGCCGCGCGTTGCCCGAGCCTGCCCGATACTGCTGTTCAGCCCTTGCAGCGATTCAGCCTACTTCTAGGCAATTCCATGGGGCCCTGCAGGCTCACACACTCACAGCTACACGGGAGGTGAATAAAGGCCGGAGAGGAAGCCAGACAGGATTTGCTTCTTTTGCTTGCACCACAATGCAGTGCTGAAAGAGGAGGAATCTACATAAAAACGCCTTCCTGGCAACGCCCAAATGCCCTGCTGCCATGCAGATAAACACTGGCAGCGGCAGCAAGTGCATGCCCACAGCCACCCCTTGTTCCTTCACACCTTGTATCAGCTGTAATCCAGTCCAGTCCAGTGCTGCCTGCTGAGCAGCACTGACCAACACTGCCTGGGCCCAGGCTTTTATCTCTGAGGCCCCATTATGATGTCAGAAAGCTGGCTCTGGAATCCTGAGGGCTCCACTATGACACGTGCAAAGTTCCGTCTGAACTTTATATAAGACGGTGAGGCTCAGTCAGTCACTCAGTGTTGCCTGAGAGGGCAACACTGCAACAGCCGGCCGCCAGGCTGTCTTTTTTTTGCACAGCTAGTTGCCTCCAGGAGGCCACAAGAGGGAGACAAGGGACTGCAAAATGGAAAATAGGCATCCACCAACTTTACAGACAACTTCTCCTTGCTCCTACAACCTCCATCCTTGCACAGTTTGTTATTCTTCTAGGTAACATAGTAACAAATCCAAATTGCTGCTCTCTTTGTAGGCAAGCAAGGCTTTGTTGCAACTGCAATTCTTACTTCTTCTTGAAATGTAGGGACGACAGTACATTCCATCACATCCATCTAGTGTACACAGGTAGGTCCATTGTGGCGGGCAGGCGAGCGGGCGGGCTGCTTTATTGGCTGTTTGCTGTTCCCCTACTCCACTCCACTATTTGACTGTTGTGCTGCATCAATCAATCAATCAATCAATCAATCAATCAATCAATCAATCAATCAATCAGTGGCTGGCTCAGGTGCAGCTCTTTAACTTACCTAAAAGGGAGGGCGGAGAGAAGACAAGGAAGGTGAATGAGGTGTTCCAATGTGAAATGCCGGAAACACAGAAACACAGACGACACACAACAAGAGGTGGCAATCTATTCATTAATTGCATTTAATCAATGAGCTCATTATCACTCATGCATTGTCCAACAGGTGTTGAAATAATGGGATTAAAAGGGGAGATCCCTTCAGAAAGACAGAAACAATAGCAAAGACAAAAAACACTTTTGGAATCTGCTTTTAGTCAACACATAAGGAAAGGGTGCACCGGTCCTGGAAATACTGCAATACCAGGTCAATGCGTGGAGTGGACAGAGCAAGCTCTATTTCCATCTCCCTGTTCTAAAAATCCATTTAATATATGGTCCCCAGATAGGGGACGTATCAGATATTAAACTGATAAGAACAGATACTACACTTGATCTTAGCCAAAAGGCCGAGAAGCGATAACCCGAACGGGCCGCGCGTTGCCCGAGCCTGCCCGATACTGCTGTTCAGCCCTTGCAGCGATTCAGCCTACTTCTAGGCAATTCCATGGGGCCCTGCAGGCTCACACACTCACAGCTACACGGGAGGTGAATAAAGGCCGGAGAGGAAGCCAGACAGGATTTGCTTCTTTTGCTTGCACCACAATGCAGTGCTGAAAGAGGAGGAATCTACATAAAAACGCCTTCCTGGCAACGCCCAAATGCCCTGCTGCCATGCAGATAAACACTGGCAGCGGCAGCAAGTGCATGCCCACAGCCACCCCTTGTTCCTTCACACCTTGTATCAGCTGTAATCCAGTCCAGTCCAGTGCTGCCTGCTGAGCAGCACTGACCAACACTGCCTGGGCCCAGGCTTTTATCTCTGAGGCCCCATTATGATGTCAGAAAGCTGGCTCTGGAATCCTGAGGGCTCCACTATGACACGTGCAAAGTTCCGTCTGAACTTTATATAAGACGGTGAGGCTCAGTCAGTCACTCAGTGTTGCCTGAGAGGGCAACACTGCAACAGCCGGCCGCCAGGCTGTCTTTTTTTTGCACAGCTAGTTGCCTCCAGGAGGCCACAAGAGGGAGACAAGGGACTGCAAAATGGAAAATAGGCATCCACCAACTTTACAGACAACTTCTCCTTGCTCCTACAACCTCCATCCTTGCACAGTTTGTTATTCTTCTAGGTAACATAGTAACAAATCCAAATTGCTGCTCTCTTTGTAGGCAAGCAAGGCTTTGTTGCAACTGCAATTCTTACTTCTTCTTGAAATGTAGGGACGACAGTACATTCCATCACATCCATCTAGTGTACACAGGTAGGTCCATTGTGGCGGGCAGGCGAGCGGGCGGGCTGCTTTATTGGCTGTTTGCTGTTCCCCTACTCCACTCCACTATTTGACTGTTGTGCTGCATCAATCAATCAATCAATCAATCAATCAATCAATCAATCAATCAATCAATCAATCAATCAGTGGCTGGCTCAGGTGCAGCTCTTTAACTTACCTAAAAGGGAGGGCGGAGAGAAGACAAGGAAGGTGAATGAGGTGTTCCAATGTGAAATGCCGGAAACACAGAAACACAGACGACACACAACAAGAGGTGGCAATCTATTCATTAATTGCATTTAATCAATGAGCTCATTATCACTCATGCATTGTCCAACAGGTGTTGAAATAATGGGATTAAAAGGGGAGATCCCTTCAGAAAGACAGAAACAATAGCAAAGACAAAAAACACTTTTGGAATCTGCTTTTAGTCAACACATAAGGAAAGGGTGCACCGGTCCTGGAAATACTGCAATACCAGGTCAATGCGTGGAGTGGACAGAGCAAGCTCTATTTCCATCTCCCTGTTCTAAAAATCCATTTAATATATGGTCCCCAGATAGGGGACGTATCAGATATTAAACTGATAAAAACAGATACTACACTTGATCTTAGCCAAAAGGCCGAGAAGCGATAACCCGAACGGGCCGCGCGTTGCCCGAGCCTGCCCGATACTGCTGTTCAGCACTTGCAGCGATTCAGCCTACTTCTAGGCAATTCCATGGGGCCCTGCAGGCTCACACACTCACAGCTACACGGGAGGTGAATAAAGGCCGGAGAGGAAGCCAGACAGGATTTGCTTCTTTTGCTTGCACCACAATGCAGTGCTGAAAGAGGAGGAATCTACATAAAAACGCCTTCCTGGCAACGCCCAAATGCCCTGCTGCCATGCAGATAAACACTGGCAGCGGCAGCAAGTGCATGCCCACAGCCACCCCTTGTTCCTTCACACACCTTGTATCAGCTGTAATCCAGTCCAGTCCAGTGCTGCCTGCTGAGCAGCACTGACCAACACTGCCTGGGCCCAGGCTTTTATCTCTGAGGCCCCATTATGATGTCAGAAAGCTGGCTCTGGAATCCTGAGGGCTCCACTATGACACGTGCAAAGTTCCGTCTGAACTTTATATAAGACGGTGAGGCTCAGTCAGTCACTCAGTGTTGCCTGAGAGGGCAACACTGCAACAGCCGGCCGCCAGGCTGTCTTTTTTTTGCACAGCTAGTTGCCTCCAGGAGGCCACAAGAGGGAGACAAGGGACTGCAAAATGGAAAATAGGCATCCACCAACTTTACAGACAACTTCTCCTTGCTCCTACAACCTCCATCCTTGCACAGTTTGTTATTCTTCTAGGTAACATAGTAACAAATCCAAATTGCTGCTCTCTTTGTAGGCAAGCAAGGCTTTGTTGCAACTGCAATTCTTACTTCTTCTTGAAATGTAGGGACGACAGTACATTCCATCACATCCATCTAGTGTACACAGGTAGGTCCATTGTGGCGGGCAGGCGAGCGGGCGGGCTGCTTTATTGGCTGTTTGCTGTTCCCCTACTCCACTCCACTATTTGACTGTTGTGCTGCATCAATCAATCAATCAATCAATCAATCAATCAATCAATCAATCAATCAGTGGCTGGCTCAGGTGCAGCTCTTTAACTTACCTAAAAGGGAGGGCGGAGAGAAGACAAGGAAGGTGAATGAGGTGTTCCAATGTGAAATGCCGGAAACACAGAAACACAGACGACACACAACAAGAGGTGGCAATCTATTCATTAATTGCATTTAATCAATGAGCTCATTATCACTCATGCATTGTCCAACAGGTGTTGAAATAATGGGATTAAAAGGGGAGATCCCTTCAGAAAGACAGAAACAATAGCAAAGACAAAAAACACTTTTGGAATCTGCTTTTAGTCAACACATAAGGAAAGGGTGCACCGGTCCTGGAAATACTGCAATACCAGGTCAATGCGTGGAGTGGACAGAGCAAGCTCTATTTCCATCTCCCTGTTCTAAAAATCCATTTAATATATGGTCCCCAGATAGGGGACGTATCAGATATTAAACTGATAAGAACAGATACTACACTTGATCTTAGCCAAAAGGCCGAGAAGCGATAACCCGAACGGGCCGCGCGTTGCCCGAGCCTGCCCGATACTGCTGTTCAGCCCTTGCAGCGATTCAGCCTACTTCTAGGCAATTGCATGGGGCCCTGCAGGCTCACACACTCACAGCTACACGGGAGGTGAATAAAGGCCGGAGAGGAAGCCAGACAGGATTTGCTTCTTTTGCTTGCACCACAATGCAGTGCTGAAAGAGGAGGAATCTACATAAAAACGCCTTCCTGGCAACGCCCAAATGCCCTGCTGCCATGCAGATAAACACTGGCAGCGGCAGCAAGTGCATGCCCACAGCCACCCCTTGTTCCTTCACACCTTGTATCAGCTGTAATCCAGTCCAGTCCAGTGCTGCCTGCTGAGCAGCACTGACCAACACTGCCTGGGCCCAGGCTTTTATCTCTGAGGCCCCATTATGATGTCAGAAAGCTGGCTCTGGAATCCTGAGGGCTCCACTATGACACGTGCAAAGTTCCGTCTGAACTTTATATAAGACGGTGAGGCTCAGTCAGTCACTCAGTGTTGCCTGAGAGGGCAACACTGCAACAGCCGGCCGCCAGGCTGTCTTTTTTTTGCACAGCTAGTTGCCTCCAGGAGGCCACAAGAGGGAGACAAGGGACTGCAAAATGGAAAATAGGCATCCACCAACTTTACAGACAACTTCTCCTTGCTCCTACAACCTCCATCCTTGCACAGTTTGTTATTCTTCTAGGTAACATAGTAACAAATCCAAATTGCTGCTCTCTTTGTAGGCAAGCAAGGCTTTGTTGCAACTGCAATTCTTACTTCTTCTTGAAATGTAGGGACGACAGTACATTCCATCACATCCATCTAGTGTACACAGGTAGGTCCATTGTGGCGGGCAGGCGAGCGGGCGGGCTGCTTTATTGGCTGTTTGCTGTTCCCCTACTCCACTCCACTATTTGACTGTTGTGCTGCATCAATCAATCAATCAATCAATCAATCAATCAATCAATCAATCAATCAATCAATCAGTGGCTGGCTCAGGTGCAGCTCTTTAACTTACCTAAAAGGGAGGGCGGAGAGAAGACAAGGAAGGTGAATGAGGTGTTCCAATGTGAAATGCCGGAAACACAGAAACACAGACGACACACAACAAGAGGTGGCAATCTATTCATTAATTGCATTTAATCAATGAGCTCATTATCACTCATGCATTGTCCAACAGGTGTTGAAATAATGGGATTAAAAGGGGAGATCCCTTCAGAAAGACAGAAACAATAGCAAAGACAAAAAACACTTTTGGAATCTGCTTTTAGTCAACACATAAGGAAAGGGTGCACCGGTCCTGGAAATACTGCAATACCAGGTCAATGCGTGGAGTGGACAGAGCAAGCTCTATTTCCATCTCCCTGTTCTAAAAATCCATTTAATATATGGTCCCCAGATAGGGGACGTATCAGATATTAAACTGATAAGAACAGATACTACACTTGATCTTAGCCAAAAGGCCGAGAAGCGATAACCCGAACGGGCCGCGCGTTGCCCGAGCCTGCCCGATACTGCTGTTCAGCCCTTGCAGCGATTCAGCCTACTTCTAGGCAATTCCATGGGGCCCTGCAGGCTCACACACTCACAGCTACACGGGAGGTGAATAAAGGCCGGAGAGGAAGCCAGACAGGATTTGCTTCTTTTGCTTGCACCACAATGCAGTGCTGAAAGAGGAGGAATCTACATAAAAACGCCTTCCTGGCAACGCCCAAATGCCCTGCTGCCATGCAGATAAACACTGGCAGCGGCAGCAAGTGCATGCCCACAGCCACCCCTTGTTCCTTCACACCTTGTATCAGCTGTAATCCAGTCCAGTCCAGTGCTGCCTGCTGAGCAGCACTGACCAACACTGCCTGGGCCCAGGCTTTTATCTCTGAGGCCCCATTATGATGTCAGAAAGCTGGCTCTGGAATCCTGAGGGCTCCACTATGACACGTGCAAAGTTCCGTCTGAACTTTATATAAGACGGTGAGGCTCAGTCAGTCACTCAGTGTTGCCTGAGAGGGCAACACTGCAACAGCCGGCCGCCAGGCTGTCTTTTTTTTGCACAGCTAGTTGCCTCCAGGAGGCCACAAGAGGGAGACAAGGGACTGCAAAATGGAAAATAGGCATCCACCAACTTTACAGACAACTTCTCCTTGCTCCTACAACCTCCATCCTTGCACAGTTTGTTATTCTTCTAGGTAACATAGTAACAAATCCAAATTGCTGCTCTCTTTGTAGGCAAGCAAGGCTTTGTTGCAACTGCAATTCTTACTTCTTCTTGAAATGTAGGGACGACAGTACATTCCATCACATCCATCTAGTGTACACAGGTAGGTCCATTGTGGCGGGCAGGCGAGCGGGCGGGCTGCTTTATTGGCTGTTTGCTGTTCCCCTACTCCACTCCACTATTTGACTGTTGTGCTGCATCAATCAATCAATCAATCAATCAATCAATCAATCAATCAATCAATCAATCAATCAGTGGCTGGCTCAGGTGCAGCTCTTTAACTTACCTAAAAGGGAGGGCGGAGAGAAGACAAGGAAGGTGAATGAGGTGTTCCAATGTGAAATGCCGGAAACACAGAAACACAGACGACACACAACAAGAGGTGGCAATCTATTCATTAATTGCATTTAATCAATGAGCTCATTATCACTCATGCATTGTCCAACAGGTGTTGAAATAATGGGATTAAAAGGGGAGATCCCTTCAGAAAGACAGAAACAATAGCAAAGACAAAAAACACTTTTGGAATCTGCTTTTAGTCAACACATAAGGAAAGGGTGCACCGGTCCTGGAAATACTGCAATACCAGGTCAATGCGTGGAGTGGACAGAGCAAGCTCTATTTCCATCTCCCTGTTCTAAAAATCCATTTAATATATGGTCCCCAGATAGGGGACGTATCAGATATTAAACTGATAAGAACAGATACTACACTTGATCTTAGCCAAAAGGCCGAGAAGCGATAACCCGAACGGGCCGCGCGTTGCCCGAGCCTGCCCGATACTGCTGTTCAGCCCTTGCAGCGATTCAGCCTACTTCTAGGCAATTCCATGGGGCCCTGCAGGCTCACACACTCACAGCTACACGGGAGGTGAATAAAGGCCGGAGAGGAAGCCAGACAGGATTTGCTTCTTTTGCTTGCACCACAATGCAGTGCTGAAAGAGGAGGAATCTACATAAAAACGCCTTCCTGGCAACGCCCAAATGCCCTGCTGCCATGCAGATAAACACTGGCAGCGGCAGCAAGTGCATGCCCACAGCCACCCCTTGTTCCTTCACACCTTGTATCAGCTGTAATCCAGTCCAGTCCAGTGCTGCCTGCTGAGCAGCACTGACCAACACTGCCTGGGCCCAGGCTTTTATCTCTGAGGCCCCATTATGATGTCAGAAAGCTGGCTCTGGAATCCTGAGGGCTCCACTATGACACGTGCAAAGTTCCGTCTGAACTTTATATAAGACGGTGAGGCTCAGTCAGTCACTCAGTGTTGCCTGAGAGGGCAACACTGCAACAGCCGGCCGCCAGGCTGTCTTTTTTTTGCACAGCTAGTTGCCTCCAGGAGGCCACAAGAGGGAGACAAGGGACTGCAAAATGGAAAATAGGCATCCACCAACTTTACAGACAACTTCTCCTTGCTCCTACAACCTCCATCCTTGCACAGTTTGTTATTCTTCTAGGTAACATAGTAACAAATCCAAATTGCTGCTCTCTTTGTAGGCAAGCAAGGCTTTGTTGCAACTGCAATTCTTACTTCTTCTTGAAATGTAGGGACGACAGTACATTCCATCACATCCATCTAGTGTACACAGGTAGGTCCATTGTGGCGGGCAGGCGAGCGGGCGGGCTGCTTTATTGGCTGTTTGCTGTTCCCCTACTCCACTCCACTATTTGACTGTTGTGCTGCATCAATCAATCAATCAATCAATCAATCAATCAATCAATCAATCAATCAATCAATCAGTGGCTGGCTCAGGTGCAGCTCTTTAACTTACCTAAAAGGGAGGGCGGAGAGAAGACAAGGAAGGTGAATGAGGTGTTCCAATGTGAAATGCCGGAAACACAGAAACACAGACGACACACAACAAGAGGTGGCAATCTATTCATTAATTGCATTTAATCAATGAGCTCATTATCACTCATGCATTGTCCAACAGGTGTTGAAATAATGGGATTAAAAGGGGAGATCCCTTCAGAAAGACAGAAACAATAGCAAAGACAAAAAACACTTTTGGAATCTGCTTTTAGTCAACACATAAGGAAAGGGTGCACCGGTCCTGGAAATACTGCAATACCAGGTCAATGCGTGGAGTGGACAGAGCAAGCTCTATTTCCATCTCCCTGTTCTAAAAATCCATTTAATATATGGTCCCCAGATAGGGGACGTATCAGATATTAAACTGATAAGAACAGATACTACACTTGATCTTAGCCAAAAGGCCGAGAAGCGATAACCCGAACGGGCCGCGCGTTGCCCGAGCCTGCCCGATACTGCTGTTCAGCCCTTGCAGCGATTCAGCCTACTTCTAGGCAATTCCATGGGGCCCTGCAGGCTCACACACTCACAGCTACACGGGAGGTGAATAAAGGCCGGAGAGGAAGCCAGACAGGATTTGCTTCTTTTGCTTGCACCACAATGCAGTGCTGAAAGAGGAGGAATCTACATAAAAACGCCTTCCTGGCAACGCCCAAATGCCCTGCTGCCATGCAGATAAACACTGGCAGCGGCAGCAAGTGCATGCCCACAGCCACCCCTTGTTCCTTCACACCTTGTATCAGCTGTAATCCAGTCCAGTCCAGTGCTGCCTGCTGAGCAGCACTGACCAACACTGCCTGGGCCCAGGCTTTTATCTCTGAGGCCCCATTATGATGTCAGAAAGCTGGCTCTGGAATCCTGAGGGCTCCACTATGA
Organism: Rhinoderma darwinii; assembly: GCF_050947455.1. Taxonomy (NCBI): domain Eukaryota; kingdom Metazoa; phylum Chordata; class Amphibia; order Anura; family Rhinodermatidae; genus Rhinoderma; species Rhinoderma darwinii. The sequence continues at coordinate 531,202 of NW_027461801.1, read as the reverse complement.
CACGTGCAAAGTTCCGTCTGAACTTTATATAAGACGGTGAGGCTCAGTCAGTCACTCAGTGTTGCCTGAGAGGGCAACACTGCAACAGCCGGCCGCCAGGCTGTCTTTTTTTTGCACAGCTAGTTGCCTCCAGGAGGCCACAAGAGGGAGACAAGGGACTGCAAAATGGAAAATAGGCATCCACCAACTTTACAGACAACTTCTCCTTGCTCCTACAACCTCCATCCTTGCACAGTTTGTTATTCTTCTAGGTAACATAGTAACAAATCCAAATTGCTGCTCTCTTTGTAGGCAAGCAAGGCTTTGTTGCAACTGCAATTCTTACTTCTTCTTGAAATGTAGGGACGACAGTACATTCCATCACATCCATCTAGTGTACACAGGTAGGTCCATTGTGGCGGGCAGGCGAGCGGGCGGGCTGCTTTATTGGCTGTTTGCTGTTCCCCTACTCCACTCCACTATTTGACTGTTGTGCTGCATCAATCAATCAATCAATCAATCAATCAATCAATCAATCAATCAATCAATCAATCAATCAGTGGCTGGCTCAGGTGCAGCTCTTTAACTTACCTAAAAGGGAGGGCGGAGAGAAGACAAGGAAGGTGAATGAGGTGTTCCAATGTGAAATGCCGGAAACACAGAAACACAGACGACACACAACAAGAGGTGGCAATCTATTCATTAATTGCATTTAATCAATGAGCTCATTATCACTCATGCATTGTCCAACAGGTGTTGAAATAATGGGATTAAAAGGGGAGATCCCTTCAGAAAGACAGAAACAATAGCAAAGACAAAAAACACTTTTGGAATCTGCTTTTAGTCAACACATAAGGAAAGGGTGCACCGGTCCTGGAAATACTGCAATACCAGGTCAATGCGTGGAGTGGACAGAGCAAGCTCTATTTCCATCTCCCTGTTCTAAAAATCCATTTAATATATGGTCCCCAGATAGGGGACGTATCAGATATTAAACTGATAAGAACAGATACTACACTTGATCTTAGCCAAAAGGCCGAGAAGCGATAACCCGAACGGGCCGCGCGTTGCCCGAGCCTGCCCGATACTGCTGTTCAGCCCTTGCAGCGATTCAGCCTACTTCTAGGCAATTCCATGGGGCCCTGCAGGCTCACACACTCACAGCTACACGGGAGGTGAATAAAGGCCGGAGAGGAAGCCAGACAGGATTTGCTTCTTTTGCTTGCACCACAATGCAGTGCTGAAAGAGGAGGAATCTACATAAAAACGCCTTCCTGGCAACGCCCAAATGCCCTGCTGCCATGCAGATAAACACTGGCAGCGGCAGCAAGTGCATGCCCACAGCCACCCCTTGTTCCTTCACACCTTGTATCAGCTGTAATCCAGTCCAGTCCAGTGCTGCCTGCTGAGCAGCACTGACCAACACTGCCTGGGCCCAGGCTTTTATCTCTGAGGCCCCATTATGATGTCAGAAAGCTGGCTCTGGAATCCTGAGGGCTCCACTATGACACGTGCAAAGTTCCGTCTGAACTTTATATAAGACGGTGAGGCTCAGTCAGTCACTCAGTGTTGCCTGAGAGGGCAACACTGCAACAGCCGGCCGCCAGGCTGTCTTTTTTTTGCACAGCTAGTTGCCTCCAGGAGGCCACAAGAGGGAGACAAGGGACTGCAAAATGGAAAATAGGCATCCACCAACTTTACAGACAACTTCTCCTTGCTCCTACAACCTCCATCCTTGCACAGTTTGTTATTCTTCTAGGTAACATAGTAACAAATCCAAATTGCTGCTCTCTTTGTAGGCAAGCAAGGCTTTGTTGCAACTGCAATTCTTACTTCTTCTTGAAATGTAGGGACGACAGTACATTCCATCACATCCATCTAGTGTACACAGGTAGGTCCATTGTGGCGGGCAGGCGAGCGGGCGGGCTGCTTTATTGGCTGTTTGCTGTTCCCCTACTCCACTCCACTATTTGACTGTTGTGCTGCATCAATCAATCAATCAATCAATCAATCAATCAATCAATCAATCAATCAATCAGTGGCTGGCTCAGGTGCAGCTCTTTAACTTACCTAAAAGGGAGGGCGGAGAGAAGACAAGGAAGGTGAATGAGGTGTTCCAATGTGAAATGCCGGAAACACAGAAACACAGACGACACACAACAAGAGGTGGCAATCTATTCATTAATTGCATTTAATCAATGAGCTCATTATCACTCATGCATTGTCCAACAGGTGTTGAAATAATGGGATTAAAAGGGGAGATCCCTTCAGAAAGACAGAAACAATAGCAAAGACAAAAAACACTTTTGGAATCTGCTTTTAGTCAACACATAAGGAAAGGGTGCACCGGTCCTGGAAATACTGCAATACCAGGTCAATGCGTGGAGTGGACAGAGCAAGCTCTATTTCCATCTCCCTGTTCTAAAAATCCATTTAATATATGGTCCCCAGATAGGGGACGTATCAGATATTAAACTGATAAGAACAGATACTACACTTGATCTTAGCCAAAAGGCCGAGAAGCGATAACCCGAACGGGCCGCGCGTTGCCCGAGCCTGCCCGATACTGCTGTTCAGCCCTTGCAGCGATTCAGCCTACTTCTAGGCAATTCCATGGGGCCCTGCAGGCTCACACACTCACAGCTACACGGGAGGTGAATAAAGGCCGGAGAGGAAGCCAGACAGGATTTGCTTCTTTTGCTTGCACCACAATGCAGTGCTGAAAGAGGAGGAATCTACATAAAAACGCCTTCCTGGCAACGCCCAAATGCCCTGCTGCCATGCAGATAAACACTGGCAGCGGCAGCAAGTGCATGCCCACAGCCACCCCTTGTTCCTTCACACCTTGTATCAGCTGTAATCCAGTCCAGTCCAGTGCTGCCTGCTGAGCAGCACTGACCAACACTGCCTGGGCCCAGGCTTTTATCTCTGAGGCCCCATTATGATGTCAGAAAGCTGGCTCTGGAATCCTGAGGGCTCCACTATGACACGTGCAAAGTTCCGTCTGAACTTTATATAAGACGGTGAGGCTCAGTCAGTCACTCAGTGTTGCCTGAGAGGGCAACACTGCAACAGCCGGCCGCCAGGCTGTCTTTTTTTTGCACAGCTAGTTGCCTCCAGGAGGCCACAAGAGGGAGACAAGGGACTGCAAAATGGAAAATAGGCATCCACCAACTTTACAGACAACTTCTCCTTGCTCCTACAACCTCCATCCTTGCACAGTTTGTTATTCTTCTAGGTAACATAGTAACAAATCCAAATTGCTGCTCTCTTTGTAGGCAAGCAAGGCTTTGTTGCAACTGCAATTCTTACTTCTTCTTGAAATGTAGGGACGACAGTACATTCCATCACATCCATCTAGTGTACACAGGTAGGTCCATTGTGGCGGGCAGGCGAGCGGGCGGGCTGCTTTATTGGCTGTTTGCTGTTCCCCTACTCCACTCCACTATTTGACTGTTGTGCTGCAATCAATCAATCAATCAATCAATCAATCAATCAATCAATCAATCAGTGGCTGGCTCAGGTGCAGCTCTTTAACTTACCTAAAAGGGAGGGCGGAGAGAAGACAAGGAAGGTGAATGAGGTGTTCCAATGTGAAATGCCGGAAACACAGAAACACAGACGACACACAACAAGAGGTGGCAATCTATTCATTAATTGCATTTAATCAATGAGCTCATTATCACTCATGCATTGTCCAACAGGTGTTGAAATAATGGGATTAAAAGGGGAGATCCCTTCAGAAAGACAGAAACAATAGCAAAGACAAAAAACACTTTTGGAATCTGCTTTTAGTCAACACATAAGGAAAGGGTGCACCGGTCCTGGAAATACTGCAATACCAGGTCAATGCGTGGAGTGGACAGAGCAAGCTCTATTTCCATCTCCCTGTTCTAAAAATCCATTTAATATATGGTCCCCAGATAGGGGACGTATCAGATATTAAACTGATAAGAACAGATACTACACTTGATCTTAGCCAAAAGGCCGAGAAGCGATAACCCGAACGGGCCGCGCGTTGCCCGAGCCTGCCCGATACTGCTGTTCAGCCCTTGCAGCGATTCAGCCTACTTCTAGGCAATTCCATGGGGCCCTGCAGGCTCACACACTCACAGCTACACGGGAGGTGAATAAAGGCCGGAGAGGAAGCCAGACAGGATTTGCTTCTTTTGCTTGCACCACAATGCAGTGCTGAAAGAGGAGGAATCTACATAAAAACGCCTTCCTGGCAATGCCCAAATGCCCTGCTGCCATGCAGATAAACACTGGCAGCGGCAGCAAGTGCATGCCCACAGCCACCCCTTGTTCCTTCACACCTTGTATCAGCTGTAATCCAGTCCAGTCCAGTGCTGCCTGCTGAGCAGCACTGACCAACACTGCCTGGGCCCAGGCTTTTATCTCTGAGGCCCCATTATGATGTCAGAAAGCTGGCTCTGGAATCCTGAGGGCTCCACTATGACACGTGCAAAGTTCCGTCTGAACTTTATATAAGACGGTGAGGCTCAGTCAGTCACTCAGTGTTGCCTGAGAGGGCAACACTGCAACAGCCGGCCGCCAGGCTGTCTTTTTTTTGCACAGCTAGTTGCCTCCAGGAGGCCACAAGAGGGAGACAAGGGACTGCAAAATGGAAAATAGGCATCCACCAACTTTACAGACAACTTCTCCTTGCTCCTACAACCTCCATCCTTGCACAGTTTGTTATTCTTCTAGGTAACATAGTAACAAATCCAAATTGCTGCTCTCTTTGTAGGCAAGCAAGGCTTTGTTGCAACTGCAATTCTTACTTCTTCTTGAAATGTAGGGACGACAGTACATTCCATCACATCCATCTAGTGTACACAGGTAGGTCCATTGTGGCGGGCAGGCGAGCGGGCGGGCTGCTTTATTGGCTGTTTGCTGTTCCCCTACTCCACTCCACTATTTGACTGTTGTGCTGCATCAATCAATCAATCAATCAATCAATCAATCAATCAATCAATCAATCAATCAATCAAGTGGCTGGCTCAGGTGCAGCTCTTTAACTTACCTAAAAGGGAGGGCGGAGAGAAGACAAGGAAGGTGAATGAGGTGTTCCAATGTGAAATGCCGGAAACACAGAAACACAGACGACACACAACAAGAGGTGGCAATCTATTCATTAATTGCATTTAATCAATGAGCTCATTATCACTCATGCATTGTCCAACAGGTGTTGAAATAATGGGATTAAAAGGGGAGATCCCTTCAGAAAGACAGAAACAATAGCAAAGACAAAAAACACTTTTGGAATCTGCTTTTAGTCAACACATAAGGAAAGGGTGCACCGGTCCTGGAAATACTGCAATACCAGGTCAATGCGTGGAGTGGACAGAGCAAGCTCTATTTCCATCTCCCTGTTCTAAAAATCCATTTAATATATGGTCCCCAGATAGGGGACGTATCAGATATTAAACTGATAAGAACAGATACTACACTTGATCTTAGCCAAAAGGCCGAGAAGCGATAACCCGAACGGGCCGCGCGTTGCCCGAGCCTGCCCGATACTGCTGTTCAGCCCTTGCAGCGATTCAGCCTACTTCTAGGCAATTCCATGGGGCCCTGCAGGCTCACACACTCACAGCTACACGGGAGGTGAATAAAGGCCGGAGAGGAAGCCAGACAGGATTTGCTTCTTTTGCTTGCACCACAATGCAGTGCTGAAAGAGGAGGAATCTACATAAAAACGCCTTCCTGGCAACGCCCAAATGCCCTGCTGCCATGCAGATAAACACTGGCAGCGGCAGCAAGTGCATGCCCACAGCCACCCCTTGTTCCTTCACACCTTGTATCAGCTGTAATCCAGTCCAGTCCAGTGCTGCCTGCTGAGCAGCACTGACCAACACTGCCTGGGCCCAGGCTTTTATCTCTGAGGCCCCATTATGATGTCAGAAAGCTGGCTCTGGAATCCTGAGGGCTCCACTATGACACGTGCAAAGTTCCGTCTGAACTTTATATAAGACGGTGAGGCTCAGTCAGTCACTCAGTGTTGCCTGAGAGGGCAACACTGCAACAGCCGGCCGCCAGGCTGTCTTTTTTTTGCACAGCTAGTTGCCTCCAGGAGGCCACAAGAGGGAGACAAGGGACTGCAAAATGGAAAATAGGCATCCACCAACTTTACAGACAACTTCTCCTTGCTCCTACAACCTCCATCCTTGCACAGTTTGTTATTCTTCTAGGTAACATAGTAACAAATCCAAATTGCTGCTCTCTTTGTAGGCAAGCAAGGCTTTGTTGCAACTGCAATTCTTACTTCTTCTTGAAATGTAGGGACGACAGTACATTCCATCACATCCATCTAGTGTACACAGGTAGGTCCATTGTGGCGGGCAGGCGAGCGGGCGGGCTGCTTTATTGGCTGTTTGCTGTTCCCCTACTCCACTCCACTATTTGACTGTTGTGCTGCATCAATCAATCAATCAATCAATCAATCAATCAATCAATCAATCAATCAATCAATCAATCAGTGGCTGGCTCAGGTGCAGCTCTTTAACTTACCTAAAAGGGAGGGCGGAGAGAAGACAAGGAAGGTGAATGAGGTGTTCCAATGTGAAATGCCGGAAACACAGAAACACAGACGACACACAACAAGAGGTGGCAATCTATTCATTAATTGCATTTAATCAATGAGCTCATTATCACTCATGCATTGTCCAACAGGTGTTGAAATAATGGGATTAAAAGGGGAGATCCCTTCAGAAAGACAGAAACAATAGCAAAGACAAAAAACACTTTTGGAATCTGCTTTTAGTCAACACATAAGGAAAGGGTGCACCGGTCCTGGAAATACTGCAATACCAGGTCAATGCGTGGAGTGGACAGAGCAAGCTCTATTTCCATCTCCCTGTTCTAAAAATCCATTTAATATATGGTCCCCAGATAGGGGACGTATCAGATATTAAACTGATAAGAACAGATACTACACTTGATCTTAGCCAAAAGGCCGAGAAGCGATAACCCGAACGGGCCGCGCGTTGCCCGAGCCTGCCCGATACTGCTGTTCAGCCCTTGCAGCGATTCAGCCTACTTCTAGGCAATTCCATGGGGCCCTGCAGGCTCACACACTCACAGCTACACGGGAGGTGAATAAAGGCCGGAGAGGAAGCCAGACAGGATTTGCTTCTTTTGCTTGCACCACAATGCAGTGCTGAAAGAGGAGGAATCTACATAAAAACGCCTTCCTGGCAACGCCCAAATGCCCTGCTGCCATGCAGATAAACACTGGCAGCGGCAGCAAGTGCATGCCCACAGCCACCCCTTGTTCCTTCACACCTTGTATCAGCTGTAATCCAGTCCAGTCCAGTGCTGCCTGCTGAGCAGCACTGACCAACACTGCCTGGGCCCAGGCTTTTATCTCTGAGGCCCCATTATGATGTCAGAAAGCTGGCTCTGGAATCCTGAGGGCTCCACTATGACACGTGCAAAGTTCCGTCTGAACTTTATATAAGACGGTGAGGCTCAGTCAGTCACTCAGTGTTGCCTGAGAGGGCAACACTGCAACAGCCGGCCGCCAGGCTGTCTTTTTTTTGCACAGCTAGTTGCCTCCAGGAGGCCACAAGAGGGAGACAAGGGACTGCAAAATGGAAAATAGGCATCCACCAACTTTACAGACAACTTCTCCTTGCTCCTACAACCTCCATCCTTGCACAGTTTGTTATTCTTCTAGGTAACATAGTAACAAATCCAAATTGCTGCTCTCTTTGTAGGCAAGCAAGGCTTTGTTGCAACTGCAATTCTTACTTCTTCTTGAAATGTAGGGACGACAGTACATTCCATCACATCCATCTAGTGTACACAGGTAGGTCCATTGTGGCGGGCAGGCGAGCGGGCGGGCTGCTTTATTGGCTGTTTGCTGTTCCCCTACTCCACTCCACTATTTGACTGTTGTGCTGCATCAATCAATCAATCAATCAATCAATCAATCAATCAATCAGTGGCTGGCTCAGGTGCAGCTCTTTAACTTACCTAAAAGGGAGGGCGGAGAGAAGACAAGGAAGGTGAATGAGGTGTTCCAATGTGAAATGCCGGAAACACAGAAACACAGACGACACACAACAAGAGGTGGCAATCTATTCATTAATTGCATTTAATCAATGAGCTCATTATCACTCATGCATTGTCCAACAGGTGTTGAAATAATGGGATTAAAAGGGGAGATCCCTTCAGAAAGACAGAAACAATAGCAAAGACAAAAAACACTTTTGGAATCTGCTTTTAGTCAACACATAAGGAAAGGGTGCACCGGTCCTGGAAATACTGCAATACCAGGTCAATGCGTGGAGTGGACAGAGCAAGCTCTATTTCCATCTCCCTGTTCTAAAAATCCATTTAATATATGGTCCCCAGATAGGGGACGTATCAGATATTAAACTGATAAGAACAGATACTACACTTGATCTTAGCCAAAAGGCCGAGAAGCGATAACCCGAACGGGCCGCGCGTTGCCCGAGCCTGCCCGATACTGCTGTTCAGCCCTTGCAGCGATTCAGCCTACTTCTAGGCAATTCCATGGGGCCCTGCAGGCTCACACACTCACAGCTACACGGGAGGTGAATAAAGGCCGGAGAGGAAGCCAGACAGGATTTGCTTCTTTTGCTTGCACCACAATGCAGTGCTGAAAGAGGAGGAATCTACATAAAAATGCCTTCCTGGCAACGCCCAAATGCCCTGCTGCCATGCAGATAAACACTGGCAGCGGCAGCAAGTGCATGCCCACAGCCACCCCTTGTTCCTTCACACCTTGTATCAGCTGTAATCCAGTCCAGTCCAGTGCTGCCTGCTGAGCAGCACTGACCAACACTGCCTGGGCCCAGGCTTTTATCTCTGAGGCCCCATTATGATGTCAGAAAGCTGGCTCTGGAATCCTGAGGGCTCCACTATGACACGTGCAAAGTTCCGTCTGAACTTTATATAAGATGGTGAGGCTCAGTCAGTCACTCAGTGTTGCCTGAGAGGGCAACACTGCAACAGCCGGCCGCCAGGCTGTCTTTTTTTTGCACAGCTAGTTGCCTCCAGGAGGCCACAAGAGGGAGACAAGGGAGTGCAAAATGGAAAATAGGCATCCACCAACTTTACAGACAACTTCTCCTTGCTCCTACAACCTCCATCCTTGCACAGTTTGTTATTCTTCTAGGTAACATAGTAACAAATCCAAATTGCTGCTCTCTTTGTAGGCAAGCAAGGCTTTGTTGCAACTGCAATTCTTACTTCTTCTTGAAATGTAGGGACGACAGTACATTCCATCACATCCATCTAGTGTACACAGGTAGGTCCATTGTGGCGGGCAGGCGAGCGGGCGGGCTGCTTTATTGGCTGTTTGCTGTTCCCCTACTCCACTCCACTATTTGACTGTTGTGCTGCATCAATCAATCAATCAATCAATCAATCAATCAATCAATCAATCAATCAATCAATCAATCAATCAATCAGTGGCTGGCTCAGGTGCAGCTCTTTAACTTACCTAAAAGGGAGGGCGGAGAGAAGACAAGGAAGGTGAATGAGGTGTTCCAATGTGAAATGCCGGAAACACAGAAACACAGACGACACACAACAAGAGGTGGCAATCTATTCATTAATTGCATTTAATCAATGAGCTCATTATCACTCATGCATTGTCCAACAGGTGTTGAAATAATGGGATTAAAAGGGGAGATCCCTTCAGAAAGACAGAAACAATAGCAAAGACAAAAAACACTTTTGGAATCTGCTTTTAGTCAACACATAAGGAAAGGGTGCACCGGTCCTGGGAATACTGCAATACCAGGTCAATGCGTGGAGTGGACAGAGCAAGCTCTATTTCCATCTCCCTGTTCTAAAAATCCATTTAATATATGGTCCCCAGATAGGGGACGTATCAGATATTAAACTGATAAGAACAGATACTACACTTGATCTTAGCCAAAAGGCCGAGAAGCGATAACCCGAACGGGCCGCGCGTTGCCCGAGCCTGCCCGATACTGCTGTTCAGCCCTTGCAGCGATTCAGCCTACTTCTAGGCAATTCCATGGGGCCCTGCAGGCTCACACACTCACAGCTACACGGGAGGTGAATAAAGGCCGGAGAGGAAGCCAGACAGGATTTGCTTCTTTTGCTTGCACCACAATGCAGTGCTGAAAGAGGAGGAATCTACATAAAAACGCCTTCCTGGCAACGCCCAAATGCCCTGCTGCCATGCAGATAAACACTGGCAGCGGCAGCAAGTGCATGCCCACAGCCACCCCTTGTTCCTTCACACCTTGTATCAGCTGTAATCCAGTCCAGTCCAGTGCTGCCTGCTGAGCAGCACTGACCAACACTGCCTGGGCCCAGGCTTTTATCTCTGAGGCCCCATTATGATGTCAGAAAGCTGGCTCTGGAATCCTGAGGGCTCCACTATGACACGTGCAAAGTTCCGTCTGAACTTTATATAAGACGGTGAGGCTCAGTCAGTCACTCAGTGTTGCCTGAGAGGGCAACACTGCAACAGCCGGCCGCCAGGCTGTCTTTTTTTTGCACAGCTAGTTGCCTCCAGGAGGCCACAAGAGGGAGACAAGGGACTGCAAAATGGAAAATAGGCATCCACCAACTTTACAGACAACTTCTCCTTGCTCCTACAACCTCCATCCTTGCACAGTTTGTTATTCTTCTAGGTAACATAGTAACAAATCCAAATTGCTGCTCTCTTTGTAGGCAAGCAAGGCTTTGTTGCAACTGCAATTCTTACTTCTTCTTGAAATGTAGGGACGACAGTACATTCCATCACATCCATCTAGTGTACACAGGTAGGTCCATTGTGGCGGGCAGGCGAGCGGGCGGGCTGCTTTATTGGCTGTTTGCTGTTCCCCTACTCCACTCCACTATTTGACTGTTGTGCTGCATCAATCAATCAATCAATCAATCAATCAATCAATCAATCAATCAATCAATCAATCAATCAGTGGCTGGCTCAGGTGCAGCTCTTTAACTTACCTAAAAGGGAGGGCGGAGAGAAGACAAGGAAGGTGAATGAGGTGTTCCAATGTGAAATGCCGGAAACACAGAAACACAGACGACACACAACAAGAGGTGGCAATCTATTCATTAATTGCATTTAATCAATGAGCTCATTATCACTCATGCATTGTCCAACAGGTGTTGAAATAATGGGATTAAAAGGGGAGATCCCTTCAGAAAGACAGAAACAATAGCAAAGACAAAAAACACTTTTGGAATCTGCTTTTAGTCAACACATAAGGAAAGGGTGCACCGGTCCTGGAAATACTGCAATACCAGGTCAATGCGTGGAGTGGACAGAGCAAGCTCTATTTCCATCTCCCTGTTCTAAAAATCCATTTAATATATGGTCCCCAGATAGGGGACGTATCAGATATTAAACTGATAAGAACAGATACTACACTTGATCTTAGCCAAAAGGCCGAGAAGCGATAACCCGAACGGGCCGCGCGTTGCCCGAGCCTGCCCGATACTGCTGTTCAGCCCTTGCAGCGATTCAGCCTACTTCTAGGCAATTCCATGGGGCCCTGCAGGCTCACACACTCACAGCTACACGGGAGGTGAATAAAGGCCGGAGAGGAAGCCAGACAGGATTTGCTTCTTTTGCTTGCACCACAATGCAGTGCTGAAAGAGGAGGAATCTACATAAAAACGCCTTCCTGGCAACGCCCAAATGCCCTGCTGCCATGCAGATAAACACTGGCAGCGGCAGCAAGTGCATGCCCACAGCCACCCCTTGTTCCTTCACACCTTGTATCAGCTGTAATCCAGTCCAGTCCAGTGCTGCCTGCTGAGCAGCACTGACCAACACTGCCTGGGCCCAGGCTTTTATCTCTGAGGCCCCATTATGATGTCAGAAAGCTGGCTCTGGAATCCTGAGGGCTCCACTATGACACGTGCAAAGTTCCGTCTGAACTTTATATAAGACGGTGAGGCTCAGTCAGTCACTCAGTGTTGCCTGAGAGGGCAACACTGCAACAGCCGGCCGCCAGGCTGTCTTTTTTTTGCACAGCTAGTTGCCTCCAGGAGGCCACAAGAGGGAGACAAGGGACTGCAAAATGGAAAATAGGCATCCACCAACTTTACAGACAACTTCTCCTTGCTCCTACAACCTCCATCCTTGCACAGTTTGTTATTCTTCTAGGTAACATAGTAACAAATCCAAATTGCTGCTCTCTTTGTAGGCAAGCAAGGCTTTGTTGCAACTGCAATTCTTACTTCTTCTTGAAATGTAGGGACGACAGTACATTCCATCACATCCATCTAGTGTACACAGGTAGGTCCATTGTGGCGGGCAGGCGAGCGGGCGGGCTGCTTTATTGGCTGTTTGCTGTTCCCCTACTCCACTCCACTATTTGACTGTTGTGCTGCATCAATCAATCAATCAATCAATCAATCAATCAATCAATCAATCAATCAATCAATCAATCAATCAGTGGCTGGCTCAGGTGCAGCTCTTTAACTTACCTAAAAGGGAGGGCGGAGAGAAGACAAGGAAGGTGAATGAGGTGTTCCAATGTGAAATGCCGGAAACACAGAAACACAGACGACACACAACAAGAGGTGGCAATCTATTCATTAATTGCATTTAATCAATGAGCTCATTATCACTCATGCATTGTCCAACAGGTGTTGAAATAATGGGATTAAAAGGGGAGATCCCTTCAGAAAGACAGAAACAATAGCAAAGACAAAAAACACTTTTGGAATCTGCTTTTAGTCAACACATAAGGAAAGGGTGCACCGGTCCTGGAAATACTGCAATACCAGGTCAATGCGTGGAGTGGACAGAGCAAGCTCTATTTCCATCTCCCTGTTCTAAAAATCCATTTAATATATGGTCCCCAGATAGGGGACGTATCAGATATTAAACTGATAAGAACAGATACTACACTTGATCTTAGCCAAAAGGCCGAGAAGCGATAACCCGAACGGGCCGCGCGTTGCCCGAGCCTGCCCGATACTGCTGTTCAGCCCTTGCAGCGATTCAGCCTACTTCTAGGCAATTCCATGGGGCCCTGCAGGCTCACACACTCACAGCTACACGGGAGGTGAATAAAGGCCGGAGAGGAAGCCAGACAGGATTTGCTTCTTTTGCTTGCACCACAATGCAGTGCTGAAAGAGGAGGAATCTACATAAAAACGCCTTCCTGGCAACGCCCAAATGCCCTGCTGCCATGCAGATAAACACTGGCAGCGGCAGCAAGTGCATGCCCACAGCCACCCCTTGTTCCTTCACACCTTGTATCAGCTGTAATCCAGTCCAGTCCAGTGCTGCCTGCTGAGCAGCACTGACCAACACTGCCTGGGCCCAGGCTTTTATCTCTGAGGCCCCATTATGATGTCAGAAAGCTGGCTCTGGAATCCTGAGGGCTCCACTATGACACGTGCAAAGTTCCGTCTGAACTTTATATAAGACGGTGAGGCTCAGTCAGTCACTCAGTGTTGCCTGAGAGGGCAACACTGCAACAGCCGGCCGCCAGGCTGTCTTTTTTTTGCACAGCTAGTTGCCTCCAGGAGGCCACAAGAGGGAGACAAGGGACTGCAAAATGGAAAATAGGCATCCACCAACTTTACAGACAACTTCTCCTTGCTCCTACAACCTCCATCCTTGCACAGTTTGTTATTCTTCTAGGTAACATAGTAACAAATCCAAATTGCTGCTCTCTTTGTAGGCAAGCAAGGCTTTGTTGCAACTGCAATTCTTACTTCTTCTTGAAATGTAGGGACGACAGTACATTCCATCACATCCATCTAGTGTACACAGGTAGGTCCATTGTGGCGGGCAGGCGAGCGGGCGGGCTGCTTTATTGGCTGTTTGCTGTTCCCCTACTCCACTCCACTATTTGACTGTTGTGCTGCATCAATCAATCAATCAATCAATCAATCAATCAATCAATCAATCAATCAATCAATCAGTGGCTGGCTCAGGTGCAGCTCTTTAACTTACCTAAAAGGGAGGGCGGAGAGAAGACAAGGAAGGTGAATGAGGTGTTCCAATGTGAAATGCCGGAAACACAGAAACACAGACGACACACAACAAGAGGTGGCAATCTATTCATTAATTGCATTTAATCAATGAGCTCATTATCACTCATGCATTGTCCAACAGGTGTTGAAATAATGGGATTAAAAGGGGAGATCCCTTCAGAAAGACAGAAACAATAGCAAAGACAAAAAACACTTTTGGAATCTGCTTTTAGTCAACACATAAGGAAAGGGTGCACCGGTCCTGGAAATACTGCAATACCAGGTCAATGCGTGGAGTGGACAGAGCAAGCTCTATTTCCATCTCCCTGTTCTAAAAATCCATTTAATATATGGTCCCCAGATAGGGGACGTATCAGATATTAAACTGATAAGAACAGATACTACACTTGATCTTAGCCAAAAGGCCGAGAAGCGATAACCCGAACGGGCCGCGCGTTGCCCGAGCCTGCCCGATACTGCTGTTCAGCCCTTGCAGCGATTCAGCCTACTTCTAGGCAATTCCATGGGGCCCTGCAGGCTCACACACTCACAGCTACACGGGAGGTGAATAAAGGCCGGAGAGGAAGCCAGACAGGATTTGCTTCTTTTGCTTGCACCACAATGCAGTGCTGAAAGAGGAGGAATCTACATAAAAACGCCTTCCTGGCAACGCCCAAATGCCCTGCTGCCATGCAGATAAACACTGGCAGCGGCAGCAAGTGCATGCCCACAGCCACCCCTTGTTCCTTCACACCTTGTATCAGCTGTAATCCAGTCCAGTCCAGTGCTGCCTGCTGAGCAGCACTGACCAACACTGCCTGGGCCCAGGCTTTTATCTCTGAGGCCCCATTATGATGTCAGAAAGCTGGCTCTGGAATCCTGAGGGCTCCACTATGACACGTGCAAAGTTCCGTCTGAACTTTATATAAGACGGTGAGGCTCAGTCAGTCACTCAGTGTTGCCTGAGAGGGCAACACTGCAACAGCCGGCCGCCAGGCTGTCTTTTTTTTGCACAGCTAGTTGCCTCCAGGAGGCCACAAGAGGGAGACAAGGGACTGCAAAATGGAAAATAGGCATCCACCAACTTTACAGACAACTTCTCCTTGCTCCTACAACCTCCATCCTTGCACAGTTTGTTATTCTTCTAGGTAACATAGTAACAAATCCAAATTGCTGCTCTCTTTGTAGGCAAGCAAGGCTTTGTTGCAACTGCAATTCTTACTTCTTCTTGAAATGTAGGGACGACAGTACATTCCATCACATCCATCTAGTGTACACAGGTAGGTCCATTGTGGCGGGCAGGCGAGCGGGCGGGCTGCTTTATTGGCTGTTTGCTGTTCCCCTACTCCACTCCACTATTTGACTGTTGTGCTGCATCAATCAATCAATCAATCAATCAATCAATCAATCAATCAATCAATCAATCAATCAATCAATCAGTGGCTGGCTCAGGTGCAGCTCTTTAACTTACCTAAAAGGGAGGGCGGAGAGAAGACAAGGAAGGTGAATGAGGTGTTCCAATGTGAAATGCCGGAAACACAGAAACACAGACGACACACAACAAGAGGTGGCAATCTATTCATTAATTGCATTTAATCAATGAGCTCATTATCACTCATGCATTGTCCAACAGGTGTTGAAATAATGGGATTAAAAGGGGAGATCCCTTCAGAAAGACAGAAACAATAGCAAAGACAAAAAACACTTTTGGAATCTGCTTTTAGTCAACACATAAGGAAAGGGTGCACCGGTCCTGGAAATACTGCAATACCAGGTCAATGCGTGGAGTGGACAGAGCAAGCTCTATTTCCATCTCCCTGTTCTAAAAATCCATTTAATATATGGTCCCCAGATAGGGGACGTATCAGATATTAAACTGATAAGAACAGATACTACACTTGATCTTAGCCAAAAGGCCGAGAAGCGATAACCCGAACGGGCCGCGCGTTGCCCGAGCCTGCCCGATACTGCTGTTCAGCCCTTGCAGCGATTCAGCCTACTTCTAGGCAATTCCATGGGGCCCTGCAGGCTCACACACTCACAGCTACACGGGAGGTGAATAAAGGCCGGAGAGGAAGCCAGACAGGATTTGCTTCTTTTGCTTGCACCACAATGCAGTGCTGAAAGAGGAGGAATCTACATAAAAACGCCTTCCTGGCAACGCCCAAATGCCCTGCTGCCATGCAGATAAACACTGGCAGCGGCAGCAAGTGCATGCCCACAGCCACCCCTTGTTCCTTCACACCTTGTATCAGCTGTAATCCAGTCCAGTCCAGTGCTGCCTGCTGAGCAGCACTGACCAACACTGCCTGGGCCCAGGCTTTTATCTCTGAGGCCCCATTATGATGTCAGAAAGCTGGCTCTGGAATCCTGAGGGCTCCACTATGACACGTGCAAAGTTCCGTCTGAACTTTATATAAGACGGTGAGGCTCAGTCAGTCACTCAGTGTTGCCTGAGAGGGCAACACTGCAACAGCCGGCCGCCAGGCTGTCTTTTTTTTGCACAGCTAGTTGCCTCCAGGAGGCCACAAGAGGGAGACAAGGGACTGCAAAATGGAAAATAGGCATCCACCAACTTTACAGACAACTTCTCCTTGCTCCTACAACCTCCATCCTTGCACAGTTTGTTATTCTTCTAGGTAACATAGTAACAAATCCAAATTGCTGCTCTCTTTGTAGGCAAGCAAGGCTTTGTTGCAACTGCAATTCTTACTTCTTCTTGAAATGTAGGGACGACAGTACATTCCATCACATCCATCTAGTGTACACAGGTAGGTCCATTGTGGCGGGCAGGCGAGCGGGCGGGCTGCTTTATTGGCTGTTTGCTGTTCCCCTACTCCACTCCACTATTTGACTGTTGTGCTGCATCAATCAATCAATCAATCAATCAATCAATCAATCAATCAATCAATCAATCAATCAGTGGCTGGCTCAGGTGCAGCTCTTTAACTTACCTAAAAGGGAGGGCGGAGAGAAGACAAGGAAGGTGAATGAGGTGTTCCAATGTGAAATGCCGGAAACACAGAAACACAGACGACACACAACAAGAGGTGGCAATCTATTCATTAATTGCATTTAATCAATGAGCTCATTATCACTCATGCATTGTCCAACAGGTGTTGAAATAATGGGATTAAAAGGGGAGATCCCTTCAGAAAGACAGAAACAATAGCAAAGACAAAAAACACTTTTGGAATCTGCTTTTAGTCAACACATAAGGAAAGGGTGCACCGGTCCTGGAAATACTGCAATACCAGGTCAATGCGTGGAGTGGACAGAGCAAGCTCTATTTCCATCTCCCTGTTCTAAAAATCCATTTAATATATGGTCCCCAGATAGGGGACGTATCAGATATTAAACTGATAAGAACAGATACTACACTTGATCTTAGCCAAAAGGCCGAGAAGCGATAACCCGAACGGGCCGCGCGTTGCCCGAGCCTGCCCGATACTGCTGTTCAGCCCTTGCAGCGATTCAGCCTACTTCTAGGCAATTCCATGGGGCCCTGCAGGCTCACACACTCACAGCTACACGGGAGGTGAATAAAGGCCGGAGAGGAAGCCAGACAGGATTTGCTTCTTTTGCTTGCACCACAATGCAGTGCTGAAAGAGGAGGAATCTACATAAAAACGCCTTCCTGGCAATGCCCAAATGCCCTGCTGCCATGCAGATAAACACTGGCAGCGGCAGCAAGTGCATGCCCACAGCCACCCCTTGTTCCTTCACACCTTGTATCAGCTGTAATCCAGTCCAGTCCAGTGCTGCCTGCTGAGCAGCACTGACCAACACTGCCTGGGCCCAGGCTTTTATCTCTGAGGCCCCATTATGATGTCAGAAAGCTGGCTCTGGAATCCTGAGGGCTCCACTATGACACGTGCAAAGTTCCGTCTGAACTTTATATAAGACGGTGAGGCTCAGTCAGTCACTCAGTGTTGCCTGAGAGGGCAACACTGCAACAGCCGGCCGCCAGGCTGTCTTTTTTTTGCACAGCTAGTTGCCTCCAGGAGGCCACAAGAGGGAGACAAGGGACTGCAAAATGGAAAATAGGCATCCACCAACTTTACAGACAACTTCTCCTTGCTCCTACAACCTCCATCCTTGCACAGTTTGTTATTCTTCTAGGTAACATAGTAACAAATCCAAATTGCTGCTCTCTTTGTAGGCAAGCAAGGCTTTGTTGCAACTGCAATTCTTACTTCTTCTTGAAATGTAGGGACGACAGTACATTCCATCACATCCATCTAGTGTACACAGGTAGGTCCATTGTGGCGGGCAGGCGAGCGGGCGGGCTGCTTTATTGGCTGTTTGCTGTTCCCCTACTCCACTCCACTATTTGACTGTTGTGCTGCATCAATCAATCAATCAATCAATCAATCAATCAATCAATCAATCAATCAATCAATCAGTGGCTGGCTCAGGTGCAGCTCTTTAACTTACCTAAAAGGGAGGGCGGAGAGAAGACAAGGAAGGTGAATGAGGTGTTCCAATGTGAAATGCCGGAAACACAGAAACACAGACGACACACAACAAGAGGTGGCAATCTATTCATTAATTGCATTTAATCAATGAGCTCATTATCACTCATGCATTGTCCAACAGGTGTTGAAATAATGGGATTAAAAGGGGAGATCCCTTCAGAAAGACAGAAACAATAGCAAAGACAAAAAACACTTTTGGAATCTGCTTTTAGTCAACACATAAGGAAAGGGTGCACCGGTCCTGGAAATACTGCAATACCAGGTCAATGCGTGGAGTGGACAGAGCAAGCTCTATTTCCATCTCCCTGTTCTAAAAATCCATTTAATATATGGTCCCCAGATAGGGGACGTATCAGATATTAAACTGATAAGAACAGATACTACACTTGATCTTAGCCAAAAGGCCGAGAAGCGATAACCCGAACGGGCCGCGCGTTGCCCGAGCCTGCCCGATACTGCTGTTCAGCCCTTGCAGCGATTCAGCCTACTTCTAGGCAATTCCATGGGGCCCTGCAGGCTCACACACTCACAGCTACACGGGAGGTGAATAAAGGCCGGAGAGGAAGCCAGACAGGATTTGCTTCTTTTGCTTGCACCACAATGCAGTGCTGAAAGAGGAGGAATCTACATAAAAACGCCTTCCTGGCAACGCCCAAATGCCCTGCTGCCATGCAGATAAACACTGGCAGCGGCAGCAAGTGCATGCCCACAGCCACCCCTTGTTCCTTCACACCTTGTATCAGCTGTAATCCAGTCCAGTCCAGTGCTGCCTGCTGAGCAGCACTGACCAACACTGCCTGGGCCCAGGCTTTTATCTCTGAGGCCCCATTATGATGTCAGAAAGCTGGCTCTGGAATCCTGAGGGCTCCACTATGACACGTGCAAAGTTCCGTCTGAACTTTATATAAGACGGTGAGGCTCAGTCAGTCACTCAGTGTTGCCTGAGAGGGCAACACTGCAACAGCCGGCCGCCAGGCTGTCTTTTTTTTGCACAGCTAGTTGCCTCCAGGAGGCCACAAGAGGGAGACAAGGGACTGCAAAATGGAAAATAGGCATCCACCAACTTTACAGACAACTTCTCCTTGCTCCTACAACCTCCATCCTTGCACAGTTTGTTATTCTTCTAGGTAACATAGTAACAAATCCAAATTGCTGCTCTCTTTGTAGGCAAGCAAGGCTTTGTTGCAACTGCAATTCTTACTTCTTCTTGAAATGTAGGGACGACAGTACATTCCATCACATCCATCTAGTGTACACAGGTAGGTCCATTGTGGCGGGCAGGCGAGCGGGCGGGCTGCTTTATTGGCTGTTTGCTGTTCCCCTACTCCACTCCACTATTTGACTGTTGTGCTGCATCAATCAATCAATCAATCAATCAATCAATCAATCAATCAATCAATCAATCAATCAATCAAGTGGCTGGCTCAGGTGCAGCTCTTTAACTTACCTAAAAGGGAGGGCGGAGAGAAGACAAGGAAGGTGAATGAGGTGTTCCAATGTGAAATGCCGGAAACACAGAAACACAGACGACACACAACAAGAGGTGGCAATCTATTCATTAATTGCATTTAATCAATGAGCTCATTATCACTCATGCATTGTCCAACAGGTGTTGAAATAATGGGATTAAAAGGGGAGATCCCTTCAGAAAGACAGAAACAATAGCAAAGACAAAAAACACTTTTGGAATCTGCTTTTAGTCAACACATAAGGAAAGGGTGCACCGGTCCTGGAAATACTGCAATACCAGGTCAATGCGTGGAGTGGACAGAGCAAGCTCTATTTCCATCTCCCTGTTCTAAAAATCCATTTAATATATGGTCCCCAGATAGGGGACGTATCAGATATTAAACTGATAAGAACAGATACTACACTTGATCTTAGCCAAAAGGCCGAGAAGCGATAACCCGAACGGGCCGCGCGTTGCCCGAGCCTGCCCGATACTGCTGTTCAGCCCTTGCAGCGATTCAGCCTACTTCTAGGCAATTCCATGGGGCCCTGCAGGCTCACACACTCACAGCTACACGGGAGGTGAATAAAGGCCGGAGAGGAAGCCAGACAGGATTTGCTTCTTTTGCTTGCACCACAATGCAGTGCTGAAAGAGGAGGAATCTACATAAAAACGCCTTCCTGGCAACGCCCAAATGCCCTGCTGCCATGCAGATAAACACTGGCAGCGGCAGCAAGTGCATGCCCACAGCCACCCCTTGTTCCTTCACACCTTGTATCAGCTGTAATCCAGTCCAGTCCAGTGCTGCCTGCTGAGCAGCACTGACCAACACTGCCTGGGCCCAGGCTTTTATCTCTGAGGCCCCATTATGATGTCAGAAAGCTGGCTCTGGAATCCTGAGGGCTCCACTATGACACGTGCAAAGTTCCGTCTGAACTTTATATAAGACGGTGAGGCTCAGTCAGTCACTCAGTGTTGCCTGAGAGGGCAACACTGCAACAGCCGGCCGCCAGGCTGTCTTTTTTTTGCACAGCTAGTTGCCTCCAGGAGGCCACAAGAGGGAGACAAGGGACTGCAAAATGGAAAATAGGCATCCACCAACTTTACAGACAACTTGTTATTCTTCTAGGTAACATAGTAACAAATCCAAATTGCTGCTCTCTTTGTAGGCAAGCAAGGCTTTGTTGCAACTGCAATTCTTACTTCTTCTTGAAATGTAGGGACGACAGTACATTCCATCACATCCATCTAGTGTACACAGGTAGGTCCATTGTGGCGGGCAGGCGAGCGGGCGGGCTGCTTTATTGGCTGTTTGCTGTTCCCCTACTCCACTCCACTATTTGACTGTTGTGCTGCATCAATCAATCAATCAATCAATCAATCAATCAATCAATCAATCAATCAATCAATCAATCAGTGGCTGGCTCAGGTGCAGCTCTTTAACTTACCTAAAAGGGAGGGCGGAGAGAAGACAAGGAAGGTGAATGAGGTGTTCCAATGTGAAATGCCGGAAACACAGAAACACAGACGACACACAACAAGAGGTGGCAATCTATTCATTAATTGCATTTAATCAATGAGCTCATTATCACTCATGCATTGTCCAACAGGTGTTGAAATAATGGGATTAAAAGGGGAGATCCCTTCAGAAAGACAGAAACAATAGCAAAGACAAAAAACACTTTTGGAATCTGCTTTTAGTCAACACATAAGGAAAGGGTGCACCGGTCCTGGAAATACTGCAATACCAGGTCAATGCGTGGAGTGGACAGAGCAAGCTCTATTTCCATCTCCCTGTTCTAAAAATCCATTTAATATATGGTCCCCAGATAGGGGACGTATCAGATATTAAACTGATAAGAACAGATACTACACTTGATCTTAGCCAAAAGGCCGAGAAGCGATAACCCGAACGGGCCGCGCGTTGCCCGAGCCTGCCCGATACTGCTGTTCAGCCCTTGCAGCGATTCAGCCTACTTCTAGGCAATTCCATGGGGCCCTGCAGGCTCACACACTCACAGCTACACGGGAGGTGAATAAAGGCCGGAGAGGAAGCCAGACAGGATTTGCTTCTTTTGCTTGCACCACAATGCAGTGCTGAAAGAGGAGGAATCTACATAAAAACGCCTTCCTGGCAACGCCCAAATGCCCTGCTGCCATGCAGATAAACACTGGCAGCGGCAGCAAGTGCATGCCCACAGCCACCCCTTGTTCCTTCACACCTTGTATCAGCTGTAATCCAGTCCAGTCCAGTGCTGCCTGCTGAGCAGCACTGACCAACACTGCCTGGGCCCAGGCTTTTATCTCTGAGGCCCCATTATGATGTCAGAAAGCTGGCTCTGGAATCCTGAGGGCTCCACTATGACACGTGCAAAGTTCCGTCTGAACTTTATATAAGACGGTGAGGCTCAGTCAGTCACTCAGTGTTGCCTGAGAGGGCAACACTGCAACAGCCGGCCGCCAGGCTGTCTTTTTTTTGCACAGCTAGTTGCCTCCAGGAGGCCACAAGAGGGAGACAAGGGACTGCAAAATGGAAAATAGGCATCCACCAACTTTACAGACAACTTCTCCTTGCTCCTACAACCTCCATCCTTGCACAGTTTGTTATTCTTCTAGGTAATATAGTAACAAATCCAAATTGCTGCTCTCTTTGTAGGCAAGCAAGGCTTTGTTGCAACTGCAATTCTTACTTCTTCTTGAAATGTAGGGACGACAGTACATTCCATCACATCCATCTAGTGTACACAGGTAGGTCCATTGTGGCGGGCAGGCGAGCGGGCGGGCTGCTTTATTGGCTGTTTGCTGTTCCCCTACTCCACTCCACTATTTGACTGTTGTGCTGCATCAATCAATCAATCAATCAATCAATCAATCAATCAATCAATCAATCAATCAGTGGCTGGCTCAGGTGCAGCTCTTTAACTTACCTAAAAGGGAGGGCGGAGAGAAGACAAGGAAGGTGAATGAGGTGTTCCAATGTGAAATGCCGGAAACACAGAAACACAGACGACACACAACAAGAGGTGGCAATCTATTCATTAATTGCATTTAATCAATGAGCTCATTATCACTCATGCATTGTCCAACAGGTGTTGAAATAATGGGATTAAAAGGGGAGATCCCTTCAGAAAGACAGAAACAATAGCAAAGACAAAAAACACTTTTGGAATCTGCTTTTAGTCAACACATAAGGAAAGGGTGCACCGGTCCTGGAAATACTGCAATACCAGGTCAATGCGTGGAGTGGACAGAGCAAGCTCTATTTCCATCTCCCTGTTCTAAAAATCCATTTAATATATGGTCCCCAGATAGGGGACGTATCAGATATTAAACTGATAAGAACAGATACTACACTTGATCTTAGCCAAAAGGCCGAGAAGCGATAACCCGAACGGGCCGCGCGTTGCCCGAGCCTGCCCGATACTGCTGTTCAGCCCTTGCAGCGATTCAGCCTACTTCTAGGCAATTCCATGGGGCCCTGCAGGCTCACACACTCACAGCTACACGGGAGGTGAATAAAGGCCGGAGAGGAAGCCAGACAGGATTTGCTTCTTTTGCTTGCACCACAATGCAGTGCTGAAAGAGGAGGAATCTACATAAAAACGCCTTCCTGGCAACGCCCAAATGCCCTGCTGCCATGCAGATAAACACTGGCAGCGGCAGCAAGTGCATGCCCACAGCCACCCCTTGTTCCTTCACACCTTGTATCAGCTGTAATCCAGTCCAGTCCAGTGCTGCCTGCTGAGCAGCACTGACCAACACTGCCTGGGCCCAGGCTTTTATCTCTGAGGCCCCATTATGATGTCAGAAAGCTGGCTCTGGAATCCTGAGGGCTCCACTATGACACGTGCAAAGTTCCGTCTGAACTTTATATAAGACGGTGAGGCTCAGTCAGTCACTCAGTGTTGCCTGAGAGGGCAACACTGCAACAGCCGGCCGCCAGGCTGTCTTTTTTTTGCACAGCTAGTTGCCTCCAGGAGGCCACAAGAGGGAGACAAGGGACTGCAAAATGGAAAATAGGCATCCACCAACTTTACAGACAACTTCTCCTTGCTCCTACAACCTCCATCCTTGCACAGTTTGTTATTCTTCTAGGTAACATAGTAACAAATCCAAATTGCTGCTCTCTTTGTAGGCAAGCAAGGCTTTGTTGCAACTGCAATTCTTACTTCTTCTTGAAATGTAGGGACGACAGTACATTCCATCACATCCATCTAGTGTACACAGGTAGGTCCATTGTGGCGGGCAGGCGAGCGGGCGGGCTGCTTTATTGGCTGTTTGCTGTTCCCCTACTCCACTCCACTATTTGACTGTTGTGCTGCATCAATCAATCAATCAATCAATCAATCAATCAATCAATCAATCAATCAGTGGCTGGCTCAGGTGCAGCTCTTTAACTTACCT
Source organism: Rhinoderma darwinii (assembly GCF_050947455.1). NCBI lineage: Eukaryota > Metazoa > Chordata > Amphibia > Anura > Rhinodermatidae > Rhinoderma > Rhinoderma darwinii. The sequence continues at coordinate 506,935 of NW_027461801.1, read as the reverse complement.
AAAAGGGAGGGCGGAGAGAAGACAAGGAAGGTGAATGAGGTGTTCCAATGTGAAATGCCGGAAACACAGAAACACAGACGACACACAACAAGAGGTGGCAATCTATTCATTAATTGCATTTAATCAATGAGCTCATTATCACTCATGCATTGTCCAACAGGTGTTGAAATAATGGGATTAAAAGGGGAGATCCCTTCAGAAAGACAGAAACAATAGCAAAGACAAAAAACACTTTTGGAATCTGCTTTTAGTCAACACATAAGGAAAGGGTGCACCGGTCCTGGAAATACTGCAATACCAGGTCAATGCGTGGAGTGGACAGAGCAAGCTCTATTTCCATCTCCCTGTTCTAAAAATCCATTTAATATATGGTCCCCAGATAGGGGACGTATCAGATATTAAACTGATAAGAACAGATACTACACTTGATCTTAGCCAAAAGGCCGAGAAGCGATAACCCGAACGGGCCGCGCGTTGCCCGAGCCTGCCCGATACTGCTGTTCAGCCCTTGCAGCGATTCAGCCTACTTCTAGGCAATTCCATGGGGCCCTGCAGGCTCACACACTCACAGCTACACGGGAGGTGAATAAAGGCCGGAGAGGAAGCCAGACAGGATTTGCTTCTTTTGCTTGCACCACAATGCAGTGCTGAAAGAGGAGGAATCTACATAAAAACGCCTTCCTGGCAACGCCCAAATGCCCTGCTGCCATGCAGATAAACACTGGCAGCGGCAGCAAGTGCATGCCCACAGCCACCCCTTGTTCCTTCACACCTTGTATCAGCTGTAATCCAGTCCAGTCCAGTGCTGCCTGCTGAGCAGCACTGACCAACACTGCCTGGGCCCAGGCTTTTATCTCTGAGGCCCCATTATGATGTCAGAAAGCTGGCTCTGGAATCCTGAGGGCTCCACTATGACACGTGCAAAGTTCCGTCTGAACTTTATATAAGACGGTGAGGCTCAGTCAGTCACTCAGTGTTGCCTGAGAGGGCAACACTGCAACAGCCGGCCGCCAGGCTGTCTTTTTTTTGCACAGCTAGTTGCCTCCAGGAGGCCACAAGAGGGAGACAAGGGACTGCAAAATGGAAAATAGGCATCCACCAACTTTACAGACAACTTCTCCTTGCTCCTACAACCTCCATCCTTGCACAGTTTGTTATTCTTCTAGGTAACATAGTAACAAATCCAAATTGCTGCTCTCTTTGTAGGCAAGCAAGGCTTTGTTGCAACTGCAATTCTTACTTCTTCTTGAAATGTAGGGACGACAGTACATTCCATCACATCCATCTAGTGTACACAGGTAGGTCCATTGTGGCGGGCAGGCGAGCGGGCGGGCTGCTTTATTGGCTGTTTGCTGTTCCCCTACTCCACTCCACTATTTGACTGTTGTGCTGCATCAATCAATCAATCAATCAATCAATCAATCAATCAATCAATCAATCAATCAATCAGTGGCTGGCTCAGGTGCAGCTCTTTAACTTACCTAAAAGGGAGGGCGGAGAGAAGACAAGGAAGGTGAATGAGGTGTTCCAATGTGAAATGCCGGAAACACAGAAACACAGACGACACACAACAAGAGGTGGCAATCTATTCATTAATTGCATTTAATCAATGAGCTCATTATCACTCATGCATTGTCCAACAGGTGTTGAAATAATGGGATTAAAAGGGGAGATCCCTTCAGAAAGACAGAAACAATAGCAAAGACAAAAAACACTTTTGGAATCTGCTTTTAGTCAACACATAAGGAAAGGGTGCACCGGTCCTGGAAATACTGCAATACCAGGTCAATGCGTGGAGTGGACAGAGCAAGCTCTATTTCCATCTCCCTGTTCTAAAAATCCATTTAATATATGGTCCCCAGATAGGGGACGTATCAGATATTAAACTGATAAGAACAGATACTACACTTGATCTTAGCCAAAAGGCCGAGAAGCGATAACCCGAACGGGCCGCGCGTTGCCCGAGCCTGCCCGATACTGCTGTTCAGCCCTTGCAGCGATTCAGCCTACTTCTAGGCAATTCCATGGGGCCCTGCAGGCTCACACACTCACAGCTACACGGGAGGTGAATAAAGGCCGGAGAGGAAGCCAGACAGGATTTGCTTCTTTTGCTTGCACCACAATGCAGTGCTGAAAGAGGAGGAATCTACATAAAAACGCCTTCCTGGCAACGCCCAAATGCCCTGCTGCCATGCAGATAAACACTGGCAGCGGCAGCAAGTGCATGCCCACAGCCACCCCTTGTTCCTTCACACCTTGTATCAGCTGTAATCCAGTCCAGTCCAGTGCTGCCTGCTGAGCAGCACTGACCAACACTGCCTGGGCCCAGGCTTTTATCTCTGAGGCCCCATTATGATGTCAGAAAGCTGGCTCTGGAATCCTGAGGGCTCCACTATGACACGTGCAAAGTTCCGTCTGAACTTTATATAAGACGGTGAGGCTCAGTCAGTCACTCAGTGTTGCCTGAGAGGGCAACACTGCAACAGCCGGCCGCCAGGCTGTCTTTTTTTTGCACAGCTAGTTGCCTCCAGGAGGCCACAAGAGGGAGACAAGGGACTGCAAAATGGAAAATAGGCATCCACCAACTTTACAGACAACTTCTCCTTGCTCCTACAACCTCCATCCTTGCACAGTTTGTTATTCTTCTAGGTAACATAGTAACAAATCCAAATTGCTGCTCTCTTTGTAGGCAAGCAAGGCTTTGTTGCAACTGCAATTCTTACTTCTTCTTGAAATGTAGGGACGACAGTACATTCCATCACATCCATCTAGTGTACACAGGTAGGTCCATTGTGGCGGGCAGGCGAGCGGGCGGGCTGCTTTATTGGCTGTTTGCTGTTCCCCTACTCCACTCCACTATTTGACTGTTGTGCTGCATCAATCAATCAATCAATCAATCAATCAATCAATCAATCAATCAATCAATCAATCAATCAATCAATCAGTGGCTGGCTCAGGTGCAGCTCTTTAACTTACCTAAAAGGGAGGGCGGAGAGAAGACAAGGAAGGTGAATGAGGTGTTCCAATGTGAAATGCCGGAAACACAGAAACACAGACGACACACAACAAGAGGTGGCAATCTATTCATTAATTGCATTTAATCAATGAGCTCATTATCACTCATGCATTGTCCAACAGGTGTTGAAATAATGGGATTAAAAGGGGAGATCCCTTCAGAAAGACAGAAACAATAGCAAAGACAAAAAACACTTTTGGAATCTGCTTTTAGTCAACACATAAGGAAAGGGTGCACCGGTCCTGGAAATACTGCAATACCAGGTCAATGCGTGGAGTGGACAGAGCAAGCTCTATTTCCATCTCCCTGTTCTAAAAATCCATTTAATATATGGTCCCCAGATAGGGGACGTATCAGATATTAAACTGATAAGAACAGATACTACACTTGATCTTAGCCAAAAGGCCGAGAAGCGATAACCCGAACGGGCCGCGCGTTGCCCGAGCCTGCCCGATACTGCTGTTCAGCCCTTGCAGCGATTCAGCCTACTTCTAGGCAATTCCATGGGGCCCTGCAGGCTCACACACTCACAGCTACACGGGAGGTGAATAAAGGCCGGAGAGGAAGCCAGACAGGATTTGCTTCTTTTGCTTGCACCACAATGCAGTGCTGAAAGAGGAGGAATCTACATAAAAACGCCTTCCTGGCAACGCCCAAATGCCCTGCTGCCATGCAGATAAACACTGGCAGCGGCAGCAAGTGCATGCCCACAGCCACCCCTTGTTCCTTCACACCTTGTATCAGCTGTAATCCAGTCCAGTCCAGTGCTGCCTGCTGAGCAGCACTGACCAACACTGCCTGGGCCCAGGCTTTTATCTCTGAGGCCCCATTATGATGTCAGAAAGCTGGCTCTGGAATCCTGAGGGCTCCACTATGACACGTGCAAAGTTCCGTCTGAACTTTATATAAGACGGTGAGGCTCAGTCAGTCACTCAGTGTTGCCTGAGAGGGCAACACTGCAACAGCCGGCCGCCAGGCTGTCTTTTTTTTGCACAGCTAGTTGCCTCCAGGAGGCCACAAGAGGGAGACAAGGGACTGCAAAATGGAAAATAGGCATCCACCAACTTTACAGACAACTTCTCCTTGCTCCTACAACCTCCATCCTTGCACAGTTTGTTATTCTTCTAGGTAACATAGTAACAAATCCAAATTGCTGCTCTCTTTGTAGGCAAGCAAGGCTTTGTTGCAACTGCAATTCTTACTTCTTCTTGAAATGTAGGGACGACAGTACATTCCATCACATCCATCTAGTGTACACAGGTAGGTCCATTGTGGCGGGCAGGCGAGCGGGCGGGCTGCTTTATTGGCTGTTTGCTGTTCCCCTACTCCACTCCACTATTTGACTGTTGTGCTGCATCAATCAATCAATCAATCAATCAATCAATCAATCAATCAATCAATCAGTGGCTGGCTCAGGTGCAGCTCTTTAACTTACCTAAAAGGGAGGGCGGAGAGAAGACAAGGAAGGTGAATGAGGTGTTCCAATGTGAAATGCCGGAAACACAGAAACACAGACGACACACAACAAGAGGTGGCAATCTATTCATTAATTGCATTTAATCAATGAGCTCATTATCACTCATGCATTGTCCAACAGGTGTTGAAATAATGGGATTAAAAGGGGAGATCCCTTCAGAAAGACAGAAACAATAGCAAAGACAAAAAACACTTTTGGAATCTGCTTTTAGTCAACACATAAGGAAAGGGTGCACCGGTCCTGGAAATACTGCAATACCAGGTCAATGCGTGGAGTGGACAGAGCAAGCTCTATTTCCATCTCCCTGTTCTAAAAATCCATTTAATATATGGTCCCCAGATAGGGGACGTATCAGATATTAAACTGATAAGAACAGATACTACACTTGATCTTAGCCAAAAGGCCGAGAAGCGATAACCCGAACGGGCCGCGCGTTGCCCGAGCCTGCCCGATACTGCTGTTCAGCCCTTGCAGCGATTCAGCCTACTTCTAGGCAATTCCATGGGGCCCTGCAGGCTCACACACTCACAGCTACACGGGAGGTGAATAAAGGCCGGAGAGGAAGCCAGACAGGATTTGCTTCTTTTGCTTGCACCACAATGCAGTGCTGAAAGAGGAGGAATCTACATAAAAACGCCTTCCTGGCAACGCCCAAATGCCCTGCTGCCATGCAGATAAACACTGGCAGCGGCAGCAAGTGCATGCCCACAGCCACCCCTTGTTCCTTCACACCTTGTATCAGCTGTAATCCAGTCCAGTCCAGTGCTGCCTGCTGAGCAGCACTGACCAACACTGCCTGGGCCCAGGCTTTTATCTCTGAGGCCCCATTATGATGTCAGAAAGCTGGCTCTGGAATCCTGAGGGCTCCACTATGACACGTGCAAAGTTCCGTCTGAACTTTATATAAGACGGTGAGGCTCAGTCAGTCACTCAGTGTTGCCTGAGAGGGCAACACTGCAACAGCCGGCCGCCAGGCTGTCTTTTTTTTGCACAGCTAGTTGCCTCCAGGAGGCCACAAGAGGGAGACAAGGGACTGCAAAATGGAAAATAGGCATCCACCAACTTTACAGACAACTTCTCCTTGCTCCTACAACCTCCATCCTTGCACAGTTTGTTATTCTTCTAGGTAACATAGTAACAAATCCAAATTGCTGCTCTCTTTGTAGGCAAGCAAGGCTTTGTTGCAACTGCAATTCTTACTTCTTCTTGAAATGTAGGGACGACAGTACATTCCATCACATCCATCTAGTGTACACAGGTAGGTCCATTGTGGCGGGCAGGCGAGCGGGCGGGCTGCTTTATTGGCTGTTTGCTGTTCCCCTACTCCACTCCACTATTTGACTGTTGTGCTGCATCAATCAATCAATCAATCAATCAATCAATCAATCAATCAATCAATCAATCAATCAGTGGCTGGCTCAGGTGCAGCTCTTTAACTTACCTAAAAGGGAGGGCGGAGAGAAGACAAGGAAGGTGAATGAGGTGTTCCAATGTGAAATGCCGGAAACACAGAAACACAGACGACACACAACAAGAGGTGGCAATCTATTCACTAATTGCATTTAATCAATGAGCTCATTATCACTCATGCATTGTCCAACAGGTGTTGAAATAATGGGATTAAAAGGGGAGATCCCTTCAGAAAGACAGAAACAATAGCAAAGACAAAAAACACTTTTGGAATCTGCTTTTAGTCAACACATAAGGAAAGGGTGCACCGGTCCTGGAAATACTGCAATACCAGGTCAATGCGTGGAGTGGACAGAGCAAGCTCTATTTCCATCTCCCTGTTCTAAAAATCCATTTAATATATGGTCCCCAGATAGGGGACATATCAGATATTAAACTGATAAGAACAGATACTACACTTGATCTTAGCCAAAAGGCCGAGAAGCGATAACCCGAACGGGCCGCGCGTTGCCCGAGCCTGCCCGATACTGCTGTTCAGCCCTTGCAGCGATTCAGCCTACTTCTAGGCAATTCCATGGGGCCCTGCAGGCTCACACACTCACAGCTACACGGGAGGTGAATAAAGGCCGGAGAGGAAGCCAGACAGGATTTGCTTCTTTTGCTTGCACCACAATGCAGTGCTGAAAGAGGAGGAATCTACATAAAAACGCCTTCCTGGCAACGCCCAAATGCCCTGCTGCCATGCAGATAAACACTGGCAGCGGCAGCAAGTGCATGCCCACAGCCACCCCTTGTTCCTTCACACCTTGTATCAGCTGTAATCCAGTCCAGTCCAGTGCTGCCTGCTGAGCAGCACTGACCAACACTGCCTGGGCCCAGGCTTTTATCTCTGAGGCCCCATTATGATGTCAGAAAGCTGGCTCTGGAATCCTGAGGGCTCCACTATGACACGTGCAAAGTTCCGTCTGAACTTTATATAAGACGGTGAGGCTCAGTCAGTCACTCAGTGTTGCCTGAGAGGGCAACACTGCAACAGCCGGCCGCCAGGCTGTCTTTTTTTTGCACAGCTAGTTGCCTCCAGGAGGCCACAAGAGGGAGACAAGGGACTGCAAAATGGAAAATAGGCATCCACCAACTTTACAGACAACTTCTCCTTGCTCCTACAACCTCCATCCTTGCACAGTTTGTTATTCTTCTAGGTAACATAGTAACAAATCCAAATTGCTGCTCTCTTTGTAGGCAAGCAAGGCTTTGTTGCAACTGCAATTCTTACTTCTTCTTGAAATGTAGGGACGACAGTACATTCCATCACATCCATCTAGTGTACACAGGTAGGTCCATTGTGGCGGGCAGGCGAGCGGGCGGGCTGCTTTATTGGCTGTTTGCTGTTCCCCTACTCCACTCCACTATTTGACTGTTGTGCTGCATCAATCAATCAATCAATCAATCAATCAATCAATCAATCAATCAATCAATCAATCAGTGGCTGGCTCAGGTGCAGCTCTTTAACTTACCTAAAAGGGAGGGCGGAGAGAAGACAAGGAAGGTGAATGAGGTGTTCCAATGTGAAATGCCGGAAACACAGAAACACAGACGACACACAACAAGAGGTGGCAATCTATTCATTAATTGCATTTAATCAATGAGCTCATTATCACTCATGCATTGTCCAACAGGTGTTGAAATAATGGGATTAAAAGGGGAGATCCCTTCAGAAAGACAGAAACAATAGCAAAGACAAAAAACACTTTTGGAATCTGCTTTTAGTCAACACATAAGGAAAGGGTGCACCGGTCCTGGAAATACTGCAATACCAGGTCAATGCGTGGAGTGGACAGAGCAAGCTCTATTTCCATCTCCCTGTTCTAAAAATCCATTTAATATATGGTCCCCAGATAGGGGACGTATCAGATATTAAACTGATAAGAACAGATACTACACTTGATCTTAGCCAAAAGGCCGAGAAGCGATAACCCGAACGGGCCGCGCGTTGCCCGAGCCTGCCCGATACTGCTGTTCAGCCCTTGCAGCGATTCAGCCTACTTCTAGGCAATTCCATGGGGCCCTGCAGGCTCACACACTCACAGCTACACGGGAGGTGAATAAAGGCCGGAGAGGAAGCCAGACAGGATTTGCTTCTTTTGCTTGCACCACAATGCAGTGCTGAAAGAGGAGGAATCTACATAAAAACGCCTTCCTGGCAACGCCCAAATGCCCTGCTGCCATGCAGATAAACACTGGCAGCGGCAGCAAGTGCATGCCCACAGCCACCCCTTGTTCCTTCACACCTTGTATCAGCTGTAATCCAGTCCAGTCCAGTGCTGCCTGCTGAGCAGCACTGACCAACACTGCCTGGGCCCAGGCTTTTATCTCTGAGGCCCCATTATGATGTCAGAAAGCTGGCTCTGGAATCCTGAGGGCTCCACTATGACACGTGCAAAGTTCCGTCTGAACTTTATATAAGACGGTGAGGCTCAGTCAGTCACTCAGTGTTGCCTGAGAGGGCAACACTGCAACAGCCGGCCGCCAGGCTGTCTTTTTTTTGCACAGCTAGTTGCCTCCAGGAGGCCACAAGAGGGAGACAAGGGACTGCAAAATGGAAAATAGGCATCCATCAACTTTACAGACAACTTCTCCTTGCTCCTACAACCTCCATCCTTGCACAGTTTGTTATTCTTCTAGGTAACATAGTAACAAATCCAAATTGCTGCTCTCTTTGTAGGCAAGCAAGGCTTTGTTGCAACTGCAATTCTTACTTCTTCTTGAAATGTAGGGACGACAGTACATTCCATCACATCCATCTAGTGTACACAGGTAGGTCCATTGTGGCGGGCAGGCGAGCGGGCGGGCTGCTTTATTGGCTGTTTGCTGTTCCCCTACTCCACTCCACTATTTGACTGTTGTGCTGCATCAATCAATCAATCAATCAATCAATCAATCAATCAATCAATCAATCAATCAATCAGTGGCTGGCTCAGGTGCAGCTCTTTAACTTACCTAAAAGGGAGGGCGGAGAGAAGACAAGGAAGGTGAATGAGGTGTTCCAATGTGAAATGCCGGAAACACAGAAACACAGACGACACACAACAAGAGGTGGCAATCTATTCATTAATTGCATTTAATCAATGAGCTCATTATCACTCATGCATTGTCCAACAGGTGTTGAAATAATGGGATTAAAAGGGGAGATCCCTTCAGAAAGACAGAAACAATAGCAAAGACAAAAAACACTTTTGGAATCTGCTTTTAGTCAACACATAAGGAAAGGGTGCACCGGTCCTGGAAATACTGCAATACCAGGTCAATGCGTGGAGTGGACAGAGCAAGCTCTATTTCCATCTCCCTGTTCTAAAAATCCATTTAATATATGGTCCCCAGATAGGGGACGTATCAGATATTAAACTGATAAGAACAGATACTACACTTGATCTTAGCCAAAAGGCCGAGAAGCGATAACCCGAACGGGCCGCGCGTTGCCCGAGCCTGCCCGATACTGCTGTTTAGCCCTTGCAGCGATTCAGCCTACTTCTAGGCAATTCCATGGGGCCCTGCAGGCTCACACACTCACAGCTACACGGGAGGTGAATAAAGGCCGGAGAGGAAGCCAGACAGGATTTGCTTCTTTTGCTTGCACCACAATGCAGTGCTGAAAGAGGAGGAATCTACATAAAAACGCCTTCCTGGCAACGCCCAAATGCCCTGCTGCCATGCAGATAAACACTGGCAGCGGCAGCAAGTGCATGCCCACAGCCACCCCTTGTTCCTTCACACCTTGTATCAGCTGTAATCCAGTCCAGTCCAGTGCTGCCTGCTGAGCAGCACTGACCAACACTGCCTGGGCCCAGGCTTTTATCTCTGAGGCCCCATTATGATGTCAGAAAGCTGGCTCTGGAATCCTGAGGGCTCCACTATGACACGTGCAAAGTTCCGTCTGAACTTTATATAAGACGGTGAGGCTCAGTCAGTCACTCAGTGTTGCCTGAGAGGGCAACACTGCAACAGCCGGCCGCCAGGCTGTCTTTTTTTTGCACAGCTAGTTGCCTCCAGGAGGCCACAAGAGGGAGACAAGGGACTGCAAAATGGAAAATAGGCATCCACCAACTTTACAGACAACTTCTCCTTGCTCCTACAACCTCCATCCTTGCACAGTTTGTTATTCTTCTAGGTAACATAGTAACAAATCCAAATTGCTGCTCTCTTTGTAGGCAAGCAAGGCTTTGTTGCAACTGCAATTCTTACTTCTTCTTGAAATGTAGGGACGACAGTACATTCCATCACATCCATCTAGTGTACACAGGTAGGTCCATTGTGGCGGGCAGGCGAGCGGGCGGGCTGCTTTATTGGCTGTTTGCTGTTCCCCTACTCCACTCCACTATTTGACTGTTGTGCTGCATCAATCAATCAATCAATCAATCAATCAATCAATCAATCAATCAATCAATCAATCAATCAGTGGCTGGCTCAGGTGCAGCTCTTTAACTTACCTAAAAGGGAGGGCGGAGAGAAGACAAGGAAGGTGAATGAGGTGTTCCAATGTGAAATGCCGGAAACACAGAAACACAGACGACACACAACAAGAGGTGGCAATCTATTCATTAATTGCATTTAATCAATGAGCTCATTATCACTCATGCATTGTCCAACAGGTGTTGAAATAATGGGATTAAAAGGGGAGATCCCTTCAGAAAGACAGAAACAATAGCAAAGACAAAAAACACTTTTGGAATCTGCTTTTAGTCAACACATAAGGAAAGGGTGCACCGGTCCTGGAAATACTGCAATACCAGGTCAATGCGTGGAGTGGACAGAGCAAGCTCTATTTCCATCTCCCTGTTCTAAAAATCCATTTAATATATGGTCCCCAGATAGGGGACGTATCAGATATTAAACTGATAAGAACAGATACTACACTTGATCTTAGCCAAAAGGCCGAGAAGCGATAACCCGAACGGGCCGCGCGTTGCCCGATCCTGCCCGATACTGCTGTTCAGCCCTTGCAGCGATTCAGCCTACTTCTAGGCAATTCCATGGGGCCCTGCAGGCTCACACACTCACAGCTACACGGGAGGTGAATAAAGGCCGGAGAGGAAGCCAGACAGGATTTGCTTCTTTTGCTTGCACCACAATGCAGTGCTGAAAGAGGAGGAATCTACATAAAAACGCCTTCCTGGCAACGCCCAAATGCCCTGCTGCCATGCAGATAAACACTGGCAGCGGCAGCAAGTGCATGCCCACAGCCACCCCTTGTTCCTTCACACCTTGTATCAGCTGTAATCCAGTCCAGTCCAGTGCTGCCTGCTGAGCAGCACTGACCAACACTGCCTGGGCCCAGGCTTTTATCTCTGAGGCCCCATTATGATGTCAGAAAGCTGGCTCTGGAATCCTGAGGGCTCCACTATGACACGTGCAAAGTTCCGTCTGAACTTTATATAAGACGGTGAGGCTCAGTCAGTCACTCAGTGTTGCCTGAGAGGGCAACACTGCAACAGCCGGCCGCCAGGCTGTCTTTTTTTTGCACAGCTAGTTGCCTCCAGGAGGCCACAAGAGGGAGACAAGGGACTGCAAAATGGAAAATAGGCATCCACCAACTTTACAGACAACTTCTCCTTGCTCCAACAACCTCCATCCTTGCTCCAACAACCTCCATCCTTGCACAGTTTGTTATTCTTCTAGGTAACATAGTAACAAATCCAAATTGCTGCTCTCTTTGTAGGCAAGCAAGGCTTTGTTGCAACTGCAATTCTTACTTCTTCTTGAAATGTAGGGACGACAGTACATTCCATCACATCCATCTAGTGTACACAGGTAGGTCCATTGTGGCGGGCAGGCGAGCGGGCGGGCTGCTTTATTGGCTGTTTGCTGTTCCCCTACTCCACTCCACTATTTGACTGTTGTGCTGCATCAATCAATCAATCAATCAATCAATCAATCAATCAATCAATCAGTGGCTGGCTCAGGTGCAGCTCTTTAACTTACCTAAAAGGGAGGGCGGAGAGAAGACAAGGAAGGTGAATGAGGTGTTCCAATGTGAAATGCCGGAAACACAGAAACACAGACGACACACAACAAGAGGTGGCAATCTATTCATTAATTGCATTTAATCAATGAGCTCATTATCACTCATGCATTGTCCAACAGGTGTTGAAATAATGGGATTAAAAGGGGAGATCCCTTCAGAAAGACAGAAACAATAGCAAAGACAAAAAACACTTTTGGAATCTGCTTTTAGTCAACACATAAGGAAAGGGTGCACCGGTCCTGGAAATACTGCAATACCAGGTCAATGCGTGGAGTGGACAGAGCAAGCTCTATTTCCATCTCCCTGTTCTAAAAATCCATTTAATATATGGTCCCCAGATAGGGGACGTATCAGATATTAAACTGATAAGATCAGATACTACACTTGATCTTAGCCAAAAGGCCGAGAAGCGATAACCCGAACGGGCCGCGCGTTGCCCGAGCCTGCCCGATACTGCTGTTCAGCCCTTGCAGCGATTCAGCCTACTTCTAGGCAATTCCATGGGGCCCTGCAGGCTCACACACTCACAGCTACACGGGAGGTGAATAAAGGCCGGAGAGGAAGCCAGACAGGATTTGCTTCTTTTGCTTGCACCACAATGCAGTGCTGAAAGAGGAGGAATCTACATAAAAACGCCTTCCTGGCAACGCCCAAATGCCCTGCTGCCATGCAGATAAACACTGGCAGCGGCAGCAAGTGCATGCCCACAGCCACCCCTTGTTCCTTCACACCTTGTATCAGCTGTAATCCAGTCCAGTCCGGTGCTGCCTGCTGAGCAGCACTGACCAACACTGCCTGGGCCCAGGCTTTTATCTCTGAGGCCCCATTATGATGTCAGAAAGCTGGCTCTGGAATCCTGAGGGCTCCACTATGACACGTGCAAAGTTCCGTCTGAACTTTATATAAGACGGTGAGGCTCAGTCAGTCACTCAGTGTTGCCTGAGAGGGCAACACTGCAACAGCCGGCCGCCAGGCTGTCTTTTTTTTGCACAGCTAGTTGCCTCCAGGAGGCCACAAGAGGGAGACAAGGGACTGCAAAATGGAAAATAGGCATCCACCAACTTTACAGACAACTTCTCCTTGCTCCTACAACCTCCATCCTTGCACAGTTTGTTATTCTTCTAGGTAACATAGTAACAAATCCAAATTGCTGCTCTCTTTGTAGGCAAGCAAGGCTTTGTTGCAACTGCAATTCTTACTTCTTCTTGAAATGTAGGGACGACAGTACATTCCATCACATCCATCTAGTGTACACAGGTAGGTCCATTGTGGCGGGCAGGCGAGCGGGCGGGCTGCTTTATTGGCTGTTTGCTGTTCCCCTACTCCACTCCACTATTTGACTGTTGTGCTGCATCAATCAATCAATCAATCAATCAATCAATCAATCAATCAATCAATCAATCAATCAATCAATCAATCAGTGGCTGGCTCAGGTGCAGCTCTTTAACTTACCTAAAAGGGAGGGCGGAGAGAAGACAAGGAAGGTGAATGAGGTGTTCCAATGTGAAATGCCGGAAACACAGAAACACAGACGACACACAACAAGAGGTGGCAATCTATTCATTAATTGCATTTAATCAATGAGCTCATTATCACTCATGCATTGTCCAACAGGTGTTGAAATAATGGGATTAAAAGGGGAGATCCCTTCAGAAAGACAGAAACAATAGCAAAGACAAAAAACACTTTTGGAATCTGCTTTTAGTCAACACATAAGGAAAGGGTGCACCGGTCCTGGAAATACTGCAATACCAGGTCAATGCGTGGAGTGGACAGAGCAAGCTCTATTTCCATCTCCCTGTTCTAAAAATCCATTTAATATATGGTCCCCAGATAGGGGACGTATCAGATATTAAACTGATAAGAACAGATACTACACTTGATCTTAGCCAAAAGGCCGAGAAGCGATAACCCGAACGGGCCGCGCGTTGCCCGAGCCTGCCCGATACTGCTGTTCAGCCCTTGCAGCGATTCAGCCTACTTCTAGGCAATTCCATGGGGCCCTGCAGGCTCACACACTCACAGCTACACGGGAGGTGAATAAAGGCCGGAGAGGAAGCCAGACAGGATTTGCTTCTTTTGCTTGCACCACAATGCAGTGCTGAAAGAGGAGGAATCTACATAAAAACGCCTTCCTGGCAACGCCCAAATGCCCTGCTGCCATGCAGATAAACACTGGCAGCGGCAGCAAGTGCATGCCCACAGCCACCCCTTGTTCCTTCACACCTTGTATCAGCTGTAATCCAGTCCAGTCCAGTGCTGCCTGCTGAGCAGCACTGACCAACACTGCCTGGGCCCAGGCTTTTATCTCTGAGGCCCCATTATGATGTCAGAAAGCTGGCTCTGGAATCCTGAGGGCTCCACTATGACACGTGCAAAGTTCCGTCTGAACTTTATATAAGACGGTGAGGCTCAGTCAGTCACTCAGTGTTGCCTGAGAGGGCAACACTGCAACAGCCGGCCGCCAGGCTGTCTTTTTTTTGCACAGCTAGTTGCCTCCAGGAGGCCACAAGAGGGAGACAAGGGACTGCAAAATGGAAAATAGGCATCCACCAACTTTACAGACAACTTCTCCTTGCTCCTACAACCTCCATCCTTGCACAGTTTGTTATTCTTCTAGGTAACATAGTAACAAATCCAAATTGCTGCTCTCTTTGTAGGCAAGCAAGGCTTTGTTGCAACTGCAATTCTTACTTCTTCTTGAAATGTAGGGACGACAGTACATTCCATCACATCCATCTAGTGTACACAGGTAGGTCCATTGTGGCGGGCAGGCGAGCGGGCGGGCTGCTTTATTGGCTGTTTGCTGTTCCCCTACTCCACTCCACTATTTGACTGTTGTGCTGCATCAATCAATCAATCAATCAATCAATCAATCAATCAATCAATCAATCAATCAATCAATCAATCAATCAGTGGCTGGCTCAGGTGCAGCTCTTTAACTTACCTAAAAGGGAGGGCGGCCCTTGTTCCTTCACACCTTGTATCAGCTGTAATCCAGTCCAGTCCAGTGCTGCCTGCTGAGCAGCACTGACCAACACTGCCTGGGCCCAGGCTTTTATCTCTGAGGCCCCATTATGATGTCAGAAAGCTGGCTCTGGAATCCTGAGGGCTCCACTATGACACGTGCAAAGTTCCGTCTGAACTTTATATAAGACGGTGAGGCTCAGTCAGTCACTCAGTGTTGCCTGAGAGGGCAACACTGCAACAGCCGGCCGCCAGGCTGTCTTTTTTTTGCACAGCTAGTTGCCTCCAGGAGGCCACAAGAGGGAGACAAGGGACTGCAAAATGGAAAATAGGCATCCACCAACTTTACAGACAACTTCTCCTTGCTCCTACAACCTCCATCCTTGCACAGTTTGTTATTCTTCTAGGTAACATAGTAACAAATCCAAATTGCTGCTCTCTTTGTAGGCAAGCAAGGCTTTGTTGCAACTGCAATTCTTACTTCTTCTTGAAATGTAGGGACGACAGTACATTCCATCACATCCATCTAGTGTACACAGGTAGGTCCATTGTGGCGGGCAGGCGAGCGGGCGGGCTGCTTTATTGGCTGTTTGCTGTTCCCCTACTCCACTCCACTATTTGACTGTTGTGCTGCATCAATCAATCAATCAATCAATCAATCAATCAATCAATCAATCAATCAATCAATCAGTGGCTGGCTCAGGTGCAGCTCTTTAACTTACCTAAAAGGGAGGGCGGAGAGAAGACAAGGAAGGTGAATGAGGTGTTCCAATGTGAAATGCCGGAAACACAGAAACACAGACGACACACAACAAGAGGTGGCAATCTATTCATTAATTGCATTTAATCAATGAGCTCATTATCACTCATGCATTGTCCAACAGGTGTTGAAATAATGGGATTAAAAGGGGAGATCCCTTCAGAAAGACAGAAACAATAGCAAAGACAAAAAACACTTTTGGAATCTGCTTTTAGTCAACACATAAGGAAAGGGTGCACCGGTCCTGGAAATACTGCAATACCAGGTCAATGCGTGGAGTGGACAGAGCAAGCTCTATTTCCATCTCCCTGTTCTAAAAATCCATTTAATATATGGTCCCCAGATAGGGGACGTATCAGATATTAAACTGATAAGAACAGATACTACACTTGATCTTAGCCAAAAGGCCGAGAAGCGATAACCCGAACGGGCCGCGCGTTGCCCGAGCCTGCCCGATACTGCTGTTCAGCCCTTGCAGCGATTCAGCCTACTTCTAGGCAATTCCATGGGGCCCTGCAGGCTCACACACTCACAGCTACACGGGAGGTGAATAAAGGCCGGAGAGGAAGCCAGACAGGATTTGCTTCTTTTGCTTGCACCACAATGCAGTGCTGAAAGAGGAGGAATCTACATAAAAACGCCTTCCTGGCAACGCCCAAATGCCCTGCTGCCATGCAGATAAACACTGGCAGCGGCAGCAAGTGCATGCCCACAGCCACCCCTTGTTCCTTCACACCTTGTATCAGCTGTAATCCAGTCCAGTCCAGTGCTGCCTGCTGAGCAGCACTGACCAACACTGCCTGGGCCCAGGCTTTTATCTCTGAGGCCCCATTATGATGTCAGAAAGCTGGCTCTGGAATCCTGAGGGCTCCACTATGACACGTGCAAAGTTCCGTCTGAACTTTATATAAGACGGTGAGGCTCAGTCAGTCACTCAGTGTTGCCTGAGAGGGCAACACTGCAACAGCCGGCCGCCAGGCTGTCTTTTTTTTGCACAGCTAGTTGCCTCCAGGAGGCCACAAGAGGGAGACAAGGGACTGCAAAATGGAAAATAGGCATCCACCAACTTTACAGACAACTTCTCCTTGCTCCTACAACCTCCATCCTTGCACAGTTTGTTATTCTTCTAGGTAACATAGTAACAAATCCAAATTGCTGCTCTCTTTGTAGGCAAGCAAGGCTTTGTTGCAACTGCAATTCTTACTTCTTCTTGAAATGTAGGGACGACAGTACATTCCATCACATCCATCTAGTGTACACAGGTAGGTCCATTGTGGCGGGCAGGCGAGCGGGCGGGCTGCTTTATTGGCTGTTTGCTGTTCCCCTACTCCACTCCACTATTTGACTGTTGTGCTGCATCAATCAATCAATCAATCAATCAATCAATCAATCAATCAATCAATCAATCAATCAGTGGCTGGCTCAGGTGCAGCTCTTTAACTTACCTAAAAGGGAGGGCGGAGAGAAGACAAGGAAGGTGAATGAGGTGTTCCAATGTGAAATGCCGGAAACACAGAAACACAGACGACACACAACAAGAGGTGGCAATCTATTCATTAATTGCATTTAATCAATGAGCTCATTATCACTCATGCATTGTCCAACAGGTGTTGAAATAATGGGATTAAAAGGGGAGATCCCTTCAGAAAGACAGAAACAATAGCAAAGACAAAAAACACTTTTGGAATCTGCTTTTAGTCAACACATAAGGAAAGGGTGCACCGGTCCTGGAAATACTGCAATACCAGGTCAATGCGTGGAGTGGACAGAGCAAGCTCTATTTCCATCTCCCTGTTCTAAAAATCCATTTAATATATGGTCCCCAGATAGGGGACGTATCAGATATTAAACTGATAAGAACAGATACTACACTTGATCTTAGCCAAAAGGCCGAGAAGCGATAACCCGAACGGGCCGCGCGTTGCCCGAGCCTGCCCGATACTGCTGTTTAGCCCTTGCAGCGATTCAGCCTACTTCTAGGCAATTCCATGGGGCCCTGCAGGCTCACACACTCACAGCTACACGGGAGGTGAATAAAGGCCGGAGAGGAAGCCAGACAGGATTTGCTTCTTTTGCTTGCACCACAATGCAGTGCTGAAAGAGGAGGAATCTACATAAAAACGCCTTCCTGGCAACGCCCAAATGCCCTGCTGCCATGCAGATAAACACTGGCAGCGGCAGCAAGTGCATGCCCACAGCCACCCCTTGTTCCTTCACACCTTGTATCAGCTGTAATCCAGTCCAGTCCAGTGCTGCCTGCTGAGCAGCACTGACCAACACTGCCTGGGCCCAGGCTTTTATCTCTGAGGCCCCATTATGATGTCAGAAAGCTGGCTCTGGAATCCTGAGGGCTCCACTATGACACGTGCAAAGTTCCGTCTGAACTTTATATAAGACGGTGAGGCTCAGTCAGTCACTCAGTGTTGCCTGAGAGGGCAACACTGCAACAGCCGGCCGCCAGGCTGTCTTTTTTTTGCACAGCTAGTTGCCTCCAGGAGGCCACAAGAGGGAGACAAGGGACTGCAAAATGGAAAATAGGCATCCACCAACTTTACAGACAACTTCTCCTTGCTCCTACAACCTCCATCCTTGCACAGTTTGTTATTCTTCTAGGTAACATAGTAACAAATCCAAATTGCTGCTCTCTTTGTAGGCAAGCAAGGCTTTGTTGCAACTGCAATTCTTACTTCTTCTTGAAATGTAGGGACGACAGTACATTCCATCACATCCATCTAGTGTACACAGGTAGGTCCATTGTGGCGGGCAGGCGAGCGGGCGGGCTGCTTTATTGGCTGTTTGCTGTTCCCCTACTCCACTCCACTATTTGACTGTTGTGCTGCATCAATCAATCAATCAATCAATCAATCAATCAATCAATCAATCAATCAATCAATCAATCAATCAGTGGCTGGCTCAGGTGCAGCTCTTTAACTTACCTAAAAGGGAGGGCGGAGAGAAGACAAGGAAGGTGAATGAGGTGTTCCAATGTGAAATGCCGGAAACACAGAAACACAGACGACACACAACAAGAGGTGGCAATCTATTCATTAATTGCATTTAATCAATGAGCTCATTATCACTCATGCATTGTCCAACAGGTGTTGAAATAATGGGATTAAAAGGGGAGATCCCTTCAGAAAGACAGAAACAATAGCAAAGACAAAAAACACTTTTGGAATCTGCTTTTAGTCAACACATAAGGAAAGGGTGCACCGGTCCTGGAAATACTGCAATACCAGGTCAATGCGTGGAGTGGACAGAGCAAGCTCTATTTCCATCTCCCTGTTCTAAAAATCCATTTAATATATGGTCCCCAGATAGGGGACGTATCAGATATTAAACTGATAAGAACAGATACTACACTTGATCTTAGCCAAAAGGCCGAGAAGCGATAACCCGAACGGGCCGCGCGTTGCCCGATCCTGCCCGATACTGCTGTTCAGCCCTTGCAGCGATTCAGCCTACTTCTAGGCAATTCCATGGGGCCCTGCAGGCTCACACACTCACAGCTACACGGGAGGTGAATAAAGGCCGGAGAGGAAGCCAGACAGGATTTGCTTCTTTTGCTTGCACCACAATGCAGTGCTGAAAGAGGAGGAATCTACATAAAAACGCCTTCCTGGCAACGCCCAAATGCCCTGCTGCCATGCAGATAAACACTGGCAGCGGCAGCAAGTGCATGCCCACAGCCACCCCTTGTTCCTTCACACCTTGTATCAGCTGTAATCCAGTCCAGTCCAGTGCTGCCTGCTGAGCAGCACTGACCAACACTGCCTGGGCCCAGGCTTTTATCTCTGAGGCCCCATTATGATGTCAGAAAGCTGGCTCTGGAATCCTGAGGGCTCCACTATGACACGTGCAAAGTTCCGTCTGAACTTTATATAAGACGGTGAGGCTCAGTCAGTCACTCAGTGTTGCCTGAGAGGGCAACACTGCAACAGCCGGCCGCCAGGCTGTCTTTTTTTTGCACAGCTAGTTGCCTCCAGGAGGCCACAAGAGGGAGACAAGGGACTGCAAAATGGAAAATAGGCATCCACCAACTTTACAGACAACTTCTCCTTGCTCCAACAACCTCCATCCTTGCTCCAACAACCTCCATCCTTGCACAGTTTGTTATTCTTCTAGGTAACATAGTAACAAATCCAAATTGCTGCTCTCTTTGTAGGCAAGCAAGGCTTTGTTGCAACTGCAATTCTTACTTCTTCTTGAAATGTAGGGACGACAGTACATTCCATCACATCCATCTAGTGTACACAGGTAGGTCCATTGTGGCGGGCAGGCGAGCGGGCGGGCTGCTTTATTGGCTGTTTGCTGTTCCCCTACTCCACTCCACTATTTGACTGTTGTGCTGCATCAATCAATCAATCAATCAATCAATCAATCAATCAATCAATCAATCAATCAGTGGCTGGCTCAGGTGCAGCTCTTTAACTTACCTAAAAGGGAGGGCGGAGAGAAGACAAGGAAGGTGAATGAGGTGTTCCAATGTGAAATGCCGGAAACACAGAAACACAGACGACACACAACAAGAGGTGGCAATCTATTCATTAATTGCATTTAATCAATGAGCTCATTATCACTCATGCATTGTCCAACAGGTGTTGAAATAATGGGATTAAAAGGGGAGATCCCTTCAGAAAGACAGAAACAATAGCAAAGACAAAAAACACTTTTGGAATCTGCTTTTAGTCAACACATAAGGAAAGGGTGCACCGGTCCTGGAAATACTGCAATACCAGGTCAATGCGTGGAGTGGACAGAGCAAGCTCTATTTCCATCTCCCTGTTCTAAAAATCCATTTAATATATGGTCCCCAGATAGGGGACGTATCAGATATTAAACTGATAAGATCAGATACTACACTTGATCTTAGCCAAAAGGCCGAGAAGCGATAACCCGAACGGGCCGCGCGTTGCCCGAGCCTGCCCGATACTGCTGTTCAGCCCTTGCAGCGATTCAGCCTACTTCTAGGCAATTCCATGGGGCCCTGCAGGCTCACACACTCACAGCTACACGGGAGGTGAATAAAGGCCGGAGAGGAAGCCAGACAGGATTTGCTTCTTTTGCTTGCACCACAATGCAGTGCTGAAAGAGGAGGAATCTACATAAAAACGCCTTCCTGGCAACGCCCAAATGCCCTGCTGCCATGCAGATAAACACTGGCAGCGGCAGCAAGTGCATGCCCACAGCCACCCCTTGTTCCTTCACACCTTGTATCAGCTGTAATCCAGTCCAGTCCGGTGCTGCCTGCTGAGCAGCACTGACCAACACTGCCTGGGCCCAGGCTTTTATCTCTGAGGCCCCATTATGATGTCAGAAAGCTGGCTCTGGAATCCTGAGGGCTCCACTATGACACGTGCAAAGTTCCGTCTGAACTTTATATAAGACGGTGAGGCTCAGTCAGTCACTCAGTGTTGCCTGAGAGGGCAACACTGCAACAGCCGGCCGCCAGGCTGTCTTTTTTTTGCACAGCTAGTTGCCTCCAGGAGGCCACAAGAGGGAGACAAGGGACTGCAAAATGGAAAATAGGCATCCACCAACTTTACAGACAACTTCTCCTTGCTCCAACAACCTCCATCCTTGCTCCAACAACCTCCATCCTTGCACAGTTTGTTATTCTTCTAGGTAACATAGTAACAAATCCAAATTGCTGCTCTCTTTGTAGGCAAGCAAGGCTTTGTTGCAACTGCAATTCTTACTTCTTCTTGAAATGTAGGGACGACAGTACATTCCATCACATCCATCTAGTGTACACAGGTAGGTCCATTGTGGCGGGCAGGCGAGCGGGCGGGCTGCTTTATTGGCTGTTTGCTGTTCCCCTACTCCACTCCACTATTTGACTGTTGTGCTGCATCAATCAATCAATCAATCAATCAATCAATCAATCAATCAATCAATCAGTGGCTGGCTCAGGTGCAGCTCTTTAACTTACCTAAAAGGGAGGGCGGAGAGAAGACAAGGAAGGTGAATGAGGTGTTCCAATGTGAAATGCCGGAAACACAGAAACACAGACGACACACAACAAGAGGTGGCAATCTATTCATTAATTGCATTTAATCAATGAGCTCATTATCACTCATGCATTGTCCAACAGGTGTTGAAATAATGGGATTAAAAGGGGAGATCCCTTCAGAAAGACAGAAACAATAGCAAAGACAAAAAACACTTTTGGAATCTGCTTTTAGTCAACACATAAGGAAAGGGTGCACCGGTCCTGGAAATACTGCAATACCAGGTCAATGCGTGGAGTGGACAGAGCAAGCTCTATTTCCATCTCCCTGTTCTAAAAATCCATTTAATATATGGTCCCCAGATAGGGGACGTATCAGATATTAAACTGATAAGATCAGATACTACACTTGATCTTAGCCAAAAGGCCGAGAAGCGATAACCCGAACGGGCCGCGCGTTGCCCGAGCCTGCCCGATACTGCTGTTCAGCCCTTGCAGCGATTCAGCCTACTTCTAGGCAATTCCATGGGGCCCTGCAGGCTCACACACTCACAGCTACACGGGAGGTGAATAAAGGCCGGAGAGGAAGCCAGACAGGATTTGCTTCTTTTGCTTGCACCACAATGCAGTGCTGAAAGAGGAGGAATCTACATAAAAACGCCTTCCTGGCAACGCCCAAATGCCCTGCTGCCATGCAGATAAACACTGGCAGCGGCAGCAAGTGCATGCCCACAGCCACCCCTTGTTCCTTCACACCTTGTATCAGCTGTAATCCAGTCCAGTCCGGTGCTGCCTGCTGAGCAGCACTGACCAACACTGCCTGGGCCCAGGCTTTTATCTCTGAGGCCCCATTATGATGTCAGAAAGCTGGCTCTGGAATCCTGAGGGCTCCACTATGACACGTGCAAAGTTCCGTCTGAACTTTATATAAGACGGTGAGGCTCAGTCAGTCACTCAGTGTTGCCTGAGAGGGCAACACTGCAACAGCCGGCCGCCAGGCTGTCTTTTTTTTGCACAGCTAGTTGCCTCCAGGAGGCCACAAGAGGGAGACAAGGGACTGCAAAATGGAAAATAGGCATCCACCAACTTTACAGACAACTTCTCCTTGCTCCTACAACCTCCATCCTTGCACAGTTTGTTATTCTTCTAGGTAACATAGTAACAAATCCAAATTGCTGCTCTCTTTGTAGGCAAGCAAGGCTTTGTTGCAACTGCAATTCTTACTTCTTCTTGAAATGTAGGGACGACAGTACATTCCATCACATCCATCTAGTGTACACAGGTAGGTCCATTGTGGCGGGCAGGCGAGCGGGCGGGCTGCTTTATTGGCTGTTTGCTGTTCCCCTACTCCACTCCACTATTTGACTGTTGTGCTGCATCAATCAATCAATCAATCAATCAATCAATCAATCAATCAATCAATCAATCAATCAGTGGCTGGCTCAGGTGCAGCTCTTTAACTTACCTAAAAGGGAGGGCGGAGAGAAGACAAGGAAGGTGAATGAGGTGTTCCAATGTGAAATGCCGGAAACACAGAAACACAGACGACACACAACAAGAGGTGGCAATCTATTCATTAATTGCATTTAATCAATGAGCTCATTATCACTCATGCATTGTCCAACAGGTGTTGAAATAATGGGATTAAAAGGGGAGATCCCTTCAGAAAGACAGAAACAATAGCAAAGACAAAAAACACTTTTGGAATCTGCTTTTAGTCAACACATAAGGAAAGGGTGCACCGGTCCTGGAAATACTGCAATACCAGGTCAATGCGTGGAGTGGACAGAGCAAGCTCTATTTCCATCTCCCTGTTCTAAAAATCCATTTAATATATGGTCCCCAGATAGGGGACGTATCAGATATTAAACTGATAAGAACAGATACTACACTTGATCTTAGCCAAAAGGCCGAGAAGCGATAACCCGAACGGGCCGCGCGTTGCCCGAGCCTGCCCGATACTGCTGTTCAGCCCTTGCAGCGATTCAGCCTACTTCTAGGCAATTCCATGGGGCCCTGCAGGCTCACACACTCACAGCTACACGGGAGGTGAATAAAGGCCGGAGAGGAAGCCAGACAGGATTTGCTTCTTTTGCTTGCACCACAATGCAGTGCTGAAAGAGGAGGAATCTACATAAAAACGCCTTCCTGGCAACGCCCAAATGCCCTGCTGCCATGCAGATAAACACTGGCAGCGGCAGCAAGTGCATGCCCACAGCCACCCCTTGTTCCTTCACACCTTGTATCAGCTGTAATCCAGTCCAGTCCAGTGCTGCCTGCCTGCTGAGCAGCACTGACCAACACTGCCTGGGCCCAGGCTTTTATCTCTGAGGCCCCATTATGATGTCAGAAAGCTGGCTCTGGAATCCTGAGGGCTCCACTATGACACGTGCAAAGTTCCGTCTGAACTTTATATAAGACGGTGAGGCTCAGTCAGTCACTCAGTGTTGCCTGAGAGGGCAACACTGCAACAGCCGGCCGCCAGGCTGTCTTTTTTTTGCACAGCTAGTTGCCTCCAGGAGGCCACAAGAGGGAGACAAGGGACTGCAAAATGGAAAATAGGCATCCACCAACTTTACAGACAACTTCTCCTTGCTCCTACAACCTCCATCCTTGCACAGTTTGTTATTCTTCTAGGTAACATAGTAACAAATCCAAATTGCTGCTCTCTTTGTAGGCAAGCAAGGCTTTGTTGCAACTGCAATTCTTACTTCTTCTTGAAATGTAGGGACGACAGTACATTCCATCACATCCATCTAGTGTACACAGGTAGGTCCATTGTGGCGGGCAGGCGAGCGGGCGGGCTGCTTTATTGGCTGTTTGCTGTTCCCCTACTCCACTCCACTATTTGACTGTTGTGCTGCATCAATCAATCAATCAATCAATCAATCAATCAATCAATCAATCAATCAGTGGCTGGCTCAGGTGCAGCTCTTTAACTTACCTAAAAGGGAGGGCGGCCCTTGTTCCTTCACACCTTGTATCAGCTGTAATCCAGTCCAGTCCAGTGCTGCCTGCTGAGCAGCACTGACCAACACTGCCTGGGCCCAGGCTTTTATCTCTGAGGCCCCATTATGATGTCAGAAAGCTGGCTCTGGAATCCTGAGGGCTCCACTATGACACGTGCAAAGTTCCGTCTGAACTTTATATAAGACGGTGAGGCTCAGTCAGTCACTCAGTGTTGCCTGAGAGGGCAACACTGCAACAGCCGGCCGCCAGGCTGTCTTTTTTTTGCACAGCTAGTTGCCTCCAGGAGGCCACAAGAGGGAGACAAGGGACTGCAAAATGGAAAATAGGCATCCACCAACTTTACAGACAACTTCTCCTTGCTCCTACAACCTCCATCCTTGCACAGTTTGTTATTCTTCTAGGTAACATAGTAACAAATCCAAATTGCTGCTCTCTTTGTAGGCAAGCAAGGCTTTGTTGCAACTGCAATTCTTACTTCTTCTTGAAATGTAGGGACGACAGTACATTCCATCACATCCATCTAGTGTACACAGGTAGGTCCATTGTGGCGGGCAGGCGAGCGGGCGGGCTGCTTTATTGGCTGTTTGCTGTTCCCCTACTCCACTCCACTATTTGACTGTTGTGCTGCATCAATCAATCAATCAATCAATCAATCAATCAATCAATCAATCAATCAATCAGTGGCTGGCTCAGGTGCAGCTCTTTAACTTACCTAAAAGGGAGGGCGGAGAGAAGACAAGGAAGGTGAATGAGGTGTTCCAATGTGAAATGCCGGAAACACAGAAACACAGACGACACACAACAAGAGGTGGCAATCTATTCATTAATTGCATTTAATCAATGAGCTCATTATCACTCATGCATTGTCCAACAGGTGTTGAAATAATGGGATTAAAAGGGGAGATCCCTTCAGAAAGACAGAAACAATAGCAAAGACAAAAAACACTTTTGGAATCTGCTTTTAGTCAACACATAAGGAAAGGGTGCACCGGTCCTGGAAATACTGCAATACCAGGTCAATGCGTGGAGTGGACAGAGCAAGCTCTATTTCCATCTCCCTGTTCTAAAAATCCATTTAATATATGGTCCCCAGATAGGGGACGTATCAGATATTAAACTGATAAGAACAGATACTACACTTGATCTTAGCCAAAAGGCCGAGAAGCGATAACCCGAACGGGCCGCGCGTTGCCCGAGCCTGCCCGATACTGCTGTTCAGCCCTTGCAGCGATTCAGCCTACTTCTAGGCAATTCCATGGGGCCCTGCAGGCTCACACACTCACAGCTACACGGGAGGTGAATAAAGGCCGGAGAGGAAGCCAGACAGGATTTGCTTCTTTTGCTTGCACCACAATGCAGTGCTGAAAGAGGAGGAATCTACATAAAAACGCCTTCCTGGCAACGCCCAAATGCCCTGCTGCCATGCAGATAAACACTGGCAGCGGCAGCAAGTGCATGCCCACAGCCACCCCTTGTTCCTTCACACCTTGTATCAGCTGTAATCCAGTCCAGTCCAGTGCTGCCTGCTGAGCAGCACTGACCAACACTGCCTGGGCCCAGGCTTTTATCTCTGAGGCCCCATTATGATGTCAGAAAGCTGGCTCTGGAATCCTGAGGGCTCCACTATGACACGTGCAAAGTTCCGTCTGAACTTTATATAAGACGGTGAGGCTCAGTCAGTCACTCAGTGTTGCCTGAGAGGGCAACACTGCAACAGCCGGCCGCCAGGCTGTCTTTTTTTTGCACAGCTAGTTGCCTCCAGGAGGCCACAAGAGGGAGACAAGGGACTGCAAAATGGAAAATAGGCATCCACCAACTTTACAGACAACTTCTCCTTGCTCCTACAACCTCCATCCTTGCACAGTTTGTTATTCTTCTAGGTAACATAGTAACAAATCCAAATTGCTGCTCTCTTTGTAGGCAAGCAAGGCTTTGTTTCAACTGCAATTCTTACTTCTTCTTGAAATGTAGGGACGACAGTACATTCCATCACATCCATCTAGTGTACACAGGTAGGTCCATTGTGGCGGGCAGGCGAGCGGGCGGGCTGCTTTATTGGCTGTTTGCTGTTCCCCTACTCCACTCCACTATTTGACTGTTGTGCTGCATCAATCAATCAATCAATCAATCAATCAATCAGTGGCTGGCTCAGGTGCAGCTCTTTAACTTACCTAAAAGGGAGGGCGGAGAGAAGACAAGGAAGGTGAATGAGGTGTTCCAATGTGAAATGCCGGAAACACAGAAACACAGACGACACACAACAAGAGGTGGCAATCTATTCATTAATTGCATTTAATCAATGAGCTCATTATCACTCATGCATTGTCCAACAGGTGTTGAAATATTGGGATTAAAAGGGGAGATCCCTTCAGAAAGACAGAAACAATAGCAAAGACAAAAAACACTTTTGGAATCTGCTTTTAGTCAACACATAAGGAAAGGGTGCACCGGTCCTGGAAATACTGCAATACCAGGTCAATGCGTGGAGTGGACAGAGCAAGCTCTATTTCCATCTCCCTGTTCTAAAAATCCATTTAATATATGGTCCCCAGATAGGGGACGTATCAGATATTAAACTGATAAGAACAGATACTACACTTGATCTTAGCCAAAAGGCCGAGAAGCGATAACCCGAACGGGCCGCGCGTTGCCCGAGCCTGCCCGATACTGCTGTTCAGCCCTTGCAGCGATTCAGCCTACTTCTAGGCAATTCCATGGGGCCCTGCAGGCTCACACACTCACAGCTACACGGGAGGTGAATAAAGGCCGGAGAGGAAGCCAGACAGGATTTGCTTCTTTTGCTTGCACCACAATGCAGTGCTGAAAGAGGAGGAATCTACATAAAAACGCCTTCCTGGCAACGCCCAAATGCCCTGCTGCCATGCAGATAAACACTGGCAGCGGCAGCAAGTGCATGCCCACAGCCACCCCTTGTTCCTTCACACCTTGTATCAGCTGTAATCCAGTCCAGTCCAGTGCTGCCTGCTGAGCAGCACTGACCAACACTGCCTGGGCCCAGGCTTTTATCTCTGAGGCCCCATTATGATGTCAGAAAGCTGGCTCTGGAATCCTGAGGGCTCCACTATGACACGTGCAAAGTTCCGTCTGAACTTTATATAAGACGGTGAGGCTCAGTCAGTCACTCAGTGTTGCCTGAGAGGGCAACACTGCAACAGCCGGCCGCCAGGCTGTCTTTTTTTTGCACAGCTAGTTGCCTCCAGGAGGCCACAAGAGGGAGACAAGGGACTGCAAAATGGAAAATAGGCATCCACCAACTTTACAGACAACTTCTCCTTGCTCCTACAACCTCCATCCTTGCACAGTTTGTTATTCTTCTAGGTAACATAGTAACAAATCCAAATTGCTGCTCTCTTTGTAGGCAAGCAAGGCTTTGTTGCAACTGCAATTCTTACTTCTTCTTGAAATGTAGGGACGACAGTACATTCCATCACATCCATCTAGTGTACACAGGTAGGTCCATTGTGGCGGGCAGGCGAGCGGGCGGGCTGCTTTATTGGCTGTTTGCTGTTCCCCTACTCCACTCCACTATTTGACTGTTGTGCTGCATCAATCAATCAATCAATCAATCAATCAATCAATCAATCAATCAATCAATCAATCAATCAGTGGCTGGCTCAGGTGCAGCTCTTTAACTTACCTAAAAGGGAGGGCGGAGAGAAGACAAGGAAGGTGAATGAGGTGTTCCAATGTGAAATGCCGGAAACACAGAAACACAGACGACACACAACAAGAGGTGGCAATCTATTCATTAATTGCATTTAATCAATGAGCTCATTATCACTCATGCATTGTCCAACAGGTGTTGAAATAATGGGATTAAAAGGGGAGATCCCTTCAGAAAGACAGAAACAATAGCAAAGACAAAAAACACTTTTGGAATCTGCTTTTAGTCAACACATAAGGAAAGGGTGCACCGGTCCTGGAAATACTGCAATACCAGGTCAATGCGTGGAGTGGACAGAGCAAGCTCTATTTCCATCTCCCTGTTCTAAAAATCCATTTAATATATGGTCCCCAGATAGGGGACGTATCAGATATTAAACTGATAAGAACAGATACTACACTTGATCTTAGCCAAAAGGCCGAGAAGCGATAACCCGAACGGGCCGCGCGTTGCCCGAGCCTGCCCGATACTGCTGTTCAGCCCTTGCAGCGATTCAGCCTACTTCTAGGCAATTCCATGGGGCCCTGCAGGCTCACACACTCACAGCTACACGGGAGGTGAATAAAGGCCGGAGAGGAAGCCAGACAGGATTTGCTTCTTTTGCTTGCACCACAATGCAGTGCTGAAAGAGGAGGAATCTACATAAAAACGCCTTCCTGGCAACGCCCAAATGCCCTGCTGCCATGCAGATAAACACTGGCAGCGGCAGCAAGTGCATGCCCACAGCCACCCCTTGTTCCTTCACACCTTGTATCAGCTGTAATCCAGTCCAGTCCAGTGCTGCCTGCTGAGCAGCACTGACCAACACTGCCTGGGCCCAGGCTTTTATCTCTGAGGCCCCATTATGATGTCAGAAAGCTGGCTCTGGAATCCTGAGGGCTCCACTATGACACGTGCAAAGTTCCGTCTGAACTTTATATAAGACGGTGAGGCTCAGTCAGTCACTCAGTGTTGCCTGAGAGGGCAACACTGCAACAGCCGGCCGCCAGGCTGTCTTTTTTTTGCACAGCTAGTTGCCTCCAGGAGGCCACAAGAGGGAGACAAGGGACTGCAAAATGGAAAATAGGCATCCACCAACTTTACAGACAACTTCTCCTTGCTCCTACAACCTCCATCCTTGCACAGTTTGTTATTCTTCTAGGTAACATAGTAACAAATCCAAATTGCTGCTCTCTTTGTAGGCAAGCAAGGCTTTGTTGCAACTGCAATTCTTACTTCTTCTTGAAATGTAGGGACGACAGTACATTCCATCACATCCATCTAGTGTACACAGGTAGGTCCATTGTGGCGGGCAGGCGAGCGGGCGGGCTGCTTTATTGGCTGTTTGCTGTTCCCCTACTCCACTCCACTATTTGACTGTTGTGCTGCATCAATCAATCAATCAATCAATCAATCAATCAATCAATCAATCAATCAGTGGCTGGCTCAGGTGCAGCTCTTTAACTTACCTAAAAGGGAGGGCGGAGAGAAGACAAGGAAGGTGAATGAGGTGTTCCAATGTGAAATGCCGGAAACACAGAAACACAGACGACACACAACAAGAGGTGGCAATCTATTCATTAATTGCATTTAATCAATGAGCTCATTATCACTCATGCATTGTCCAACAGGTGTTGAAATAATGGGATTAAAAGGGGAGATCCCTTCAGAAAGACAGAAACAATAGCAAAGACAAAAAACACTTTTGGAATCTGCTTTTAGTCAACACATAAGGAAAGGGTGCACCGGTCCTGGAAATACTGCAATACCAGGTCAATGCGTGGAGTGGACAGAGCAAGCTCTATTTCCATCTCCCTGTTCTAAAAATCCATTTAATATATGGTCCCCAGATAGGGGACGTATCAGATATTAAACTGATAAGAACAGATACTACACTTGATCTTAGCCAAAAGGCCGAGAAGCGATAACCCGAACGGGCCGCGCGTTGCCCGAGCCTGCCCGATACTGCTGTTCAGCCCTTGCAGCGATTCAGCCTACTTCTAGGCAATTCCATGGGGCCCTGCAGGCTCACACACTCACAGCTACACGGGAGGTGAATAAAGGCCGGAGAGGAAGCCAGACAGGATTTGCTTCTTTTGCTTGCACCACAATGCAGTGCTGAAAGAGGAGGAATCTACATAAAAACGCCTTCCTGGCAACGCCCAAATGCCCTGCTGCCATGCAGATAAACACTGGCAGCGGCAGCAAGTGCATGCCCACAGCCACCCCTTGTTCCTTCACACCTTGGACTGCAAGGACCCATTATCCACTTTACCTGCCCAGGACCTTAACCATCCTTCTTTGAATTAACACACCAACACCTTCTTTATGCAAATGTGGAAGTGGCCACAGCTTTATTATTATTTACAACCATCGGCATGAAGACATATATATATTTATTTATTTTCTCTCCTCCTGAAATGCCGATGCTCCCTGTCTCCATCAGGCATGTAGGGTGCTACCTCCGTCTTCATCTGCCGTACTTTCCGCCAGCTGTGACATCTACGAAAAAACCAGAAAAACGCCAGAACAAGAATATAACCGTAGAAAAATTTTTTTTTTTAAAAACAAAACCAAAACCACCAGGGGAGGGAGGGCGGGTGTTTCTTCCACTGCAGCTTGAAGGTAAGAGGGCTTCCTGCTCCAAACCTCTGCCCTATATCTTCTTAACCACGCCCCTCTTACCCCTTGTTGACCAATCCTGATCCTGGGCATTATTTTAAACCGTTCCATCCTTTCTTAACCCCTTGCAGTCCCTGACACTCTCCCTAGGCGCTTCAGTGTCTACAAGACTGCAAGGACCCATTATCCACTTTACCTGCCCAGGACCTTAACCATCCTTCTTTGAATTAACACACCAACACCTTCTTTATGCAAATGTGGAAGTGGCCACAGCTTTATTATTATTTACAACCATCGGCATGAAGACATATATATATTTATTTATTTTCTCTCCTCCTGAAATGCCGATGCTCCCTGTCTCCATCAGGCATGTAGGGTGCTACCTCCGTCTTCATCTGCCGTACTTTCCGCCAAGAAGGGGGAACTGAGAAACCTACTCAGTCCCCCGACCACCCCCACCAAGCAACGCCAACCCTCTCTCGGCACCATCCAAGAGATCCAGTAAAAAGATATCGAGCCCGATATCATTCAGATGCACTCCATCCGGCGCCAGCAGATCTGCATTATCCCCCTCCAGGGATTGGTGTCGCAACCCGATCCCCCCTATAGAGCGAATGAACCGCGACACCCGCACATTAATTAACCTGCGCACTCTCTCCAACGCTGCCATATTCCTCGCTCCTCGCCACACCGTGCGCGCCACTATTTCGGACCAAACTATCACGCAACGGGCGAACAGATCCCGAAAACGCGCCAAATCAGTTCGTATGATTGACAATAACTCCGCCATTTTCACTTGGCCGATATAATTTCCACCCGCATGGATGATTAGGACAACAGGTCCGTACGTGTGCCTTGTAACTGCCACTACTTCTGGCAGTAACTGCACCCACCGTAATCCCCGGACACCTCTCCAATGGACGTCGGCCTGTGCGAGGCCCAAATTCGGACCTAATGGCCTTCGACCCGCTCGAACCGCTGCCCAGTGCACATACGAATGCCCCAAGATCCACACTTGGGGGCGCCGCAACCCTAACAAAGAAATTAAGCTACATTCCGGTCAAATGAAAATTACCGGCAGGGTTAACATAACACTCCATGTAACAGGAAGGAAAACAGGGGGGGGGGGAAGGGGAGGGGGCGACACTTTCTTATGAAAACTTCCAGCTTACACCATCTTTAAAACCAGATCAGGTCGCACATATGACTTATAGCTATTAGAGCGCCATCTACCCAGACTCATGATAGCCGCTGAATCCAAACCCAAGGCATCCGCCTCAGTTGCCGCACCTATCCTAAATGAATGTGTACCAAAATCGCCCGGCGGCAAACCTAGATACCTCAAGCCGGCCTTAAAAATCGCCTCAAATTGAAAACGCGACATCGCGGATCCATCCTGATGGATCAAGAATTGAGTCCCGGGCACTCGGACCAACACGAATTCCTGGACCCATTTTACCGGGCAATACTGCCCCCCAATCCTCCCAATCGACAGCCAAGCCCCCTTTCCTACCACATCAGTCTTTGACCTCCGCACACAGACCCTGAGAGAATCTCCCAACGTTACTACATCCGATCCGAGAAGACCACCGCTCGCACTTACTCTGTGCGGAACCAGCTCACTAACCCGTAACGCGGCAAAGAAAGCCAACGAAAACGCCGCGCCGAACAAGGACACTTCATATTCATCCCGACACACAAAACATAAAACGGCTAGAAGCCGACCCAAAAGTGAAAAAGATACTGGCCGCCTCGTGTCCCTTGAACACGCCTCTTTTTTCCACCCTTTTAAAGACTGCCGAACTACAAATTCTTTTGTAACATCTCTGCATCCCCACAATTTTAACATAAAGGCCACTCCTGCTAAAAACTTGCTCGCCGTGGCCGCACTACCCCCTTCCTGACGTATTTGTACCAAACTTGCTAACGTGACGTCCAGGTGACACCCCTCCTGTGATGGGAAGTCATTCCCCGCAATCTCCAACCACCGATCCCACGCTCTGCAATGACTCTTCCAAGTCGCCGGTACCACCGAACCCCTCAACAGTCTCATAAGTTGTCCTCGACCAGGGCCCATAAGTGAAGGGGGGGGGGACACCCCTTCTGCCAAAGCTGCCGGGTGCAATTCCCGAAACCGGGACATCTGTGAACGAGACAAAGCATCAGCCATCACATTACTGACACCCGGAACATGTTTTGCACGAAACCACACATTCAAACGCAAACACTTCAAAACCAACCGTCTTAATAAAGCTAATACCGGCAACGAACTAGACGACAACCCGTTCACCGCATGCACCACCGCCATGTTGTCTGTCCAAAATACAATCCTCTTGTTCACCATCACGCTACCCCATAACTCTATTGCAACTATAATAGGAAACAATTCCAATAGCGTTAAATTACGTAAGACTCCCAAATCACTCCAATGCAAGGGCCAAGGGGATCTACACCAACTTCGGCCCAAAATTGCTCCAAAACCATCACTTCCGGCTGCATCCGTAAATAATTCCAAATCTACATTAGACAACTCAGCGTCCTGACACACCGACCTCCCGTTAAACGAACTCAAAAAGGAATGCCAGACAAACAAATCCTTCCTCATACAAGAGGTTACCCGGATAAAATGATTTGGCTTCGAGATACCTCTAGTGGCTAAAGACAAACGCCTAGAAAAAACACGACCCATTGGAATTATACGACAAGCAAACACCAGCAATCCCATTAACGACTGTAACTGTTTTAACGTCACTTTTTTCGACCCCATGACCTGGTCAACCTGCGTCACTAGCCTTGCCAATTTATCATCCGGCAACCGAAAAATCATCCGCTCGCTATCTATTTCGATACCCAAAAATGACAAAACCGTTACAGGACCTTCCGTCTTATCCTCGGAAATAGGTACCCCGAAACGCGACATCACCTGTCGAAACACTCTCAGCAACGTGCTGCACAACCCCGACCCCCCCGGGCCCACAAAAAGAAAATCATCCAGATAATGAATGACCGAGTCACAACCAGACTCCAAACGAACTACCCACTCTAAAAATGACGCAAACATCTCAAAGTAACTGCATGATATTGAACAACCCATAGGAAGGCACATATCCACGTAAAACCCTTTGTCTAAACAACAACCCAGCAGGTGAAAACACTCCGGATGAACCGGCAGCAAACGAAAGGCCGCTTCAATATCAGATTTGGCTAACAACGCCCCTTGTCCAGCCGCCTGTACCAACCTTACTGCAACATCAAAAGACGTATACGAAACCGCCGCCTCCGCCCTAGAAATACCGTCATTAACAGAACCACCGCGAGGAAAAGAAAGGTGATGAATCAGCCTAAACTTTCCTCGTTCCTTCTTTGGAACTAAACCAAGGGGGGAAACTCGCAGATTCGTATACGGCGGCTCGCTGAATGGACCTGCCATTCTTCCTAATTCCACTTCTTTAGCTAATTTTAGCCGCGCAATGCCCACATTCTCATTGATCGACTTCAAATTGTCAGCCAATGACAATGTCGCAGAATATTCAAAAGGAATCTCAAAACCAAACGAAAACCCGTTAGTGAGCACCTCTGCTTCCCGCCTCCTGTGGTACCGCTCTAACCATGGGCCCATCTCGAGCACGTTCACCGGCGTTCTCCGCTGCGCCGGAAGGAGGTGCCTTGACCGGCTGCTTACC
Organism: Rhinoderma darwinii; assembly: GCF_050947455.1. NCBI lineage: Eukaryota > Metazoa > Chordata > Amphibia > Anura > Rhinodermatidae > Rhinoderma > Rhinoderma darwinii. Next base: position 472,397 of record NW_027461801.1, on the reverse strand, counting down.
TCTCCGGAAACACCGGAGCGCCGAATGAGCGCCCCCACAGATGGAGCATTCATGTCGAAATTTGCACGTGGCAAAGAAACGACAGTGGCCCTCATTGTAGAGCCAACAGGCACCTGTGGGCCTAGCGGCCGCAACTCCAGGGGCGGGGCCCGGCGCTGCGGCCGCACTGGGAAAGGGGCGTTGTTGCCTACTCCCTTGCGCTAAAATAAGCTGCAACCACACGTCCGTTGCCTTCGTCGCCCAACTAATCTCAGGCGACAAAGCCAAACGTCGCCGAAATTCTTCATCATATCGCCACCAGGCCGCACCACCGTGCAGCCTGTGGGCGCTGAAAATTGTGTCAAAATAGACAAACAACTCGGCCCCTTTTCCAGGGTAGCGTTGGCAAATAACATGAGCCAGTGTAGCGTAACACTGTACCCAGTTGCCAAATGTTTTTGCTACTTTTGCTTTCCTATCCGAACCTCTCTCAAAGCCCCGCTCCTTGTCGACAGTCACCTGCTCCACCGAGACCAAGGACCAAATATCCACAAATTCATTCCTCCAAATCTTGTCCTTGACCTCAGCTGACAAATGAGTCCCGAGAGGAGCGACTCCACAAAACAATGAATCTCTAAACGTCAAACTAGCTAAAGCATTCTCTTTCTCAGACGGGGGCATAGCTCCCTCTGGTGGCACAGAGGGACACGACGTTCCCTCATTCACTTTCAACCCAGCCACCACGGCTTTTAAAACAGAAATCAAATCCGCACCCGCTGCATTAGGTTTATTAAGCCATGCGTCACCGCAGGCCGACTCACCGCTCCCAGAGGTCCCACCGACTCCAGAGGGTCCTTCAGCCACTTGCCGCGGCACTGGAACCACGGCCTGCACCTCCTCCACCGGCCCGGCGGGAGGTACAACCTGGGACAGCTGCTCCTGATCCACCGACAAGCGCTGCACCTCCCGGCGTCGACTGCGTCTCTGCGGCCGTGAGGATCTCCTCGACGACCTCCTCCATGATCCGGATGATGCGGACGTCGTCGCAGACGAGGAGGAGAAACCATCGCTGGAAGACGAGGAATACCGTCGACCACGCCTCTTCCCGTCACCTGACCTGCGACGTCCATGATGGCCGTGCCGGCGATGTCCACCAGCCCGGCGTTTCCTCCCTCGCCTGGAACGCTCCCTTCTTGGACCTGCAGGAGAGAAAGATGACAAGGCAGGAGAAGGGCAAATAGCATCCAAAACACCCTCACTCCTATCTTTCCTAGCACACTCCCCCCCTGCCCCTGACCCGTGCTGACAGGGGCCCGGGGGGGACCGGAGTGGAGAAGCGACAGGCACCGCAGAAGCCCCCGCCCCCTGGCTGGGCTGCTTGCTCACCGTCCGCCTCCCCGCACCCGCCGCCATCTTCTTTTTTCGTGCGCCGCCATCTTGTGTCCTGGCTGCACTGCGCCTGCCAGGACGTCCCGCCCCTGTTCCCCCCGCCGCCAATTCTGGCTGCGTAGAGAACAGCACGGGGAAAGATGGCGCCGACCCCGGCTGCACACAGGCCCCAGAAGCAAGTCCCAGCTCCTGTGAACATGCCGCATGGTAAGCGACCATGTCGGACCAGTCGCCTGAGTCCGCCATATTCACCCCACTGTCACGATAGTCGGCCGCTGCCTCCGCGCCCGCATCAGCAGCTCGAGGCGGGTTGTACCGTGCCCGTGCCGGTTTAACAGCCGCCCTCTTACCGCCATGGGGAAGGACGCCAGCGCGACGAGTGGACGGGGGGGGAGGGGGGCACTATGTCGACCGACGAAGCACCCGTCGACATAGGCCTAGGGGACCTGCTGGGACCACCGCATGACTGTGCAGCAGTCACAGCACCCCTCATAGCAACAGGGCTAGGGCTTAGTCTAACCGGAGGGCGTGTAACGCGCTGCGGCCTACCTCGGGTAGCCGCTCCCGACTGTTCCGTGCCCCGATCAGCTCCTCGCCTCTCTCCTTCCTCCAACAGGGATTCCAGCCAGGCAGGCCCCTCTGCCGCTACCCGCTGTGCCACCTTCCGCAACAGTTCTTCTGCCATCTTCTTAACGACCACGCTCTGAATCTCCACAGCAGCAGCAAAGGTGTTTCTTCCACTGCAGCTTGAAGGTAAGAGGGCTTCCTGCTCCAAACCTCTGCCCTATATCTTCTTAACCACGCCCCTCTTACCCCTTGTTGACCAATCCTGATCCTGGGCATTATTTTAAACCGTTCCATCCTTTCTTAACCCCTTGCAGTCCCTGACACTCTCCCTAGGCGCTTCAGTGTCTACAATATCAGCTGTAATCCAGTCCAGTCCAGTGCTGCCTGCTGAGCAGCACTGACCAACACTGCCTGGGCCCAGGCTTTTATCTCTGAGGCCCCATTATGATGTCAGAAAGCTGGCTCTGGAATCCTGAGGGCTCCACTATGACACGTGCAAAGTTCCGTCTGAACTTTATATAAGACGGTGAGGCTCAGTCAGTCACTCAGTGTTGCCTGAGAGGGCAACACTGCAACAGCCGGCCGCCAGGCTGTCTTTTTTTTGCACAGCTAGTTGCCTCCAGGAGGCCACAAGAGGGAGACAAGGGACTGCAAAATGGAAAATAGGCATCCACCAACTTTACAGACAACTTCTCCTTGCTCCTACAACCTCCATCCTTGCACAGTTTGTTATTCTTCTAGGTAACATAGTAACAAATCCAAATTGCTGCTCTCTTTGTAGGCAAGCAAGGCTTTGTTGCAACTGCAATTCTTACTTCTTCTTGAAATGTAGGGACGACAGTACATTCCATCACATCCATCTAGTGTACACAGGTAGGTCCATTGTGGCGGGCAGGTGAGCGGGCGGGCTGCTTTATTGGCTGTTTGCTGTTCCCCTACTCCACTCCACTATTTGACTGTTGTGCTGCATCAATCAATCAATCAATCAATCAATCAATCAATCAATCAATCAATCAGTGGCTGGCTCAGGTGCAGCTCTTTAACTTACCTAAAAGGGAGGGCGGAGAGAAGACAAGGAAGGTGAATGAGGTGTTCCAATGTGAAATGCCGGAAACACAGAAACACAGACGACACACAACAAGAGGTGGCAATCTATTCATTAATTGCATTTAATCAATGAGCTCATTATCACTCATGCATTGTCCAACAGGTGTTGAAATAATGGGATTAAAAGGGGAGATCCCTTCAGAAAGACAGAAACAATAGCAAAGACAAAAAACACTTTTGGAATCTGCTTTTAGTCAACACATAAGGAAAGGGTGCACCGGTCCTGGAAATACTGCAATACCAGGTCAATGCGTGGAGTGGACAGAGCAAGCTCTATTTCCATCTCCCTGTTCTAAAAATCCATTTAATATATGGTCCCCAGATAGGGGACGTATCAGATATTAAACTGATAAGAACAGATACTACACTTGATCTTAGCCAAAAGGCCGAGAAGCGATAACCCGAACGGGCCGCGCGTTGCCCGAGCCTGCCCGATACTGCTGTTCAGCCCTTGCAGCGATTCAGCCTACTTCTAGGCAATTCCATGGGGCCCTGCAGGCTCACACACTCACAGCTACACGGGAGGTGAATAAAGGCCGGAGAGGAAGCCAGACAGGATTTGCTTCTTTTGCTTGCACCACAATGCAGTGCTGAAAGAGGAGGAATCTACATAAAAACGCCTTCCTGGCAACGCCCAAATGCCCTGCTGCCATGCAGATAAACACTGGCAGCGGCAGCAAGTGCATGCCCACAGCCACCCCTTGTTCCTTCACACCTTGTATCAGCTGTAATCCAGTCCAGTCCAGTGCTGCCTGCTGAGCAGCACTGACCAACACTGCCTGGGCCCAGGCTTTTATCTCTGAGGCCCCATTATGATGTCAGAAAGCTGGCTCTGGAATCCTGAGGGCTCCACTATGACACGTGCAAAGTTCCGTCTGAACTTTATATAAGACGGTGAGGCTCAGTCAGTCACTCAGTGTTGCCTGAGAGGGCAACACTGCAACAGCCGGCCGCCAGGCTGTCTTTTTTTTGCACAGCTAGTTGCCTCCAGGAGGCCACAAGAGGGAGACAAGGGACTGCAAAATGGAAAATAGGCATCCACCAACTTTACAGACAACTTCTCCTTGCTCCTACAACCTCCATCCTTGCACAGTTTGTTATTCTTCTAGGTAACATAGTAACAAATCCAAATTGCTGCTCTCTTTGTAGGCAAGCAAGGCTTTGTTGCAACTGCAATTCTTACTTCTTCTTGAAATGTAGGGACGACCGTACATTCCATCACATCCATCTAGTGTACACAGGTAGGTCCATTGTGGCGGGCAGGCGAGCGGGCGGGCTGCTTTATTGGCTGTTTGCTGTTCCCCTACTCCACTCCACTATTTGACTGTTGTGCTGCATCAATCAATCAATCAATCAATCAATCAATCAATCAATCAATCAATCAATCAATCAATCAGTGGCTGGCTCAGGTGCAGCTCTTTAACTTACCTAAAAGGGAGGGCGGAGAGAAGACAAGGAAGGTGAATGAGGTGTTCCAATGTGAAATGCCGGAAACACAGAAACACAGACGACACACAACAAGAGGTGGCAATCTATTCATTAATTGCATTTAATCAATGAGCTCATTATCACTCATGCATTGTCCAACAGGTGTTGAAATAATGGGATTAAAAGGGGAGATCCCTTCAGAAAGACAGAAACAATAGCAAAGACAAAAAACACTTTTGGAATCTGCTTTTAGTCAACACATAAGGAAAGGGTGCACCGGTCCTGGAAATACTGCAATACCAGGTCAATGCGTGGAGTGGACAGAGCAAGCTCTATTTCCATCTCCCTGTTCTAAAAATCCATTTAATATATGGTCCCCAGATAGGGGACGTATCAGATATTAAACTGATAAGAACAGATACTACACTTGATCTTAGCCAAAAGGCCGAGAAGCGATAACCCGAACGGGCCGCGCGTTGCCCGAGCCTGCCCGATACTGCTGTTCAGCCCTTGCAGCGATTCAGCCTACTTCTAGGCAATTCCATGGGGCCCTGCAGGCTCACACACTCACAGCTACACGGGAGGTGAATAAAGGCCGGAGAGGAAGCCAGACAGGATTTGCTTCTTTTGCTTGCACCACAATGCAGTGCTGAAAGAGGAGGAATCTACATAAAAACGCCTTCCTGGCAACGCCCAAATGCCCTGCTGCCATGCAGATAAACACTGGCAGCGGCAGCAAGTGCATGCCCACAGCCACCCCTTGTTCCTTCACACCTTGTATCAGCTGTAATCCAGTCCAGTCCAGTGCTGCCTGCTGAGCAGCACTGACCAACACTGCCTGGGCCCAGGCTTTTATCTCTGAGGCCCCATTATGATGTCAGAAAGCTGGCTCTGGAATCCTGAGGGCTCCACTATGACACGTGCAAAGTTCCGTCTGAACTTTATATAAGACGGTGAGGCTCAGTCAGTCACTCAGTGTTGCCTGAGAGGGCAACACTGCAACAGCCGGCCGCCAGGCTGTCTTTTTTTTGCACAGCTAGTTGCCTCCAGGAGGCCACAAGAGGGAGACAAGGGACTGCAAAATGGAAAATAGGCATCCACCAACTTTACAGACAACTTCTCCTTGCTCCTACAACCTCCATCCTTGCACAGTTTGTTATTCTTCTAGGTAACATAGTAACAAATCCAAATTGCTGCTCTCTTTGTAGGCAAGCAAGGCTTTGTTGCAACTGCAATTCTTACTTCTTCTTGAAATGTAGGGACGACAGTACATTCCATCACATCCATCTAGTGTACACAGGTAGGTCCATTGTGGCGGGCAGGCGAGCGGGCGGGCTGCTTTATTGGCTGTTTGCTGTTCCCCTACTCCACTCCACTATTTGACTGTTGTGCTGCATCAATCAATCAATCAATCAATCAATCAATCAATCAATCAATCAATCAATCAGTGGCTGGCTCAGGTGCAGCTCTTTAACTTACCTAAAAGGGAGGGCGGAGAGAAGACAAGGAAGGTGAATGAGGTGTTCCAATGTGAAATGCCGGAAACACAGAAACACAGACGACACACAACAAGAGGTGGCAATCTATTCATTAATTGCATTTAATCAATGAGCTCATTATCACTCATGCATTGTCCAACAGGTGTTGAAATAATGGGATTAAAAGGGGAGATCCCTTCAGAAAGACAGAAACAATAGCAAAGACAAAAAACACTTTTGGAATCTGCTTTTAGTCAACACATAAGGAAAGGGTGCACCGGTCCTGGAAATACTGCAATACCAGGTCAATGCGTGGAGTGGACAGAGCAAGCTCTATTTCCATCTCCCTGTTCTAAAAATCCATTTAATATATGGTCCCCAGATAGGGGACGTATCAGATATTAAACTGATAAGAACAGATACTACACTTGATCTTAGCCAAAAGGCCGAGAAGCGATAACCCGAACGGGCCGCGCGTTGCCCGAGCCTGCCCGATACTGCTGTTCAGCCCTTGCAGCGATTCAGCCTACTTCTAGGCAATTCCATGGGGCCCTGCAGGCTCACACACTCACAGCTACACGGGAGGTGAATAAAGGGCGGAGAGGAAGCCAGACAGGATTTGCTTCTTTTGCTTGCACCACAATGCAGTGCTGAAAGAGGAGGAATCTACATAAAAACGCCTTCCTGGCAACGCCCAAATGCCCTGCTGCCATGCAGATAAACACTGGCAGCGGCAGCAAGTGCATGCCCACAGCCACCCCTTGTTCCTTCACACCTTGTATCAGCTGTAATCCAGTCCAGTCCAGTGCTGCCTGCTGAGCAGCACTGACCAACACTGCCTGGGCCCAGGCTTTTATCTCTGAGGCCCCATTATGATGTCAGAAAGCTGGCTCTGGAATCCTGAGGGCTCCACTATGACACGTGCAAAGTTCCGTCTGAACTTTATATAAGACGGTGAGGCTCAGTCAGTCACTCAGTGTTGCCTGAGAGGGCAACACTGCAACAGCCGGCCGCCAGGATGTCTTTTTTTTGCACAGCTAGTTGCCTCCAGGAGGCCACAAGAGGGAGACAAGGGACTGCAAAATGGAAAATAGGCATCCACCAACTTTACAGACAACTTCTCCTTGCTCCTACAACCTCCATCCTTGCACAGTTTGTTATTCTTCTAGGTAACATAGTAACAAATCCAAATTGCTGCTCTCTTTGTAGGCAAGCAAGGCTTTGTTGCAACTGCAATTCTTACTTCTTCTTGAAATGTAGGGACGACAGTACATTCCATCACATCCATCTAGTGTACACAGGTAGGTCCATTGTGGCGGGCAGGCGAGCGGGCGGGCTGCTTTATTGGCTGTTTGCTGTTCCCCTACTCCACTCCACTATTTGACTGTTGTGCTGCATCAATCAATCAATCAATCAATCAATCAATCAATCAATCAATCAATCAATCAGTGGCTGGCTCAGGTGCAGCTCTTTAACTTACCTAAAAGGGAGGGCGGAGAGAAGACAAGGTAGGTGAATGAGGTGTTCCAATGTGAAATGCCGGAAACACAGAAACACAGACGACACACAACAAGAGGTGGCAATCTATTCATTAATTGCATTTAATCAATGAGCTCATTATCACTCATGCATTGTCCAACAGGTGTTGAAATAATGGGATTAAAAGGGGAGATCCCTTCAGAAAGACAGAAACAATAGCAAAGACAAAAAACACTTTTGGAATCTGCTTTTAGTCAACACATAAGGAAAGGGTGCTCCGGTCCTGGAAATACTGCAATACCAGGTCAATGCGTGGAGTGGACAGAGCAAGCTCTATTTCCATCTCCCTGTTCTAAAAATCCATTTAATATATGGTCCCCAGATAGGGGACGTATCAGATATTAAACTGATAAGAACAGATACTACACTTGATCTTAGCCAAAAGGCCGAGAAGCGATAACCCGAACGGGCCGCGCGTTGCCCGAGCCTGCCCGATACTGCTGTTCAGCCCTTGCAGCGATTCAGCCTACTTCTAGGCAATTCCATGGGGCCCTGCAGGCTCACACACTCACAGCTACACGGGAGGTGAATAAAGGCCGGAGAGGAAGCCAGACAGGATTTGCTTCTTTTGCTTGCACCACAATGCAGTGCTGAAAGAGGAGGAATCTACATAAAAACGCCTTCCTGGCAACGCCCAAATGCCCTGCTGCCATGCAGATAAACACTGGCAGCGGCAGCAAGTGCATGCCCACAGCCACCCCTTGTTCCTTCACACCTTGTATCAGCTGTAATCCAGTCCAGTCCAGTGCTGCCTGCTGAGCAGCACTGACCAACACTGCCTGGGCCCAGGCTTTTATCTCTGAGGCCCCATTATGATGTCAGAAAGCTGGCTCTGGAATCCTGAGGGCTCCACTATGACACGTGCAAAGTTCCGTCTGAACTTTATATAAGACGGTGAGGCTCAGTCAGTCACTCAGTGTTGCCTGAGAGGGCAACACTGCAACAGCCGGCCGCCAGGCTGTCTTTTTTTTGCACAGCTAGTTGCCTCCAGGAGGCCACAAGAGGGAGACAAGGGACTGCAAAATGGAAAATAGGCATCCACCAACTTTACAGACAACTTCTCCTTGCTCCTACAACCTCCATCCTTGCACAGTTTGTTATTCTTCTAGGTAACATAGTAACAAATCCAAATTGCTGCTCTCTTTGTAGGCAAGCAAGGCTTTGTTGCAACTGCAATTCTTACTTCTTCTTGAAATGTAGGGACGACAGTACATTCCATCACATCCATCTAGTGTACACAGGTAGGTCTATTGTGGCGGGCAGGCGAGCGGGCGGGCTGCTTTATTGGCTGTTTGCTGTTCCCCTACTCCACTCCACTATTTGACTGTTGTGCTGCATCAATCAATCAATCAATCAATCAATCAATCAATCAATCAATCAATCAGTGGCTGGCTCAGGTGCAGCTCTTTAACTTACCTAAAAGGGAGGGCGGAGAGAAGACAAGGAAGGTGAATGAGGTGTTCCAATGTGAAATGCCGGAAACACAGAAACACAGACGACACACAACAAGAGGTGGCAATCTATTCATTAATTGCATTTAATCAATGAGCTCATTATCACTCATGCATTGTCCAACAGGTGTTGAAATAATGGGATTAAAAGGGGAGATCCCTTCAGAAAGACAGAAACAATAGCAAAGACAAAAAACACTTTTGGAATCTGCTTTTAGTCAACACATAAGGAAAGGGTGCACCGGTCCTGGAAATACTGCAATACCAGGTCAATGCGTGGAGTGGACAGAGCAAGCTCTATTTCCATCTCCCTGTTCTAAAAATCCATTTAATATATGGTCCCCAGATAGGGGACGTATCAGATATTAAACTGATAAGAACAGATACTACACTTGATCTTAGCCAAAAGGCCGAGAAGCGATAACCCGAACGGGCCGCGCGTTGCCCGAGCCTGCCCGATACTGCTGTTCAGCCCTTGCAGCGATTCAGCCTACTTCTAGGCAATTCCATGGGGCCCTGCAGGCTCACACACTCACAGCTACACGGAAGGTGAATAAAGGCCGGAGAGGAAGCCAGACAGGATTTGCTTCTTTTGCTTGCACCACAATGCAGTGCTGAAAGAGGAGGAATCTACATAAAAACGCCTTCCTGGCAACGCCCAAATGCCCTGCTGCCATGCAGATAAACACTGGCAGCGGCAGCAAGTGCATGCCCACAGCCACCCCTTGTTCCTTCACACCTTGTATCAGCTGTAATCCAGTCCAGTCCAGTGCTGCCTGCTGAGCAGCACTGACCAACACTGCCTGGGCCCAGGCTTTTATCTCTGAGGCCCCATTATGATGTCAGAAAGCTGGCTCTGGAATCCTGAGGGCTCCACTATGACACGTGCAAAGTTCCGTCTGAACTTTATATAAGACGGTGAGGCTCAGTCAGTCACTCAGTGTTGCCTGAGAGGGCAACACTGCAACAGCCGGCCGCCAGGCTGTCTTTTTTTTGCACAGCTAGTTGCCTCCAGGAGGCCACAAGAGGGAGACAAGGGACTGCAAAATGGAAAATAGGCATCCACCAACTTTACAGACAACTTCTCCTTGCTCCTACAACCTCCATCCTTGCACAGTTTGTTATTCTTCTAGGTAACATAGTAACAAATCCAAATTGCTGCTCTCTTTGTAGGCAAGCAAGGCTTTGTTGCAACTGCAATTCTTACTTCTTCTTGAAATGTAGGGACGACAGTACATTCCATCACATCCATCTAGTGTACACAGGTAGGTCCATTGTGGCGGGCAGGCGAGCGGGCGGGCTGCTTTATTGGCTGTTTGCTGTTCCCCTACTCCACTCCACTATTTGACTGTTGTGCTGCATCAATCAATCAATCAATCAATCAATCAATCAATCAATCAATCAATCAATCAGTGGCTGGCTCAGGTGCAGCTCTTTAACTTACCTAAAAGGGAGGGCGGAGAGAAGACAAGGAAGGTGAATGAGGTGTTCCAATGTGAAATGCCGGAAACACAGAAACACAGACGACACACAACAAGAGGTGGCAATCTATTCATTAATTGCATTTAATCAATGAGCTCATTATCACTCATGCATTGTCCAACAGGTGTTGAAATAATGGGATTAAAAGGGGAGATCCCTTCAGAAAGACAGAAACAATAGCAAAGACAAAAAACACTTTTGGAATCTGCTTTTAGTCAACACATAAGGAAAGGGTGCACCGGTCCTGGAAATACTGCAATACCAGGTCAATGCGTGGAGTGGACAGAGCAAGCTCTATTTCCATCTCCCTGTTCTAAAAATCCATTTAATATATGGTCCCCAGATAGGGGACGTATCAGATATTAAACTGATAAGAACAGATACTACACTTGATCTTAGCCAAAAGGCCGAGAAGCGATAACCCGAACGGGCCGCGCGTTGCCCGAGCCTGCCCGATACTGCTGTTCAGCCCTTGCAGCGATTCAGCCTACTTCTAGGCAATTCCATGGGGCCCTGCAGGCTCACACACTCACAGCTACACGGGAGGTGAATAAAGGCCGGAGAGGAAGCCAGACAGGATTTGCTTCTTTTGCTTGCACCACAATGCAGTGCTGAAAGAGGAGGAATCTACATAAAAACGCCTTCCTGGCAACGCCCAAATGCCCTGCTGCCATGCAGATAAACACTGGCAGCGGCAGCAAGTGCATGCCCACAGCCACCCCTTGTTCCTTCACACCTTGTATCAGCTGTAATCCAGTCCAGTCCAGTGCTGCCTGCTGAGCAGCACTGACCAACACTGCCTGGGCCCAGGCTTTTATCTCTGAGGCCCCATTATGATGTCAGAAAGCTGGCTCTGGAATCCTGAGGGCTCCACTATGACACGTGCAAAGTTCCGTCTGAACTTTATATAAGACGGTGAGGCTCAGTCAGTCACTCAGTGTTGCCTGAGAGGGCAACACTGCAACAGCCGGCCGCCAGGCTGTCTTTTTTTTGCACAGCTAGTTGCCTCCAGGAGGCCACAAGAGGGAGACAAGGGACTGCAAAATGGAAAATAGGCATCCACCAACTTTACAGACAACTTCTCCTTGCTCCTACAACCTCCATCCTTGCACAGTTTGTTATTCTTCTAGGTAACATAGTAACAAATCCAAATTGCTGCTCTCTTTGTAGGCAAGCAAGGCTTTGTTGCAACTGCAATTCTTACTTCTTCTTGAAATGTAGGGACGACAGTACATTCCATCACATCCATCTAGTGTACACAGGTAGGTCCATTGTGGCGGGCAGGCGAGCGGGCGGGCTGCTTTATTGGCTGTTTGCTGTTCCCCTACTCCACTCCACTATTTGACTGTTGTGCTGCATCAATCAATCAATCAATCAATCAATCAATCAATCAATCAATCAATCAATCAATCAATCAATCAGTGGCTGGCTCAGGTGCAGCTCTTTAACTTACCTAAAAGGGAGGGCGGAGAGAAGACAAGGAAGGTGAATGAGGTGTTCCAATGTGAAATGCCGGAAACACAGAAACACAGACGACACACAACAAGAGGTGGCAATCTATTCATTAATTGCATTTAATCAATGAGCTCATTATCACTCATGCATTGTCCAACAGGTGTTGAAATAATGGGATTAAAAGGGGAGATCCCTTCAGAAAGACAGAAACAATAGCAAAGACAAAAAACACTTTTGGAATCTGCTTTTAGTCAACACATAAGGAAAGGGTGCACCGGTCCTGGAAATACTGCAATACCAGGTCAATGCGTGGAGTGGACAGAGCAAGCTCTATTTCCATCTCCCTGTTCTAAAAATCCATTTAATATATGGTCCCCAGATAGGGGACGTATCAGATATTAAACTGATAAGAACAGATACTACACTTGATCTTAGCCAAAAGGCCGAGAAGCGATAACCCGAACGGGCCGCGCGTTGCCCGAGCCTGCCCGATACTGCTGTTCAGCCCTTGCAGCGATTCAGCCTACTTCTAGGCAATTCCATGGGGCCCTGCAGGCTCACACACTCACAGCTACACGGGAGGTGAATAAAGGCCGGAGAGGAAGCCAGACAGGATTTGCTTCTTTTGCTTGCACCACAATGCAGTGCTGAAAGAGGAGGAATCTACATAAAAACGCCTTCCTGGCAACGCCCAAATGCCCTGCTGCCATGCAGATAAACACTGGCAGCGGCAGCAATTGCATGCCCACAGCCACCCCTTGTTCCTTCACACCTTGTATCAGCTGTAATCCAGTCCAGTCCAGTGCTGCCTGCTGAGCAGCACTGACCAACACTGCCTGGGCCCAGGCTTTTATCTCTGAGGCCCCATTATGATGTCAGAAAGCTGGCTCTGGAATCCTGAGGGCTCCACTATGACACGTGCAAAGTTCCGTCTGAACTTTATATAAGACGGTGAGGCTCAGTCAGTCACTCAGTGTTGCCTGAGAGGGCAACACTGCAACAGCCGGCCGCCAGGCTGTCTTTTTTTTGCACAGCTAGTTGCCTCCAGGAGGCCACAAGAGGGAGACAAGGGACTGCAAAATGGAAAATAGGCATCCACCAACTTTACAGACAACTTCTCCTTGCTCCTACAACCTCCATCCTTGCACAGTTTGTTATTCTTCTAGGTAACATAGTAACAAATCCAAATTGCTGCTCTCTTTGTAGGCAAGCAAGGCTTTGTTGCAACTGCAATTCTTACTTCTTCTTGAAATGTAGGGACGACAGTACATTCCATCACATCCATCTAGTGTACACAGGTAGGTCCATTGTGGCGGGCAGGCGAGCGGGCGGGCTGCTTTATTGGCTGTTTGCTGTTCCCCTACTCCACTCCACTATTTGACTGTTGTGCTGCATCAATCAATCAATCAATCAATCAATCAATCAATCAATCAATCAATCAATCAAGTGGCTGGCTCAGGTGCAGCTCTTTAACTTACCTAAAAGGGAGGGCGGAGAGAAGACAAGGAAGGTGAATGAGGTGTTCCAATGTGAAATGCCGGAAACACAGAAACACAGACGACACACAACAAGAGGTGGCAATCTATTCATTAATTGCATTTAATCAATGAGCTCATTATCACTCATGCATTGTCCAACAGGTGTTGAAATAATGGGATTAAAAGGGGAGATCCCTTCAGAAAGACAGAAACAATAGCAAAGACAAAAAACACTTTTGGAATCTGCTTTTAGTCAACACATAAGGAAAGGGTGCACCGGTCCTGGAAATACTGCAATACCAGGTCAATGCGTGGAGTGGACAGAGCAAGCTCTATTTCCATCTCCCTGTTCTAAAAATCCATTTAATATATGGTCCCCAGATAGGGGACGTATCAGATATTAAACTGATAAGAACAGATACTACACTTGATCTTAGCCAAAAGGCCGAGAAGCGATAACCCGAACGGGCCGCGCGTTGCCCGAGCCTGCCCGATACTGCTGTTCAGCCCTTGCAGCGATTCAGCCTACTTCTAGGCAATTCCATGGGGCCCTGCAGGCTCACACACTCACAGCTACACGGGAGGTGAATAAAGGCCGGAGAGGAAGCCAGACAGGATTTGCTTCTTTTGCTTGCACCACAATGCAGTGCTGAAAGAGGAGGAATCTACATAAAAACGCCTTCCTGGCAACGCCCAAATGCCCTGCTGCCATGCAGATAAACACTGGCAGCGGCAGCAAGTGCATGCCCACAGCCACCCCTTGTTCCTTCACACCTTGTATCAGCTGTAATCCAGTCCAGTCCAGTGCTGCCTGCTGAGCAGCACTGACCAACACTGCCTGGGCCCAGGCTTTTATCTCTGAGGCCCCATTATGATGTCAGAAAGCTGGCTCTGGAATCCTGAGGGCTCCACTATGACACGTGCAAAGTTCCGTCTGAACTTTATATAAGACGGTGAGGCTCAGTCAGTCACTCAGTGTTGCCTGAGAGGGCAACACTGCAACAGCCGGCCGCCAGGCTGTCTTTTTTTTGCACAGCTAGTTGCCTCCAGGAGGCCACAAGAGGGAGACAAGGGACTGCAAAATGGAAAATAGGCATCCACCAACTTTACAGACAACTTCTCCTTGCTCCTACAACCTCCATCCTTGCACAGTTTGTTATTCTTCTAGGTAACATAGTAACAAATCCAAATTGCTGCTCTCTTTGTAGGCAAGCAAGGCTTTGTTGCAACTGCAATTCTTACTTCTTCTTGAAATGTAGGGACGACAGTACATTCCATCACATCCATCTAGTGTACACAGGTAGGTCCATTGTGGCGGGCAGGCGAGCGGGCGGGCTGCTTTATTGGCTGTTTGCTGTTCCCCTACTCCACTCCACTATTTGACTGTTGTGCTGCATCAATCAATCAATCAATCAATCAATCAATCAATCAATCAATCAATCAATCAATCAGTGGCTGGCTCAGGTGCAGCTCTTTAACTTACCTAAAAGGGAGGGCGGAGAGAAGACAAGGAAGGTGAATGAGGTGTTCCAATGTGAAATGCCGGAAACACAGAAACACAGACGACACACAACAAGAGGTGGCAATCTATTCATTAATTGCATTTAATCAATGAGCTCATTATCACTCATGCATTGTCCAACAGGTGTTGAAATAATGGGATTAAAAGGGGAGATCCCTTCAGAAAGACAGAAACAATAGCAAAGACAAAAAACACTTTTGGAATCTGCTTTTAGTCAACACATAAGGAAAGGGTGCACCGGTCCTGGAAATACTGCAATACCAGGTCAATGCGTGGAGTGGACAGAGCAAGCTCTATTTCCATCTCCCTGTTCTAAAAATCCATTTAATATATGGTCCCCAGATAGGGGACGTATCAGATATTAAACTGATAAGAACAGATACTACACTTGATCTTAGCCAAAAGGCCGAGAAGCGATAACCCGAACGGGCCGCGCGTTGCCCGAGCCTGCCCGATACTGCTGTTCAGCCCTTGCAGCGATTCAGCCTACTTCTAGGCAATTCCATGGGGCCCTGCAGGCTCACACACTCACAGCTACACGGGAGGTGAATAAAGGCCGGAGAGGAAGCCAGACAGGATTTGCTTCTTTTGCTTGCACCACAATGCAGTGCTGAAAGAGGAGGAATCTACATAAAAACGCCTTCCTGGCAACGCCCAAATGCCCTGCTGCCATGCAGATAAACACTGGCAGCGGCAGCAAGTGCATGCCCACAGCCACCCCTTGTTCCTTCACACCTTGTATCAGCTGTAATCCAGTCCAGTCCAGTGCTGCCTGCTGAGCAGCACTGACCAACACTGCCTGGGCCCAGGCTTTTATCTCTGAGGCCCCATTATGATGTCAGAAAGCTGGCTCTGGAATCCTGAGGGCTCCACTATGACACGTGCAAAGTTCCGTCTGAACTTTATATAAGACGGTGAGGCTCAGTCAGTCACTCAGTGTTGCCTGAGAGGGCAACACTGCAACAGCCGGCCGCCAGGCTGTCTTTTTTTTGCACAGCTAGTTGCCTCCAGGAGGCCACAAGAGGGAGACAAGGGACTGCAAAATGGAAAATAGGCATCCACCAACTTTACAGACAACTTCTCCTTGCTCCTACAACCTCCATCCTTGCACAGTTTGTTATTCTTCTAGGTAACATAGTAACAAATCCAAATTGCTGCTCTCTTTGTAGGCAAGCAAGGCTTTGTTGCAACTGCAATTCTTACTTCTTCTTGAAATGTAGGGACGACAGTACATTCCATCACATCCATCTAGTGTACACAGGTAGGTCCATTGTGGCGGGCAGGCGAGCGGGCGGGCTGCTTTATTGGCTGTTTGCTGTTCCCCTACTCCACTCCACTATTTGACTGTTGTGCTGCATCAATCAATCAATCAATCAATCAATCAATCAATCAATCAATCAATCAATCAATCAATCAGTGGCTGGCTCAGGTGCAGCTCTTTAACTTACCTAAAAGGGAGGGCGGAGAGAAGACAAGGAAGGTGAATGAGGTGTTCCAATGTGAAATGCCGGAAACACAGAAACACAGACGACACACAACAAGAGGTGGCAATCTATTCATTAATTGCATTTAATCAATGAGCTCATTATCACTCATGCATTGTCCAACAGGTGTTGAAATAATGGGATTAAAAGGGGAGATCCCTTCAGAAAGACAGAAACAATAGCAAAGACAAAAAACACTTTTGGAATCTGCTTTTAGTCAACACATAAGGAAAGGGTGCACCGGTCCTGGAAATACTGCAATACCAGGTCAATGCGTGGAGTGGACAGAGCAAGCTCTATTTCCATCTCCCTGTTCTAAAAATCCATTTAATATATGGTCCCCAGATAGGGGACGTATCAGATATTAAACTGATAAGAACAGATACTACACTTGATCTTAGCCAAAAGGCCGAGAAGCGATAACCCGAACGGGCCGCGCGTTGCCCGAGCCTGCCCGATACTGCTGTTCAGCCCTTGCAGCGATTCAGCCTACTTCTAGGCAATTCCATGGGGCCCTGCAGGCTCACACACTCACAGCTACACGGGAGGTGAATAAAGGCCGGAGAGGAAGCCAGACAGGATTTGCTTCTTTTGCTTGCACCACAATGCAGTGCTGAAAGAGGAGGAATCTACATAAAAACGCCTTCCTGGCAACGCCCAAATGCCCTGCTGCCATGCAGATAAACACTGGCAGCGGCAGCAAGTGCATGCCCACAGCCACCCCTTGTTCCTTCACACCTTGTATCAGCTGTAATCCAGTCCAGTCCAGTGCTGCCTGCTGAGCAGCACTGACCAACACTGCCTGGGCCCAGGCTTTTATCTCTGAGGCCCCATTATGATGTCAGAAAGCTGGCTCTGGAATCCTGAGGGCTCCACTATGACACGTGCAAAGTTCCGTCTGAACTTTATATAAGACGGTGAGGCTCAGTCAGTCACTCAGTGTTGCCTGAGAGGGCAACACTGCAACAGCCGGCCGCCAGGCTGTCTTTTTTTTGCACAGCTAGTTGCCTCCAGGAGGCCACAAGAGGGAGACAAGGGACTGCAAAATGGAAAATAGGCATCCACCAACTTTACAGACAACTTCTCCTTGCTCCTACAACCTCCATCCTTGCACAGTTTGTTATTCTTCTAGGTAACATAGTAACAAATCCAAATTGCTGCTCTCTTTGTAGGCAAGCAAGGCTTTGTTGCAACTGCAATTCTTACTTCTTCTTGAAATGTAGGGACGACAGTACATTCCATCACATCCATCTAGTGTACACAGGTAGGTCCATTGTGGCGGGCAGGCGAGCGGGCGGGCTGCTTTATTGGCTGTTTGCTGTTCCCCTACTCCACTCCACTATTTGACTGTTGTGCTGCATCAATCAATCAATCAATCAATCAATCAATCAATCAATCAATCAATCAATCAAGTGGCTGGCTCAGGTGCAGCTCTTTAACTTACCTAAAAGGGAGGGCGGAGAGAAGACAAGGAAGGTGAATGAGGTGTTCCAATGTGAAATGCCGGAAACACAGAAACACAGACGACACACAACAAGAGGTGGCAATCTATTCATTAATTGCATTTAATCAATGAGCTCATTATCACTCATGCATTGTCCAACAGGTGTTGAAATAATGGGATTAAAAGGGGAGATCCCTTCAGAAAGACAGAAACAATAGCAAAGACAAAAAACACTTTTGGAATCTGCTTTTAGTCAACACATAAGGAAAGGGTGCACCGGTCCTGGAAATACTGCAATACCAGGTCAATGCGTGGAGTGGACAGAGCAAGCTCTATTTCCATCTCCCTGTTCTAAAAATCCATTTAATATATGGTCCCCAGATAGGGGACGTATCAGATATTAAACTGATAAGAACAGATACTACACTTGATCTTAGCCAAAAGGCCGAGAAGCGATAACCCGAACGGGCCGCGCGTTGCCCGAGCCTGCCCGATACTGCTGTTCAGCCCTTGCAGCGATTCAGCCTACTTCTAGGCAATTCCATGGGGCCCTGCAGGCTCACACACTCACAGCTACACGGGAGGTGAATAAAGGCCGGAGAGGAAGCCAGACAGGATTTGCTTCTTTTGCTTGCACCACAATGCAGTGCTGAAAGAGGAGGAATCTACATAAAAACGCCTTCCTGGCAACGCCCAAATGCCCTGCTGCCATGCAGATAAACACTGGCAGCGGCAGCAAGTGCATGCCCACAGCCACCCCTTGTTCCTTCACACCTTGTATCAGCTGTAATCCAGTCCAGTCCAGTGCTGCCTGCTGAGCAGCACTGACCAACACTGCCTGGGCCCAGGCTTTTATCTCTGAGGCCCCATTATGATGTCAGAAAGCTGGCTCTGGAATCCTGAGGGCTCCACTATGACACGTGCAAAGTTCCGTCTGAACTTTATATAAGACGGTGAGGCTCAGTCAGTCACTCAGTGTTGCCTGAGAGGGCAACACTGCAACAGCCGGCCGCCAGGCTGTCTTTTTTTTGCACAGCTAGTTGCCTCCAGGAGGCCACAAGAGGGAGACAAGGGACTGCAAAATGGAAAATAGGCATCCACCAACTTTACAGACAACTTCTCCTTGCTCCTACAACCTCCATCCTTGCACAGTTTGTTATTCTTCTAGGTAACATAGTAACAAATCCAAATTGCTGCTCTCTTTGTAGGCAAGCAAGGCTTTGTTGCAACTGCAATTCTTACTTCTTCTTGAAATGTAGGGACGACAGTACATTCCATCACATCCATCTAGTGTACACAGGTAGGTCCATTGTGGCGGGCAGGCGAGCGGGCGGGCTGCTTTATTGGCTGTTTGCTGTTCCCCTACTCCACTCCACTATTTGACTGTTGTGCTGCATCAATCAATCAATCAATCAATCAATCAATCAATCAATCAAGTGGCTGGCTCAGGTGCAGCTCTTTAACTTACCTAAAAGGGAGGGCGGAGAGAAGACAAGGAAGGTGAATGAGGTGTTCCAATGTGAAATGCCGGAAACACAGAAACACAGACGACACACAACAAGAGGTGGCAATCTATTCATTAATTGCATTTAATCAATGAGCTCATTATCACTCATGCATTTGTCCAACAGGTGTTGAAATAATGGGATTAAAAGGGGAGATCCCTTCAGAAAGACAGAAACAATAGCAAAGACAAAAAACACTTTTGGAATCTGCTTTTAGTCAACACATAAGGAAAGGGTGCACCGGTCCTGGAAATACTGCAATACCAGGTCAATGCGTGGAGTGGACAGAGCAAGCTCTATTTCCATCTCCCTGTTCTAAAAATCCATTTAATATATGGTCCCCAGATAGGGGACGTATCAGATATTAAACTGATAAGAACAGATACTACACTTGATCTTAGCCAAAAGGCCGAGAAGCGATAACCCGAACGGGCCGCGCGTTGCCCGAGCCTGCCCGATACTGCTGTTCAGCCCTTGCAGCGATTCAGCCTACTTCTAGGCAATTCCATGGGGCCCTGCAGGCTCACACACTCACAGCTACACGGGAGGTGAATAAAGGCCGGAGAGGAAGCCAGACAGGATTTGCTTCTTTTGCTTGCACCACAATGCAGTGCTGAAAGAGGAGGAATCTACATAAAAACGCCTTCCTGGCAACGCCCAAATGCCCTGCTGCCATGCAGATAAACACTGGCAGCGGCAGCAAGTGCATGCCCACAGCCACCCCTTGTTCCTTCACACCTTGTATCAGCTGTAATCCAGTCCAGTCCAGTGCTGCCTGCTGAGCAGCACTGACCAACACTGCCTGGGCCCAGGCTTTTATCTCTGAGGCCCCATTATGATGTCAGAAAGCTGGCTCTGGAATCCTGAGGGCTCCACTATGACACGTGCAAAGTTCCGTCTGAACTTTATATAAGACGGTGAGGCTCAGTCAGTCACTCAGTGTTGCCTGAGAGGGCAACACTGCAACAGCCGGCCGCCAGGCTGTCTTTTTTTTGCACAGCTAGTTGCCTCCAGGAGGCCACAAGAGGGAGACAAGGGACTGCAAAATGGAAAATAGGCATCCACCAACTTTACAGACAACTTCTCCTTGCTCCTACAACCTCCATCCTTGCACAGTTTGTTATTCTTCTAGGTAACATAGTAACAAATCCAAATTGCTGCTCTCTTTGTAGGCAAGCAAGGCTTTGTTGCAACTGCAATTCTTACTTCTTCTTGAAATGTAGGGACGACAGTACATTCCATCACATCCATCTAGTGTACACAGGTAGGTCCATTGTGGCGGGCAGGCGAGCGGGCGGGCTGCTTTATTGGCTGTTTGCTGTTCCCCTACTCCACTCCACTATTTGACTGTTGTGCTGCATCAATCAATCAATCAATCAATCAATCAATCAATCAATCAATCAATCAATCAATCAGTGGCTGGCTCAGGTGCAGCTCTTTAACTTACCTAAAAGGGAGGGCGGAGAGAAGACAAGGAAGGTGAATGAGGTGTTCCAATGTGAAATGCCGGAAACACAGAAACACAGACGACACACAACAAGAGGTGGCAATCTATTCATTAATTGCATTTAATCAATGAGCTCATTATCACTCATGCATTGTCCAACAGGTGTTGAAATAATGGGATTAAAAGGGGAGATCCCTTCAGAAAGACAGAAACAATAGCAAAGACAAAAAACACTTTTGGAATCTGCTTTTAGTCAACACATAAGGAAAGGGTGCACCGGTCCTGGAAATACTGCAATACCAGGTCAATGCGTGGAGTGGACAGAGCAAGCTCTATTTCCATCTCCCTGTTCTAAAAATCCATTTAATATATGGTCCCCAGATAGGGGACGTATCAGATATTAAACTGATAAGAACAGATACTACACTTGATCTTAGCCAAAAGGCCGAGAAGCGATAACCCGAACGGGCCGCGCGTTGCCCGAGCCTGCCCGATACTGCTGTTCAGCCCTTGCAGCGATTCAGCCTACTTCTAGGCAATTCCATGGGGCCCTGCAGGCTCACACACTCACAGCTACACGGGAGGTGAATAAAGGCCGGAGAGGAAGCCAGACAGGATTTGCTTCTTTTGCTTGCACCACAATGCAGTGCTGAAAGAGGAGGAATCTACATAAAAACGCCTTCCTGGCAACGCCCAAATGCCCTGCTGCCATGCAGATAAACACTGGCAGCGGCAGCAAGTGCATGCCCACAGCCACCCCTTGTTCCTTCACACCTTGTATCAGCTGTAATCCAGTCCAGTCCAGTGCTGCCTGCTGAGCAGCACTGACCAACACTGCCTGGGCCCAGGCTTTTATCTCTGAGGCCCCATTATGATGTCAGAAAGCTGGCTCTGGAATCCTGAGGGCTCCACTATGACACGTGCAAAGTTCCGTCTGAACTTTATATAAGACGGTGAGGCTCAGTCAGTCACTCAGTGTTGCCTGAGAGGGCAACACTGCAACAGCCGGCCGCGAGGCTGTCTTTTTTTTGCACAGCTAGTTGCCTCCAGGAGGCCACAAGAGGGAGACAAGGGACTGCAAAATGGAAAATAGGCATCCACCAACTTTACAGACAACTTCTCCTTGCTCCTACAACCTCCATCCTTGCACAGTTTGTTATTCTTCTAGGTAACATAGTAACAAATCCAAATTGCTGCTCTCTTTGTAGGCAAGCAAGGCTTTGTTGCAACTGCAATTCTTACTTCTTCTTGAAATGTAGGGACGACAGTACATTCCATCACATCCATCTAGTGTACACAGGTAGGTCCATTGTGGCGGGCAGGCGAGCGGGCGGGCTGCTTTATTGGCTGTTTGCTGTTCCCCTACTCCACTCCACTATTTGACTGTTGTGCTGCATCAATCAATCAATCAATCAATCAATCAATCAATCAATCAATCAATCAATCAATCAATCAGTGGCTGGCTCAGGTGCAGCTCTTTAACTTACCTAAAAGGGAGGGCGGAGAGAAGACAAGGAAGGTGAATGAGGTGTTCCAATGTGAAATGCCGGAAACACAGAAACACAGACGACACACAACAAGAGGTGGCAATCTATTCATTAATTGCATTTAATCAATGAGCTCATTATCACTCATGCATTGTCCAACAGGTGTTGAAATAATGGGATTAAAAGGGGAGATCCCTTCAGAAAGAACAGAAACAATAGCAAAGACAAAAAACACTTTTGGAATCTGCTTTTAGTCAACACATAAGGAAAGGGTGCACCGGTCCTGGAAATACTGCAATACCAGGTCAATGCGTGGAGTGGACAGAGCAAGCTCTATTTCCATCTCCCTGTTCTAAAAATCCATTTAATATATGGTCCCCAGATAGGGGACGTATCAGATATTAAACTGATAAGAACAGATACTACACTTGATCTTAGCCAAAAGGCCGAGAAGCGATAACCCGAACGGGCCGCGCGTTGCCCGAGCCTGCCCGATACTGCTGTTCAGCCCTTGCAGCGATTCAGCCTACTTCTAGGCAATTCCATGGGGCCCTGCAGGCTCACACACTCACAGCTACACGGGAGGTGAATAAAGGCCGGAGAGGAAGCCAGACAGGATTTGCTTCTTTTGCTTGCACCACAATGCAGTGCTGAAAGAGGAGGAATCTACATAAAAACGCCTTCCTGGCAACGCCCAAATGCCCTGCTGCCATGCAGATAAACACTGGCAGCGGCAGCAAGTGCATGCCCACAGCCACCCCTTGTTCCTTCACACCTTGTATCAGCTGTAATCCAGTCCAGTCCAGTGCTGCCTGCTGAGCAGCACTGACCAACAACCAACACTGCCTGGGCCCAGGCTTTTATCTCTGAGGCCCCATTATGATGTCAGAAAGCTGGCTCTGGAATCCTGAGGGCTCCACTATGACACGTGCAAAGTTCCGTCTGAACTTTATATAAGACGGTGAGGCTCAGTCAGTCACTCAGTGTTGCCTGAGAGGGCAACACTGCAACAGCCGGCCGCCAGGCTGTCTTTTTTTTGCACAGCTAGTTGCCTCCAGGAGGCCACAAGAGGGAGACAAGGGACTGCAAAATGGAAAATAGGCATCCACCAACTTTACAGACAACTTCTCCTTGCTCCTACAACCTCCATCCTTGCACAGTTTGTTATTCTTCTAGGTAACATAGTAACAAATCCAAATTGCTGCTCTCTTTGTAGGCAAGCAAGGCTTTGTTGCAACTGCAATTCTTACTTCTTCTTGAAATGTAGGGACGACAGTACATTCCATCACATCCATCTAGTGTACACAGGTAGGTCCATTGTGGCGGGCAGGCGAGCGGGCGGGCTGCTTTATTGGCTGCTGTTCCCCTACTCCACTCCACTATTTGACTGTTGTGCTGCATCAATCAATCAATCAATCAATCAATCAATCAATCAATCAATCAATCAATCAGTGGCTGGCTCAGGTGCAGCTCTTTAACTTACCTAAAAGGGAGGGCGGAGAGAAGACAAGGAAGGTGAATGAGGTGTTCCAATGTGAAATGCCGGAAACACAGAAACACAGACGACACACAACAAGAGGTGGCAATCTATTCATTAATTGCATTTAATCAATGAGCTCATTATCACTCATGCATTGTCCAACAGGTGTTGAAATAATGGGATTAAAAGGGGAGATCCCTTCAGAAAGACAGAAACAATAGCAAAGACAAAAAACACTTTTGGAATCTGCTTTTAGTCAACACATAAAGGAAAGGGTGCACCGGTCCTGGAAATACTGCAATACCAGGTCAATGCGTGGAGTGGACAGAGCAAGCTCTATTTCCATCTCCCTGTTCTAAAAATCCATTTAATATATGGTCCCCAGATAGGGGACGTATCAGATATTAAACTGATAAGAACAGATACTACACTTGATCTTAGCCAAAAGGCCGAGAAGCGATAACCCGAACGGGCCGCGCGTTGCCCGAGCCTGCCCGATACTGCTGTTCAGCCCTTGCAGCGATTCAGCCTACTTCTAGGCAATTCCATGGGGCCCTGCAGGCTCACACACTCACAGCTACACGGGAGGTGAATAAAGGCCGGAGAGGAAGCCAGACAGGATTTGCTTCTTTTGCTTGCACCACAATGCAGTGCTGAAAGAGGAGGAATCTACATAAAAACGCCTTCCTGGCAACGCCCAAATGCCCTGCTGCCATGCAGATAAACACTGGCAGCGGCAGCAAGTGCATGCCCACAGCCACCCCTTGTTCCTTCACACCTTGTATCAGCTGTAATCCAGTCCAGTCCAGTGCTGCCTGCTGAGCAGCACTGACCAACACTGCCTGGGCCCAGGCTTTTATCTCTGAGGCCCCATTATGATGTCAGAAAGCTGGCTCTGGAATCCTGAGGGCTCCACTATGACACGTGCAAAGTTCCGTCTGAACTTTATATAAGACGGTGAGGCTCAGTCAGTCACTCAGTGTTGCCTGAGAGGGCAACACTGCAACAGCCGGCCGCCAGGCTGTCTTTTTTTTGCACAGCTAGTTGCCTCCAGGAGGCCACAAGAGGGAGACAAGGGACTGCAAAATGGAAAATAGGCATCCACCAACTTTACAGACAACTTCTCCTTGCTCCTACAACCTCCATCCTTGCACAGTTTGTTATTCTTCTAGGTAACATAGTAACAAATCCAAATTGCTGCTCTCTTTGTAGGCAAGCAAGGCTTTGTTGCAACTGCAATTCTTACTTCTTCTTGAAATGTAGGGACGACAGTACATTCCATCACATCCATCTAGTGTACACAGGTAGGTCCATTTTGGCGGGCAGGCGAGCGGGCGGGCTGCTTTATTGGCTGTTTGCTGTTCCCCTACTCCACTCCACTATTTGACTGTTGTGCTGCATCAATCAATCAATCAATCAATCAATCAATCAATCAATCAATCAATCAATCAGTGGCTGGCTCAGGTGCAGCTCTTTAACTTACCTAAAAGGGAGGGCGGAGAGAAGACAAGGAAGGTGAATGAGGTGTTCCAATGTGAAATGCCGGAAACACAGAAACACAGACGACACACAACAAGAGGTGGCAATCTATTCATTAATTGCATTTAATCAATGAGCTCATTATCACTCATGCATTGTCCAACAGGTGTTGAAATAATGGGATTAAAAGGGGAGATCCCTTCAGAAAGACAGAAACAATAGCAAAGACAAAAAACACTTTTGGAATCTGCTTTTAGTCAACACATAAGGAAAGGGTGCACCGGTCCTGGAAATACTGCAATACCAGGTCAATGCGTGGAGTGGACAGAGCAAGCTCTATTTCCATCTCCCTGTTCTAAAAATCCATTTAATATATGGTCCCCAGATAGGGGACGTATCAGATATTAAACTGATAAGAACAGATACTACACTTGATCTTAGCCAAAAGGCCGAGAAGCGATAACCCGAACGGGCCGCGCGTTGCCCGAGCCTGCCCGATACTGCTGTTCAGCCCTTGCAGCGATTCAGCCTACTTCTAGGCAATTCCATGGGGCCCTGCAGGCTCACACACTCACAGCTACACGGGAGGTGAATAAAGGCCGGAGAGGAAGCCAGACAGGATTTGCTTCTTTTGCTTGCACCACAATGCAGTGCTGAAAGAGGAGGAATCTACATAAAAACGCCTTCCTGGCAACGCCCAAATGCCCTGCTGCCATGCAGATAAACACTGGCAGCGGCAGCAAGTGCATGCCCACAGCCACCCCTTGTTCCTTCACACCTTGTATCAGCTGTAATCCAGTCCAGTCCAGTGCTGCCTGCTGAGCAGCACTGACCAACACTGCCTGGGCCCAGGCTTTTATCTCTGAGGCCCCATTATGATGTCAGAAAGCTGGCTCTGGAATCCTGAGGGCTCCACTATGACACGTGCAAAGTTCCGTCTGAACTTTATATAAGACGCAGTCAGTCACTCAGTGTTGCCTGAGAGGGCAACACTGCAACAGCCGGCCGCCAGGCTGTCTTTTTTTTGCACAGCTAGTTGCCTCCAGGAGGCCACAAGAGGGAGACAAGGGACTGCAAAATGGAAAATAGGCATCCACCAACTTTACAGACAACTTCTCCTTGCTCCTACAACCTCCATCCTTGCACAGTTTGTTATTCTTCTAGGTAACATAGTAACAAATCCAAATTGCTGCTCTCTTTGTAGGCAAGCAAGGCTTTGTTGCAACTGCAATTCTTACTTCTTCTTGAAATGTAGGGACGATAGTACATTCCATCACATCCATCTAGTGTACACAGGTAGGTCCATTGTGGCGGGCAGGCGAGCGGGCGGGCTGCTTTATTGGCTGTTTGCTGTTCCCCTACTCCACTCCACTATTTGACTGTTGTGCTGCATCAATCAATCAATCAATCAATCAATCAATCAATCAATCAATCAATCAATCAGTGGCTGGCTCAGGTGCAGCTCTTTAACTTACCTAAAAGGGAGGGCGGAGAGAAGACAAGGAAGGTGAATGAGCTGTTCCAATGTGAAATGCCGGAAACACAGAAACACAGACGACACACAACAAGAGGTGGCAATCTATTCATTAATTGCATTTAATCAATGAGCTCATTATCACTCATGCATTGTCCAACAGGTGTTGAAATAATGGGATTAAAAGGGGAGATCCCTTCAGAAAGACAGAAACAATAGCAAAGACAAAAAACACTTTTGGAATCTGCTTTTAGTCAACACATAAGGAAAGGGTGCACCGGTCCTGGAAATACTGCAATACCAGGTCAATGCGTGGAGTGGACAGAGCAAGCTCTATTTCCATCTCCCTGTTCTAAAAATCCATTTAATATATGGTCCCCAGATAGGGGACGTATCAGATATTAAACTGATAAGAACAGATACTACACTTGATCTTAGCCAAAAGGCCGAGAAGCGATAACCCGAACGGGCCGCGCGTTGCCCGAGCCTGCCCGATACTGCTGTTCAGCCCTTGCAGCGATTCAGCCTACTTCTAGGCAATTCCATGGGGCCCTGCAGGCTCACACACTCACAGCTACACGGGAGGTGAATAAAGGCCGGAGAGGAAGCCAGACAGGATTTGCTTCTTTTGCTTGCACCACAATGCAGTGCTGAAAGAGGAGGAATCTACATAAAAACGCCTTCCTGGCAACGCCCAAATGCCCTGCTGCCATGCAGATAAACACTGGCAGCGGCAGCAAGTGCATGCCCACAGCCACCCCTTGTTCCTTCACACCTTGTATCAGCTGTAATCCAGTCCAGTCCAGTGCTGCCTGCTGAGCAGCACTGACCAACACTGCCTGGGCCCAGGCTTTTATCTCTGAGGCCCCATTATGATGTCAGAAAGCTGGCTCTGGAATCCTGAGGGCTCCACTATGACACGTGCAAAGTTCCGTCTGAACTTTATATAAGACGGTGAGGCTCAGTCAGTCACTCAGTGTTGCCTGAGAGGGCAACACTGCAACAGCCGGCCGCCAGGCTGTCTTTTTTTTGCACAGCTAGTTGCCTCCAGGAGGCCACAAGAGGGAGACAAGGGACTGCAAAATGGAAAATAGGCATCCACCAACTTTACAGACAACTTCTCCTTGCTCCTACAACCTCCATCCTTGCACAGTTTGTTATTCTTCTAGGTAACATAGTAACAAATCCAAATTGCTGCTCTCTTTGTAGGCAAGCAAGGCTTTGTTGCAACTGCAATTCTTACTTCTTCTTGAAATGTAGGGACGACAGTACATTCCATCACATCCATCTAGTGTACACAGGTAGGTCCATTGTGGCGGGCAGGCGAGCGGGCGGGCTGCTTTATTGGCTGTTTGCTGTTCCCCTACTCCACTCCACTATTTGACTGTTGTGCTGCATCAATCAATCAATCAATCAATCAATCAATCAATCAATCAGTGGCTGGCTCAGGTGCAGCTCTTTAACTTACCTAAAAGGGAGGGCGGAGAGAAGACAAGGAAGGTGAATGAGGTGTTCCAATGTGAAATGCCGGAAACACAGAAACACAGACGACACACAACAAGAGGTGGCAATCTATTCATTAATTGCATTTAATCAATGAGCTCATTATCACTCATGCATTGTCCAACAGGTGTTGAAATAATGGGATTAAAAGGGGAGATCCCTTCAGAAAGACAGAAACAATAGCAAAGACAAAAAACACTTTTGGAATCTGCTTTTAGTCAACACATAAGGAAAGGGTGCACCGGTCCTGGAAATACTGCAATACCAGGTCAATGCGTGGAGTGGACAGAGCAAGCTCTATTTCCATCTCCCTGTTCTAAAAATCCATTTAATATATGGTCCCCAGATAGGGGACGTATCAGATATTAAACTGATAAGAACAGATACTACACTTGATCTTAGCCAAAAGGCCGAGAAGCGATAACCCGAACGGGCCGCGCGTTGCCCGAGCCTGCCCGATACTGCTGTTCAGCCCTTGCAGCGATTCAGCCTACTTCTAGGCAATTCCATGGGGCCCTGCAGGCTCACACACTCACAGCTACACGGGAGGTGAATAAAGGCCGGAGAGGAAGCCAGACAGGATTTGCTTCTTTTGCTTGCACCACAATGCAGTGCTGAAAGAGGAGGAATCTACATAAAAACGCCTTCCTGGCAACGCCCAAATGCCCTGCTGCCATGCAGATAAACACTGGCAGCGGCAGCAAGTGCATGCCCACAGCCACCCCTTGTTCCTTCACACCTTGTATCAGCTGTAATCCAGTCCAGTCCAGTGCTGCCTGCTGAGCAGCACTGACCAACACTGCCTGGGCCCAGGCTTTTATCTCTGAGGCCCCATTATGATGTCAGAAAGCTGGCTCTGGAATCCTGAGGGCTCCACTATGACACGTGCAAAGTTCCGTCTGAACTTTATATAAGAAGGTGAGGCTCAGTCAGTCACTCAGTGTTGCCTGAGAGGGCAACACTGCAACAGCCGGCCGCCAGGCTGTCTTTTTTTTGCACAGCTAGTTGCCTCCAGGAGGCCACAAGAGGGAGACAAGGGACTGCAAAATGGAAAATAGGCATCCACCAACTTTACAGACAACTTCTCCTTGCTCCTACAACCTCCATCCTTGCACAGTTTGTTATTCTTCTAGGTAACATAGTAACAAATCCAAATTGCTGCTCTCTTTGTAGGCAAGCAAGGCTTTGTTGCAACTGCAATTCTTACTTCTTCTTGAAATGTAGGGACGACAGTACATTCCATCACATCCATCTAGTGTACACAGGTAGGTCCATTGTGGCGGGCAGGCGAGCGGGCGGGCTGCTTTATTGGCTGTTTGCTGTTCCCCTACTCCACTCCACTATTTGACTGTTGTGCTGCATCAATCAATCAATCAATCAATCAATCAATCAATCAATCAATCAATCAGTGGCTGGCTCAGGTGCAGCTCTTTA
This sequence comes from Rhinoderma darwinii, assembly GCF_050947455.1. NCBI lineage: Eukaryota > Metazoa > Chordata > Amphibia > Anura > Rhinodermatidae > Rhinoderma > Rhinoderma darwinii. Next base: position 442,785 of record NW_027461801.1, on the reverse strand, counting down.
ACTTACCTAAAAGGGAGGGCGGAGAGAAGACAAGGAAGGTGAATGAGGTGTTCCAATGTGAAATGCCGGAAACACAGAAACACAGACGACACACAACAAGAGGTGGCAATCTATTCATTAATTGCATTTAATCAATGAGCTCATTATCACTCATGCATTGTCCAACAGGTGTTGAAATAATGGGATTAAAAGGGGAGATCCCTTCAGAAAGACAGAAACAATAGCAAAGACAAAAAACACTTTTGGAATCTGCTTTTAGTCAACACATAAGGAAAGGGTGCACCGGTCCTGGAAATACTGCAATACCAGGTCAATGCGTGGAGTGGACAGAGCAAGCTCTATTTCCATCTCCCTGTTCTAAAAATCCATTTAATATATGGTCCCCAGATAGGGGACGTATCAGATATTAAACTGATAAGAACAGATACTACACTTGATCTTAGCCAAAAGGCCGAGAAGCGATAACCCGAACGGGCCGCGCGTTGCCCGAGCCTGCCCGATACTGCTGTTCAGCCCTTGCAGCGATTCAGCCTACTTCTAGGCAATTCCATGGGGCCCTGCAGGCTCACACACTCACAGCTACACGGGAGGTGAATAAAGGCCGGAGAGGAAGCCAGACAGGATTTGCTTCTTTTGCTTGCACCACAATGCAGTGCTGAAAGAGGAGGAATCTACATAAAAACGCCTTCCTGGCAACGCCCAAATGCCCTGCTGCCATGCAGATAAACACTGGCAGCGGCAGCAAGTGCATGCCCACAGCCACCCCTTGTTCCTTCACACCTTGTATCAGCTGTAATCCAGTCCAGTCCAGTGCTGCCTGCTGAGCAGCACTGACCAACACTGCCTGGGCCCAGGCTTTTATCTCTGAGGCCCCATTATGATGTCAGAAAGCTGGCTCTGGAATCCTGAGGGCTCCACTATGACACGTGCAAAGTTCCGTCTGAACTTTATATAAGACGGTGAGGCTCAGTCAGTCACTCAGTGTTGCCTGAGAGGGCAACACTGCAACAGCCGGCCGCCAGGCTGTCTTTTTTTTGCACAGCTAGTTGCCTCCAGGAGGCCACAAGAGGGAGACAAGGGACTGCAAAATGGAAAATAGGCATCCACCAACTTTACAGACAACTTCTCCTTGCTCCTACAACCTCCATCCTTGCACAGTTTGTTATTCTTCTAGGTAACATAGTAACAAATCCAAATTGCTGCTCTCTTTGTAGGCAAGCAAGGCTTTGTTGCAACTGCAATTCTTACTTCTTCTTGAAATGTAGGGACGACAGTACATTCCATCACATCCATCTAGTGTACACAGGTAGGTCCATTGTGGCGGGCAGGCGAGCGGGCGGGCTGCTTTATTGGCTGTTTGCTGTTCCCCTACTCCACTCCACTATTTGACTGTTGTGCTGCATCAATCAATCAATCAATCAATCAATCAATCAATCAATCAATCAATCAGTGGCTGGCTCAGGTGCAGCTCTTTAACTTACCTAAAAGGGAGGGCGGAGAGAAGACAAGGAAGGTGAATGAGGTGTTCCAATGTGAAATGCCGGAAACACAGAAACACAGACGACACACAACAGAGGTGGCAATCTATTCATTAATTGCATTTAATCAATGAGCTCATTATCACTCATGCATTGTCCAACAGGTGTTGAAATAATGGGATTAAAAGGGGAGATCCCTTCAGAAAGACAGAAACAATAGCAAAGACAAAAAACACTTTTGGAATCTGCTTTTAGTCAACACATAAGGAAAGGGTGCACCGGTCCTGGAAATACTGCAATACCAGGTCAATGCGTGGAGTGGACAGAGCAAGCTCTATTTCCATCTCCCTGTTCTAAAAATCCATTTAATATATGGTCCCCAGATAGGGGACGTATCAGATATTAAACTGATAAGAACAGATACTACACTTGATCTTAGCCAAAAGGCCGAGAAGCGATAACCCGAACGGGCCGCGCGTTGCCCGAGCCTGCCCGATACTGCTGTTCAGCCCTTGCAGCGATTCAGCCTACTTCTAGGCAATTCCATGGGGCCCTGCAGGCTCACACACTCACAGCTACACGGGAGGTGAATAAAGGCCGGAGAGGAAGCCAGACATGACCTGCCTAGGTAGAGTCGTGTGTTAACCTTAAACCATACTATCCCCCATCCCCATTTAGTAACGACACATGACACCGAGGTTGGATGTGAAATGGCCACAGCAGCCGTTTATTAATTTCACAGTTTTATAAAAACAATTTAAATCCGAAACATTCGGATAACTAGTTAGGAATCCACCAGAGAATTCCTCCTAATAATTCACATGACCCAACATGGGTCAGAATCATAAATAACAATTAAACGTTAACATTAACCCGAGCAGAGGAAGTCCTTGAAGCCCCTTCAGATGTTCCTTTCAAGAACACACCGAATTAGCCATCTGCAAACCACTAATTACCTCCAGCCGTAAACCAGCTCGGAAGCACCGTTCACCTCTGCAGATGGCTCCAACCACTAGAAGTCCACTTCAAGGGGATAACACCCGATGAAGCCCTCAAGTGATATACCGACCACTAGAAGTCCACTTCAAAGGGATAACACCCGATGAAGCCTTCAAGTGACATACCTTCTACCAGAAGACCACTTCAAAGGGATAACACCCGATGAAGTCTTCAACCATGTACCTTTTTTGGGGGACGCATACCCCCGATGCGACCCCCCCACCATTTTGTACTGACTGGCCTCAAGGACTCCCCCCGCCAGCTGCCATGACAACAGAACCTACTCCGGAAAAAAGAAAAACATGTTAAATAAGCACACAAAATAAAACACAACGCTCATAGCCAGACGTACATAAGACCTAAGGAGTAACAAAACAAGGGTGGGAGGGTGGGAGCTTTGCTTACTGTGTGTTACTCCTCCCGCTGCTTCCGGCTCAATGCCGAGAAACAGCGGGAAGCGCAGTAACGGCCCCCCCGCCCCCCTTAACTCCTCCCCGTCCCTCCTTCAGCTCCTTCAACTTTCCCTGACCTCGTAACATTAACCCTTTCCCTACCAGGACGGTCATGTCGGCTTCCCTTAAGCCTGCAGCTGCGTCCAGCCTCTTCTTGACCTGCCTAGGTAGAGTCGTGTGTTAACCTTAAACCATACTATCCCCCATCCCCATTTAGTAACGACACATGACACCGAGGTTGGATGTGAAATGGCCACAGCAGCCGTTTATTAATTTCACAGTTTTATAAAAACAATTTAAATCCGAAACATTCGGATAACTAGTTAGGAATCCACCAGAGAATTCCTCCTAATAATTCACATGACCCAACATGGGTCAGAATCATAAATAACAATTAAACGTTAACATTAACCCGAGCAGAGGAAGTCCTTGAAGCCCCTTCAGATGTTCCTTTCAAGAACACACCGAATTAGCCATCTGCAAACCACTAATTACCTCCAGCCGTAAACCAGCTCGGAAGCACCGTTCACCTCTGCAGATGGCTCCAACCACTAGAAGTCCACTTCAAGGGGATAACACCCGATGAAGCCCTCAAGTGATATACCGACCACTAGAAGTCCACTTCAAAGGGATAACACCCGATGAAGCCTTCAAGTGACATACCTTCTACCAGAAGACCACTTCAAAGGGATAACACCCGATGAAGTCTTCAACCATGTACCTTTTTTGGGGGACGCATACCCCCGATGCGACCCCCCCACCATTTTGTACTGACTGGCCTCAAGGACTCCCCCCGCCACCGCGAAACAGGCCTTGACCACCTTAAGCCTGTGAGTTCCTCCACACCACCACCGCCCTTTCTATGCCTTCTGCTATAGCCAAGCTCCAAATATCAATGCCAACCTCGGTCAGATGAACCCCGTCACTCCTCCAGAAATTCCCCAATCCTGACTCCAAATCCCTATGCCTCACGCAAATGCCCCCGTTCTTCGCCACAAAACGGGACACCGCCCGGTTAACTTTTATCCGAGCCTTATTGACTCTCTCCACCGATCTAGCTAACCGCCAATGCTTCCTTGGGACTATGTCCGACCACACTACCACCAACTTGGGATAAGATACCCACAAACACAACAAATCATGTTTGATATCCCGCACCAACTCACGAAAAGGGCGGACTCCTAAGTCATTCCCACCCACGTGCAACACTAAAACCTCCGGAACCCTATCGAGCCGCACATATGTCTGGAATTCCGCCAACACCCTGTTCCACGACATACCTCTAAACCCCAGCCAATGCACAACCGCATCCTGTCGCGGAATGCGCAACTGGCGACCATCCGGGCGGACGTCCGCCCTCAAAGCCCCCCAGTGCACGTACGAATGACCCATCAACCACACCAGACAAGGAGGCGAATCTGAAACGGAAAACACAGTTAGGCACCACCATATAACATTTGCAAGCATAACAACAAAATTACAACATATGGGGGCGGACATAAGACTTAAACCTTTTAGACTCCCAACGACCAATACGCCTCACCCCCTCATCATCCAACCCCCAGCGCCCTGCTTCCGTTGCTGCGCCAATCCGGAAGGAATGAGATGAATATGAGCCTGCTGCAACCCCAACCGCCGTCAAACATTTTTTAAAAACAGCTCCAAACTGAAACCTGGACAAGAACGACCCGTCCACATGACGTAACAAAGGCAAATCTGGAGACCCCCTGTTTTTTGTAAAACCCCGCATGCACTCTACTGGGCACATGACCGACCCCGGGAGAGCGAACAAAACTATCAGTTTTCCCTTCCCTAATTGGTCAGTTTTTGATCTACGCAACCATACCTCCAACCGATCTGCAAAAAGGCTCACCTCCCCAGATCTCAGCCCCCCTGCCTGTTTAGTACTTGGCGACACCAACTCACCTACTCTAAATGCTCCGAAGAACGCCAACGAGAAAGCCAACCGAAACAAATCCATCTCATCTGAAGAACGACATACCGATGCCAATGAACCGCCCAACAAGCCCAGCAAAGCAAACGACACCGGCCTTCTACTATCCGCCTCCACCCTACCTCTGCGCAACCCCTTCAAAGCCTGCGATACCAGAAATTCCTTCGATACATCCCGCAAGCCCCGCAACTTAAGCCCAAACGCCACCGCGGATATAAACCGGTTCACCTTCGCTACTGAAAACCCCCCCTCCCAGGCATCCCCTAACCAATACAAAAGTGCCACCAACCTGTCTCTATCCGTATTGACATCACCCAACTCTCTTACCCACTCCTCCCACTGCCTCCAACAAGCAGCATAAGCCCTCCACGTCGTGCGCGCCAAAGACCTTTGTAACAGCTGCTCTACGGGACCGATACCAGATCCCATAGATGATCCGGACACGCCAAACCGAGACGTTCCGCTCCCGGGGCCAATTCCCGAAACCGGTCCCACTGCGAGCGAGAAAGAGCATCAGCAACACAATTCCGTACACCCGGGACATGCACCGCCACCACCCACGCGTTCAGCGACAAACACACCAACACTAAATGTCGCAACAATTGAACTACCGGAGGAGAGGACGCCGTGATGTTATTAATGGCAAGCACCACCCCCATGTTGTCGCAGTAAAAACGGACCTTCTTATCCCTGAGCCTGTCCCCCCAAATGGTAGCCGCCACCACGATGGGAAACAGCTCGAGCAGGGCCAGATTCCGCGTCAATCCACTGGACACCCAGCTAGCCGGCCATTGACCTGCGCACCACGGACCCCCCCCGTAAGCTCCAAAGCCACCCGCCCCAGCCGCATCCGTGAAAATATTCAGATCACTCGTATCCTGCGCTGGGGCCATCCATAGCGAGCGACCATTGTACTGGCCCAAGAAGTCATCCCAAACCTGAAGATCAGCTCGGTGCTCCTCCTTGAGCCTCACAAAATGATGCGGCGCCCGCACTCCCGCCGTTGCCGCCGCCAACCTTCTACCAAACACCCTCCCCATCGGCATAATCCGGCAGGCGAAATTCAACTTCCCCAGCAGCGACTGAAGCTCCCTCAGCGACATTTTCTTCCTTCTACAAGCCCGTCGCACCTCCAGCCTCAAAGCACCCAACTTATCCGCCGGGAGCCGACACTCCATTGCCACCGAGTCAATTTCGATTCCCAAGAAAGAAATCGTCGCTACCGGGCCCTCCGTTTTTTCCGGCGCCAAAGGGATCCCAAAATCCCTCGCCACCTTCTGCAGGGCATGAAGCAAGTTACCGCAAACCGGCGAACCCCCGGGGCCAACGCACAAAAATCATCTAAGTAATGGATCAACGAATCGACCCCGGATACTCCCCTCGTTACCCACTCCACGAAGCTACTAAACGCCTCGAAGTATGCACAAGAAAGAGAACACCCCATCGGAAGGCACCGATCCACGTAAAAGGCCCCATTCCAAAAACAACCCAACAGCCGTTGGCTTTCTGGGTGGACCGGCAACAACCTGAACGCCGCCTCGATGTCGGTTTTTGCTAGCAGCGCCCCCGGACCCGCAGCCCGCACTAACCCCACCGCCTTATCGAATGAGGTATAAACTACGGAACACAACTCGTGATCAATCCCGTCATTTACCGACGAACCTTTGGGATACGATAAATGTTGAATCAAACGAAACTTTCCGGGCTCGCGTTTAGGGACAATACCCAAAGGGGACACAACTAAATCTTTTACCGGCGACTCCACAAATGGCCCCGACATGCGCCCCAACGAAACTTCTTTTAACAACTTTTCCGACACGACTTCCGCATGCAAGTAAGCCGATTTTAAATTTCTCCGCGTAACCGGAACCTCATAAGGAGGCGGAGGAATAACAAAACCAACACTAAACCCTTCATAAAGCAACTTAGCTGCCGCCCTATCCGGATACTCATTTAGATAAGGGGCCATCCTTTCCACCCTCACCGGCGACACCCCCTTGACCAGCCCCGTGCTGGTTCCCGGACCTCTTTTTCCGCAGACATTTTGCCGCCCCGTGTGATGCACCATTACACTCGGAGCACACGTGCTTGAACTTGCACGTGGCCCCAAACTTGCACTGGCCTTCATTGAATTGCCAGCAAAACCCCGCCTTTCCCCCGCCGCTTGGTCCACTCTGACTAGTCTGGCCTCCCTGGCCACCGCTCCCGGGAAAGGGCTGCCTAACCGGAGCCGTAACCCGTAACCAGAGAGCAATATCCTTCTGGTCCCACCGAATCGCCGGCCGAACCGCCTTCCGCTGACGGAATTGCTCATCATATCGCAGCCACGCCTGACCCCCATACGCCCTATGAGCCTCCCCAATAGCATCAAAATAACAAAATAACGCCGAACAATTTTCCGGCGCCTTTTCCCCTATCACACTAGCCAATATGGCGAACGCCTGCGACCAATTAACGAACGTCTGCGGGATAAGCCTATACCGCCGCCGTTCCTCCTCGTCCTTTTTACTCTCATCCCGCTTGCTCTTATCCAAATTGAATTTAGCCAGCGGCAAGAGAGAAAAAATTTCAACGTATTCATCTTTCCAGATCCGATCACGCACCTCCTGCTTTAAATGCGCCCCCAACGGACCCTCAAAACAAACATACACCTCCCCCCGAGCACGATCGTCCATGCGCACTCGATCGCCGTCCTTCTGTGCCTCAGTCTGCACCGACACCGCGACCGCCTCTCTAACCGCCACCACAGGACGCGCCTGCAACGATCCCACGTCCCTGGGGCCTTCCCAAACTACCGCAGGGGACACTTCCGTTACAACCGGCGCCGCGGCCCTATCAAGGCGCCCCACCAGCTCCCGTAAGCAACCCACTAAATCTGCCAAACCCGCTCCGTCGCGTCCGCCCGCGCCACTACCGGCCCCCGATGCTATGCTAGCAGCCCCCCCGCCGACACCCGACATAAAAATCGCTGGATAAGACAATAATGGAGTTATACACTCACCGGGCTGCACAGGCGCTGTGTTCCCGTCAGCCGGACCATCCTGACCTCGACGATAGACGTCCAGTTCACCTTCCTCCAGTTCTTCTCTCGCCGACGACTGTCCCTCCCAACGACATCTTCGGAAAGGGGATGAGGACGCGCTGACCGATGGGCCGGCAACCTGCCGCCCGACCGCCGGGACCCAGACTTCCGACCGGACCTGTTGCCTCGACGTCGCTGCAGATCTAGTCGTCCGTCTAGACGATCCTGACGAAGCCTGCCCCCTGGCCGGAACATCACCATGCGGGGCGGCCGTACCTTGCTCTCGACATCTTCCATCTGATGGGGGAGGGGTGACAGGGAGCCCGGCCTGCGACTCCCTGCTTACCGCCGGACCCCGTCGCGGCCTGGGATTCCTGCCAGGACGCAGGGCCTGGGAAGGGGCGGTCCTCCCAGCTGCCTGGCCTGCAGCGTCCGGGATCGGGCTCCCTCTGCGACGCCGTGTCCGCGGGACTACCTCCGGACTAAGGCGCTCTGGAGGTCGGGACCGCCGAGAGGGACGGGTCGACACAGCCTGCATCGCCGTCACCCCTGCCACCGCTCTCTGCCTGCCCAGCGCAGGAGCGGTTGTTGCCGACTCCCCCCCCCCGCCGCCATAGCCATGCTCGTAGGGGGGCCGGGGGAGGGGAGCCTGTCCCTTACAACACAAACAGAAAAAATGGGACATAAAGATCATCAAAACCACAAAAAAGGCCATACTCACTAGGTAGGTGGGTGGGTGAAAACCCGTTCCCATCAGGACGCAGACGGGTCAAAGAATGCTGCAGAAGGAGTGTGCATTAAGTAGTGATAGCCCCTCCCACTAGTCTTGAGGGGAGTGGCGGACTAAGTGCTCAAAGGTGTGCGATAAATGAGTGTCAGTGTAGTGCTAGGGTGTGAATGGATGGTAAAAAATAAATATGTATGTATGAAAGTGTGTAATAATGTAAAAAAAAAAAAAAAAAAAAAAATAAATAAATAAATAAATAAATGTGATAAATAGGGGTCAGTGCTGTGAATAGTACATGGGGTGTCAGTACTATGTGTAATACGTGGAGGGATAATGTGCTGGTCGTCAGGCATGGCGTATCTTGCCGAATAACAGCCTATTTGTAACGCCGCTAGTGTTAGCTAAAGCGGGCTGCTCTGCATTCCAAACCAAACGCCAGCACATCATGCCCTCCCAGCATATAAGACCCGGCTGCGTCCTGAAAAAAAGTGTAGTATACGTAGTAAGAAATATCCATGAAACATGGGGTATTAGTTGTTATTTTGGCCAAAATACGCAAAGCTCGCAACCCAACGTCAAGGGTCCCCAGTGCCTTGCGAGTCCCTAACCAGAACTTTTCGTTCCTAATTTAAAAACACAAACAGAAAAAATGGGACATAAAGATCATCAAAACCACAAAAAAGGCCATACTCACTAGGTAGGTGGGTGGGTGAAAACCCGTTCCCATCAGGACGCAGACGGGTCAAAGAATGCTGCAGAAGGAGTGTGCATTAAGTAGTGATAGCCCCTCCCACTAGTCTTGAGGGGAGTGGCGGACTAAGTGCTCAAAGGTGTGCGATAAATGAGTGTCAGTGTAGTGCTAGGGTGTGAATGGATGGTAAAAAATAAATATGTATGTATGAAAGTGTGTAATAATGTAAAAAAAAAAAAAAAAAAAAAAATAAATAAATAAATAAATAAATAAATAAATGTGATAAATAGGGGTCAGTGCTGTGAATAGTACATGGGGTGTCAGTACTATGTGTAATACGTGGAGGGATAATGTGCTGGTCGTCAGGCATGGCGTATCTTGCCGAATAACAGCCTATTTGTAACGCCGCTAGTGTTAGCTAAAGCGGGCTGCTCTGCATTCCAAACCAAACGCCAGCACATCATGCCCTCCCAGCATATAAGACCCGGCTGCGTCCTGAAAAAAAGTGTAGTATACGTAGTAAGAAATATCCATGAAACATGGGGTATTAGTTGTTATTTTGGCCAAAATACGCAAAGCTCGCAACCCAACGTCAAGGGTCCCCAGTGCCTTGCGAGTCCCTAACCAGAACTTTTCGTTCCTAATTTAAAAACACAAACAGAAAAAATGGGACATAAAGATCATCAAAACCACAAAAAAGGCCATACTCACTAGGTAGGTGGGTGGGTGAAAACCCGTTCCCATCAGGACGCAGACGGGTCAAAGAATGCTGCAGAAGGAGTGTGCATTAAGTAGTGATAGCCCCTCCCACTAGTCTTGAGGGGAGTGGCGGACTAAGTGCTCAAAGGTGTGCGATAAATGAGTGTCAGTGTAGTGCTAGGGTGTGAATGGATGGTAAAAAATAAATATGTATGTATGAAAGTGTGTAATAATGTAAAAAAAAAAAAAAAAAAAAAAATAAATAAATAAATAAATGTGATAAATAGGGGTCAGTGCTGTGAATAGTACATGGGGTGTCAGTACTATGTGTAATACGTGGAGGGATAATGTGCTGGTCGTCAGGCATGGCGTATCTTGCCGAATAACAGCCTATTTGTAACGCCGCTAGTGTTAGCTAAAGCGGGCTGCTCTGCATTCCAAACCAAACGCCAGCACATCATGCCCTCCCAGCATATAAGACCCGGCTGCGTCCTGAAAAAAAGTGTAGTATACGTAGTAAGAAATATCCATGAAACATGGGGTATTAGTTGTTATTTTGGCCAAAATACGCAAAGCTCGCAACCCAACGTCAAGGGTCCCCAGTGCCTTGCGAGTCCCTAACCAGAACTTTTCGTTCCTAATTTAAAAACACAAACAGAAAAAATGGGACATAAAGATCATCAAAACCACAAAAAAGGCCATACTCACTAGGTAGGTGGGTGGGTGAAAACCCGTTCCCATCAGGACGCAGACGGGTCAAAGAATGCTGCAGAAGGAGTGTGCATTAAGTAGTGATAGCCCCTCCCACTAGTCTTGAGGGGAGTGGCGGACTAAGTGCTCAAAGGTGTGCGATAAATGAGTGTCAGTGTAGTGCTAGGGTGTGAATGGATGGTAAAAAATAAATATGTATGTATGAAAGTGTGTAATAATGTAAAAAAAAAAAAAAAAAATAAATAAATAAATAAATAAATGTGATAAATAGGGGTCAGTGCTGTGAATAGTACATGGGGTGTCAGTACTATGTGTAATACGTGGAGGGATAATGTGCTGGTCGTCAGGCATGGCGTATCTTGCCGAATAACAGCCTATTTGTAACGCCGCTAGTGTTAGCTAAAGCGGGCTGCTCTGCATTCCAAACCAAACGCCAGCACATCATGCCCTCCCAGCATATAAGACCCGGCTGCGTCCTGAAAAAAAGTGTAGTATACGTAGTAAGAAATATCCATGAAACATGGGGTATTAGTTGTTATTTTGGCCAAAATACGCAAAGCTCGCAACCCAACGTCAAGGGTCCCCAGTGCCTTGCGAGTCCCTAACCAGAACTTTTCGTTCCTAATTTAAAAACACAAACAGAAAAAATGGGACATAAAGATCATCAAAACCACAAAAAAGGCCATACTCACTAGGTAGGTGGGTGGGTGAAAACCCGTTCCCATCAGGACGCAGACGGGTCAAAGAATGCTGCAGAAGGAGTGTGCATTAAGTAGTGATAGCCCCTCCCACTAGTCTTGAGGGGAGTGGCGGACTAAGTGCTCAAAGGTGTGCGATAAATGAGTGTCAGTGTAGTGCTAGGGTGTGAATGGATGGTAAAAAATAAATATGTATGTATGAAAGTGTGTAATAATGTAAAAAAAAAATAAAAAATAAATAAATAAATAAATAAATGTGATAAATAGGGGTCAGTGCTGTGAATAGTACATGGGGTGTCAGTACTATGTGTAATACGTGGAGGGATAATGTGCTGGTCGTCAGGCATGGCGTATCTTGCCGAATAACAGCCTATTTGTAACGCCGCTAGTGTTAGCTAAAGCGGGCTGCTCTGCATTCCAAACCAAACGCCAGCACATCATGCCCTCCCAGCATATAAGACCCGGCTGCGTCCTGAAAAAAAGTGTAGTATACGTAGTAAGAAATATCCATGAAACATGGGGTATTAGTTGTTATTTTGGCCAAAATACGCAAAGCTCGCAACCCAACGTCAAGGGTCCCCAGTGCCTTGCGAGTCCCTAACCAGAACTTTTCGTTCCTAATTTAAAAACACAAACAGAAAAAATGGGACATAAAGATCATCAAAACCACAAAAAAGGCCATACTCACTAGGTAGGTGGGTGGGTGAAAACCCGTTCCCATCAGGACGCAGACGGGTCAAAGAATGCTGCAGAAGGAGTGTGCATTAAGTAGTGATAGCCCCTCCCACTAGTCTTGAGGGGAGTGGCGGACTAAGTGCTCAAAGGTGTGCGATAAATGAGTGTCAGTGTAGTGCTAGGGTGTGAATGGATGGTAAAAAATAAATATGTATGTATGAAAGTGTGTAATAATGTAAAAAAAAAAATAAATAAATAAATAAATAAATAAATGTGATAAATAGGGGTCAGTGCTGTGAATAGTACATGGGGTGTCAGTACTATGTGTAATACGTGGAGGGATAATGTGCTGGTCGTCAGGCATGGCGTATCTTGCCGAATAACAGCCTATTTGTAACGCCGCTAGTGTTAGCTAAAGCGGGCTGCTCTGCATTCCAAACCAAACGCCAGCACATCATGCCCTCCCAGCATATAAGACCCGGCTGCGTCCTGAAAAAAAGTGTAGTATACGTAGTAAGAAATATCCATGAAACATGGGGTATTAGTTGTTATTTTGGCCAAAATACGCAAAGCTCGCAACCCAACGTCAAGGGTCCCCAGTGCCTTGCGAGTCCCTAACCAGAACTTTTCGTTCCTAATTTAAAAACACAAACAGAAAAAATGGGACATAAAGATCATCAAAACCACAAAAAAGGCCATACTCACTAGGTAGGTGGGTGGGTGAAAACCCGTTCCCATCAGGACGCAGACGGGTCAAAGAATGCTGCAGAAGGAGTGTGCATTAAGTAGTGATAGCCCCTCCCACTAGTCTTGAGGGGAGTGGCGGACTAAGTGCTCAAAGGTGTGCGATAAATGAGTGTCAGTGTAGTGCTAGGGTGTGAATGGATGGTAAAAAATAAATATGTATGTATGAAAGTGTGTAATAATGTAAAAAAAAAAAAAAAATAAATAAATAAATAAATAAATGTGATAAATAGGGGTCAGTGCTGTGAATAGTACATGGGGTGTCAGTACTATGTGTAATACGTGGAGGGATAATGTGCTGGTCGTCAGGCATGGCGTATCTTGCCGAATAACAGCCTATTTGTAACGCCGCTAGTGTTAGCTAAAGCGGGCTGCTCTGCATTCCAAACCAAACGCCAGCACATCATGCCCTCCCAGCATATAAGACCCGGCTGCGTCCTGAAAAAAAGTGTAGTATACGTAGTAAGAAATATCCATGAAACATGGGGTATTAGTTGTTATTTTGGCCAAAATACGCAAAGCTCGCAACCCAACGTCAAGGGTCCCCAGTGCCTTGCGAGTCCCTAACCAGAACTTTTCGTTCCTAATTTAAAAACACAAACAGAAAAAATGGGACATAAAGATCATCAAAACCACAAAAAAGGCCATACTCACTAGGTAGGTGGGTGGGTGAAAACCCGTTCCCATCAGGACGCAGACGGGTCAAAGAATGCTGCAGAAGGAGTGTGCATTAAGTAGTGATAGCCCCTCCCACTAGTCTTGAGGGGAGTGGCGGACTAAGTGCTCAAAGGTGTGCGATAAATGAGTGTCAGTGTAGTGCTAGGGTGTGAATGGATGGTAAAAAATAAATATGTATGTATGAAAGTGTGTAATAATGTAAAAAAAAAAAAAAAAATAAATAAATAAATAAATAAATGTGATAAATAGGGGTCAGTGCTGTGAATAGTACATGGGGTGTCAGTACTATGTGTAATACGTGGAGGGATAATGTGCTGGTCGTCAGGCATGGCGTATCTTGCCGAATAACAGCCTATTTGTAACGCCGCTAGTGTTAGCTAAAGCGGGCTGCTCTGCATTCCAAACCAAACGCCAGCACATCATGCCCTCCCAGCATATAAGACCCGGCTGCGTCCTGAAAAAAAGTGTAGTATACGTAGTAAGAAATATCCATGAAACATGGGGTATTAGTTGTTATTTTGGCCAAAATACGCAAAGCTCGCAACCCAACGTCAAGGGTCCCCAGTGCCTTGCGAGTCCCTAACCAGAACTGACGACCAGCACATTATCCCTCCACGTATTACACATAGTACTGACACCCCATGTACTATTCACAGCACTGACCCCTATTTATCACATTTATTTATTTATTTATTTATTTATTTATTTTTTTTTTTTTTTTTTTTTTTTTTTTTTTTTTTTACATTATTACACACTTTCATACATACATATTTATTTTTTACCATCCATTCACACCCTAGCACTACACTGACACTCATTTATCGCACACCTTTGAGCACTTAGTCCGCCACTCCCCTCAAGACTAGTGGGAGGGGCTATCACTACTTAATGCACACTCCTTCTGCAGCATTCTTTGACCCGTCTGCGTCCTGATGGGAACGGGTTTTCACCCACCCACCTACCTAGTGAGTATGGCCTTTTTTGTGGTTTTGATGATCTTTATGTCCCATTTTTTCTGTTTGTGTTTTTAAATTAGGAACGAAAAGTTCTGGTTAGGGACTCGCAAGGCACTGGGGACCCTTGACGTTGGGTTGCGAGCTTTGCGTATTTTGGCCAAAATAACAACTAATACCCCATGTTTCATGGATATTTCTTACTACGTATACTACACTTTTTTTCAGGACGCAGCCGGGTCTTATATGCTGGGAGGGCATGATGTGCTGGCGTTTGGTTTGGAATGCAGAGCAGCCCGCTTTAGCTAACACTAGCGGCGTTACAAATAGGCTGTTATTCGGCAAGATACGCCATGCCTGACGACCAGCACATTATCCCTCCACGTATTACACATAGTACTGACACCCCATGTACTATTCACAGCACTGACCCCTATTTATCACATTTATTTATTTATTTATTTATTTTTTTTTTTTTTTTTACATTATTACACACTTTCATACATACATATTTATTTTTTACCATCCATTCACACCCTAGCACTACACTGACACTCATTTATCGCACACCTTTGAGCACTTAGTCCGCCACTCCCCTCAAGACTAGTGGGAGGGGCTATCACTACTTAATGCACACTCCTTCTGCAGCATTCTTTGACCCGTCTGCGTCCTGATGGGAACGGGTTTTCACCCACCCACCTACCTAGTGAGTATGGCCTTTTTTGTGGTTTTGATGATCTTTATGTCCCATTTTTTCTGTTTGTGTTTTTAAATTAGGAACGAAAAGTTCTGGTTAGGGACTCGCAAGGCACTGGGGACCCTTGACGTTGGGTTGCGAGCTTTGCGTATTTTGGCCAAAATAACAACTAATACCCCATGTTTCATGGATATTTCTTACTACGTATACTACACTTTTTTTCAGGACGCAGCCGGGTCTTATATGCTGGGAGGGCATGATGTGCTGGCGTTTGGTTTGGAATGCAGAGCAGCCCGCTTTAGCTAACACTAGCGGCGTTACAAATAGGCTGTTATTCGGCAAGATACGCCATGCCTGACGACCAGCACATTATCCCTCCACGTATTACACATAGTACTGACACCCCATGTACTATTCACAGCACTGACCCCTATTTATCACATTTATTTATTTATTTATTTTTTTTTTTTTTTTACATTATTACACACTTTCATACATACATATTTATTTTTTACCATCCATTCACACCCTAGCACTACACTGACACTCATTTATCGCACACCTTTGAGCACTTAGTCCGCCACTCCCCTCAAGACTAGTGGGAGGGGCTATCACTACTTAATGCACACTCCTTCTGCAGCATTCTTTGACCCGTCTGCGTCCTGATGGGAACGGGTTCCCACCCACCTACCTAGTGAGTATGGCCTTTTTTGTGGTTTTGATGATCTTTATGTCCCATTTTTTCTGTTTGTGTTTTTAAATTAGGAACGAAAAGTTCTGGTTAGGGACTCGCAAGGCACTGGGGACCCTTGACGTTGGGTTGCGAGCTTTGCGTATTTTGGCCAAAATAACAACTAATACCCCATGTTTCATGGATATTTCTTACTACGTATACTACACTTTTTTTCAGGACGCAGCCGGGTCTTATATGCTGGGAGGGCATGATGTGCTGGCGTTTGGTTTGGAATGCAGAGCAGCCCGCTTTAGCTAACACTAGCGGCGTTACAAATAGGCTGTTATTCGGCAAGATACGCCATGCCTGACGACCAGCACATTATCCCTCCACGTATTACACATAGTACTGACACCCCATGTACTATTCACAGCACTGACCCCTATTTATCACATTTATTTATTTATTTATTTATTTTTTTTTTTTTTTTTTTTTTTTTTTTACATTATTACACACTTTCATACATACATATTTATTTTTTACCATCCATTCACACCCTAGCACTACACTGACACTCATTTATCGCACACCTTTGAGCACTTAGTCCGCCACTCCCCTCAAGACTAGTGGGAGGGGCTATCACTACTTAATGCACACTCCTTCTGCAGCATTCTTTGACCCGTCTGCGTCCTGATGGGAACGGGTTTTCACCCACCCACCTACCTAGTGAGTATGGCCTTTTTTGTGGTTTTGATGATCTTTATGTCCCATTTTTTCTGTTTGTGTTTTTAAATTAGGAACGAAAAGTTCTGGTTAGGGACTCGCAAGGCACTGGGGACCCTTGACGTTGGGTTGCGAGCTTTGCGTATTTTGGCCAAAATAACAACTAATACCCCATGTTTCATGGATATTTCTTACTACGTATACTACACTTTTTTTCAGGACGCAGCCGGGTCTTATATGCTGGGAGGGCATGATGTGCTGGCGTTTGGTTTGGAATGCAGAGCAGCCCGCTTTAGCTAACACTAGCGGCGTTACAAATAGGCTGTTATTCGGCAAGATACGCCATGCCTGACGACCAGCACATTATCCCTCCACGTATTACACATAGTACTGACACCCCATGTACTATTCACAGCACTGACCCCTATTTATCACATTTATTTATTTTTTTTTTTTTTTTTTTTTTTTTTTTTTTACATTATTACACACTTTCATACATACATATTTATTTTTTACCATCCATTCACACCCTAGCACTACACTGACACTCATTTATCGCACACCTTTGAGCACTTAGTCCGCCACTCCCCTCAAGACTAGTGGGAGGGGCTATCACTACTTAATGCACACTCCTTCTGCAGCATTCTTTGACCCGTCTGCGTCCTGATGGGAACGGGTTTTCACCCACCCACCTACCTAGTGAGTATGGCCTTTTTTGTGGTTTTGATGATCTTTATGTCCCATTTTTTCTGTTTGTGTTTTTAAATTAGGAACGAAAAGTTCTGGTTAGGGACTCGCAAGGCACTGGGGACCCTTGACGTTGGGTTGCGAGCTTTGCGTATTTTGGCCAAAATAACAACTA
Organism: Rhinoderma darwinii; assembly: GCF_050947455.1. NCBI lineage: Eukaryota > Metazoa > Chordata > Amphibia > Anura > Rhinodermatidae > Rhinoderma > Rhinoderma darwinii. The sequence goes on along the minus strand of NW_027461801.1, from coordinate 425,349 downwards.
ATACCCCATGTTTCATGGATATTTCTTACTACGTATACTACACTTTTTTTCAGGACGCAGCCGGGTCTTATATGCTGGGAGGGCATGATGTGCTGGCGTTTGGTTTGGAATGCAGAGCAGCCCGCTTTAGCTAACACTAGCGGCGTTACAAATAGGCTGTTATTCGGCAAGATACGCCATGCCTGACGACCAGCACATTATCCCTCCACGTATTACACATAGTACTGACACCCCATGTACTATTCACAGCACTGACCCCTATTTATCACATTTATTTATTTATTTATTTATTTATTTTTTTTTTTTTTTTTTTTTTTTTTTTTACATTATTACACACTTTCATACATACATATTTATTTTTTACCATCCATTCACACCCTAGCACTACACTGACACTCATTTATCGCACACCTTTGAGCACTTAGTCCGCCACTCCCCTCAAGACTAGTGGGAGGGGCTATCACTACTTAATGCACACTCCTTCTGCAGCATTCTTTGACCCGTCTGCGTCCTGATGGGAACGGGTTTTCACCCACCCACCTACCTAGTGAGTATGGCCTTTTTTGTGGTTTTGATGATCTTTATGTCCCATTTTTTCTGTTTGTGTTTTTAAATTAGGAACGAAAAGTTCTGGTTAGGGACTCGCAAGGCACTGGGGACCCTTGACGTTGGGTTGCGAGCTTTGCGTATTTTGGCCAAAATAACAACTAATACCCCATGTTTCATGGATATTTCTTACTACGTATACTACACTTTTTTTCAGGACGCAGCCGGGTCTTATATGCTGGGAGGGCATGATGTGCTGGCGTTTGGTTTGGAATGCAGAGCAGCCCGCTTTAGCTAACACTAGCGGCGTTACAAATAGGCTGTTATTCGGCAAGATACGCCATGCCTGACGACCAGCACATTATCCCTCCACGTATTACACATAGTACTGACACCCCATGTACTATTCACAGCACTGACCCCTATTTATCACATTTATTTATTTATTTATTTATTTTTTTTTTTTTTTTTTACATTATTACACACTTTCATACATACATATTTATTTTTTACCATCCATTCACACCCTAGCACTACACTGACACTCATTTATCGCACACCTTTGAGCACTTAGTCCGCCACTCCCCTCAAGACTAGTGGGAGGGGCTATCACTACTTAATGCACACTCCTTCTGCAGCATTCTTTGACCCGTCTGCGTCCTGATGGGAACGGGTTTTCACCCACCCACCTACCTAGTGAGTATGGCCTTTTTTGTGGTTTTGATGATCTTTATGTCCCATTTTTTCTGTTTGTGTTTTTAAATTAGGAACGAAAAGTTCTGGTTAGGGACTCGCAAGGCACTGGGGACCCTTGACGTTGGGTTGCGAGCTTTGCGTATTTTGGCCAAAATAACAACTAATACCCCATGTTTCATGGATATTTCTTACTACGTATACTACACTTTTTTTCAGGACGCAGCCGGGTCTTATATGCTGGGAGGGCATGATGTGCTGGCGTTTGGTTTGGAATGCAGAGCAGCCCGCTTTAGCTAACACTAGCGGCGTTACAAATAGGCTGTTATTCGGCAAGATACGCCATGCCTGACGACCAGCACATTATCCCTCCACGTATTACACATAGTACTGACACCCCATGTACTATTCACAGCACTGACCCCTATTTATCACATTTATTTATTTATTTATTTATATTTTTTTTTTTTTTTTTTTTTACATTATTACACACTTTCATACATACATATTTATTTTTTACCATCCATTCACACCCTAGCACTACACTGACACTCATTTATCGCACACCTTTGAGCACTTAGTCCGCCACTCCCCTCAAGACTAGTGGGAGGGGCTATCACTACTTAATGCACACTCCTTCTGCAGCATTCTTTGACCCGTCTGCGTCCTGATGGGAACGGGTTTTCACCCACCCACCTACCTAGTGAGTATGGCCTTTTTTGTGGTTTTGATGTCCCTTACAACAGACCCCGAACGCCGTGCCCGACGTGGCGAAACGGCGTCCGGGATCCGCGTTAATGCAGCCACGGTCTCCTCCAGCCATCCGGGACCGTGGTGCACAGCAGCGGCGCGCAGCCGCTCTAAAATCAAGGCCTCTGCCATTACTAAAAAACCGGGCAACGGGGAGCTTTGCTTACTGTGTGTTACTCCTCCCGCTGCTTCCGGCTCAATGCCGAGAAACAGCGGGAAGCGCAGTAACGGCCCCCCCGCCCCCCTTAACTCCTCCCCGTCCCTCCTTCAGCTCCTTCAACTTTCCCTGACCTCGTAACATTAACCCTTTCCCTACCAGGACGGTCATGTCGGCTTCCCTTAAGCCTGCAGCTGCGTCCAGCCTCTTCTGGATTTGCTTCTTTTGCTTGCACCACAATGCAGTGCTGAAAGAGGAGGAATCTACATAAAAACGCCTTCCTGGCAACGCCCAAATGCCCTGCTGCCATGCAGATAAACACTGGCAGCGGCAGCAAGTGCATGCCCACAGCCACCCCTTGTTCCTTCACACCTTGTATCAGCTGTAATCCAGTCCAGTCCAGTGCTGCCTGCTGAGCAGCACTGACCAACACTGCCTGGGCCCAGGCTTTTATCTCTGAGGCCCCATTATGATGTCAGAAAGCTGGCTCTGGAATCCTGAGGGCTCCACTATGACACGTGCAAAGTTCCGTCTGAACTTTATATAAGACGGTGAGGCTCAGTCAGTCACTCAGTGTTGCCTGAGAGGGCAACACTGCAACAGCCGGCCGCCAGGCTGTCTTTTTTTTGCACAGCTAGTTGCCTCCAGGAGGCCACAAGAGGGAGACAAGGGACTGCAAAATGGAAAATAGGCATCCACCAACTTTACAGACAACTTCTCCTTGCTCCTACAACCTCCATCCTTGCACAGTTTGTTATTCTTCTAGGTAACATAGTAACAAATCCAAATTGCTGCTCTCTTTGTAGGCAAGCAAGGCTTTGTTGCAACTGCAATTCTTACTTCTTCTTGAAATGTAGGGACGACAGTACATTCCATCACATCCATCTAGTGTACACAGGTAGGTCCATTGTGGCGGGCAGGCGAGCGGGCGGGCTGCTTTATTGGCTGTTTGCTGTTCCCCTACTCCACTCCACTATTTGACTGTTGTGCTGCATCAATCAATCAATCAATCAATCAATCAATCAATCAATCAATCAATCAATCAATCAATCAATCAGTGGCTGGCTCAGGTGCAGCTCTTTAACTTACCTAAAAGGGAGGGCGGAGAGAAGACAAGGAAGGTGAATGAGGTGTTCCAATGTGAAATGCCGGAAACACAGAAACACAGACGACACACAACAAGAGGTGGCAATCTATTCATTAATTGCATTTAATCAATGAGCTCATTATCACTCATGCATTGTCCAACAGGTGTTGAAATAATGGGATTAAAAGGGGAGATCCCTTCAGAAAGACAGAAACAATAGCAAAGACAAAAAACACTTTTGGAATCTGCTTTTAGTCAACACATAAGGAAAGGGTGCACCGGTCCTGGAAATACTGCAATACCAGGTCAATGCGTGGAGTGGACAGAGCAAGCTCTATTTCCATCTCCCTGTTCTAAAAATCCATTTAATATATGGTCCCCAGATAGGGGACGTATCAGATATTAAACTGATAAGAACAGATACTACACTTGATCTTAGCCAAAAGGCAGAGAAGCGATAACCCGAACGGGCCGCGCGTTGCCCGAGCCTGCCCGATACTGCTGTTCAGCCCTTGCAGCGATTCAGCCTACTTCTAGGCAATTCCATGGGGCCCTGCAGGCTCACACACTCACAGCTACACGGGAGGTGAATAAAGGCCGGAGAGGAAGCCAGACAGGATTTGCTTCTTTTGCTTGCACCACAATGCAGTGCTGAAAGAGGAGGAATCTACATAAAAACGCCTTCCTGGCAACGCCCAAATGCCCTGCTGCCATGCAGATAAACACTGGCAGCGGCAGCAAGTGCATGCCCACAGCCACCCCTTGTTCCTTCACACCTTGTATCAGCTGTAATCCAGTCCAGTCCAGTGCTGCCTGCTGAGCAGCACTGACCAACACTGCCTGGGCCCAGGCTTTTATCTCTGAGGCCCCATTATGATGTCAGAAAGCTGGCTCTGGAATCCTGAGGGCTCCACTATGACACGTGCAAAGTTCCGTCTGAACTTTATATAAGACGGTGAGGCTCAGTCAGTCACTCAGTGTTGCCTGAGAGGGCAACACTGCAACAGCCGGCCGCCAGGCTGTCTTTTTTTTGCACAGCTAGTTGCCTCCAGGAGGCCACAAGAGGGAGACAAGGGACTGCAAAATGGAAAATAGGCATCCACCAACTTTACAGACAACTTCTCCTTGCTCCTACAACCTCCATCCTTGCACAGTTTGTTATTCTTCTAGGTAACATAGTAACAAATCCAAATTGCTGCTCTCTTTGTAGGCAAGCAAGGCTTTGTTGCAACTGCAATTCTTACTTCTTCTTGAAATGTAGGGACGACAGTACATTCCATCACATCCATCTAGTGTACACAGGTAGGTCCATTGTGGCGGGCAGGCGAGCGGGCGAGCTGCTTTATTGGCTGTTTGCTGTTCCCCTACTCCACTCCACTATTTGACTGTTGTGCTGCATCAATCAATCAATCAATCAATCAATCAATCAATCAATCAATCAGTGGCTGGCTCAGGTGCAGCTCTTTAACTTACCTAAAAGGGAGGGCGGAGAGAAGACAAGGAAGGTGAATGAGGTGTTCCAATGTGAAATGCCGGAAACACAGAAACACAGACGACACACAACAAGAGGTGGCAATCTATTCATTAATTGCATTTAATCAATGAGCTCATTATCACTCATGCATTGTCCAACAGGTGTTGAAATAATGGGATTAAAAGGGGAGATCCCTTCAGAAAGACAGAAACAATAGCAAAGACAAAAAACACTTTTGGAATCTGCTTTTAGTCAACACATAAGGAAAGGGTGCACCGGTCCTGGAAATACTGCAATACCAGGTCAATGCGTGGAGTGGACAGAGCAAGCTCTATTTCCATCTCCCTGTTCTAAAAATCCATTTAATATATGGTCCCCAGATAGGGGACGTATCAGATATTAAACTGATAAGAACAGATACTACACTTGATCTTAGCCAAAAGGCAGAGAAGCGATAACCCGAACGGGCCGCGCGTTGCCCGAGCCTGCCCGATACTGCTGTTCAGCCCTTGCAGCGATTCAGCCTACTTCTAGGCAATTCCATGGGGCCCTGCAGGCTCACACACTCACAGCTACACGGGAGGTGAATAAAGGCCGGAGAGGAAGCCAGACAGGATTTGCTTCTTTTGCTTGCACCACAATGCAGTGCTGAAAGAGGAGGAATCTACATAAAAACGCCTTCCTGGCAACGCCCAAATGCCCTGCTGCCATGCAGATAAACACTGGCAGCGGCAGCAAGTGCATGCCCACAGCCACCCCTTGTTCCTTCACACCTTGTATCAGCTGTAATCCAGTCCAGTCCAGTGCTGCCTGCTGAGCAGCACTGACCAACACTGCCTGGGCCCAGGCTTTTATCTCTGAGGCCCCATTATGATGTCAGAAAGCTGGCTCTGGAATCCTGAGGGCTCCACTATGACACGTGCAAAGTTCCGTCTGAACTTTATATAAGACGGTGAGGCTCAGTCAGTCACTCAGTGTTGCCTGAGAGGGCAACACTGCAACAGCCGGCCGCCAGGCTGTCTTTTTTTTGCACAGCTAGTTGCCTCCAGGAGGCCACAAGAGGGAGACAAGGGACTGCAAAATGGAAAATAGGCATCCACCAACTTTACAGACAACTTCTCCTTGCTCCTACAACCTCCATCCTTGCACAGTTTGTTATTCTTCTAGGTAACATAGTAACAAATCCAAATTGCTGCTCTCTTTGTAGGCAAGCAAGGCTTTGTTGCAACTGCAATTCTTACTTCTTCTTGAAATGTAGGGACGACAGTACATTCCATCACATCCATCTAGTGTACACAGGTAGGTCCATTGTGGCGGGCAGGCGAGCGGGCGGGCTGCTTTATTGGCTGTTTGCTGTTCCCCTACTCCACTCCACTATTTGACTGTTGTGCTGCATCAATCAATCAATCAATCAATCAATCAATCAATCAATCAATCAATCAATCAATCAGTGGCTGGCTCAGGTGCAGCTCTTTAACTTACCTAAAAGGGAGGGCGGAGAGAAGACAAGGAAGGTGAATGAGGTGTTCCAATGTGAAATGCCGGAAACACAGAAACACAGACGACACACAACAAGAGGTGGCAATCTATTCATTAATTGCATTTAATCAATGAGCTCATTATCACTCATGCATTGTCCAACAGGTGTTGAAATAATGGGATTAAAAGGGGAGATCCCTTCAGAAAGACAGAAACAATAGCAAAGACAAAAAACACTTTTGGAATCTGCTTTTAGTCAACACATAAGGAAAGGGTGCACCGGTCCTGGAAATACTGCAATACCAGGTCAATGCGTGGAGTGGACAGAGCAAGCTCTATTTCCATCTCCCTGTTCTAAAAATCCATTTAATATATGGTCCCCAGATAGGGGACGTATCAGATATTAAACTGATAAGAACAGATACTACACTTGATCTTAGCCAAAAGGCCGAGAAGCGATAACCCGAACGGGCCGCGCGTTGCCCGAGCCTGCCCGATACTGCTGTTCAGCCCTTGCAGCGATTCAGCCTACTTCTAGGCAATTCCATGGGGCCCTGCAGGCTCACACACTCACAGCTACACGGGAGGTGAATAAAGGCCGGAGAGGAAGCCAGACAGGATTTGCTTCTTTTGCTTGCACCACAATGCAGTGCTGAAAGAGGAGGAATCTACATAAAAACGCCTTCCTGGCAACGCCCAAATGCCCTGCTGCCATGCAGATAAACACTGGCAGCGGCAGCAAGTGCATGCCCACAGCCACCCCTTGTTCCTTCACACCTTGTATCAGCTGTAATCCAGTCCAGTCCAGTGCTGCCTGCTGAGCAGCACTGACCAACACTGCCTGGGCCCAGGCTTTTATCTCTGAGGCCCCATTATGATGTCAGAAAGCTGGCTCTGGAATCCTGAGGGCTCCACTATGACACGTGCAAAGTTCCGTCTGAACTTTATATAAGACGGTGAGGCTCAGTCAGTCACTCAGTGTTGCCTGAGAGGGCAACACTGCAACAGCCGGCCGCCAGGCTGTCTTTTTTTTGCACAGCTAGTTGCCTCCAGGAGGCCACAAGAGGGAGACAAGGGACTGCAAAATGGAAAATAGGCATCCACCAACTTTACAGACAACTTCTCCTTGCTCCTACAACCTCCATCCTTGCACAGTTTGTTATTCTTCTAGGTAACATAGTAACAAATCCAAATTGCTGCTCTCTTTGTAGGCAAGCAAGGCTTTGTTGCAACTGCAATTCTTACTTCTTCTTGAAATGTAGGGACGACAGTACATTCCATCACATCCATCTAGTGTACACAGGTAGGTCCATTGTGGCGGGCAGGCGAGCGGGCGGGCTGCTTTATTGGCTGTTTGCTGTTCCCCTACTCCACTCCACTATTTGACTGTTGTGCTGCATTAATCAATCAATCAATCAATCAATCAATCAATCAATCAATCAATCAGTGGCTGGCTCAGGTGCAGCTCTTTAACTTACCTAAAAGGGAGGGCGGAGAGAAGACAAGGAAGGTGAATGAGGTGTTCCAATGTGAAATGCCGGAAACACAGAAACACAGACGACACACAACAAGAGGTGGCAATCTATTCATTAATTGCATTTAATCAATGAGCTCATTATCACTCATGCATTGTCCAACAGGTGTTGAAATAATGGGATTAAAAGGGGAGATCCCTTCAGAAAGACAGAAACAATAGCAAAGACAAAAAACACTTTTGGAATCTGCTTTTAGTCAACACATAAGGAAAGGGTGCACCGGTCCTGGAAATACTGCAATACCAGGTCAATGCGTGGAGTGGACAGAGCAAGCTCTATTTCCATCTCCCTGTTCTAAAAATCCATTTAATATATGGTCCCCAGATAGGGGACGTATCAGATATTAAACTGATAAGAACAGATACTACACTTGATCTTAGCCAAAAGGCCGAGAAGCGATAACCCGAACGGGCCGCGCGTTGCCCGAGCCTGCCCGATACTGCTGTTCAGCCCTTGCAGCGATTCAGCCTACTTCTAGGCAATTCCATGGGGCCCTGCAGGCTCACACACTCACAGCTACACGGGAGGTGAATAAAGGCCGGAGAGGAAGCCAGACAGGATTTGCTTCTTTTGCTTGCACCACAATGCAGTGCTGAAAGAGGAGGAATCTACATAAAAACGCCTTCCTGGCAACGCCCAAATGCCCTGCTGCCATGCAGATAAACACTGGCAGCGGCAGCAAGTGCATGCCCACAGCCACCCCTTGTTCCTTCACACCTTGTATCAGCTGTAATCCAGTCCAGTCCAGTGCTGCCTGCTGAGCAGCACTGACCAACACTGCCTGGGCCCAGGCTTTTATCTCTGAGGCCCCATTATGATGTCAGAAAGCTGGCTCTGGAATCCTGAGGGCTCCACTATGACACGTGCAAAGTTCCGTCTGAACTTTATATAAGACGGTGAGGCTCAGTCAGTCACTCAGTGTTGCCTGAGAGGGCAACACTGCAACAGCCGGCCGCCAGGCTGTCTTTTTTTTGCACAGCTAGTTGCCTCCAGGAGGCCACAAGAGGGAGACAAGGGACTGCAAAATGGAAAATAGGCATCCACCAACTTTACAGACAACTTCTCCTTGCTCCTACAACCTCCATCCTTGCACAGTTTGTTATTCTTCTAGGTAACATAGTAACAAATCCAAATTGCTGCTCTCTTTGTAGGCAAGCAAGGCTTTCTTGCAACTGCAATTCTTACTTCTTCTTGAAATGTAGGGACGACAGTACATTCCATCACATCCATCTAGTGTACACAGGTAGGTCCATTGTGGCGGGCAGGCGAGCGGGCGGGCTGCTTTATTGGCTGTTTGCTGTTCCCCTACTCCACTCCACTATTTGACTGTTGTGCTGCATCAATCAATCAATCAATCAATCAATCAATCAATCAATCAATCAATCAGTGGCTGGCTCAGGTGCAGCTCTTTAACTTACCTAAAAGGGAGGGCGGAGAGAAGACAAGGAAGGTGAATGAGGTGTTCCAATGTGAAATGCCGGAAACACAGAAACACAGACGACACACAACAAGAGGTGGCAATCTATTCATTAATTGCATTTAATCAATGAGCTCATTATCACTCATGCATTGTCCAACAGGTGTTGAAATAATGGGATTAAAAGGGGAGATCCCTTCAGAAAGACAGAAACAATAGCAAAGACAAAAAACACTTTTGGAATCTGCTTTTAGTCAACACATAAGGAAAGGGTGCACCGGTCCTGGAAATACTGCAATACCAGGTCAATGCGTGGAGTGGACAGAGCAAGCTCTATTTCCATCTCCCTGTTCTAAAAATCCATTTAATATATGGTCCCCAGATAGGGGACGTATCAGATATTAAACTGATAAGAACAGATACTACACTTGATCTTAGCCAAAAGGCCGAGAAGCGATAACCCGAACGGGCCGCGCGTTGCCCGAGCCTGCCCGATACTGCTGTTCAGCCCTTGCAGCGATTCAGCCTACTTCTAGGCAATTCCATGGGGCCCTGCAGGCTCACACACTCACAGCTACACGGGAGGTGAATAAAGGCCGGAGAGGAAGCCAGACAGGATTTGCTTCTTTTGCTTGCACCACAATGCAGTGCTGAAAGAGGAGGAATCTACATAAAAACGCCTTCCTGGCAACGCCCAAATGCCCTGCTGCCATGCAGATAAACACTGGCAGCGGCAGCAAGTGCATGCCCACAGCCACCCCTTGTTCCTTCACACCTTGTATCAGCTGTAATCCAGTCCAGTCCAGTGCTGCCTGCTGAGCAGCACTGACCAACACTGCCTGGGCCCAGGCTTTTATCTCTGAGGCCCCATTATGATGTCAGAAAGCTGGCTCTGGAATCCTGAGGGCTCCACTATGACACGTGCAAAGTTCCGTCTGAACTTTATATAAGACGGTGAGGCTCAGTCAGTCACTCAGTGTTGCCTGAGAGGGCAACACTGCAACAGCCGGCCGCCAGGCTGTCTTTTTTTTGCACAGCTAGTTGCCTCCAGGAGGCCACAAGAGGGAGACAAGGGACTGCAAAATGGAAAATAGGCATCCACCAACTTTACAGACAACTTCTCCTTGCTCCTACAACCTCCATCCTTGCACAGTTTGTTATTCTTCTAGGTAACATAGTAACAAATCCAAATTGCTGCTCTCTTTGTAGGCAAGCAAGGCTTTCTTGCAACTGCAATTCTTACTTCTTCTTGAAATGTAGGGACGACAGTACATTCCATCACATCCATCTAGTGTACACAGGTAGGTCCATTGTGGCGGGCAGGCGAGCGGGCGGGCTGCTTTATTGGCTGTTTGCTGTTCCCCTACTCCACTCCACTATTTGACTGTTGTGCTGCATTAATCAATCAATCAATCAATCAATCAATCAATCAATCAATCAGTGGCTGGCTCAGGTGCAGCTCTTTAACTTACCTAAAAGGGAGGGCGGAGAGAAGACAAGGAAGGTGAATGAGGTGTTCCAATGTGAAATGCCGGAAACACAGAAACACAGACGACACACAACAAGAGGTGGCAATCTATTCATTAATTGCATTTAATCAATGAGCTCATTATCACTCATGCATTGTCCAACAGGTGTTGAAATAATGGGATTAAAAGGGGAGATCCCTTCAGAAAGACAGAAACAATAGCAAAGACAAAAAACACTTTTGGAATCTGCTTTTAGTCAACACATAAGGAAAGGGTGCACCGGTCCTGGAAATACTGCAATACCAGGTCAATGCGTGGAGTGGACAGAGCAAGCTCTATTTCCATCTCCCTGTTCTAAAAATCCATTTAATATATGGTCCCCAGATAGGGGACGTATCAGATATTAAACTGATAAGAACAGATACTACACTTGATCTTAGCCAAAAGGCCGAGAAGCGATAACCCGAACGGGCCGCGCGTTGCCCGAGCCTGCCCGATACTGCTGTTCAGCCCTTGCAGCGATTCAGCCTACTTCTAGGCAATTCCATGGGGCCCTGCAGGCTCACACACTCACAGCTACACGGGAGGTGAATAAAGGCCGGAGAGGAAGCCAGACAGGATTTGCTTCTTTTGCTTGCACCACAATGCAGTGCTGAAAGAGGAGGAATCTACATAAAAACGCCTTCCTGGCAACGCCCAAATGCCCTGCTGCCATGCAGATAAACACTGGCAGCGGCAGCAAGTGCATGCCCACAGCCACCCCTTGTTCCTTCACACCTTGTATCAGCTGTAATCCAGTCCAGTCCAGTGCTGCCTGCTGAGCAGCACTGACCAACACTGCCTGGGCCCAGGCTTTTATCTCTGAGGCCCCATTATGATGTCAGAAAGCTGGCTCTGGAATCCTGAGGGCTCCACTATGACACGTGCAAAGTTCCGTCTGAACTTTATATAAGACGGTGAGGCTCAGTCAGTCACTCAGTGTTGCCTGAGAGGGCAACACTGCAACAGCCGGCCGCCAGGCTGTCTTTTTTTTGCACAGCTAGTTGCCTCCAGGAGGCCACAAGAGGGAGACAAGGGACTGCAAAATGGAAAATAGGCATCCACCAACTTTACAGACAACTTCTCCTTGCTCCTACAACCTCCATCCTTGCACAGTTTGTTATTCTTCTAGGTAACATAGTAACAAATCCAAATTGCTGCTCTCTTTGTAGGCAAGCAAGGCTTTCTTGCAACTGCAATTCTTACTTCTTCTTGAAATGTAGGGACGACAGTACATTCCATCACATCCATCTAGTGTACACAGGTAGGTCCATTGTGGCGGGCAGGCGAGCGGGCGGGCTGCTTTATTGGCTGTTTGCTGTTCCCCTACTCCACTCCACTATTTGACTGTTGTGCTGCATCAATCAATCAATCAATCAATCAATCAATCAATCAATCAATCAATCAATCAGTGGCTGGCTCAGGTGCAGCTCTTTAACTTACCTAAAAGGGAGGGCGGAGAGAAGACAAGGAAGGTGAATGAGGTGTTCCAATGTGAAATGCCGGAAACACAGAAACACAGACGACACACAACAAGAGGTGGCAATCTATTCATTAATTGCATTTAATCAATGAGCTCATTATCACTCATGCATTGTCCAACAGGTGTTGAAATAATGGGATTAAAAGGGGAGATCCCTTCAGAAAGACAGAAACAATAGCAAAGACAAAAAACACTTTTGGAATCTGCTTTTAGTCAACACATAAGGAAAGGGTGCACCGGTCCTGGAAATACTGCAATACCAGGTCAATGCGTGGAGTGGACAGAGCAAGCTCTATTTCCATCTCCCTGTTCTAAAAATCCATTTAATATATGGTCCCCAGATAGGGGACGTATCAGATATTAAACTGATAAGAACAGATACTACACATGATCTTAGCCAAAAGGCCGAGAAGCGATAACCCGAACGGGCCGCGCGTTGCCCGAGCCTGCCCGATACTGCTGTTCAGCCCTTGCAGCGATTCAGCCTACTTCTAGGCAATTCCATGGGGCCCTGCAGGCTCACACACTCACAGCTACACGGGAGGTGAATAAAGGCCGGAGAGGAAGCCAGACAGGATTTGCTTCTTTTGCTTGCACCACAATGCAGTGCTGAAAGAGGAGGAATCTACATAAAAACGCCTTCCTGGCAACGCCCAAATGCCCTGCTGCCATGCAGATAAACACTGGCAGCGGCAGCAAGTGCATGCCCACAGCCACCCCTTGTTCCTTCACACCTTGTATCAGCTGTAATCCAGTCCAGTCCAGTGCTGCCTGCTGAGCAGCACTGACCAACACTGCCTGGGCCCAGGCTTTTATCTCTGAGGCCCCAATATGATGTCAGAAAGCTGGCTCTGGAATCCTGAGGGCTCCACTATGACACGTGCAAAGTTCCGTCTGAACTTTATATAAGACGGTGAGGCTCAGTCAGTCACTCAGTGTTGCCTGAGAGGGCAACACTGCAACAGCCGGCCGCCAGGCTGTCTTTTTTTTGCACAGCTAGTTGCCTCCAGGAGGCCACAAGAGGGAGACAAGGGACTGCAAAATGGAAAATAGGCATCCACCAACTTTACAGACAACTTCTCCTTGCTCCTACAACCTCCATCCTTGCACAGTTTGTTATTCTTCTAGGTAACATAGTAACAAATCCAAATTGCTGCTCTCTTTGTAGGCAAGCAAGGCTTTGTTGCAACTGCAATTCTTACTTCTTCTTGAAATGTAGGGACGACAGTACATTCCATCACATCCATCTAGTGTACACAGGTAGGTCCATTGTGGCGGGCAGGCGAGCGGGCGGGCTGCTTTATTGGCTGTTTGCTGTTCCCCTACTCCACTCCACTATTTGACTGTTGTGCTGCATCAATCAATCAATCAATCAATCAATCAATCAATCAATCAATCAGTGGCTGGCTCAGGTGCAGCTCTTTAACTTACCTAAAAGGGAGGGCGGAGAGAAGACAAGGAAGGTGAATGAGGTGTTCCAATGTGAAATGGCGGAAACACAGAAACACAGACGACACACAACAAGAGGTGGCAATCTATTCATTAATTGCATTTAATCAATGAGCTCATTATCACTCATGCATTGTCCAACAGGTGTTGAAATAATGGGATTAAAAGGGGAGATCCCTTCAGAAAGACAGAAACAATAGCAAAGACAAAAAACACTTTTGGAATCTGCTTTTAGTCAACACATAAGGAAAGGGTGCACCGGTCCTGGAAATACTGCAATACCAGGTCAATGCGTGGAGTGGACAGAGCAAGCTCTATTTCCATCTCCCTGTTCTAAAAATCCATTTAATATATGGTCCCCAGATAGGGGACGTATCAGATATTAAACTGATAAGAACAGATACTACACTTGATCTTAGCCAAAAGGCCGAGAAGCGATAACCCGAACGGGCCGCGCGTTGCCCGAGCCTGCCCGATACTGCTGTTCAGCCCTTGCAGCGATTCAGCCTACTTCTAGGCAATTCCATGGGGCCCTGCAGGCTCACACACTCACAGCTACACGGGAGGTGAATAAAGGCCGGAGAGGAAGCCAGACAGGATTTGCTTCTTTTGCTTGCACCACAATGCAGTGCTGAAAGAGGAGGAATCTACATAAAAATGCCTTCCTGGCAACGCCCAAATGCCCTGCTGCCATGCAGATAAACACTGGCAGCGGCAGCAAGTGCATGCCCACAGCCACCCCTTGTTCCTTCACACCTTGTATCAGCTGTAATCCAGTCCAGTCCAGTGCTGCCTGCTGAGCAGCACTGACCAACACTGCCTGGGCCCAGGCTTTTATCTCTGAGGCCCCATTATGATGTCAGAAAGCTGGCTCTGGAATCCTGAGGGCTCCACTATGACACGTGCAAAGTTCCGTCTGAACTTTATATAAGACGGTGAGGCTCAGTCAGTCACTCAGTGTTGCCTGAGAGGGCAACACTGCAACAGCCGGCCGCCAGGCTGTCTTTTTTTTGCACAGCTAGTTGCCTCCAGGAGGCCACAAGAGGGAGACAAGGGACTGCAAAATGGAAAATAGGCATCCACCAACTTTACAGACAACTTCTCCTTGCTCCTACAACCTCCATCCTTGCACAGTTTGTTATTCTTCTAGGTAACATAGTAACAAATCCAAATTGCTGCTCTCTTTGTAGGCAAGCAAGGCTTTGTTGCAACTGCAATTCTTACTTCTTCTTGAAATGTAGGGACGACAGTACATTCCATCACATCCATCTAGTGTACACAGGTAGGTCCATTGTGGCGGGCAGGCGAGCGGGCGGGCTGCTTTATTGGCTGTTTGCTGTTCCCCTACTCCACTCCACTATTTGACTGTTGTGCTGCATCAATCAATCAATCAATCAATCAATCAATCAATCAATCAGTGGCTGGCTCAGGTGCAGCTCTTTAACTTACCTAAAAGGGAGGGCGGAGAGAAGACAAGGAAGGTGAATGAGGTGTTCCAATGTGAAATGCCGGAAACACAGAAACACAGACGACACACAACAAGAGGTGGCAATCTATTCATTAATTGCATTTAATCAATGAGCTCATTATCACTCATGCATTGTCCAACAGGTGTTGAAATAATGGGATTAAAAGGGGAGATCCCTTCAGAAAGACAGAAACAATAGCAAAGACAAAAAACACTTTTGGAATCTGCTTTTAGTCAACACATAAGGAAAGGGTGCACCGGTCCTGGAAATACTGCAATACCAGGTCAATGCGTGGAGTGGACAGAGCAAGCTCTATTTCCATCTCCCTGTTCTAAAAATCCATTTAATATATGGTCCCCAGATAGGGGACGTATCAGATATTAAACTGATAAGAACAGATACTACACTTGATCTTAGCCAAAAGGCCGAGAAGCGATAACCCGAACGGGCCGCGCGTTGCCCGAGCCTGCCCGATACTGCTGTTCAGCCCTTGCAGCGATTCAGCCTACTTCTAGGCAATTCCATGGGGCCCTGCAGGCTCACACACTCACAGCTACACGGGAGGTGAATAAAGGCCGGAGAGGAAGCCAGACAGGATTTGCTTCTTTTGCTTGCACCACAATGCAGTGCTGAAAGAGGAGGAATCTACATAAAAACGCCTTCCTGGCAACGCCCAAATGCCCTGCTGCCATGCAGATAAACACTGGCAGCGGCAGCAAGTGCATGCCCACAGCCACCCCTTGTTCCTTCACACCTTGTATCAGCTGTAATCCAGTCCAGTCCAGTGCTGCCTGCTGAGCAGCACTGACCAACACTGCCTGGGCCCAGGCTTTTATCTCTGAGGCCCCATTATGATGTCAGAAAGCTGGCTCTGGAATCCTGAGGGCTCCACTATGACACGTGCAAAGTTCCGTCTGAACTTTATATAAGACGGTGAGGCTCAGTCAGTCACTCAGTGTTGCCTGAGAGGGCAACACTGCAACAGCCGGCCGCCAGGCTGTCTTTTTTTTGCACAGCTAGTTGCCTCCAGGAGGCCACAAGAGGGAGACAAGGGACTGCAAAATGGAAAATAGGCATCCACCAACTTTACAGACAACTTCTCCTTGCTCCTACAACCTCCATCCTTGCACAGTTTGTTATTCTTCTAGGTAACATAGTAACAAATCCAAATTGCTGCTCTCTTTGTAGGCAAGCAAGGCTTTGTTGCAACTGCAATTCTTACTTCTTCTTGAAATGTAGGGACGACAGTACATTCCATCACATCCATCTAGTGTACACAGGTAGGTCCATTGTGGCGGGCAGGCGAGCGGGCGGGCTGCTTTATTGGCTGTTTGCTGTTCCCCTACTCCACTCCACTATTTGACTGTTGTGCTGCATCAATCAATCAATCAATCAATCAATCAATCAATCAATCAGTGGCTGGCTCAGGTGCAGCTCTTTAACTTACCTAAAAGGGAGGGCGGAGAGAAGACAAGGAAGGTGAATGAGGTGTTCCAATGTGAAATGCCGGAAACACAGAAACACAGACGACACACAACAAGAGGTGGCAATCTATTCATTAATTGCATTTAATCAATGAGCTCATTATCACTCATGCATTGTCCAACAGGTGTTGAAATAATGGGATTAAAAGGGGAGATCCCTTCAGAAAGACAGAAACAATAGCAAAGACAAAAAACACTTTTGGAATCTGCTTTTAGTCAACACATAAGGAAAGGGTGCACCGGTCCTGGAAATACTGCAATACCAGGTCAATGCGTGGAGTGGACAGAGCAAGCTCTATTTCCATCTCCCTGTTCTAAAAATCCATTTAATATATGGTCCCCAGATAGGGGACGTATCAGATATTAAACTGATAAGAACAGATACTACACTTGATCTTAGCCAAAAGGCCGAGAAGCGATAACCCGAACGGGCCGCGCGTTGCCCGAGCCTGCCCGATACTGCTGTTCAGCCCTTGCAGCGATTCAGCCTACTTCTAGGCAATTCCATGGGGCCCTGCAGGCTCACACACTCACAGCTACACGGGAGGTGAATAAAGGCCGGAGAGGAAGCCAGACAGGATTTGCTTCTTTTGCTTGCACCACAATGCAGTGCTGAAAGAGGAGGAATCTACATAAAAACGCCTTCCTGGCAACGCCCAAATGCCCTGCTGCCATGCAGATAAACACTGGCAGCGGCAGCAAGTGCATGCCCACAGCCACCCCTTGTTCCTTCACACCTTGTATCAGCTGTAATCCAGTCCAGTCCAGTGCTGCCTGCTGAGCAGCACTGACCAACACTGCCTGGGCCCAGGCTTTTATCTCTGAGGCCCCATTATGATGTCAGAAAGCTGGCTCTGGAATCCTGAGGGCTCCACTATGACACGTGCAAAGTTCCGTCTGAACTTTATATAAGACGGTGAGGCTCAGTCAGTCACTCAGTGTTGCCTGAGAGGGCAACACTGCAACAGCCGGCCGCCAGGCTGTCTTTTTTTTGCACAGCTAGTTGCCTCCAGGAGGCCACAAGAGGGAGACAAGGGACTGCAAAATGGAAAATAGGCATCCACCAACTTTACAGACAACTTCTCCTTGCTCCTACAACCTCCATCCTTGCACAGTTTGTTATTCTTCTAGGTAACATAGTAACAAATCCAAATTGCTGCTCTCTTTGTAGGCAAGCAAGGCTTTGTTGCAACTGCAATTCTTACTTCTTCTTGAAATGTAGGGACGACCGTACATTCCATCACATCCATCTAGTGTACACAGGTAGGTCCATTGTGGCGGGCAGGCGAGCGGGCGGGCTGCTTTATTGGCTGTTTGCTGTTCCCCTACTCCACTCCACTATTTGACTGTTGTGCTGCATCAATCAATCAATCAATCAATCAATCAATCAATCAATCAATCAATCAGTGGCTGGCTCAGGTGCAGCTCTTTAACTTACCTAAAAGGGAGGGCGGAGAGAAGACAAGGAAGGTGAATGAGGTGTTCCAATGTGAAATGCCGGAAACACAGAAACACAGACGACACACAACAAGAGGTGGCAATCTATTCATTAATTGCATTTAATCAATGAGCTCATTATCACTCATGCATTGTCCAACAGGTGTTGAAATAATGGGATTAAAAGGGGAGATCCCTTCAGAAAGACAGAAACAATAGCAAAGACAAAAAACACTTTTGGAATCTGCTTTTAGTCAACACATAAGGAAAGGGTGCACCGGTCCTGGAAATACTGCAATACCAGGTCAATGCGTGGAGTGGACAGAGCAAGCTCTATTTCCATCTCCCTGTTCTAAAAATCCATTTAATATATGGTCCCCAGATAGGGGACGTATCAGATATTAAACTGATAAGAACAGATACTACACTTGATCTTAGCCAAAAGGCCGAGAAGCGATAACCCGAACGGGCCGCGCGTTGCCCGAGCCTGCCCGATACTGCTGTTCAGCCCTTGCAGCGATTCAGCCTACTTCTAGGCAATTCCATGGGGCCCTGCAGGCTCACACACTCACAGCTACACGGGAGGTGAATAAAGGCCGGAGAGGAAGCCAGACAGGATTTGCTTCTTTTGCTTGCACCACAATGCAGTGCTGAAAGAGGAGGAATCTACATAAAAACGCCTTCCTGGCAACGCCCAAATGCCCTGCTGCCATGCAGATAAACACTGGCAGCGGCAGCAAGTGCATGCCCACAGCCACCCCTTGTTCCTTCACACCTTGTATCAGCTGTAATCCAGTCCAGTCCAGTGCTGCCTGCTGAGCAGCACTGACCAACACTGCCTGGGCCCAGGCTTTTATCTCTGAGGCCCCATTATGATGTCAGAAAGCTGGCTCTGGAATCCTGAGGGCTCCACTATGACACGTGCAAAGTTCCGTCTGAACTTTATATAAGACGGTGAGGCTCAGTCAGTCACTCAGTGTTGCCTGAGAGGGCAACACTGCAACAGCCGGCCGCCAGGCTGTCTTTTTTTTGCACAGCTAGTTGCCTCCAGGAGGCCACAAGAGGGAGACAAGGGACTGCAAAATGGAAAATAGGCATCCACCAACTTTACAGACAACTTCTCCTTGCTCCTACAACCTCCATCCTTGCACAGTTTGTTATTCTTCTAGGTAACATAGTAACAAATCCAAATTGCTACTCTCTTTGTAGGCAAGCAAGGCTTTGTTGCAACTGCAATTCTTACTTCTTCTTGAAATGTAGGGACGACAGTACATTCCATCACATCCATCTAGTGTACACAGGTAGGTCCATTGTGGCGGGCAGGCGAGCGGGCGGGCTGCTTTATTGGCTGTTTGCTGTTCCCCTACTCCACTCCACTATTTGACTGTTGTGCTGCATCAATCAATCAATCAATCAATCAATCAATCAATCAATCAATCAGTGGCTGGCTCAGGTGCAGCTCTTTAACTTACCTAAAAGGGAGGGCGGAGAGAAGACAAGGAAGGTGAATGAGGTGTTCCAATGTGAAATGCCGGAAACACAGAAACACAGACGACACACAACAAGAGGTGGCAATCTATTCATTAATTGCATTTAATCAATGAGCTCATTATCACTCATGCATTGTCCAACAGGTGTTGAAATAATGGGATTAAAAGGGGAGATCCCTTCAGAAAGACAGAAACAATAGCAAAGACAAAAAACACTTTTGGAATCTGCTTTTAGTCAACACATAAGGAAAGGGTGCACCGGTCCTGGAAATACTGCAATACCAGGTCAATGCGTGGAGTGGACAGAGCAAGCTCTATTTCCATCTCCCTGTTCTAAAAATCCATTTAATATATGGTCCCCAGATAGGGGACGTATCAGATATTAAACTGATAAGAACAGATACTACACTTGATCTTAGCCAAAAGGCCGAGAAGCGATAACCCGAACGGGCCGCGCGTTGCCCGAGCCTGCCCGATACTGCTGTTCAGCCCTTGCAGCGATTCAGCCTACTTCTAGGCAATTCCATGGGGCCCTGCAGGCTCACACACTCACAGCTACACGGGAGGTGAATAAAGGCCGGAGAGGAAGCCAGACAGGATTTGCTTCTTTTGCTTGCACCACAATGCAGTGCTGAAAGAGGAGGAATCTACATAAAAACGCCTTCCTGGCAACGCCCAAATGCCCTGCTGCCATGCAGATAAACACTGGCAGCGGCAGCAAGTGCATGCCCACAGCCACCCCTTGTTCCTTCACACCTTGTATCAGCTGTAATCCAGTCCAGTCCAGTGCTGCCTGCTGAGCAGCACTGACCAACACTGCCTGGGCCCAGGCTTTTATCTCTGAGGCCCCATTATGATGTCAGAAAGCTGGCTCTGGAATCCTGAGGGCTCCACTATGACACGTGCAAAGTTCCGTCTGAACTTTATATAAGACGGTGAGGCTCAGTCAGTCACTCAGTGTTGCCTGAGAGGGCAACACTGCAACAGCCGGCCGCCAGGCTGTCTTTTTTTTGCACAGCTAGTTGCCTCCAGGAGGCCACAAGAGGGAGACAAGGGACTGCAAAATGGAAAATAGGCATCCACCAACTTTACAGACAACTTCTCCTTGCTCCTACAACCTCCATCCTTGCACAGTTTGTTATTCTTCTAGGTAACATAGTAACAAATCCAAATTGCTGCTCTCTTTGTAGGCAAGCAAGGCTTTGTTGCAACTGCAATTCTTACTTCTTCTTGAAATGTAGGGACGACAGTACATTCCATCACATCCATCTAGTGTACACAGGTAGGTCCATTGTGGCGGGCAGGCGAGCGGGCGGGCTGCTTTATTGGCTGTTTGCTGTTCCCCTACTCCACTCCACTATTTGACTGTTGTGCTGCATCAATCAATCAATCAATCAATCAATCAATCAATCAATCAATCAGTGGCTGGCTCAGGTGCAGCTCTTTAACTTACCTAAAAGGGAGGGCGGAGAGAAGACAAGGAAGGTGAATGAGGTGTTCCAATGTGAAATGCCGGAAACACAGAAACACAGACGACACACAACAAGAGGTGGCAATCTATTCATTAATTGCATTTAATCAATGAGCTCATTATCACTCATGCATTGTCCAACAGGTGTTGAAATAATGGGATTAAAAGGGGAGATCCCTTCAGAAAGACAGAAACAATAGCAAAGACAAAAAACACTTTTGGAATCTGCTTTTAGTCAACACATAAGGAAAGGGTGCACCGGTCCTGGAAATACTGCAATACCAGGTCAATGCGTGGAGTGGACAGAGCAAGCTCTATTTCCATCTCCCTGTTCTAAAAATCCATTTAATATATGGTCCCCAGATAGGGGACGTATCAGATATTAAACTGATAAGAACAGATACTACACTTGATCTTAGCCAAAAGGCCGAGAAGCGATAACCCGAACGGGCCGCGCGTTGCCCGAGCCTGCCCGATACTGCTGTTCAGCCCTTGCAGCGATTCAGCCTACTTCTAGGCAATTCCATGGGGCCCTGCAGGCTCACACACTCACAGCTACACGGGAGGTGAATAAAGGCCGGAGAGGAAGCCAGACAGGATTTGCTTCTTTTGCTTGCACCACAATGCAGTGCTGAAAGAGGAGGAATCTACATAAAAACGCCTTCCTGGCAACGCCCAAATGCCCTGCTGCCATGCAGATAAACACTGGCAGCGGCAGCAAGTGCATGCCCACAGCCACCCCTTGTTCCTTCACACCTTGTATCAGCTGTAATCCAGTCCAGTCCAGTGCTGCCTGCTGAGCAGCACTGACCAACACTGCCTGGGCCCAGGCTTTTATCTCTGAGGCCCCATTATGATGTCAGAAAGCTGGCTCTGGAATCCTGAGGGCTCCACTATGACACGTGCAAAGTTCCGTCTGAACTTTATATAAGACGGTGAGGCTCAGTCAGTCACTCAGTGTTGCCTGAGAGGGCAACACTGCAACAGCCGGCCGCCAGGCTGTCTTTTTTTTGCACAGCTAGTTGCCTCCAGGAGGCCACAAGAGGGAGACAAGGGACTGCAAAATGGAAAATAGGCATCCACCAACTTTACAGACAACTTCTCCTTGCTCCTACAACCTCCATCCTTGCACAGTTTGTTATTCTTCTAGGTAACATAGTAACAAATCCAAATTGCTGCTCTCTTTGTAGGCAAGCAAGGCTTTGTTGCAACTGCAATTCTTACTTCTTCTTGAAATGTAGGGACGACAGTACATTCCATCACATCCATCTAGTGTACACAGGTAGGTCCATTGTGGCGGGCAGGCGAGCGGGCGGGCTGCTTTATTGGCTGTTTGCTGTTCCCCTACTCCACTCCACTATTTGACTGTTGTGCTGCATCAATCAATCAATCAATCAATCAATCAATCAATCAATCAATCAGTGGCTGGCTCAGGTGCAGCTCTTTAACTTACCTAAAAGGGAGGGCGGAGAGAAGACAAGGAAGGTGAATGAGGTGTTCCAATGTGAAATGCCGGAAACACAGAAACACAGACGACACACAACAAGAGGTGGCAATCTATTCATTAATTGCATTTAATCAATGAGCTCATTATCACTCATGCATTGTCCAACAGGTGTTGAAATAATGGGATTAAAAGGGGAGATCCCTTCAGAAAGACAGAAACAATAGCAAAGACAAAAAACACTTTTGGAATCTGCTTTTAGTCAACACATAAGGAAAGGGTGCACCGGTCCTGGAAATACTGCAATACCAGGTCAATGCGTGGAGTGGACAGAGCAAGCTCTATTTCCATCTCCCTGTTCTAAAAATCCATTTAATATATGGTCCCCAGATAGGGGACGTATCAGATATTAAACTGATAAGAACAGATACTACACTTGATCTTAGCCAAAAGGCCGAGAAGCGATAACCCGAACGGGCCGCGCGTTGCCCGAGCCTGCCCGATACTGCTGTTCAGCCCTTGCAGCGATTCAGCCTACTTCTAGGCAATTCCATGGGGCCCTGCAGGCTCACACACTCACAGCTACACGGGAGGTGAATAAAGGCCGGAGAGGAAGCCAGACAGGATTTGCTTCTTTTGCTTGCACCACAATGCAGTGCTGAAAGAGGAGGAATCTACATAAAAACGCCTTCCTGGCAACGCCCAAATGCCCTGCTGCCATGCAGATAAACACTGGCAGCGGCAGCAAGTGCATGCCCACAGCCACCCCTTGTTCCTTCACACCTTGTATCAGCTGTAATCCAGTCCAGTCCAGTGCTGCCTGCTGAGCAGCACTGACCAACACTGCCTGGGCCCAGGCTTTTATCTCTGAGGCCCCATTATGATGTCAGAAAGCTGGCTCTGGAATCCTGAGGGCTCCACTATGACACGTGCAAAGTTCCGTCTGAACTTTATATAAGACGGTGAGGCTCAGTCAGTCACTCAGTGTTGCCTGAGAGGGCAACACTGCAACAGCCGGCCGCCAGGCTGTCTTTTTTTTGCACAGCTAGTTGCCTCCAGGAGGCCACAAGAGGGAGACAAGGGACTGCAAAATGGAAAATAGGCATCCACCAACTTTACAGACAACTTCTCCTTGCTCCTACAACCTCCATCCTTGCACAGTTTGTTATTCTTCTAGGTAACATAGTAACAAATCCAAATTGCTGCTCTCTTTGTAGGCAAGCAAGGCTTTGTTGCAACTGCAATTCTTACTTCTTCTTGAAATGTAGGGACGACAGTACATTCCATCACATCCATCTAGTGTACACAGGTAGGTCCATTGTGGCGGGCAGGCGAGCGGGCGGGCTGCTTTATTGGCTGTTTGCTGTTCCCCTACTCCACTCCACTATTTGACTGTTGTGCTGCAATCAATCAATCAATCAATCAATCAATCAATCAATCAATCAGTGGCTGGCTCAGGTGCAGCTCTTTAACTTACCTAAAAGGGAGGGCGGAGAGAAGACAAGGAAGGTGAATGAGGTGTTCCAATGTGAAATGCCGGAAACACAGAAACACAGACGACACACAACAAGAGGTGGCAATCTATTCATTAATTGCATTTAATCAATGAGCTCATTATCACTCATGCATTGTCCAACAGGTGTTGAAATAATGGGATTAAAAGGGGAGATCCCTTCAGAAAGACAGAAACAATAGCAAAGACAAAAAACACTTTTGGAATCTGCTTTTAGTCAACACATAAGGAAAGGGTGCACCGGTCCTGGAAATACTGCAATACCAGGTCAATGCGTGGAGTGGACAGAGCAAGCTCTATTTCCATCTCCCTGTTCTAAAAATCCATTTAATATATGGTCCCCAGATAGGGGACGTATCAGATATTAAACTGATAAGAACAGATACTACACTTGATCTTAGCCAAAAGGCCGAGAAGCGATAACCCGAACGGGCCGCGCATTGCCCGAGCCTGCCCGATACTGCTGTTCAGCCCTTGCAGCGATTCAGCCTACTTCTAGGCAATTCCATGGGGCCCTGCAGGCTCACACACTCACAGCTACACGGGAGGTGAATAAAGGCCGGAGAGGAAGCCAGACAGGATTTGCTTCTTTTGCTTGCACCACAATGCAGTGCTGAAAGAGGAGGAATCTACATAAAAACGCCTTCCTGGCAACGCCCAAATGCCCTGCTGCCATGCAGATAAACACTGGCAGCGGCAGCAAGTGCATGCCCACAGCCACCCCTTGTTCCTTCACACCTTGTATCAGCTGTAATCCAGTCCAGTCCAGTGCTGCCTGCTGAGCAGCACTGACCAACACTGCCTGGGCCCAGGCTTTTATCTCTGAGGCCCCATTATGATGTCAGAAAGCTGGCTCTGGAATCCTGAGGGCTCCACTATGACACGTGCAAAGTTCCGTCTGAACTTTATATAAGACGGTGAGGCTCAGTCAGTCACTCAGTGTTGCCTGAGAGGGCAACACTGCAACAGCCGGCCGCCAGGCTGTCTTTTTTTTGCACAGCTAGTTGCCTCCAGGAGGCCACAAGAGGGAGACAAGGGACTGCAAAATGGAAAATAGGCATCCACCAACTTTACAGACAACTTCTCCTTGCTCCTACAACCTCCATCCTTGCACAGTTTGTTATTCTTCTAGGTAACATAGTAACAAATCCAAATTGCTGCTCTCTTTGTAGGCAAGCAAGGCTTTGTTGCAACTGCAATTCTTACTTCTTCTTGAAATGTAGGGACGACAGTACATTCCATCACATCCATCTAGTGTACACAGGTAGGTCCATTGTGGCGGGCAGGCGAGCGGGCGGGCTGCTTTATTGGCTGTTTGCTGTTCCCCTACTCCACTCCACTATTTGACTGTTGTGCTGCATCAATCAATCAATCAATCAATCAATCAATCAATCAATCAATCAATCAGTGGCTGGCTCAGGTGCAGCTCTTTAACTTACCTAAAAGGGAGGGCGGAGAGAAGACAAGGAAGGTGAATGAGGTGTTCCAATGTGAAATGCCGGAAACACAGAAACACAGACGACACACAACAAGAGGTGGCAATCTATTCATTAATTGCATTTAATCAATGAGCTCATTATCACTCATGCATTGTCCAACAGGTGTTGAAATAATGGGATTAAAAGGGGAGATCCCTTCAGAAAGACAGAAACAATAGCAAAGACAAAAAACACTTTTGGAATCTGCTTTTAGTCAACACATAAGGAAAGGGTGCACCGGTCCTGGAAATACTGCAATACCAGGTCAATGCGTGGAGTGGACAGAGCAAGCTCTATTTCCATCTCCCTGTTCTAAAAATCCATTTAATATATGGTCCCCAGATAGGGGACGTATCAGATATTAAACTGATAAGAACAGATACTACACTTGATCTTAGCCAAAAGGCCGAGAAGCGATAACCCGAACGGGCCGCGCGTTGCCCGAGCCTGCCCGATACTGCTGTTCAGCCCTTGCAGCGATTCAGCCTACTTCTAGGCAATTCCATGGGGCCCTGCAGGCTCACACACTCACAGCTACACGGGAGGTGAATAAAGGCCGGAGAGGAAGCCAGACAGGATTTGCTTCTTTTGCTTGCACCACAATGCAGTGCTGAAAGAGGAGGAATCTACATAAAAACGCCTTCCTGGCAACGCCCAAATGCCCTGCTGCCATGCAGATAAACACTGGCAGCGGCAGCAAGTGCATGCCCACAGCCACCCCTTGTTCCTTCACACCTTGTATCAGCTGTAATCCAGTCCAGTCCAGTGCTGCCTGCTGAGCAGCACTGACCAACACTGCCTGGGCCCAGGCTTTTATCTCTGAGGCCCCATTATGATGTCAGAAAGCTGGCTCTGGAATCCTGAGGGCTCCACTATGACACGTGCAAAGTTCCGTCTGAACTTTATATAAGACGGTGAGGCTCAGTCAGTCACTCAGTGTTGCCTGAGAGGGCAACACTGCAACAGCCGGCCGCCAGGCTGTCTTTTTTTTGCACAGCTAGTTGCCTCCAGGAGGCCACAAGAGGGAGACAAGGGACTGCAAAATGGAAAATAGGCATCCACCAACTTTACAGACAACTTCTCCTTGCTCCTACAACCTCCATCCTTGCACAGTTTGTTATTCTTCTAGGTAACATAGTAACAAATCCAAATTGCTGCTCTCTTTGTAGGCAAGCAAGGCTTTGTTGCAACTGCAATTCTTACTTCTTCTTGAAATGTAGGGACGACAGTACATTCCATCACATCCATCTAGTGTACACAGGTAGGTCCATTGTGGCGGGCAGGCGAGCGGGCGGGCTGCTTTATTGGCTGTTTGCTGTTCCCCTACTCCACTCCACTATTTGACTGTTGTGCTGCATCAATCAATCAATCAATCAATCAATCAATCAATCAATCAATCAATCAATCAGTGGCTGGCTCAGGTGCAGCTCTTTAACTTACCTAAAAGGGAGGGCGGAGAGAAGACAAGGAAGGTGAATGAGGTGTTCCAATGTGAAATGCCGGAAACACAGAAACACAGACGACACACAACAAGAGGTGGCAATCTATTCATTAATTGCATTTAATCAATGAGCTCATTATCACTCATGCATTGTCCAACAGGTGTTGAAATAATGGGATTAAAAGGGGAGATCCCTTCAGAAAGACAGAAACAATAGCAAAGACAAAAAACACTTTTGGAATCTGCTTTTAGTCAACACATAAGGAAAGGGTGCACCGGTCCTGGAAATACTGCAATACCAGGTCAATGCGTGGAGTGGACAGAGCAAGCTCTATTTCCATCTCCCTGTTCTAAAAATCCATTTAATATATGGTCCCCAGATAGGGGACGTATCAGATATTAAACTGATAAGAACAGATACTACACTTGATCTTAGCCAAAAGGCCGAGAAGCGATAACCCGAACGGGCCGCGCGTTGCCCGAGCCTGCCCGATACTGCTGTTCAGCCCTTGCAGCGATTCAGCCTACTTCTAGGCAATTCCATGGGGCCCTGCAGGCTCACACACTCACAGCTACACGGGAGGTGAATAAAGGCCGGAGAGGAAGCCAGACAGGATTTGCTTCTTTTGCTTGCACCACAATGCAGTGCTGAAAGAGGAGGAATCTACATAAAAACGCCTTCCTGGCAACGCCCAAATGCCCTGCTGCCATGCAGATAAACACTGGCAGCGGCAGCAAGTGCATGCCCACAGCCACCCCTTGTTCCTTCACACCTTGTATCAGCTGTAATCCAGTCCAGTCCAGTGCTGCCTGCTGAGCAGCACTGACCAACACTGCCTGGGCCCAGGCTTTTATCTCTGAGGCCCCATTATGATGTCAGAAAGCTGGCTCTGGAATCCTGAGGGCTCCACTATGACACGTGCAAAGTTCCGTCTGAACTTTATATAAGACGGTGAGGCTCAGTCAGTCACTCAGTGTTGCCTGAGAGGGCAACACTGCAACAGCCGGCCGCCAGGCTGTCTTTTTTTTGCACAGCTAGTTGCCTCCAGGAGGCCACAAGAGGGAGACAAGGGACTGCAAAATGGAAAATAGGCATCCACCAACTTTACAGACAACTTCTCCTTGCTCCTACAACCTCCATCCTTGCACAGTTTGTTATTCTTCTAGGTAACATAGTAACAAATCCAAATTGCTGCTCTCTTTGTAGGCAAGCAAGGCTTTGTTGCAACTGCAATTCTTACTTCTTCTTGAAATGTAGGGACGACAGTACATTCCATCACATCCATCTAGTGTACACAGGTAGGTCCATTGTGGCGGGCAGGCGAGCGGGCGGGCTGCTTTATTGGCTGTTTGCTGTTCCCCTACTCCACTCCACTATTTGACTGTTGTGCTGCATCAATCAATCAATCAATCAATCAATCAATCAATCAATCAATCAATCAATCAATCAATCAATCAATCAGTGGCTGGCTCAGGTGCAGCTCTTTAACTTACCTAAAAGGGAGGGCGGAGAGAAGACAAGGGTGTTCCAATGTGAAATGCCGGAAACACAGAAACACAGACGACACACAACAAGAGGTGGCAATCTATTCATTAATTGCATTTAATCAATGAGCTCATTATCACTCATGCATTGTCCAACAGGTGTTGAAATAATGGGATTAAAAGGGGAGATCCCTTCAGAAAGACAGAAACAATAGCAAAGACAAAAAACACTTTTGGAATCTGCTTTTAGTCAACACATAAGGAAAGGGTGCACCGGTCCTGGAAATACTGCAATACCAGGTCAATGCGTGGAGTGGACAGAGCAAGCTCTATTTCCATCTCCCTGTTCTAAAAATCCATTTAATATATGGTCCCCAGATAGGGGACGTATCAGATATTAAACTGATAAGAACAGATACTACACTTGATCTTAGCCAAAAGGCCGAGAAGCGATAACCCGAACGGGCCGCGCGTTGCCCGAGCCTGCCCGATACTGCTGTTCAGCCCTTGCAGCGATTCAGCCTACTTCTAGGCAATTCCATGGGGCCCTGCAGGCTCACACACTCACAGCTACACGGGAGGTGAATAAAGGCCGGAGAGGAAGCCAGACAGGATTTGCTTCTTTTGCTTGCACCACAATGCAGTGCTGAAAGAGGAGGAATCTACATAAAAACGCCTTCCTGGCAACGCCCAAATGCCCTGCTGCCATGCAGATAAACACTGGCAGCGGCAGCAAGTGCATGCCCACAGCCACCCCTTGTTCCTTCACACCTTGTATCAGCTGTAATCCAGTCCAGTCCAGTGCTGCCTGCTGAGCAGCACTGACCAACACTGCCTGGGCCCAGGCTTTTATCTCTGAGGCCCCATTATGATGTCAGAAAGCTGGCTCTGGAATCCTGAGGGCTCCACTATGACACGTGCAAAGTTCCGTCTGAACTTTATATAAGACGGTGAGGCTCAGTCAGTCACTCAGTGTTGCCTGAGAGGGCAACACTGCAACAGCCGGCCGCCAGGCTGTCTTTTTTTTGCACAGCTAGTTGCCTCCAGGAGGCCACAAGAGGGAGACAAGGGACTGCAAAATGGAAAATAGGCATCCACCAACTTTACAGACAACTTCTCCTTGCTCCTACAACCTCCATCCTTGCACAGTTTGTTATTCTTCTAGGTAACATAGTAACAAATCCAAATTGCTGCTCTCTTTGTAGGCAAGCAAGGCTTTGTTGCAACTGCAATTCTTACTTCTTCTTGAAATGTAGGGACGACAGTACATTCCATCACATCCATCTAGTGTACACAGGTAGGTCCATTGTGGCGGGCAGGCGAGCGGGCGGGCTGCTTTATTGGCTGTTTGCTGTTCCCCTACTCCACTCCACTATTTGACTGTTGTGCTGCATCAATCAATCAATCAATCAATCAATCAATCAATCAATCAATCAATCAATCAGTGGCTGGCTCAGGTGCAGCTCTTTAACTTACCTAAAAGGGAGGGCGGAGAGAAGACAAGGAAGGTGAATGAGGTGTTCCAATGTGAAATGCCGGAAACACAGAAACACAGACGACACACAACAAGAGGTGGCAATCTATTCATTAATTGCATTTAATCAATGAGCTCATTATCACTCATGCATTGTCCAACAGGTGTTGAAATAATGGGATTAAAAGGGGAGATCCCTTCAGAAAGACAGAAACAATAGCAAAGACAAAAAACACTTTTGGAATCTGCTTTTAGTCAACACATAAGGAAAGGGTGCACCGGTCCTGGAAATACTGCAATACCAGGTCAATGCGTGGAGTGGACAGAGCAAGCTCTATTTCCATCTCCCTGTTCTAAAAATCCATTTAATATATGGTCCCCAGATAGGGGACGTATCAGATATTAAACTGATAAGAACAGATACTACACTTGATCTTAGCCAAAAGGCCGAGAAGCGATAACCCGAACGGGCCGCGCGTTGCCCGAGCCTGCCCGATACTGCTGTTCAGCCCTTGCAGCGATTCAGCCTACTTCTAGGCAATTCCATGGGGCCCTGCAGGCTCACACACTCACAGCTACACGGGAGGTGAATAAAGGCCGGAGAGGAAGCCAGACAGGATTTGCTTCTTTTGCTTGCACCACAATGCAGTGCTGAAAGAGGAGGAATCTACATAAAAACGCCTTCCTGGCAACGCCCAAATGCCCTGCTGCCATGCAGATAAACACTGGCAGCGGCAGCAAGTGCATGCCCACAGCCACCCCTTGTTCCTTCACACCTTGTATCAGCTGTAATCCAGTCCAGTCCAGTGCTGCCTGCTGAGCAGCACTGACCAACACTGCCTGGGCCCAGGCTTTTATCTCTGAGGCCCCATTATGATGTCAGAAAGCTGGCTCTGGAATCCTGAGGGCTCCACTATGACACGTGCAAAGTTCCGTCTGAACTTTATATAAGACGGTGAGGCTCAGTCAGTCACTCAGTGTTGCCTGAGAGGGCAACACTGCAACAGCCGGCCGCCAGGCTGTCTTTTTTTTGCACAGCTAGTTGCCTCCAGGAGGCCACAAGAGGGAGACAAGGGACTGCAAAATGGAAAATAGGCATCCACCAACTTTACAGACAACTTCTCCTTGCTCCTACAACCTCCATCCTTGCACAGTTTGTTATTCTTCTAGGTAACATAGTAACAAATCCAAATTGCTGCTCTCTTTGTAGGCAAGCAAGGCTTTGTTGCAACTGCAATTCTTACTTCTTCTTGAAATGTAGGGACGACAGTACATTCCATCACATCCATCTAGTGTACACAGGTAGGTCCATTGTGGCGGGCAGGCGAGCGGGCGGGCTGCTTTATTGGCTGTTTGCTGTTCCCCTACTCCACTCCACTATTTGACTGTTGTGCTGCATCAATCAATCAATCAATCAATCAATCAATCAATCAATCAATCAATCAATCAGTGGCTGGCTCAGGTGCAGCTCTTTAACTTACCTAAAAGGGAGGGCGGAGAGAAGACAAGGAAGGTGAATGAGGTGTTCCAATGTGAAATGCCGGAAACACAGAAACACAGACGACACACAACAAGAGGTGGCAATCTATTCATTAATTGCATTTAATCAATGAGCTCATTATCACTCATGCATTGTCCAACAGGTGTTGAAATAATGGGATTAAAAGGGGAGATCCCTTCAGAAAGACAGAAACAATAGCAAAGACAAAAAACACTTTTGGAATCTGCTTTTAGTCAACACATAAGGAAAGGGTGCACCGGTCCTGGAAATACTGCAATACCAGGTCAATGCGTGGAGTGGACAGAGCAAGCTCTATTTCCATCTCCCTGTTCTAAAAATCCATTTAATATATGGTCCCCAGATAGGGGACGTATCAGATATTAAACTGATAAGAACAGATACTACACTTGATCTTAGCCAAAAGGCCGAGAAGCGATAACCCGAACGGGCCGCGCGTTGCCCGAGCCTGCCCGATACTGCTGTTCAGCCCTTGCAGCGATTCAGCCTACTTCTAGGCAATTCCATGGGGCCCTGCAGGCTCACACACTCACAGCTACACGGGAGGTGAATAAAGGCCGGAGAGGAAGCCAGACAGGATTTGCTTCTTTTGCTTGCACCACAATGCAGTGCTGAAAGAGGAGGAATCTACATAAAAACGCCTTCCTGGCAACGCCCAAATGCCCTGCTGCCATGCAGATAAACACTGGCAGCGGCAGCAAGTGCATGCCCACAGCCACCCCTTGTTCCTTCACACCTTGTATCAGCTGTAATCCAGTCCAGTCCAGTGCTGCCTGCTGAGCAGCACTGACCAACACTGCCTGGGCCCAGGCTTTTATCTCTGAGGCCCCATTATGATGTCAGAAAGCTGGCTCTGGAATCCTGAGGGCTCCACTATGACACGTGCAAAGTTCCGTCTGAACTTTATATAAGACGGTGAGGCTCAGTCAGTCACTCAGTGTTGCCTGAGAGGGCAACACTGCAACAGCCGGCCGCCAGGCTGTCTTTTTTTTGCACAGCTAGTTGCCTCCAGGAGGCCACAAGAGGGAGACAAGGGACTGCAAAATGGAAAATAGGCATCCACCAACTTTACAGACAACTTCTCCTTGCTCCTACAACCTCCATCCTTGCACAGTTTGTTATTCTTCTAGGTAACATAGTAACAAATCCAAATTGCTGCTCTCTTTGTAGGCAAGCAAGGCTTTGTTGCAACTGCAATTCTTACTTCTTCTTGAAATGTAGGGACGACAGTACATTCCATCACATCCATCTAGTGTACACAGGTAGGTCCATTGTGGCGGGCAGGCGAGCGGGCGGGCTGCTTTATTGGCTGTTTGCTGTTCCCCTACTCCACTCCACTATTTGACTGTTGTGCTGCATCAATCAATCAATCAATCAATCAATCAATCAATCAATCAATCAATCAATCAGTGGCTGGCTCAGGTGCAGCTCTTTAACTTACCTAAAAGGGAGGGCGGAGAGAAGACAAGGAAGGTGAATGAGGTGTTCCAATGTGAAATGCCGGAAACACAGAAACACAGACGACACACAACAAGAGGTGGCAATCTATTCATTAATTGCATTTAATCAATGAGCTCATTATCACTCATGCATTGTCCAACAGGTGTTGAAATAATGGGATTAAAAGGGGAGATCCCTTCAGAAAGACAGAAACAATAGCAAAGACAAAAAACACTTTTGGAATCTGCTTTTAGTCAACACATAAGGAAAGGGTGCACCGGTCCTGGAAATACTGCAATACCAGGTCAATGCGTGGAGTGGACAGAGCAAGCTCTATTTCCATCTCCCTGTTCTAAAAATCCATTTAATATATGGTCCCCAGATAGGGGACGTATCAGATATTAAACTGATAAGAACAGATACTACACTTGATCTTAGCCAAAAGGCCGAGAAGCGATAACCCGAACGGGCCGCGCGTTGCCCGAGCCTGCCCGATACTGCTGTTCAGCCCTTGCAGCGATTCAGCCTACTTCTAGGCAATTCCATGGGGCCCTGCAGGCTCACACACTCACAGCTACACGGGAGGTGAATAAAGGCCGGAGAGGAAGCCAGACAGGATTTGCTTCTTTTGCTTGCACCACAATGCAGTGCTGAAAGAGGAGGAATCTACATAAAAACGCCTTCCTGGCAACGCCCAAATGCCCTGCTGCCATGCAGATAAACACTGGCAGCGGCAGCAAGTGCATGCCCACAGCCACCCCTTGTTCCTTCACACCTTGTATCAGCTGTAATCCAGTCCAGTCCAGTGCTGCCTGCTGAGCAGCACTGACCAACACTGCCTGGGCCCAGGCTTTTATCTCTGAGGCCCCATTATGATGTCAGAAAGCTGGCTCTGGAATCCTGAGGGCTCCACTATGACACGTGCAAAGTTCCGTCTGAACTTTATATAAGACGGTGAGGCTCAGTCAGTCACTCAGTGTTGCCTGAGAGGGCAACACTGCAACAGCCGGCCGCCAGGCTGTCTTTTTTTTGCACAGCTAGTTGCCTCCAGGAGGCCACAAGAGGGAGACAAGGGACTGCAAAATGGAAAATAGGCATCCACCAACTTTACAGACAACTTCTCCTTGCTCCTACAACCTCCATCCTTGCACAGTTTGTTATTCTTCTAGGTAACATAGTAACAAATCCAAATTGCTGCTCTCTTTGTAGGCAAGCAAGGCTTTGTTGCAACTGCAATTCTTACTTCTTCTTGAAATGTAGGGACGACAGTACATTCCATCACATCCATCTAGTGTACACAGGTAGGTCCATTGTGGCGGGCAGGCGAGCGGGCGGGCTGCTTTATTGGCTGTTTGCTGTTCCCCTACTCCACTCCACTATTTGACTGTTGTGCTGCATCAATCAATCAATCAATCAATCAATCAATCAATCAATCAATCAATCAATCAGTGGCTGGCTCAGGTGCAGCTCTTTAACTTACCTAAAAGGGAGGGCGGAGAGAAGACAAGGAAGGTGAATGAGGTGTTCCAATGTGAAATGCCGGAAACACAGAAACACAGACGACACACAACAAGAGGTGGCAATCTATTCATTAATTGCATTTAATCAATGAGCTCATTATCACTCATGCATTGTCCAACAGGTGTTGAAATAATGGGATTAAAAGGGGAGATCCCTTCAGAAAGACAGAAACAATAGCAAAGACAAAAAACACTTTTGGAATCTGCTTTTAGTCAACACATAAGGAAAGGGTGCACCGGTCCTGGAAATACTGCAATACCAGGTCAATGCGTGGAGTGGACAGAGCAAGCTCTATTTCCATCTCCCTGTTCTAAAAATCCATTTAATATATGGTCCCCAGATAGGGGACGTATCAGATATTAAACTGATAAGAACAGATACTACACTTGATCTTAGCCAAAAGGCCGAGAAGCGATAACCCGAACGGGCCGCGCGTTGCCCGAGCCTGCCCGATACTGCTGTTCAGCCCTTGCAGCGATTCAGCCTACTTCTAGGCAATTCCATGGGGCCCTGCAGGCTCACACACTCACAGCTACACGGGAGGTGAATAAAGGCCGGAGAGGAAGCCAGACAGGATTTGCTTCTTTTGCTTGCACCACAATGCAGTGCTGAAAGAGGAGGAATCTACATAAAAACGCCTTCCTGGCAACGCCCAAATGCCCTGCTGACATGCAGATAAACACTGGCAGCGGCAGCAAGTGCATGCCCACAGCCACCCCTTGTTCCTTCACACCTTGTATCAGCTGTAATCCAGTCCAGTCCAGTGCTGCCTGCTGAGCAGCACTGACCAACACTGCCTGGGCCCAGGCTTTTATCTCTGAGGCCCCATTATGATGTCAGAAAGCTGGCTCTGGAATCCTGAGGGCTCCACTATGACACGTGCAAAGTTCCGTCTGAACTTTATATAAGACGGTGAGGCTCAGTCAGTCACTCAGTGTTGCCTGAGAGGGCAACACTGCAACAGCCGGCCGCCAGGCTGTCTTTTTTTTGCACAGCTAGTTGCCTCCAGGAGGCCACAAGAGGGAGACAAGGGACTGCAAAATGGAAAATAGGCATCCACCAACTTTACAGACAACTTCTCCTTGCTCCTACAACCTCCATCCTTGCACAGTTTGTTATTCTTCTAGGTAACATAGTAACAAATCCAAATTGCTGCTCTCTTTGTAGGCAAGCAAGGCTTTGTTGCAACTGCAATTCTTACTTCTTCTTGAAATGTAGGGACGACAGTACATTCCATCACATCCATCTAGTGTACACAGGTAGGTCCATTGTGGCGGGCAGGCGAGCGGGCGGGCTGCTTTATTGGCTGTTTGCTGTTCCCCTACTCCACTCCACTATTTGACTGTTGTGCTGCATCAATCAATCAATCAATCAATCAATCAATCAATCAATCAATCAATCAATCAGTGGCTGGCTCAGGTGCAGCTCTTTAACTTACCTAAAAGGGAGGGCGGAGAGAAGACAAGGAAGGTGAATGAGGTGTTCCAATGTGAAATGCCGGAAACACAGAAACACAGACGACACACAACAAGAGGTGGCAATCTATTCATTAATTGCATTTAATCAATGAGCTCATTATCACTCATGCATTGTCCAACAGGTGTTGAAATAATGGGATTAAAAGGGGAGATCCCTTCAGAAAGACAGAAACAATAGCAAAGACAAAAAACACTTTTGGAATCTGCTTTTAGTCAACACATAAGGAAAGGGTGCACCGGTCCTGGAAATACTGCAATACCAGGTCAATGCGTGGAGTGGACAGAGCAAGCTCTATTTCCATCTCCCTGTTCTAAAAATCCATTTAATATATGGTCCCCAGATAGGGGACGTATCAGATATTAAACTGATAAGAACAGATACTACACTTGATCTTAGCCAAAAGGCCGAGAAGCGATAACCCGAACGGGCCGCGCGTTGCCCGAGCCTGCCCGATACTGCTGTTCAGCCCTTGCAGCGATTCAGCCTACTTCTAGGCAATTCCATGGGGCCCTGCAGGCTCACACACTCACAGCTACACGGGAGGTGAATAAAGGCCGGAGAGGAAGCCAGACAGGATTTGCTTCTTTTGCTTGCACCACAATGCAGTGCTGAAAGAGGAGGAATCTACATAAAAACGCCATCCTGGCAACGCCCAAATGCCCTGCTGCCATGCAGATAAACACTGGCAGCGGCAGCAAGTGCATGCCCACAGCCACCCCTTGTTCCTTCACACCTTGTATCAGCTGTAATCCAGTCCAGTCCAGTGCTGCCTGCTGAGCAGCACTGACCAACACTGCCTGGGCCCAGGCTTTTATCTCTGAGGCCCCATTATGATGTCAGAAAGCTGGCTCTGGAATCCTGAGGGCTCCACTATGACACGTGCAAAGTTCCGTCTGAACTTTATATAAGACGGTGAGGCTCAGTCAGTCACTCAGTGTTGCCTGAGAGGGCAACACTGCAACAGCCGGCTGCCAGGCTGTCTTTTTTTTGCACAGCTAGTTGCCTCCAGGAGGCCACAAGAGGGAGACAAGGGACTGCAAAATGGAAAATAGGCATCCACCAACTTTACAGACAACTTCTCCTTGCTCCTACAACCTCCATCCTTGCACAGTTTGTTATTCTTCTAGGTAACATAGTAACAAATCCAAATTGCTGCTCTCTTTGTAGGCAAGCAAGGCTTTGTTGCAACTGCAATTCTTACTTCTTCTTGAAATGTAGGGACGACAGTACATTCCATCACATCCATCTAGTGTACACAGGTAGGTCCATTGTGGCGGGCAGGCGAGCGGGCGGGCTGCTTTATTGGCTGTTTGCTGTTCCCCTACTCCACTCCACTATTTGACTGTTGTGCTGCATCAATCAATCAATCAATCAATCAATCAATCAATCAATCAGTGGCTGGCTCAGGTGCAGCTCTTTAACTTACCTAAAAGGGAGGGCGGAGAGAAGACAAGGAAGGTGAATGAGGTGTTCCAATGTGAAATGCCGGAAACACAGAAACACAGACGACACACAACAAGAGGTGGCAATCTATTCATTAATTGCATTTAATCAATGAGCTCATTATCACTCATGCATTGTCCAACAGGTGTTGAAATAATGGGATTAAAAGGGGAGATCCCTTCAGAAAGACAGAAACAATAGCAAAGACAAAAAACACTTTTGGAATCTGCTTTTAGTCAACACATAAGGAAAGGGTGCACCGGTCCTGGAAATACTGCAATACCAGGTCAATGCGTGGAGTGGACAGAGCAAGCTCTATTTCCATCTCCCTGTTCTAAAAATCCATTTAATATATGGTCCCCAGATAGGGGACGTATCAGATATTAAACTGATAAGAACAGATACTACACTTGATCTTAGCCAAAAGGCCGAGAAGCGATAACCCGAACGGGCCGCGCGTTGCCCGAGCCTGCCCGATACTGCTGTTCAGCCCTTGCAGCGATTCAGCCTACTTCTAGGCAATTCCATGGGGCCCTGCAGGCTCACACACTCACAGCTACACGGGAGGTGAATAAAGGCCGGAGAGGAAGCCAGACAGGATTTGCTTCTTTTGCTTGCACCACAATGCAGTGCTGAAAGAGGAGGAATCTACATAAAAACGCCTTCCTGGCAACGCCCAAATGCCCTGCTGCCATGCAGATAAACACTGGCAGCGGCAGCAAGTGCATGCCCACAGCCACCCCTTGTTCCTTCACACCTTGTATCAGCTGTAATCCAGTCCAGTCCAGTGCTGCCTGCTGAGCAGCACTGACCAACACTGCCTGGGCCCAGGCTTTTATCTCTGAGGCCCCATTATGATGTCAGAAAGCTGGCTCTGGAATCCTGAGGGCTCCACTATGACACGTGCAAAGTTCCGTCTGAACTTTATATAAGACGGTGAGGCTCAGTCAGTCACTCAGTGTTGCCTGAGAGGGCAACACTGCAACAGCCGGCCGCCAGGCTGTCTTTTTTTTGCACAGCTAGTTGCCTCCAGGAGGCCACAAGAGGGAGACAAGGGACTGCAAAATGGAAAATAGGCATCCACCAACTTTACAGACAACTTCTCCTTGCTCCTACAACCTCCATCCTTGCACAGTTTGTTATTCTTCTAGGTAACATAGTAACAAATCCAAATTGCTGCTCTCTTTGTAGGCAAGCAAGGCTTTGTTGCAACTGCAATTCTTACTTCTTCTTGAAATGTAGGGACGACAGTACATTCCATCACATCCATCTAGTGTACACAGGTAGGTCCATTGTGGCGGGCAGGCGAGCGGGCGGGCTGCTTTATTGGCTGTTTGCTGTTCCCCTACTCCACTCCACTATTTGACTGTTGTGCTGCATCAATCAATCAATCAATCAATCAATCAATCAATCAGTGGCTGGCTCAGGTGCAGCTCTTTAACTTACCTAAAAGGGAGGGCGGAGAGAAGACAAGGAAGGTGAATGAGGTGTTCCAATGTGAAATGCCGGAAACACAGAAACACAGACGACACACAACAAGAGGTGGCAATCTATTCATTAATTGCATTTAATCAATGAGCTCATTATCACTCATGCATTGTCCAACAGGTGTTGAAATAATGGGATTAAAAGGGGAGATCCCTTCAGAAAGACAGAAACAATAGCAAAGACAAAAAACACTTTTGGAATCTGCTTTTAGTCAACACATAAGGAAAGGGTGCACCGGTCCTGGAAATACTGCAATACCAGGTCAATGCGTGGAGTGGACAGAGCAAGCTCTATTTCCATCTCCCTGTTCTAAAAATCCATTTAATATATGGTCCCCAGATAGGGGACGTATCAGATATTAAACTGATAAGAACAGATACTACACTTGATCTTAGCCAAAAGGCCGAGAAGCGATAACCCGAACGGGCCGCGCGTTGCCCGAG
Source organism: Rhinoderma darwinii (assembly GCF_050947455.1). Taxonomy (NCBI): domain Eukaryota; kingdom Metazoa; phylum Chordata; class Amphibia; order Anura; family Rhinodermatidae; genus Rhinoderma; species Rhinoderma darwinii. Next base: position 386,252 of record NW_027461801.1, on the reverse strand, counting down.
CCTGCCCGATACTGCTGTTCAGCCCTTGCAGCGATTCAGCCTACTTCTAGGCAATTCCATGGGGCCCTGCAGGCTCACACACTCACAGCTACACGGGAGGTGAATAAAGGCCGGAGAGGAAGCCAGACAGGATTTGCTTCTTTTGCTTGCACCACAATGCAGTGCTGAAAGAGGAGGAATCTACATAAAAACGCCTTCCTGGCAACGCCCAAATGCCCTGCTGCCATGCAGATAAACACTGGCAGCGGCCGCAAGTGCATGCCCACAGCCACCCCTTGTTCCTTCACACCTTGTATCAGCTGTAATCCAGTCCAGTCCAGTGCTGCCTGCTGAGCAGCACTGACCAACACTGCCTGGGCCCAGGCTTTTATCTCTGAGGCCCCATTATGATGTCAGAAAGCTGGCTCTGGAATCCTGAGGGCTCCACTATGACACGTGCAAAGTTCCGTCTGAACTTTATATAAGACGGTGAGGCTCAGTCAGTCACTCAGTGTTGCCTGAGAGGGCAACACTGCAACAGCCGGCCGCCAGGCTGTCTTTTTTTTGCACAGCTAGTTGCCTCCAGGAGGCCACAAGAGGGAGACAAGGGACTGCAAAATGGAAAATAGGCATCCACCAACTTTACAGACAACTTCTCCTTGCTCCTACAACCTCCATCCTTGCACAGTTTGTTATTCTTCTAGGTAACATAGTAACAAATCCAAATTGCTGCTCTCTTTGTAGGCAAGCAAGGCTTTGTTGCAACTGCAATTCTTACTTCTTCTTGAAATGTAGGGACGACAGTACATTCCATCACATCCATCTAGTGTACACAGGTAGGTCCATTGTGGCGGGCAGGCGAGCGGGCGGGCTGCTTTATTGGCTGTTTGCTGTTCCCCTACTCCACTCCACTATTTGACTGTTGTGCTGCATCAATCAATCAATCAATCAATCAATCAATCAATCAATCAATCAATCAATCAATCAGTGGCTGGCTCAGGTGCAGCTCTTTAACTTACCTAAAAGGGAGGGCGGAGAGAAGACAAGGAAGGTGAATGAGGTGTTCCAATGTGAAATGCCGGAAACACAGAAACACAGACGACACACAACAAGAGGTGGCAATCTATTCATTAATTGCATTTAATCAATGAGCTCATTATCACTCATGCATTGTCCAACAGGTGTTGAAATAATGGGATTAAAAGGGGAGATCCCTTCAGAAAGACAGAAACAATAGCAAAGACAAAAAACACTTTTGGAATCTGCTTTTAGTCAACACATAAGGAAAGGGTGCACCGGTCCTGGAAATACTGCAATACCAGGTCAATGCGTGGAGTGGACAGAGCAAGCTCTATTTCCATCTCCCTGTTCTAAAAATCCATTTAATATATGGTCCCCAGATAGGGGACGTATCAGATATTAAACTGATAAGAACAGATACTACACTTGATCTTAGCCAAAAGGCCGAGAAGCGATAACCCGAACGGGCCGCGCGTTGCCCGAGCCTGCCCGATACTGCTGTTCAGCCCTTGCAGCGATTCAGCCTACTCCTAGGCAATTCCATGGGGCCCTGCAGGCTCACACACTCACAGCTACACGGGAGGTGAATAAAGGCCGGAGAGGAAGCCAGACAGGATTTGCTTCTTTTGCTTGCACCACAATGCAGTGCTGAAAGAGGAGGAATCTACATAAAAACGCCTTCCTGGCAACGCCCAAATGCCCTGCTGACATGCAGATAAACACTGGCAGCGGCAGCAAGTGCATGCCCACAGCCACCCCTTGTTCCTTCACACCTTGTATCAGCTGTAATCCAGTCCAGTCCAGTGCTGCCTGCTGAGCAGCACTGACCAACACTGCCTGGGCCCAGGCTTTTATCTCTGAGGCCCCATTATGATGTCAGAAAGCTGGCTCTGGAATCCTGAGGGCTCCACTATGACACGTGCAAAGTTCCGTCTGAACTTTATATAAGACGGTGAGGCTCAGTCAGTCACTCAGTGTTGCCTGAGAGGGCAACACTGCAACAGCCGGCCGCCAGGCTGTCTTTTTTTTGCACAGCTAGTTGCCTCCAGGAGGCCACAAGAGGGAGACAAGGGACTGCAAAATGGAAAATAGGCATCCACCAACTTTACAGACAACTTCTCCTTGCTCCTACAACCTCCATCCTTGCACAGTTTGTTATTCTTCTAGGTAACATAGTAACAAATCCAAATTGCTGCTCTCTTTGTAGGCAAGCAAGGCTTTGTTGCAACTGCAATTCTTACTTCTTCTTGAAATGTAGGGACGACAGTACATTCCATCACATCCATCTAGTGTACACAGGTAGGTCCATTGTGGCGGGCAGGCGAGCGGGCGGGTTGCTTTATTGGCTGTTTGCTGTTCCCCTACTCCACTCCACTATTTGACTGTTGTGCTGCATCAATCAATCAATCAATCAATCAATCAATCAATCAATCAATCAGTGGCTGGCTCAGGTGCAGCTCTTTAACTTACCTAAAAGGGAGGGCGGAGAGAAGACAAGGAAGGTGAATGAGGTGTTCCAATGTGAAATGCCGGAAACACAGAAACACAGACGACACACAACAAGAGGTGGCAATCTATTCATTAATTGCATTTAATCAATGAGCTCATTATCACTCATGCATTGTCCAACAGGTGTTGAAATAATGGGATTAAAAGGGGAGATCCCTTCAGAAAGACAGAAACAATAGCAAAGACAAAAAACACTTTTGGAATCTGCTTTTAGTCAACACATAAGGAAAGGGTGCACCGGTCCTGGAAATACTGCAATACCAGGTCAATGCGTGGAGTGGACAGAGCAAGCTCTATTTCCATCTCCCTGTTCTAAAAATCCATTTAATATATGGTCCCCAGATAGGGGACGTATCAGATATTAAACTGATAAGAACAGATACTACACTTGATCTTAGCCAAAAGGCCGAGAAGCGATAACCCGAACGGGCCGCGCGTTGCCCGAGCCTGCCCGATACTGCTGTTCAGCCCTTGCAGCGATTCAGCCTACTTCTAGGCAATTCCATGGGGCCCTGCAGGCTCACACACTCACAGCTACACGGGAGGTGAATAAAGGCCGGAGAGGAAGCCAGACAGGATTTGCTTATTTTGCTTGCACCACAATGCAGTGCTGAAAGAGGAGGAATCTACATAAAAACGCCTTCCTGGCAACGCCCAAATGCCCTGCTGCCATGCAGATAAACACTGGCAGCGGCAGCAAGTGCATGCCCACAGCCACCCCTTGTTCCTTCACACCTTGTATCAGCTGTAATCCAGTCCAGTCCAGTGCTGCCTGCTGAGCAGCACTGACCAACACTGCCTGGGCCCAGGGTTTTATCTCTGAGGCCCCATTATGATGTCAGAAAGCTGGCTCTGGAATCCTGAGGGCTCCACTATGACACGTGCAAAGTTCCGTCTGAACTTTATATAAGACGGTGAGGCTCAGTCAGTCACTCAGTGTTGCCTGAGAGGGCAACACTGCAACAGCCGGCCGCCAGGCTGTCTTTTTTTTGCACAGCTAGTTGCCTCCAGGAGGCCACAAGAGGGAGACAAGGGACTGCAAAATGGAAAATAGGCATCCACCAACTTTACAGACAACTTCTCCTTGCTCCTACAACCTCCATCCTTGCACAGTTTGTTATTCTTCTAGGTAACATAGTAACAAATCCAAATTGCTGCTCTCTTTGTAGGCAAGCAAGGCTTTGTTGCAACTGCAATTCTTACTTCTTCTTGAAATGTAGGGACGACAGTACATTCCATCACATCCATCTAGTGTACACAGGTAGGTCCATTGTGGCGGGCAGGCGAGCGGGCGGGCTGCTTTATTGGCTGTTTGCTGTTCCCCTACTCCACTCCACTATTTGACTGTTGTGCTGCATCAATCAATCAATCAATCAATCAATCAATCAATCAATCAATCAATCAATCAATCAGTGGCTGGCTCAGGTGCAGCTCTTTAACTTACCTAAAAGGGAGGGCGGAGAGAAGACAAGGAAGGTGAATGAGGTGTTCCAATGTGAAATGCCGGAAACACAGAAACACAGACGACACACAACAAGAGGTGGCAATCTATTCATTAATTGCATTTAATCAATGAGCTCATTATCACTCATGCATTGTCCAACAGGTGTTGAAATAATGGGATTAAAAGGGGAGATCCCTTCAGAAAGACAGAAACAATAGCAAAGACAAAAAACACTTTTGGAATCTGCTTTTAGTCAACACATAAGGAAAGGGTGCACCGGTCCTGGAAATACTGCAATACCAGGTCAATGCGTGGAGTGGACAGAGCAAGCTCTATTTCCATCTCCCTGTTCTAAAAATCCATTTAATATATGGTCCCCAGATAGGGGACGTATCAGATATTAAACTGATAAGAACAGATACTACACTTGATCTTAGCCAAAAGGCCGAGAAGCGATAACCCGAACGGGCCGCGCGTTGCCCGAGCCTGCCCGATACTGCTGTTCAGCCCTTGCAGCGATTCAGCCTACTTCTAGGCAATTCCATGGGGCCCTGCAGGCTCACACACTCACAGCTACACGGGAGGTGAATAAAGGCCGGAGAGGAAGCCAGACAGGATTTGCTTCTTTTGCTTGCACCACAATGCAGTGCTGAAAGAGGAGGAATCTACATAAAAACGCCTTCCTGGCAACGCCCAAATGCCCTGCTGCCATGCAGATAAACACTGGCAGCGGCAGCAAGTGCATGCCCACAGCCACCCCTTGTTCCTTCACACCTTGTATCAGCTGTAATCCAGTCCAGTCCAGTGCTGCCTGCTGAGCAGCACTGACCAACACTGCCTGGGCCCAGGCTTTTATCTCTGAGGCCCCATTATGATGTCAGAAAGCTGGCTCTGGAATCCTGAGGGCTCCACTATGACACGTGCAAAGTTCCGTCTGAACTTTATATAAGACGGTGAGGCTCAGTCAGTCACTCAGTGTTGCCTGAGAGGGCAACACTGCAACAGCCGGCCGCCAGGCTGTCTTTTTTTTGCACAGCTAGTTGCCTCCAGGAGGCCACAAGAGGGAGACAAGGGACTGCAAAATGGAAAATAGGCATCCACCAACTTTACAGACAACTTCTCCTTGCTCCTACAACCTCCATCCTTGCACAGTTTGTTATTCTTCTAGGTAACATAGTAACAAATCCAAATTGCTGCTCTCTTTGTAGGCAAGCAAGGCTTTGTTGCAACTGCAATTCTTACTTCTTCTTGAAATGTAGGGACGACAGTACATTCCATCACATCCATCTAGTGTACACAGGTAGGTCCATTGTGGCGGGCAGGCGAGCGGGCGGGCTGCTTTATTGGCTGTTTGCTGTTCCCCTACTCCACTCCACTATTTGACTGTTGTGCTGCATCAATCAATCAATCAATCAATCAATCAATCAATCAATCAATCAATCAGTGGCTGGCTCAGGTGCAGCTCTTTAACTTACCTAAAAGGGAGGGCGGAGAGAAGACAAGGAAGGTGAATGAGGTGTTCCAATGTGAAATGCCGGAAACACAGAAACACAGACGACACACAACAAGAGGTGGCAATCTATTCATTAATTGCATTTAATCAATGAGCTCATTATCACTCATGCATTGTCCAACAGGTGTTGAAATAATGGGATTAAAAGGGGAGATCCCTTCAGAAAGACAGAAACAATAGCAAAGACAAAAAACACTTTTGGAATCTGCTTTTAGTCAACACATAAGGAAAGGGTGCACCGGTCCTGGAAATACTGCAATACCAGGTCAATGCGTGGAGTGGACAGAGCAAGCTCTATTTCCATCTCCCTGTTCTAAAAATCCATTTAATATATGGTCCCCAGATAGGGGACGTATCAGATATTAAACTGATAAGAACAGATACTACACTTGATCTTAGCCAAAAGGCCGAGAAGCGATAACCCGAACGGGCCGCGCGTTGCCCGAGCCTGCCCGATACTGCTGTTCAGCCCTTGCAGCGATTCAGCCTACTTCTAGGCAATTCCATGGGGCCCTGCAGGCTCACACACTCACAGCTACACGGGAGGTGAATAAAGGCCGGAGAGGAAGCCAGACAGGATTTGCTTCTTTTGCTTGCACCACAATGCAGTGCTGAAAGAGGAGGAATCTACATAAAAACGCCTTCCTGGCAACGCCCAAATGCCCTGCTGCCATGCAGATAAACACTGGCAGCGGCAGCAAGTGCATGCCCACAGCCACCCCTTGTTCCTTCACACCTTGTATCAGCTGTAATCCAGTCCAGTCCAGTGCTGCCTGCTGAGCAGCACTGACCAACACTGCCTGGGCCCAGGCTTTTATCTCTGAGGCCCCATTATGATGTCAGAAAGCTGGCTCTGGAATCCTGAGGGCTCCACTATGACACGTGCAAAGTTCCGTCTGAACTTTATATAAGACGGTGAGGCTCAGTCAGTCACTCAGTGTTGCCTGAGAGGGCAACACTGCAACAGCCGGCCGCCAGGCTGTCTTTTTTTTGCACAGCTAGTTGCCTCCAGGAGGCCACAAGAGGGAGACAAGGGACTGCAAAATGGAAAATAGGCATCCACCAACTTTACAGACAACTTCTCCTTGCTCCTACAACCTCCATCCTTGCACAGTTTGTTATTCTTCTAGGTAACATAGTAACAAATCCAAATTGCTGCTCTCTTTGTAGGCAAGCAAGGCTTTGTTGCAACTGCAATTCTTACTTCTTCTTGAAATGTAGGGACGACAGTACATTCCATCACATCCATCTAGTGTACACAGGTAGGTCCATTGTGGCGGGCAGGCGAGCGGGCGGGCTGCTTTATTGGCTGTTTGCTGTTCCCCTACTCCACTCCACTATTTGACTGTTGTGCTGCATCAATCAATCAATCAATCAATCAATCAATCAATCAATCAATCAATCAATCAATCAATCAGTGGCTGGCTCAGGTGCAGCTCTTTAACTTACCTAAAAGGGAGGGCGGAGAGAAGACAAGGAAGGTGAATGAGGTGTTCCAATGTGAAATGCCGGAAACACAGAAACACAGACGACACACAACAAGAGGTGGCAATCTATTCATTAATTGCATTTAATCAATGAGCTCATTATCACTCATGCATTGTCCAACAGGTGTTGAAATAATGGGATTAAAAGGGGAGATCCCTTCAGAAAGACAGAAACAATAGCAAAGACAAAAAACACTTTTGGAATCTGCTTTTAGTCAACACATAAGGAAAGGGTGCACCGGTCCTGGAAATACTGCAATACCAGGTCAATGCGTGGAGTGGACAGAGCAAGCTCTATTTCCATCTCCCTGTTCTAAAAATCCATTTAATATATGGTCCCCAGATAGGGGACGTATCAGATATTAAACTGATAAGAACAGATACTACACTTGATCTTAGCCAAAAGGCCGAGAAGCGATAACCCGAACGGGCCGCGCGTTGCCCGAGCCTGCCCAATACTGCTGTTCAGCCCTTGCAGCGATTCAGCCTACTTCTAGGCAATTCCATGGGGCCCTGCAGGCTCACACACTCACAGCTACACGGGAGGTGAATAAAGGCCGGAGAGGAAGCCAGACAGGATTTGCTTCTTTTGCTTGCACCACAATGCAGTGCTGAAAGAGGAGGAATCTACATAAAAACGCCTTCCTGGCAACGCCCAAATGCCCTGCTGCCATGCAGATAAACACTGGCAGCGGCAGCAAGTGCATGCCCACAGCCACCCCTTGTTCCTTCACACCTTGTATCAGCTGTAATCCAGTCCAGTCCAGTGCTGCCTGCTGAGCAGCACTGACCAACACTGCCTGGGCCCAGGCTTTTATCTCTGAGGCCCCATTATGATGTCAGAAAGCTGGCTCTGGAATCCTGAGGGCTCCACTATGACACGTGCAAAGTTCCGTCTGAACTTTATATAAGACGGTGAGGCTCAGTCAGTCACTCAGTGTTGCCTGAGAGGGCAACACTGCAACAGCCGGCCGCCAGGCTGTCTTTTTTTTGCACAGCTAGTTGCCTCCAGGAGGCCACAAGAGGGAGACAAGGGACTGCAAAATGGAAAATAGGCATCCACCAACTTTACAGACAACTTCTCCTTGCTCCTACAACCTCCATCCTTGCACAGTTTGTTATTCTTCTAGGTAACATAGTAACAAATCCAAATTGCTGCTCTCTTTGTAGGCAAGCAAGGCTTTGTTGCAACTGCAATTCTTACTTCTTCTTGAAATGTAGGGACGACAGTACATTCCATCACATCCATCTAGTGTACACAGGTAGGTCCATTGTGGCGGGCAGGCGAGCGGGCGGGCTGCTTTATTGGCTGTTTGCTGTTCCCCTACTCCACTCCACTATTTGACTGTTGTGCTGCATCAATCAATCAATCAATCAATCAATCAATCAATCAATCAATCAGTGGCTGGCTCAGGTGCAGCTCTTTAACTTACCTAAAAGGGAGGGCGGAGAGAAGACAAGGAAGGTGAATGAGGTGTTCCAATGTGAAATGCCGGAAACACAGAAACACAGACGACACACAACAAGAGGTGGCAATCTATTCATTAATTGCATTTAATCAATGAGCTCATTATCACTCATGCATTGTCCAACAGGTGTTGAAATAATGGGATTAAAAGGGGAGATCCCTTCAGAAAGACAGAAACAATAGCAAAGACAAAAAACACTTTTGGAATCTGCTTTTAGTCAACACATAAGGAAAGGGTGCACCGGTCCTGGAAATACTGCAATACCAGGTCAATGCGTGGAGTGGACAGAGCAAGCTCTATTTCCATCTCCCTGTTCTAAAAATCCATTTAATATATGGTCCCCAGATAGGGGACGTATCAGATATTAAACTGATAAGAACAGATACTACACTTGATCTTAGCCAAAAGGCCGAGAAGCGATAACCCGAACGGGCCGCGCGTTGCCCGAGCCTGCCCGATACTGCTGTTCAGCCCTTGCAGCGATTCAGCCTACTTCTAGGCAATTCCATGGGGCCCTGCAGGCTCACACACTCACAGCTACACGGGAGGTGAATAAAGGCCGGAGAGGAAGCCAGACAGGATTTGCTTCTTTTGCTTGCACCACAATGCAGTGCTGAAAGAGGAGGAATCTACATAAAAACGCCTTCCTGGCAACGCCCAAATGCCCTGCTGCCATGCAGATAAACACTGGCAGCGGCAGCAAGTGCATGCCCACAGCCACCCCTTGTTCCTTCACACCTTGTATCAGCTGTAATCCAGTCCAGTCCAGTGCTGCCTGCTGAGCAGCACTGACCAACACTGCCTGGGCCCAGGCTTTTATCTCTGAGGCCCCATTATGATGTCAGAAAGCTGGCTCTGGAATCCTGAGGGCTCCACTATGACACGTGCAAAGTTCCATCTGAACTTTATATAAGACGGTGAGGCTCAGTCAGTCACTCAGTGTTGCCTGAGAGGGCAACACTGCAACAGCCGGCCGCCAGGCTGTCTTTTTTTTGCACAGCTAGTTGCCTCCAGGAGGCCACAAGAGGGAGACAAGGGACTGCAAAATGGAAAATAGGCATCCACCAACTTTACAGACAACTTCTCCTTGCTCCTACAACCTCCATCCTTGCACAGTTTGTTATTCTTCTAGGTAACATAGTAACAAATCCAAATTGCTGCTCTCTTTGTAGGCAAGCAAGGCTTTGTTGCAACTGCAATTCTTACTTCTTCTTGAAATGTAGGGACGACAGTACATTCCATCACATCCATCTAGTGTACACAGGTAGGTCCATTGTGGCGGGCAGGCGAGCGGGCGGGCTGCTTTATTGGCTGTTTGCTGTTCCCCTACTCCACTCCACTATTTGACTGTTGTGCTGCATCAATCAATCAATCAATCAATCAATCAATCAATCAGTGGCTGGCTCAGGTGCAGCTCTTTAACTTACCTAAAAGGGAGGGCGGAGAGAAGACAAGGAAGGTGAATGAGGTGTTCCAATGTGAAATGCCGGAAACACAGAAACACAGACGACACACAACAAGAGGTGGCAATCTATTCATTAATTGCATTTAATCAATGAGCTCATTATCACTCATGCATTGTCCAACAGGTGTTGAAATAATGGGATTAAAAGGGGAGATCCCTTCAGAAAGACAGAAACAATAGCAAAGACAAAAAACACTTTTGGAATCTGCTTTTAGTCAACACATAAGGAAAGGGTGCACCGGTCCTGGAAATACTGCAATACCAGGTCAATGCGTGGAGTGGACAGAGCAAGCTCTATTTCCATCTCCCTGTTCTAAAAATCCATTTAATATATGGTCCCCAGATAGGGGACGTATCAGATATTAAACTGATAAGAACAGATACTACACTTGATCTTAGCCAAAAGGCCGAGAAGCGATAACCCGAACGGGCCGCGCGTTGCCCGAGCCTGCCCGATACTGCTGTTCAGCCCTTGCAGCGATTCAGCCTACTTCTAGGCAATTCCATGGGGCCCTGCAGGCTCACACACTCACAGCTAGAAGCCAGACAGGATTTGCTTCTTTTGCTTGCACCACAATGCAGTGCTGAAAGAGGAGGAATCTACATAAAAACGCCTTCCTGGCAACGCCCAAATGCCCTGCTGCCATGCAGATAAACACTGGCAGCGGCAGCAAGTGCATGCCCACAGCCACCCATTGTTCCTTCACACCTTGTATCAGCTGTAATCCAGTCCAGTCCAGTGCTGCCTGCTGAGCAGCACTGACCAACACTGCCTGGGCCCAGGCTTTTATCTCTGAGGCCCCATTATGATGTCAGAAAGCTGGCTCTGGAATCCTGAGGGCTCCACTATGACACGTGCAAAGTTCCGTCTGAACTTTATATAAGACGGTGAGGCTCAGTCAGTCACTCAGTGTTGCCTGAGAGGGCAACACTGCAACAGCCGGCCGCCAGGCTGTCTTTTTTTTGCACAGCTAGTTGCCTCCAGGAGGCCACAAGAGGGAGACAAGGGACTGCAAAATGGAAAATAGGCATCCACCAACTTTACAGACAACTTCTCCTTGCTCCTACAACCTCCATCCTTGCACAGTTTGTTATTCTTCTAGGTAACATAGTAACAAATCCAAATTGCTGCTCTCTTTGTAGGCAAGCAAGGCTTTGTTGCAACTGCAATTCTTACTTCTTCTTGAAATGTAGGGACGACAGTACATTCCATCACATCCATCTAGTGTACACAGGTAGGTCCATTGTGGCGGGCAGGCGAGCGGGCGGGCTGCTTTATTGGCTGTTTGCTGTTCCCCTACTCCACTCCACTATTTGACTGTTGTGCTGCATCAACCAATCAATCAATCAATCAATCAATCAATCAATCAATCAATCAATCAATCAGTGGCTGGCTCAGGTGCAGCTCTTTAACTTACCTAAAAGGGAGGGCGGAGAGAAGACAAGGAAGGTGAATGAGGTGTTCCAATGTGAAATGCCGGAAACACAGAAACACAGACGACACACAACAAGAGGTGGCAATCTATTCATTAATTGCATTTAATCAATGAGCTCATTATCACTCATGCATTGTCCAACAGGTGTTGAAATAATGGGATTAAAAGGGGAGATCCCTTCAGAAAGACAGAAACAATAGCAAAGACAAAAAACACTTTTGGAATCTGCTTTTAGTCAACACATAAGGAAAGGGTGCACCGGTCCTGGAAATACTGCAATACCAGGTCAATGCGTGGAGTGGACAGAGCAAGCTCTATTTCCATCTCCCTGTTCTAAAAATCCATTTAATATATGGTCCCCAGATAGGGGACGTATCAGATATTAAACTGATAAGAACAGATACTACACTTGATCTTAGCCAAAAGGCCGAGAAGCGATAACCCGAACGGGCCGCGCGTTGCCCGAGCCTGCCCGATACTGCTGTTCAGCCCTTGCAGCGATTCAGCCTACTTCTAGGCAATTCCATGGGGCCCTGCAGGCTCACACACTCACAGCTACACGGGAGGTGAATAAAGGCCGGAGAGGAAGCCAGACAGGATTTGCTTCTTTTGCTTGCACCACAATGCAGTGCTGAAAGAGGAGGAATCTACATAAAAACGCCTTCCTGGCAGCGCCCAAATGCCCTGCTGCCATGCAGATAAACACTGGCAGCGGCAGCAAGTGCATGCCCACAGCCACCCCTTGTTCCTTCACACCTTGTATCAGCTGTAATCCAGTCCAGTCCAGTGCTGCCTGCTGAGCAGCACTGACCAACACTGCCTGGGCCCAGGCTTTTATCTCTGAGGCCCCATTATGATGTCAGAAAGCTGGCTCTGGAATCCTGAGGGCTCCACTATGACACGTGCAAAGTTCCGTCTGAACTTTATATAAGACGGTGAGGCTCAGTCAGTCACTCAGTGTTGCCTGAGAGGGCAACACTGCAACAGCCGGCCGCCAGGCTGTCTTTTTTTTGCACAGCTAGTTGCCTCCAGGAGGCCACAAGAGGGAGACAAGGGACTGCAAAATGGAAAATAGGCATCCACCAACTTTACAGACAACTTCTCCTTGCTCCTACAACCTCCATCCTTGCACAGTTTGTTATTCTTCTAGGTAACATAGTAACAAATCCAAATTGCTGCTCTCTTTGTAGGCAAGCAAGGCTTTGTTGCAACTGCAATTCTTACTTCTTCTTGAAATGTAGGGACGACAGTACATTCCATCACATCCATCTAGTGTACACAGGTAGGTCCATTGTGGCGGGCAGGCGAGCGGGCGGGCTGCTTTATTGGCTGTTTGCTGTTCCCCTACTCCACTCCACTATTTGACTGTTGTGCTGCATCAATCAATCAATCAATCAATCAATCAATCAATCAATCAATCAATCAGTGGCTGGCTCAGGTGCAGCTCTTTAACTTACCTAAAAGGGAGGGCGGAGAGAAGACAAGGAAGGTGAATGAGGTGTTCCAATGTGAAATGCCGGAAACACAGAAACACAGACGACACACAACAAGAGGTGGCAATCTATTCATTAATTGCATTTAATCAATGAGCTCATTATCACTCATGCATTGTCCAACAGGTGTTGAAATAATGGGATTAAAAGGGGAGATCCCTTCAGAAAGACAGAAACAATAGCAAAGACAAAAAACACTTTTGGAATCTGCTTTTAGTCAACACATAAGGAAAGGGTGCACCGGTCCTGGAAATACTGCAATACCAGGTCAATGCGTGGAGTGGACAGAGCAAGCTCTATTTCCATCTCCCTGTTCTAAAAATCCATTTAATATATGGTCCCCAGATAGGGGACGTATCAGATATTAAACTGATAAGAACAGATACTACACTTGATCTTAGCCAAAAGGCCGAGAAGCGATAACCCGAACGGGCCGCGCGTTGCCCGAGCCTGCCCGATACTGCTGTTCAGCCCTTGCAGCGATTCAGCCTACTTCTAGGCAATTCCATGGGGCCCTGCAGGCTCACACACTCACAGCTACACGGGAGGTGAATAAAGGCCGGAGAGGAAGCCAGACAGGATTTGCTTCTTTTGCTTGCACCACAATGCAGTGCTGAAAGAGGAGGAATCTACATAAAAACGTCTTCCTGGCAACGCCCAAATGCCCTGCTGCCATGCAGATAAACACTGGCAGCGGCAGCAAGTGCATGCCCACAGCCACCCCTTGTTCCTTCACACCTTGTATCAGCTGTAATCCAGTCCAGTCCAGTGCTGCCTGCTGAGCAGCACTGACCAACACTGCCTGGGCCCAGGCTTTTATCTCTGAGGCCCCATTATGATGTCAGAAAGCTGGCTCTGGAATCCTGAGGGCTCCACTATGACACGTGCAAAGTTCCGTCTGAACTTTATATAAGACGGTGAGGCTCAGTCAGTCACTCAGTGTTGCCTGAGAGGGCAACACTGCAACAGCCGGCCGCCAGGCTGTCTTTTTTTTGCACAGCTAGTTGCCTCCAGGAGGCCACAAGAGGGAGACAAGGGACTGCAAAATGGAAAATAGGCATCCACCAACTTTACAGACAACTTCTCCTTGCTCCTACAACCTCCATCCTTGCACAGTTTGTTATTCTTCTAGGTAACATAGTAACAAATCCAAATTGCTGCTCTCTTTGTAGGCAAGCAAGGCTTTGTTGCAACTGCAATTCTTACTTCTTCTTGAAATGTAGGGACGACAGTACATTCCATCACATCCATCTAGTGTACACAGGTAGGTCCATTGTGGCGGGCAGGCGAGCGGGCGGGCTGCTTTATTGGCTGTTTGCTGTTCCCCTACTCCACTCCACTATTTGACTGTTGTGCTGCATCAATCAATCAATCAATCAATCAATCAATCAATCAATCAATCAATCAATCAATCAATCAATCAATCAGTGGCTGGCTCAGGTGCAGCTCTTTAACTTACCTAAAAGGGAGGGCGGAGAGAAGACAAGGAAGGTGAATGAGGTGTTCCAATGTGAAATGCCGGAAACACAGAAACACAGACGACACACAACAAGAGGTGGCAATCTATTCATTAATTGCATTTAATCAATGAGCTCATTATCACTCATGCATTGTCCAACAGGTGTTGAAATAATGGGATTAAAAGGGGAGATCCCTTCAGAAAGACAGAAACAATAGCAAAGACAAAAAACACTTTTGGAATCTGCTTTTAGTCAACACATAAGGAAAGGGTGCACCGGTCCTGGAAATACTGCAATACCAGGTCAATGCGTGGAGTGGACAGAGCAAGCTCTATTTCCATCTCCCTGTTCTAAAAATCCATTTAATATATGGTCCCCAGATAGGGGACGTATCAGATATTAAACTGATAAGAACAGATACTACACTTGATCTTAGCCAAAAGGCCGAGAAGCGATAACCCGAACGGGCCGCGCGTTGCCCGAGCCTGCCCGATACTGCTGTTCAGCCCTTGCAGCGATTCAGCCTACTTCTAGGCAATTCCATGGGGCCCTGCAGGCTCACACACTCACAGCTACACGGGAGGTGAATAAAGGCCGGAGAGGAAGCCAGACAGGATTTGCTTCTTTTGCTTGCACCACAATGCAGTGCTGAAAGAGGAGGAATCTACATAAAAACGCCTTCCTGGCAACGCCCAAATGCCCTGCTGCCATGCAGATAAACACTGGCAGCGGCAGCAAGTGCATGCCCACAGCCACCCCTTGTTCCTTCACACCTTGTATCAGCTGTAATCCAGTCCAGTCCAGTGCTGCCTGCTGAGCAGCACTGACCAACACTGCCTGGGCCCAGGCTTTTATCTCTGAGGCCCCATTATGATGTCAGAAAGCTGGCTCTGGAATCCTGAGGGCTCCACTATGACACGTGCAAAGTTCCGTCTGAACTTTATATAAGACGGTGAGGCTCAGTCAGTCACTCAGTGTTGCCTGAGAGGGCAACACTGCAACAGCCGGCCGCCAGGCTGTCTTTTTTTTGCACAGCTAGTTGCCTCCAGGAGGCCACAAGAGGGAGACAAGGGACTGCAAAATGGAAAATAGGCATCCACCAACTTTACAGACAACTTCTCCTTGCTCCTACAACCTCCATCCTTGCACAGTTTGTTATTCTTCTAGGTAACATAGTAACAAATCCAAATTGCTGCTCTCTTTGTAGGCAAGCAAGGCTTTGTTGCAACTGCAATTCTTACTTCTTCTTGAAATGTAGGGACGACAGTACATTCCATCACATCCATCTAGTGTACACAGGTAGGTCCATTGTGGCGGGCAGGCGAGCGGGCGGGCTGCTTTATTGGCTGTTTGCTGTTCCCCTACTCCACTCCACTATTTGACTGTTGTGCTGCATCAATCAATCAATCAATCAATCAATCAATCAATCAGTGGCTGGCTCAGGTGCAGCTCTTTAACTTACCTAAAAGGGAGGGCGGAGAGAAGACAAGGAAGGTGAATGAGGTGTTCCAATGTGAAATGCCGGAAACACAGAAACACAGACGACACACAACAAGAGGTGGCAATCTATTCATTAATTGCATTTAATCAATGAGCTCATTATCACTCATGCATTGTCCAACAGGTGTTGAAATAATGGGATTAAAAGGGGAGATCCCTTCAGAAAGACAGAAACAATAGCAAAGACAAAAAACACTTTTGGAATCTGCTTTTAGTCAACACATAAGGAAAGGGTGCACCGGTCCTGGAAATACTGCAATACCAGGTCAATGCGTGGAGTGGACAGAGCAAGCTCTATTTCCATCTCCCTGTTCTAAAAATCCATTTAATATATGGTCCCCAGATAGGGGACGTATCAGATATTAAACTGATAAGAACAGATACTACACTTGATCTTAGCCAAAAGGCCGAGAAGCGATAACCCGAACGGGCCGCGCGTTGCCCGAGCCTGCCCGATACTGCTGTTCAGCCCTTGCAGCGATTCAGCCTACTTCTAGGCAATTCCATGGGGCCCTGCAGGCTCACACACTCACAGCTACACGGGAGGTGAATAAAGGCCGGAGAGGAAGCCAGACAGGATTTGCTTCTTTTGCTTGCACCACAATGCAGTGCTGAAAGAGGAGGAATCTACATAAAAACGCCTTCCTGGCAACGCCCAAATGCCCTGCTGCCATGCAGATAAACACTGGCAGCGGCAGCAAGTGCATGCCCACAGCCACCCCTTGTTCCTTCACACCTTGTATCAGCTGTAATCCAGTCCAGTCCAGTGCTGCCTGCTGAGCAGCACTGACCAACACTGCCTGGGCCCAGGCTTTTATCTCTGAGGCCCCATTATGATGTCAGAAAGCTGGCTCTGGAATCCTGAGGGCTCCACTATGACACGTGCAAAGTTCCGTCTGAACTTTATATAAGACGGTGAGGCTCAGTCAGTCACTCAGTGTTGCCTGAGAGGGCAACACTGCAACAGCCGGCCGCCAGGCTGTCTTTTTTTTGCACAGCTAGTTGCCTCCAGGAGGCCACAAGAGGGAGACAAGGGACTGCAAAATGGAAAATAGGCATCCACCAACTTTACAGACAACTTCTCCTTGCTCCTACAACCTCCATCCTTGCACAGTTTGTTATTCTTCTAGGTAACATAGTAACAAATCCAAATTGCTGCTCTCTTTGTAGGCAAGCAAGGCTTTGTTGCAACTGCAATTCTTACTTCTTCTTGAAATGTAGGGACGACAGTACATTCCATCACATCCATCTAGTGTACACAGGTAGGTCCATTGTGGCGGGCAGGCGAGCGGGCGGGCTGCTTTATTGGCTGTTTGCTGTTCCCCTACTCCACTCCACTATTTGACTGTTGTGCTGCATCAATCAATCAATCAATCAATCAATCAATCAATCAATCAATCAGTGGCTGGCTCAGGTGCAGCTCTTTAACTTACCTAAAAGGGAGGGCGGAGAGAAGACAAGGAAGGTGAATGAGGTGTTCCAATGTGAAATGCCGGAAACACAGAAACACAGACGACACACAACAAGAGGTGGCAATCTATTCATTAATTGCATTTAATCAATGAGCTCATTATCACTCATGCATTGTCCAACAGGTGTTGAAATAATGGGATTAAAAGGGGATCTCCCTTCAGAAAGACAGAAACAATAGCAAAGACAAAAAACACTTTTGGAATCTGCTTTTAGTCAACACATAAGGAAAGGGTGCACCGGTCCTGGAAATACTGCAATACCAGGTCAATGCGTGGAGTGGACAGAGCAAGCTCTATTTCCATCTCCCTGTTCTAAAAATCCATTTAATATATGGTCCCCAGATAGGGGACGTATCAGATATTAAACTGATAAGAACAGATACTACACTTGATCTTAGCCAAAAGGCCGAGAAGCGATAACCCGAACGGGCCGCGCGTTGCCCGAGCCTGCCCGATACTGCTGTTCAGCCCTTGCAGCGATTCAGCCTACTTCTAGGCAATTCCATGGGGCCCTGCAGGCTCACACACTCACAGCTACACGGGAGGTGAATAAAGGCCGGAGAGGAAGCCAGACAGGATTTGCTTCTTTTGCTTGCACCACAATGCAGTGCTGAAAGAGGAGGAATCTACATAAAAACGCCTTCCTGGCAACGCCCAAATGCCCTGCTGCCATGCAGATAAACACTGGCAGCGGCAGCAAGTGCATGCCCACAGCCACCCCTTGTTCCTTCACACCTTGTATCAGCTGTAATCCAGTCCAGTCCAGTGCTGCCTGCTGAGCAGCACTGACCAACACTGCCTGGGCCCAGGCTTTTATCTCTGAGGCCCCATTATGATGTCAGAAAGCTGGCTCTGGAATCCTGAGGGTTCCACTATGACACGTGCAAAGTTCCGTCTGAACTTTATATAAGACGGTGAGGCTCAGTCAGTCACTCAGTGTTGCCTGAGAGGGCAACACTGCAACAGCCGGCCGCCAGGCTGTCTTTTTTTTGCACAGCTAGTTGCCTCCAGGAGGCCACAAGAGGGAGACAAGGGACTGCAAAATGGAAAATAGGCATCCACCAACTTTACAGACAACTTCTCCTTGCTCCTACAACCTCCATCCTTGCACAGTTTGTTATTCTTCTAGGTAACATAGTAACAAATCCAAATTGCTGCTCTCTTTGTAGGCAAGCAAGGCTTTGTTGCAACTGCAATTCTTACTTCTTCTTGAAATGTAGGGACGACAGTACATTCCATCACATCCATCTAGTGTACACAGGTAGGTCCATTGTGGCGGGCAGGCGAGCGGGCGGGCTGCTTTATTGGCTGTTTGCTGTTCCCCTACTCCACTCCACTATTTGACTGTTGTGCTGCATCAATCAATCAATCAATCAATCAATCAATCAATCAATCAATCAATCAATCAATCAATCAATCAATCAGTGGCTGGCTCAGGTGCAGCTCTTTAACTTACCTAAAAGGGAGGGCGGAGAGAAGACAAGGAAGGTGAATGAGGTGTTCCAATGTGAAATGCCGGAAACACAGAAACACAGACGACACACAACAAGAGGTGGCAATCTATTCATTAATTGCATTTAATCAATGAGCTCATTATCACTCATGCATTGTCCAACAGGTGTTGAAATAATGGGATTAAAAGGGGAGATCCCTTCAGAAAGACAGAAACAATAGCAAAGACAAAAAACACTTTTGGAATCTGCTTTTAGTCAACACATAAGGAAAGGGTGCACCGGTCCTGGAAATACTGCAATACCAGGTCAATGCGTGGAGTGGACAGAGCAAGCTCTATTTCCATCTCCCTGTTCTAAAAATACATTTAATATATGGTCCCCAGATAGGGGACGTATCAGATATTAAACTGATAAGAACAGATACTACACTTGATCTTAGCCAAAAGGCCGAGAAGCGATAACCCGAACGGGCCGCGCGTTGCCCGAGCCTGCCCGATACTGCTGTTCAGCCCTTGCAGCGATTCAGCCTACTTCTAGGCAATTCCATGGGGCCCTGCAGGCTCACACACTCACAGCTACACGGGAGGTGAATAAAGGCCGGAGAGGAAGCCAGACAGGATTTGCTTCTTTTGCTTGCACCACAATGCAGTGCTGAAAGAGGAGGAATCTACATAAAAACGCCTTCCTGGCAACGCCCAAATGCCCTGCTGCCATGCAGATAAACACTGGCAGCGGCAGCAAGTGCATGCCCACAGCCACCCCTTGTTCCTTCACACCTTGTATCAGCTGTAATCCAGTCCAGTCCAGTGCTGCCTGCTGAGCAGCACTGACCAACACTGCCTGGGCCCAGGCTTTTATCTCTGAGGCCCCATTATGATGTCAGAAAGCTGGCTCTGGAATCCTGAGGGCTCCACTATGACACGTGCAAAGTTCCGTCTGAACTTTATATAAGACGGTGAGGCTCAGTCAGTCACTCAGTGTTGCCTGAGAGGGCAACACTGCAACAGCCGGCCGCCAGGCTGTCTTTTTTTTGCACAGCTAGTTGCCTCCAGGAGGCCACAAGAGGGAGACAAGGGACTGCAAAATGGAAAATAGGCATCCACCAACTTTACAGACAACTTCTCCTTGCTCCTACAACCTCCATCCTTGCACAGTTTGTTATTCTTCTAGGTAACATAGTAACAAATCCAAATTGCTGCTCTCTTTGTAGGCAAGCAAGGCTTTGTTGCAACTGCAATTCTTACTTCTTCTTGAAATGTAGGGACGACAGTACATTCCATCACATCCATCTAGTGTACACAGGTAGGTCCATTGTGGCGGGCAGGCGAGCGGGCGGGCTGCTTTATTGGCTGTTTGCTGTTCCCCTACTCCACTCCACTATTTGACTGTTGTGCTGCATCAATCAATCAATCAATCAATCAATCAATCAATCAATCAATCAATCAATCAATCAATCAGTGGCTGGCTCAGGTGCAGCTCTTTAACTTACCTAAAAGGGAGGGCGGAGAGAAGACAAGGAAGGTGAATGAGGTGTTCCAATGTGAAATGCCGGAAACACAGAAACACAGACGACACACAACAAGAGGTGGCAATCTATTCATTAATTGCATTTAATCAATGAGCTCATTATCACTCATGCATTGTCCAACAGGTGTTGAAATAATGGGATTAAAAGGGGAGATCCCTTCAGAAAGACAGAAACAATAGCAAAGACAAAAAACACTTTTGGAATCTGCTTTTAGTCAACACATAAGGAAAGGGTGCACCGGTCCTGGAAATACTGCAATACCAGGTCAATGCGTGGAGTGGACAGAGCAAGCTCTATTTCCATCTCCCTGTTCTAAAAATCCATTTAATATATGGTCCCCAGATAGGGGACGTATCAGATATTAAACTGATAAGAACAGATACTACACTTGATCTTAGCCAAAAGGCCGAGAAGCGATAACCCGAACGGGCCGCGCGTTGCCCGAGCCTGCCCGATACTGCTGTTCAGCCCTTGCAGCGATTCAGCCTACTTCTAGGCAATTCCATGGGGCCCTGCAGGCTCACACACTCACAGCTACACGGGAGGTGAATAAAGGCCGGAGAGGAAGCCAGACAGGATTTGCTTCTTTTGCTTGCACCACAATGCAGTGCTGAAAGAGGAGGAATCTACATAAAAACGCCTTCCTGGCAACGCCCAAATGCCCTGCTGCCATGCAGATAAACACTGGCAGCGGCAGCAAGTGCATGCCCACAGCCACCCCTTGTTCCTTCACACCTTGTATCAGCTGTAATCCAGTCCAGTCCAGTGCTGCCTGCTGAGCAGCACTGACCAACACTGCCTGGGCCCAGGCTTTTATCTCTGAGGCCCCATTATGATGTCAGAAAGCTGGCTCTGGAATCCTGAGGGCTCCACTATGACACGTGCAAAGTTCCGTCTGAACTTTATATAAGACGGTGAGGCTCAGTCAGTCACTCAGTGTTGCCTGAGAGGGCAACACTGCAACAGCCGGCCGCCAGGCTGTCTTTTTTTTGCACAGCTAGTTGCCTCCAGGAGGCCACAAGAGGGAGACAAGGGACTGCAAAATGGAAAATAGGCATCCACCAACTTTACAGACAACTTCTCCTTGCTCCTACAACCTCCATCCTTGCACAGTTTGTTATTCTTCTAGGTAACATAGTAACAAATCCAAATTGCTGCTCTCTTTGTAGGCAAGCAAGGCTTTGTTGCAACTGCAATTCTTACTTCTTCTTGAAATGTAGGGACGACAGTACATTCCATCACATCCATCTAGTGTACACAGGTAGGTCCATTGTGGCGGGCAGGCGAGCGGGCGGGCTGCTTTATTGGCTGTTTGCTGTTCCCCTACTCCACTCCACTATTTGACTGTTGTGCTGCATCAATCAATCAATCAATCAATCAATCAATCAATCAATCAATCAATCAATCAATCAGTGGCTGGCTCAGGTGCAGCTCTTTAACTTACCTAAAAGGGAGGGCGGAGAGAAGACAAGGAAGGTGAATGAGGTGTTCCAATGTGAAATGCCGGAAACACAGAAACACAGACGACACACAACAAGAGGTGGCAATCTATTCATTAATTGCATTTAATCAATGAGCTCATTATCACTCATGCATTGTCCAACAGGTGTTGAAATAATGGGATTAAAAGGGGAGATCCCTTCAGAAAGACAGAAACAATAGCAAAGACAAAAAACACTTTTGGAATCTGCTTTTAGTCAACACATAAGGAAAGGGTGCACCGGTCCTGGAAATACTGCAATACCAGGTCAATGCGTGGAGTGGACAGAGCAAGCTCTATTTCCATCTCCCTGTTCTAAAAATCCATTTAATATATGGTCCCCAGATAGGGGACGTATCAGATATTAAACTGATAAGAACAGATACTACACTTGATCTTAGCCAAAAGGCCGAGAAGCGATAACCCGAACGGGCCGCGCGTTGCCCGAGCCCGATACTGCATGTTCAGCCCTTGCAGCGATTCAGCCTACTTCTAGGCAATTCCATGGGGCCCTGCAGACTCACACACTCACAGCTAGAAGCCAGACAGGATTTGCTTCTTTTGCTTGCACCACAATGCAGTGCTGAAAGAGGAGGAATCTACATAAAAACGCCTTCCTGGCAACGCCCAAATGCCCTGCTGCCATGCAGATAAACACTGGCAGCGGCAGCAAGTGCATGCCCACAGCCACCCCTTGTTCCTTCACACCTTGTATCAGCTGTAATCCAGTCCAGTCCAGTGCTGCCTGCTGAGCAGCACTGACCAACACTGCCTGGGCCCAGGCTTTTATCTCTGAGGCCCCATTATGATGTCAGAAAGCTGGCTCTGGAATCCTGAGGGCTCCACTATGACACGTGCAAAGTTCCGTCTGAACTTTATATAAGACGGTGAGGCTCAGTCAGTCACTCAGTGTTGCCTGAGAGGGCAACACTGCAACAGCCGGCCGCCAGGCTGTCTTTTTTTTGCACAGCTAGTTGCCTCCAGGAGGCCACAAGAGGGAGACAAGGGACTGCAAAATGGAAAATAGGCATCCACCAACTTTACAGACAACTTCTCCTTGCTCCTACAACCTCCATCCTTGCACAGTTTGTTATTCTTCTAGGTAACATAGTAACAAATCCAAATTGCTGCTCTCTTTGTAGGCAAGCAAGGCTTTGTTGCAACTGCAATTCTTACTTCTTCTTGAAATGTAGGGACGACAGTACATTCCATCACATCCATCTAGTGTACACAGGTAGGTCCATTGTGGCGGGCAGGCGAGCGGGCGGGCTGCTTTATTGGCTGTTTGCTGTTCCCCTACTCCACTCCACTATTTGACTGTTGTGCTGCATCAATCAATCAATCAATCAATCAATCAATCAATCAATCAATCAATCACTCAATCAATCAATCAATCAGTGGCTGGCTCAGGTGCAGCTCTTTAACTTACCTAAAAGGGAGGGCGGAGAGAAGACAAGGAAGGTGAATGAGGTGTTCCAATGTGAAATGCCGGAAACACAGAAACACAGACGACACACAACAAGAGGTGGCAATCTATTCATTAATTGCATTTAATCAATGAGCTCATTATCACTCATGCATTGTCCAACAGGTGTTGAAATAATGGGATTAAAAGGGGAGATCCCTTCAGAAAGACAGAAACAATAGCAAAGACAAAAAACACTTTTGGAATCTGCTTTTAGTCAACACATAAGGAAAGGGTGCACCGGTCCTGGAAATACTGCAATACCAGGTCAATGCGTGGAGTGGACAGAGCAAGCTCTATTTCCATCTCCCTGTTCTAAAAATCCATTTAATATATGGTCCCCAGATAGGGGACGTATCAGATATTAAACTGATAAGAACAGATACTACACTTGATCTTAGCCAAAAGGCCGAGAAGCGATAACCCGAACGGGCCGCGCGTTGCCCGAGCCTGCCCGATACTGCTGTTCAGCCCTTGCAGCGATTCAGCCTACTTCTAGGCAATTCCATGGGGCCCTGCAGGCTCACACACTCACAGCTACACGGGAGGTGAATAAAGGCCGGAGAGGAAGCCAGACAGGATTTGCTTCTTTTGCTTGCACCACAATGCAGTGCTGAAAGAGGAGGAATCTACATAAAAACGCCTTCCTGGCAACGCCCAAATGCCCTGCTGCCATGCAGATAAACACTGGCAGCGGCAGCAAGTGCATGCCCACAGCCACCCCTTGTTCCTTCACACCTTGTATCAGCTGTAATCCAGTCCAGTCCAGTGCTGCCTGCTGAGCAGCACTGACCAACACTGCCTGGGCCCAGGCTTTTATCTCTGAGGCCCCATTATGATGTCAGAAAGCTGGCTCTGGAATCCTGAGGGCTCCACTATGACACGTGCAAAGTTCCGTCTGAACTTTATATAAGACGGTGAGGCTCAGTCAGTCACTCAGTGTTGCCTGAGAGGGCAACACTGCAACAGCCGGCCGCCAGGCTGTCTTTTTTTTGCACAGCTAGTTGCCTCCAGGAGGCCACAAGAGGGAGACAAGGGACTGCAAAATGGAAAATAGGCATCCACCAACTTTACAGACAACTTCTCCTTGCTCCTACAACCTCCATCCTTGCACAGTTTGTTATTCTTCTAGGTAACATAGTAACAAATCCAAATTGCTGCTCTCTTTGTAGGCAAGCAAGGCTTTGTTGCAACTGCAATTCTTACTTCTTCTTGAAATGTAGGGACGACAGTACATTCCATCACATCCATCTAGTGTACACAGGTAGGTCCATTGTGGCGGGCAGGCGAGCGGGCGGGCTGCTTTATTGGCTGTTTGCTGTTCCCCTACTCCACTCCACTATTTGACTGTTGTGCTGCATCAATCAATCAATCAATCAATCAATCAATCAATCAATCAATCAATCAATCAATCAGTGGCTGGCTCAGGTGCAGCTCTTTAACTTACCTAAAAGGGAGGGCGGAGAGAAGACAAGGAAGGTGAATGAGGTGTTCCAATGTGAAATGCCGGAAACACAGAAACACAGACGACACACAACAAGAGGTGGCAATCTATTCATTAATTGCATTTAATCAATGAGCTCATTATCACTCATGCATTGTCCAACAGGTGTTGAAATAATGGGATTAAAAGGGGAGATCCCTTCAGAAAGACAGAAACAATAGCAAAGACAAAAAACACTTTTGGAATCTGCTTTTAGTCAACACATAAGGAAAGGGTGCACCGGTCCTGGAAATACTGCAATACCAGGTCAATGCGTGGAGTGGACAGAGCAAGCTCTATTTCCATCTCCCTGTTCTAAAAATCCATTTAATATATGGTCCCCAGATAGGGGACGTATCAGATATTAAACTGATAAGAACAGATACTACACTTGATCTTAGCCAAAAGGCCGAGAAGCGATAACCCGAACGGGCCGCGCGTTGCCCGAGCCTGCCCGATACTGCTGTTCAGCCCTTGCAGCGATTCAGCCTACTTCTAGGCAATTCCATGGGGCCCTGCAGGCTCACACACTCACAGCTACACGGGAGGTGAATAAAGGCCGGAGAGGAAGCCAGACAGGATTTGCTTCTTTTGCTTGCACCACAATGCAGTGCTGAAAGAGGAGGAATCTACATAAAAACGCCTTCCTGGCAACGCCCAAATGCCCTGCTGCCATGCAGATAAACACTGGCAGCGGCAGCAAGTGCATGCCCACAGCCACCCCTTGTTCCTTCACACCTTGTATCAGCTGTAATCCAGTCCAGTCCAGTGCTGCCTGCTGAGCAGCACTGACCAACACTGCCTGGGCCCAGGCTTTTATCTCTGAGGCCCCATTATGATGTCAGAAAGCTGGCTCTGGAATCCTGAGGGCTCCACTATGACACGTGCAAAGTTCCGTCTGAACTTTATATAAGACGGTGAGGCTCAGTCAGTCACTCAGTGTTGCCTGAGAGGGCAACACTGCAACAGCCGGCCGCCAGGCTGTCTTTTTTTTGCACAGCTAGTTGCCTCCAGGAGGCCACAAGAGGGAGACAAGGGACTGCAAAATGGAAAATAGGCATCCACCAACTTTACAGACAACTTCTCCTTGCTCCTACAACCTCCATCCTTGCACAGTTTGTTATTCTTCTAGGTAACATAGTAACAAATCCAAATTGCTGCTCTCTTTGTAGGCAAGCAAGGCTTTGTTGCAACTGCAATTCTTACTTCTTCTTGAAATGTAGGGACGACAGTACATTCCATCACATCCATCTAGTGTACACAGGTAGGTCCATTGTGGCGGGCAGGCGAGCGGGCGGGCTGCTTTATTGGCTGTTTGCTGTTCCCCTACTCCACTCCACTATTTGACTGTTGTGCTGCATCAATCAATCAATCAATCAATCAATCAATCAATCAATCAATCAATCAATCAATCAATCAGTGGCTGGCTCAGGTGCAGCTCTTTAACTTACCTAAAAGGGAGGGCGGAGAGAAGACAAGGAAGGTGAATGAGGTGTTCCAATGTGAAATGCCGGAAACACAGAAACACAGACGACACACAACAAGAGGTGGCAATCTATTCATTAATTGCATTTAATCAATGAGCTCATTATCACTCATGCATTGTCCAACAGGTGTTGAAATAATGGGATTAAAAGGGGAGATCCCTTCAGAAAGACAGAAACAATAGCAAAGACAAAAAACACTTTTGGAATCTGCTTTTAGTCAACACATAAGGAAAGGGTGCACCGGTCCTGGAAATACTGCAATACCAGGTCAATGCGTGGAGTGGACAGAGCAAGCTCTATTTCCATCTCCCTGTTCTAAAAATCCATTTAATATATGGTCCCCAGATAGGGGACGTATCAGATATTAAACTGATAAGAACAGATACTACACTTGATCTTAGCCAAAAGGCCGAGAAGCGATAACCCGAACGGGCCGCGCGTTGCCCGAGCCTGCCCGATACTGCTGTTCAGCCCTTGCAGCGATTCAGCCTACTTCTAGGCAATTCCATGGGGCCCTGCAGGCTCACACACTCACAGCTACACGGGAGGTGAATAAAGGCCGGAGAGGAAGCCAGACAGGATTTGCTTCTTTTGCTTGCACCACAATGCAGTGCTGAAAGAGGAGGAATCTACATAAAAACGCCTTCCTGGCAACGCCCAAATGCCCTGCTGCCATGCAGATAAACACTGGCAGCGGCAGCAAGTGCATGCCCACAGCCACCCCTTGTTCCTTCACACCTTGTATCAGCTGTAATCCAGTCCAGTCCAGTGCTGCCTGCTGAGCAGCACTGACCAACACTGCCTGGGCCCAGGCTTTTATCTCTGAGGCCCCATTATGATGTCAGAAAGCTGGCTCTGGAATCCTGAGGGCTCCACTATGACACGTGCAAAGTTCCGTCTGAACTTTATATAAGACGGTGAGGCTCAGTCAGTCACTCAGTGTTGCCTGAGAGGGCAACACTGCAACAGCCGGCCGCCAGGCTGTCTTTTTTTTGCACAGCTAGTTGCCTCCAGGAGGCCACAAGAGGGAGACAAGGGACTGCAAAATGGAAAATAGGCATCCACCAACTTTACAGACAACTTCTCCTTGCTCCTACAACCTCCATCCTTGCACAGTTTGTTATTCTTCTAGGTAACATAGTAACAAATCCAAATTGCTGCTCTCTTTGTAGGCAAGCAAGGCTTTGTTGCAACTGCAATTCTTACTTCTTCTTGAAATGTAGGGACGACAGTACATTCCATCACATCCATCTAGTGTACACAGGTAGGTCCATTGTGGCGGGCAGGCGAGCGGGCGGACTGCTTTATTGGCTGTTTGCTGTTCCCCTACTCCACTCCACTATTTGACTGTTGTGCTGCATCAATCAATCAATCAATCAATCAATCAATCAATCAATCAATCAATCAATCAGTGGCTGGCTCAGGTGCAGCTCTTTAACTTACCTAAAAGGGAGGGCGGAGAGAAGACAAGGAAGGTGAATGAGGTGTTCCAATGTGAAATGCCGGAAACACAGAAACACAGACGACACACAACAAGAGGTGGCAATCTATTCATTAATTGCATTTAATCAATGAGCTCATTATCACTCATGCATTGTCCAACAGGTGTTGAAATAATGGGATTAAAAGGGGAGATCCCTTCAGAAAGACAGAAACAATAGCAAAGACAAAAAACACTTTTGGAATCTGCTTTTAGTCAACACATAAGGAAAGGGTGCACCGGTCCTGGAAATACTGCAATACCAGGTCAATGCGTGGAGTGGACAGAGCAAGCTCTATTTCCATCTCCCTGTTCTAAAAATCCATTTAATATATGGTCCCCAGATAGGGGACGTATCAGATATTAAACTGATAAGAACAGATACTACACTTGATCTTAGCCAAAAGGCCGAGAAGCGATAACCCGAACGGGCCGCGCGTTGCCCGAGCCTGCCCGATACTGCTGTTCAGCCCTTGCAGCGATTCAGCCTACTTCTAGGCAATTCCATGGGGCCCTGCAGGCTCACACACCCACAGCTACACGGGAGGTGAATAAAGGCCGGAGAGGAAGCCAGACAGGATTTGCTTCTTTTGCTTGCACCACAATGCAGTGCTGAAAGAGGAGGAATCTACATAAAAACGCCTTCCTGGCAACGCCCAAATGCCCTGCTGCCATGCAGATAAACACTGGCAGCGGCAGCAAGTGCATGCCCACAGCCACCCCTTGTTCCTTCACACCTTGTATCAGCTGTAATCCAGTCCAGTCCAGTGCTGCCTGCTGAGCAGCACTGACCAACACTGCCTGGGCCCAGGCTTTTATCTCTGAGGCCCCATTATGATGTCAGAAAGCTGGCTCTGGAATCCTGAGGGCTCCACTATGACACGTGCAAAGTTCCGTCTGAACTTTATATAAGACGGTGAGGCTCAGTCAGTCACTCAGTGTTGCCTGAGAGGGCAACACTGCAACAGCCGGCCGCCAGGCTGTCTTTTTTTTGCACAGCTAGTTGCCTCCAGGAGGCCACAAGAGGGAGACAAGGGACTGCAAAATGGAAAATAGGCATCCACCAACTTTACAGACAACTTCTCCTTGCTCCTACAACCTCCATCCTTGCACAGTTTGTTATTCTTCTAGGTAACATAGTAACAAATCCAAATTGCTGCTCTCTTTGTAGGCAAGCAAGGCTTTGTTGCAACTGCAATTCTTACTTCTTCTTGAAATGTAGGGACGACAGTACATTCCATCACATCCATCTAGTGTACACAGGTAGGTCCATTGTGGCGGGCAGGCGAGCGGGCGGGCTGCTTTATTGGCTGTTTGCTGTTCCCCTACTCCACTCCACTATTTGACTGTTGTGCTGCATCAATCAATCAATCAATCAATCAATCAATCAATCAATCAATCAATCAATCAATCAATCAATCAGTGGCTGGCTCAGGTGCAGCTCTTTAACTTACCTAAAAGGGAGGGCGGAGAGAAGACAAGGAAGGTGAATGAGGTGTTCCAATGTGAAATGCCGGAAACACAGAAACACAGACGACACACAACAAGAGGTGGCAATCTATTCATTAATTGCATTTAATCAATGAGCTCATTATCACTCATGCATTGTCCAACAGGTGTTGAAATAATGGGATTAAAAGGGGAGATCCCTTCAGAAAGACAGAAACAATAGCAAAGACAAAAAACACTTTTGGAATCTGCTTTTAGTCAACACATAAGGAAAGGGTGCACCGGTCCTGGAAATACTGCAATACCAGGTCAATGCGTGGAGTGGACAGAGCAAGCTCTATTTCCATCTCCCTGTTCTAAAAATCCATTTAATATATGGTCCCCAGATAGGGGACGTATCAGATATTAAACTGATAAGAACAGATACTACACTTGATCTTAGCCAAAAGGCCGAGAAGCGATAACCCGAACGGGCCGCGCGTTGCCCGAGCCTGCCCGATACTGCTGTTCAGCCCTTGCAGCGATTCAGCCTACTTCTAGGCAATTCCATGGGGCCCTGCAGGCTCACACACTCACAGCTACACGGGAGGTGAATAAAGGCCGGAGAGGAAGCCAGACAGGATTTGCTTCTTTTGCTTGCACCACAATGCAGTGCTGAAAGAGGAGGAATCTACATAAAAACGCCTTCCTGGCAACGCCCAAATGCCCTGCTGCCATGCAGATAAACACTGGCAGCGGCAGCAAGTGCATGCCCACAGCCACCCCTTGTTCCTTCACACCTTGTATCAGCTGTAATCCAGTCCAGTCCAGTGCTGCCTGCTGAGCAGCACTGACCAACACTGCCTGGGCCCAGGCTTTTATCTCTGAGGCCCCATTATGATGTCAGAAAGCTGGCTCTGGAATCCTGAGGGCTCCACTATGACACGTGCAAAGTTCCGTCTGAACTTTATATAAGACGGTGAGGCTCAGTCAGTCACTCAGTGTTGCCTGAGAGGGCAACACTGCAACAGCCGGCCGCCAGGCTGTCTTTTTTTTGCACAGCTAGTTGCCTCCAGGAGGCCACAAGAGGGAGACAAGGGACTGCAAAATGGAAAATAGGCATCCACCAACTTTACAGACAACTTCTCCTTGCTCCTACAACCTCCATCCTTGCACAGTTTGTTATTCTTCTAGGTAACATAGTAACAAATCCAAATTGCTGCTCTCTTTGTAGGCAAGCAAGGCTTTGTTGCAACTGCAATTCTTACTTCTTCTTGAAATGTAGGGACGACAGTACATTCCATCACATCCATCTAGTGTACACAGGTAGGTCCATTGTGGCGGGCAGGCGAGCGGGCGGGCTGCTTTATTGGCTGTTTGCTGTTCCCCTACTCCACTCCACTATTTGACTGTTGTGCTGCATCAATCAATCAATCAATCAATCAATCAATCAATCAATCAATCAATCAATCAGTGGCTGGCTCAGGTGCAGCTCTTTAACTTACCTAAAAGGGAGGGCGGAGAGAAGACAAGGAAGGTGAATGAGGTGTTCCAATGTGAAATGCCGGAAACACAGAAACACAGACGACACACAACAAGAGGTGGCAATCTATTCATTAATTGCATTTAATCAATGAGCTCATTATCACTCATGCATTGTCCAACAGGTGTTGAAATAATGGGATTAAAAGGGGAGATCCCTTCAGAAAGACAGAAACAATAGCAAAGACAAAAAACACTTTTGGAATCTGCTTTTAGTCAACACATAAGGAAAGGGTGCACCGGTCCTGGAAATACTGCAATACCAGGTCAATGCGTGGAGTGGACAGAGCAAGCTCTATTTCCATCTCCCTGTTCTAAAAATCCATTTAATATATGGTCCCCAGATAGGGGACGTATCAGATATTAAACTGATAAGAACAGATACTACACTTGATCTTAGCCAAAAGGCCGAGAAGCGATAACCCGAACGGGCCGCGCGTTGCCCGAGCCTGCCCGATACTGCTGTTCAGCCCTTGCAGCGATTCAGCCTACTTCTAGGCAATTCCATGGGGCCCTGCAGGCTCACACACTCACAGCTACACGGGAGGTGAATAAAGGCCGGAGAGGAAGCCAGACAGGATTTGCTTCTTTTGCTTGCACCACAATGCAGTGCTGAAAGAGGAGGAATCTACATAAAAACGCCTTCCTGGCAACGCCCAAATGCCCTGCTGCCATGCAGATAAACACTGGCAGCGGCAGCAAGTGCATGCCCACAGCCACCCCTTGTTCCTTCACACCTTGTATCAGCTGTAATCCAGTCCAGTCCAGTGCTGCCTGCTGAGCAGCACTGACCAACACTGCCTGGGCCCAGGCTTTTATCTCTGAGGCCCCATTATGATGTCAGAAAGCTGGCTCTGGAATCCTGAGGGCTCCACTATGACACGTGCAAAGTTCCGTCTGAACTTTATATAAGACGGTGAGGCTCAGTCAGTCACTCAGTGTTGCCTGAGAGGGCAACACTGCAACAGCCGGCCGCCAGGCTGTCTTTTTTTTGCACAGCTAGTTGCCTCCAGGAGGCCACAAGAGGGAGACAAGGGACTGCAAAATGGAAAATAGGCATCCACCAACTTTACAGACAACTTCTCCTTGCTCCTACAACCTCCATCCTTGCACAGTTTGTTATTCTTCTAGGTAACATAGTAACAAATCCAAATTGCTGCTCTCTTTGTAGGCAAGCAAGGCTTTGTTGCAACTGCAATTCTTACTTCTTCTTGAAATGTAGGGACGACAGTACATTCCATCACATCCATCTAGTGTACACAGGTAGGTCCATTGTGGCGGGCAGGCGAGCGGGCGGGCTGCTTTATTGGCTGTTTGCTGTTCCCCTACTCCACTCCACTATTTGACTGTTGTGCTGCATCAATCAATCAATCAATCAATCAATCAATCAATCAATCAATCAATCAATCAGTGGCTGGCTCAGGTGCAGCTCTTTAACTTACCTAAAAGGGAGGGCGGAGAGAAGACAAGGAAGGTGAATGAGGTGTTCCAATGTGAAATGCCGGAAACACAGAAACACAGACGACACACAACAAGAGGTGGCAATCTATTCATTAATTGCATTTAATCAATGAGCTCATTATCACTCATGCATTGTCCAACAGGTGTTGAAATAATGGGATTAAAAGGGGAGATCCCTTCAGAAAGACAGAAACAATAGCAAAGACAAAAAACACTTTTGGAATCTGCTTTTAGTCAACACATAAGGAAAGGGTGCACCGGTCCTGGAAATACTGCAATACCAGGTCAATGCGTGGAGTGGACAGAGCAAGCTCTATTTCCATCTCCCTGTTCTAAAAATCCATTTAATATATGGTCCCCAGATAGGGGACGTATCAGATATTAAACTGATAAGAACAGATACTACACTTGATCTTAGCCAAAAGGCCGAGAAGCGATAACCCGAACGGGCCGCGCGTTGCCCGAGCCTGCCCGATACTGCTGTTCAGCCCTTGCAGCGATTCAGCCTACTTCTAGGCAATTCCATGGGGCCCTGCAGGCTCACACACTCACAGCTACACGGGAGGTGAATAAAGGCCGGAGAGGAAGCCAGACAGGATTTGCTTCTTTTGCTTGCACCACAATGCAGTGCTGAAAGAGGAGGAATCTACATAAAAACGCCTTCCTGGCAACGCCCAAATGCCCTGCTGCCATGCAGATAAACACTGGCAGCGGCAGCAAGTGCATGCCCACAGCCACCCCTTGTTCCTTCACACCTTGTATCAGCTGTAATCCAGTCCAGTCCAGTGCTGCCTGCTGAGCAGCACTGACCAACACTGCCTGGGCCCAGGCTTTTATCTCTGAGGCCCCATTATGATGTCAGAAAGCTGGCTCTGGAATCCTGAGGGCTCCACTATGACACGTGCAAAGTTCCGTCTGAACTTTATATAAGACGGTGAGGCTCAGTCAGTCACTCAGTGTTGCCTGAGAGGGCAACACTGCAACAGCCGGCCGCCAGGCTGTCTTTTTTTTGCACAGCTAGTTGCCTCCAGGAGGCCACAAGAGGGAGACAAGGGACTGCAAAATGGAAAATAGGCATCCACCAACTTTACAGACAACTTCTCCTTGCTCCTACAACCTCCATCCTTGCATTGTTATTCTTCTAGGTAACATAGTAACAAATCCAAATTGCTGCTCTCTTTGTAGGCAAGCAAGGCTTTGTTGCAACTGCAATTCTTACTTCTTCTTGAAATGTAGGGACGACAGTACATTCCATCACATCCATCTAGTGTACACAGGTAGGTCCATTGTGGCGGGCAGGCGAGCGGGCGGACTGCTTTATTGGCTGTTTGCTGTTCCCCTACTCCACTCCACTATTTGACTGTTGTGCTGCATCAATCAATCAATCAATCAATCAATCAATCAATCAATCAATCAATCAGTGGCTGGCTCAGGTGCAGCTCTTTAACTTACCTAAAAGGGAGGGCGGAGAGAAGACAAGGAAGGTGAATGAGGTGTTCCAATGTGAAATGCCGGAAACACAGAAACACAGACGACACACAACAAGAGGTGGCAATCTATTCATTAATTGCATTTAATCAATGAGCTCATTATCACTCATGCATTGTCCAACAGGTGTTGAAATAATGGGATTAAAAGGGGAGATCCCTTCAGAAAGACAGAAACAATAGCAAAGACAAAAAACACTTTTGGAATCTGCTTTTAGTCAACACATAAGGAAAGGGTGCACCGGTCCTGGAAATACTGCAATACCAGGTCAATGCGTGGAGTGGACAGAGCAAGCTCTATTTCCATCTCCCTGTTCTAAAAATCCATTTAATATATGGTCCCCAGATAGGGGACGTATCAGATATTAAACTGATAAGAACAGATACTACACTTGATCTTAGCCAAAAGGCCGAGAAGCGATAACCCGAACGGGCCGCGCGTTGCCCGAGCCTGCCCGATACTGCTGTTCAGCCCTTGCAGCGATTCAGCCTACTTCTAGGCAATTCCATGGGCCCCTGCAGGCTCACACACTCACAGCTACACGGGAGGTGAATAAAGGCCGGAGAGGAAGCCAGACAGGATTTGCTTCTTTTGCTTGCACCACAATGCAGTGCTGAAAGAGGAGGAATCTACATAAAAACGCCTTCCTGGCAACGCCCAAATGCCCTGCTGCCATGCAGATAAACACTGGCAGCGGCAGCAAGTGCATGCCCACAGCCACCCCTTGTTCCTTCACACCTTGTATCAGCTGTAATCCAGTCCAGTCCAGTGCTGCCTGCTGAGCAGCACTGACCAACACTGCCTGGGCCCAGGCTTTTATCTCTGAGGCCCCATTATGATGTCAGAAAGCTGGCTCTGGAATCCTGAGGGCTCCACTATGACACGTGCAAAGTTCCGTCTGAACTTTATATAAGACGGTGAGGCTCAGTCAGTCACTCAGTGTTGCCTGAGAGGGCAACACTGCAACAGCCGGCCGCCAGGCTGTCTTTTTTTTGCACAGCTAGTTGCCTCCAGGAGGCCACAAGAGGGAGACAAGGGACTGCAAAATGGAAAATAGGCATCCACCAACTTTACAGACAACTTCTCCTTGCTCCTACAACCTCCATCCTTGCACAGTTTGTTATTCTTCTAGGTAACATAGTAACAAATCCAAATTGCTGCTCTCTTTGTAGGCAAGCAAGGCTTTGTTGCAACTGCAATTCTTACTTCTTCTTGAAATGTAGGGACGACAGTACATTCCATCACATCCATCTAGTGTACACAGGTAGGTCCATTGTGGCGGGCAGGCGAGCGGGCGGACTGCTTTATTGGCTGTTTGCTGTTCCCCTACTCCACTCCACTATTTGACTGTTGTGCTGCATCAATCAATCAATCAATCAATCAATCAATCAATCAATCAATCAATCAGTGGCTGGCTCAGGTGCAGCTCTTTAACTTACCTAAAAGGGAGGGCGGAGAGAAGACAAGGAAGGTGAATGAGGTGTTCCAATGTGAAATGCCGGAAACACAGAAACACAGACGACACACAACAAGAGGTGGCAATCTATTCATTAATTGCATTTAATCAATGAGCTCATTATCACTCATGCATTGTCCAACAGGTGTTGAAATAATGGGATTAAAAGGGGAGATCCCTTCAGAAAGACAGAAACAATAGCAAAGACAAAAAACACTTTTGGAATCTGCTTTTAGTCAACACATAAGGAAAGGGTGCACCGGTCCTGGAAATACTGCAATACCAGGTCAATGCGTGGAGTGGACAGAGCAAGCTCTATTTCCATCTCCCTGTTCTAAAAATCCATTTAATATATGGTCCCCAGATAGGGGACGTATCAGATATTAAACTGATAAGAACAGATACTACACTTGATCTTAGCCAAAAGGCCGGGAAGCGATAACCCGAACGGGCCGCGCGTTGCCCGAGCCTGCCCGATACTGCTGTTCAGCCCTTGCAGCGATTCAGCCTACTTCTAGGCAATTCCATGGGGCCCTGCAGGCTCACACACTCACAGCTACACGGGAGGTGAATAAAGGCCGGAGAGGAAGCCAGACAGGATTTGCTTCTTTTGCTTGCACCACAATGCAGTGCTGAAAGAGGAGGAATCTA
This sequence comes from Rhinoderma darwinii, assembly GCF_050947455.1. Lineage (NCBI taxonomy): Eukaryota > Metazoa > Chordata > Amphibia > Anura > Rhinodermatidae > Rhinoderma > Rhinoderma darwinii. The sequence goes on along the minus strand of NW_027461801.1, from coordinate 350,602 downwards.
CATAAAAACGCCTTCCTGGCAACGCCCAAATGCCCTGCTGCCATGCAGATAAACACTGGCAGCGGCAGCAAGTGCATGCCCACAGCCACCCCTTGTTCCTTCACACCTTGTATCAGCTGTAATCCAGTCCAGTCCAGTGCTGCCTGCTGAGCAGCACTGACCAACACTGCCTGGGCCCAGGCTTTTATCTCTGAGGCCCCATTATGATGTCAGAAAGCTGGCTCTGGAATCCTGAGGGCTCCACTATGACACGTGCAAAGTTCCGTCTGAACTTTATATAAGACGGTGAGGCTCAGTCAGTCACTCAGTGTTGCCTGAGAGGGCAACACTGCAACAGCCGGCCGCCAGGCTGTCTTTTTTTTGCACAGCTAGTTGCCTCCAGGAGGCCACAAGAGGGAGACAAGGGACTGCAAAATGGAAAATAGGCATCCACCAACTTTACAGACAACTTCTCCTTGCTCCTACAACCTCCATCCTTGCACAGTTTGTTATTCTTCTAGGTAACATAGTAACAAATCCAAATTGCTGCTCTCTTTGTAGGCAAGCAAGGCTTTGTTGCAACTGCAATTCTTACTTCTTCTTGAAATGTAGGGACGACAGTACATTCCATCACATCCATCTAGTGTACACAGGTAGGTCCATTGTGGCGGGCAGGCGAGCGGGCGGGCTGCTTTATTGGCTGTTTGCTGTTCCCCTACTCCACTCCACTATTTGACTGTTGTGCTGCATCAATCAATCAATCAATCAATCAATCAATCAATCAATCAATCAATCAATCAATCAATCAGTGGCTGGCTCAGGTGCAGCTCTTTAACTTACCTAAAAGGGAGGGCGGAGAGAAGACAAGGAAGGTGAATGAGGTGTTCCAATGTGAAATGCCGGAAACACAGAAACACAGACGACACACAACAAGAGGTGGCAATCTATTCATTAATTGCATTTAATCAATGAGCTCATTATCACTTATGCATTGTCCAACAGGTGTTGAAATAATGGGATTAAAAGGGGAGATCCCTTCAGAAAGACAGAAACAATAGCAAAGACAAAAAACACTTTTGGAATCTGCTTTTAGTCAACACATAAGGAAAGGGTGCACCGGTCCTGGAAATACTGCAATACCAGGTCAATGCGTGGAGTGGACAGAGCAAGCTCTATTTCCATCTCTCTGTTCTAAAAATCCATTTAATATATGGTCCCCAGATAGGGGACGTATCAGATATTAAACTGATAAGAACAGATACTACACTTGATCTTAGCCAAAAGGCCGAGAAGCGATAACCCGAACGGGCCGCGCGTTGCCCGAGCCTGCCCGATACTGCTGTTCAGCCCTTGCAGCGATTCAGCCTACTTCTAGGCAATTCCATGGGGCCCTGCAGGCTCACACACTCACAGCTACACGGGAGGTGAATAAAGGCCGGAGAGGAAGCCAGACAGGATTTGCTTCTTTTGCTTGCACCACAATGCAGTGCTGAAAGAGGAGGAATCTACATAAAAACGCCTTCCTGGCAACGCCTGCCCTGCTGCCATGCAGATAAACACTGGCAGCGGCAGCAAGTGCATGCCCACAGCCACCCCTTGTTCCTTCACACCTTGTATCAGCTGTAATCCAGTCCAGTCCAGTGCTGCCTGCTGAGCAGCACTGACCAACACTGCCTGGGCCCAGGCTTTTATCTCTGAGGCCCCATTATGATGTCAGAAAGCTGGCTCTGGAATCCTGAGGGCTCCACTATGACACGTGCAAAGTTCCGTCTGAACTTTATATAAGACGGTGAGGCTCAGTCAGTCACTCAGTGTTGCCTGAGAGGGCAACACTGCAACAGCCGGCCGCCAGGCTGTCTTTTTTTTGCACAGCTAGTTGCCTCCAGGAGGCCACAAGAGGGAGACAAGGGACTGCAAAATGGAAAATAGGCATCCACCAACTTTACAGACAACTTCTCCTTGCTCCTACAACCTCCATCCTTGCACAGTTTGTTATTCTTCTAGGTAACATAGTAACAAATCCAAATTGCTGCTCTCTTTGTAGGCAAGCAAGGCTTTGTTGCAACTGCAATTCTTACTTCTTCTTGAAATGTAGGGACGACAGTACATTCCATCACATCCATCTAGTGTACACAGGTAGGTCCATTGTGGCGGGCAGGCGAGCGGGCGGGCTGCTTTATTGGCTGTTTGCTGTTCCCCTACTCCACTCCACTATTTGACTGTTGTGCTGCATCAATCAATCAATCAATCAATCAATCAATCAATCAATCAGTGGCTGGCTCAGGTGCAGCTCTTTAACTTACCTAAAAGGGAGGGCGGAGAGAAGACAAGGAAGGTGAATGAGGTGTTCCAATGTGAAATGCCGGAAACACAGAAACACAGACGACACACAACAAGAGGTGGCAATCTATTCATTAATTGCATTTAATCAATGAGCTCATTATCACTCATGCATTGTCCAACAGGTGTTGAAATAATGGGATTAAAAGGGGAGATCCCTTCAGAAAGACAGAAACAATAGCAAAGACAAAAAACACTTTTGGAATCTGCTTTTAGTCAACACATAAGGAAAGGGTGCACCGGTCCTGGAAATACTGCAATACCAGGTCAATGCGTGGAGTGGACAGAGCAAGCTCTATTTCCATCTCCCTGTTCTAAAAATCCATTTAATATATGGTCCCCAGATAGGGGACGTATCAGATATTAAACTGATAAGAACAGATACTACACTTGATCTTAGCCAAAAGGCCGAGAAGCGATAACCCGAACGGGCCGCGCGTTGCCCGAGCCTGCCCGATACTGCTGTTCAGCCCTTGCAGCGATTCAGCCTACTTCTAGGCAATTCCATGGGGCCCTGCAGGCTCACACACTCACAGCTACACGGGAGGTGAATAAAGGCCGGAGAGGAAGCCAGACAGGATTTGCTTCTTTTGCTTGCACCACAATGCAGTGCTGAAAGAGGAGGAATCTACATAAAAACGCCTTCCTGGCAACGCCCAAATGCCCTGCTGCCATGCAGATAAACACTGGCAGCGGCAGCAAGTGCATGCCCACAGCCACCCCTTGTTCCTTCACACCTTGTATCAGCTGTAATCCAGTCCAGTCCAGTGCTGCCTGCTGAGCAGCACTGACCAACACTGCCTGGGCCCAGGCTTTTATCTCTGAGGCCCCATTATGATGTCAGAAAGCTGGCTCTGGAATCCTGAGGGCTCCACTATGACACGTGCAAAGTTCCGTCTGAACTTTATATAAGACGGTGAGGCTCAGTCAGTCACTCAGTGTTGCCTGAGAGGGCAACACTGCAACAGCCGGCCGCCAGGCTGTCTTTTTTTTGCACAGCTAGTTGCCTCCAGGAGGCCACAAGAGGGAGACAAGGGACTGCAAAATGGAAAATAGGCATCCACCAACTTTACAGACAACTTCTCCTTGCTCCTACAACCTCCATCCTTGCACAGTTTGTTATTCTTCTAGGTAACATAGTAACAAATCCAAATTGCTGCTCTCTTTGTAGGCAAGCAAGGCTTTGTTGCAACTGCAATTCTTACTTCTTCTTGAAATGTAGGGACGACAGTACATTCCATCACATCCATCTAGTGTACACAGGTAGGTCCATTGTGGCGGGCAGGCGAGCGGGCGGGCTGCTTTATTGGCTGTTTGCTGTTCCCCTACTCCACTCCACTATTTGACTGTTGTGCTGCATCAATCAATCAATCAATCAATCAATCAATCAATCAATCAATCAATCAATCAATCAATCAATCAATCAATCAGTGGCTGGCTCAGGTGCAGCTCTTTAACTTACCTAAAAGGGAGGGCGGAGAGAAGACAAGGAAGGTGAATGAGGTGTTCCAATGTGAAATGCCGGAAACACAGAAACACAGACGACACACAACAAGAGGTGGCAATCTATTCATTAATTGCATTTAATCAATGAGCTCATTATCACTCATGCATTGTCCAACAGGTGTTGAAATAATGGGATTAAAAGGGGAGATCCCTTCAGAAAGACAGAAACAATAGCAAAGACAAAAAACACTTTTGGAATCTGCTTTTAGTCAACACATAAGGAAAGGGTGCACCGGTCCTGGAAATACTGCAATACCAGGTCAATGCGTGGAGTGGACAGAGCAAGCTCTATTTCCATCTCCCTGTTCTAAAAATCCATTTAATATATGGTCCCCAGATAGGGGACGTATCAGATATTAAACTGATAAGAACAGATACTACACTTGATCTTAGCCAAAAGGCCGAGAAGCGATAACCCGAACGGGCCGCGCGTTGCCCGAGCCTGCCCGATACTGCTGTTCAGCCCTTGCAGCGATTCAGCCTACTTCTAGGCAATTCCATGGGGCCCTGCAGGCTCACACACTCACAGCTACACGGGAGGTGAATAAAGGCCGGAGAGGAAGCCAGACAGGATTTGCTTCTTTTGCTTGCACCACAATGCAGTGCTGAAAGAGGAGGAATCTACATAAAAACGCCTTCCTGGCAACGCCCAAATGCCCTGCTGCCATGCAGATAAACACTGGCAGCGGCAGCAAGTGCATGCCCACAGCCACCCCTTGTTCCTTCACACCTTGTATCAGCTGTAATCCAGTCCAGTCCAGTGCTGCCTGCTGAGCAGCACTGACCAACACTGCCTGGGCCCAGGCTTTTATCTCTGAGGCCCCATTATGATGTCAGAAAGCTGGCTCTGGAATCCTGAGGGCTCCACTATGACACGTGCAAAGTTCCGTCTGAACTTTATATAAGACGGTGAGGCTCAGTCAGTCACTCAGTGTTGCCTGAGAGGGCAACACTGCAACAGCCGGCCGCCAGGCTGTCTTTTTTTTGCACAGCTAGTTGCCTCCAGGAGGCCACAAGAGGGAGACAAGGGACTGCAAAATGGAAAATAGGCATCCACCAACTTTACAGACAACTTCTCCTTGCTCCTACAACCTCCATCCTTGCACAGTTTGTTATTCTTCTAGGTAACATAGTAACAAATCCAAATTGCTGCTCTCTTTGTAGGCAAGCAAGGCTTTGTTGCAACTGCAATTCTTACTTCTTCTTGAAATGTAGGGACGACAGTACATTCCATCACATCCATCTAGTGTACACAGGTAGGTCCATTGTGGCGGGCAGGCGAGCGGGCGGGCTGCTTTATTGGCTGTTTGCTGTTCCCCTACTCCACTCCACTATTTGACTGTTGTGCTGCATCAATCAATCAATCAATCAATCAATCAATCAATCAATCAATCAATCAATCAGTGGCTGGCTCAGGTGCAGCTCTTTAACTTACCTAAAAGGGAGGGCGGAGAGAAGACAAGGAAGGTGAATGAGGTGTTCCAATGTGAAATGCCGGAAACACAGAAACACAGACGACACACAACAAGAGGTGGCAATCTATTCATTAATTGCATTTAATCAATGAGCTCATTATCACTCATGCATTGTCCAACAGGTGTTGAAATAATGGGATTAAAAGGGGAGATCCCTTCAGAAAGACAGAAACAATAGCAAAGACAAAAAACACTTTTGGAATCTGCTTTTAGTCAACACATAAGGAAAGGGTGCACCGGTCCTGGAAATACTGCAATACCAGGTCAATGCGTGGAGTGGACAGAGCAAGCTCTATTTCCATCTCCCTGTTCTAAAAATCCATTTAATATATGGTCCCCAGATAGGGGACGTATCAGATATTAAACTGATAAGAACAGATACTACACTTGATCTTAGCCAAAAGGCCGAGAAGCGATAACCCGAACGGGCCGCGCGTTGCCCGAGCCTGCCCGATACTGCTGTTCAGCCCTTGCAGCGATTCAGCCTACTTCTAGGCAATTCCATGGGGCCCTGCAGGCTCACACACTCACAGCTACACGGGAGGTGAATAAAGGCCGGAGAGGAAGCCAGACAGGATTTGCTTCTTTTGCTTGCACCACAATGCAGTGCTGAAAGAGGAGGAATCTACATAAAAACGCCTTCCTGGCAACGCCCAAATGCCCTGCTGCCATGCAGATAAACACTGGCAGCGGCAGCAAGTGCATGCCCACAGCCACCCCTTGTTCCTTCACACCTTGTATCAGCTGTAATCCAGTCCAGTCCAGTGCTGCCTGCTGAGCAGCACTGACCAACACTGCCTGGGCCCAGGCTTTTATCTCTGAGGCCCCATTATGATGTCAGAAAGCTGGCTCTGGAATCCTGAGGGCTCCACTATGACACGTGCAAAGTTCCGTCTGAACTTTATATAAGACGGTGAGGCTCAGTCAGTCACTCAGTGTTGCCTAAGAGGGCAACACTGCAACAGCCGGCCGCCAGGCTGTCTTTTTTTTGCACAGCTAGTTGCCTCCAGGAGGCCACAAGAGGGAGACAAGGGACTGCAAAATGGAAAATAGGCATCCACCAACTTTACAGACAACTTCTCCTTGCTCCTACAACCTCCATCCTTGCACAGTTTGTTATTCTTCTAGGTAACATAGTAACAAATCCAAATTGCTGCTCTCTTTGTAGGCAAGCAAGGCTTTGTTGCAACTGCAATTCTTACTTCTTCTTGAAATGTAGGGACGACAGTACATTCCATCACATCCATCTAGTGTACACAGGTAGGTCCATTGTGGCGGGCAGGCGAGCGGGCGGGCTGCTTTATTGGCTGTTTGCTGTTCCCCTACTCCACTCCACTATTTGACTGTTGTGCTGCATCAATCAATCAATCAATCAATCAATCAATCAATCAATCAATCAATCAGTGGCTGGCTCAGGTGCAGCTCTTTAACTTACCTAAAAGGGAGGGCGGAGAGAAGACAAGGAAGGTGAATGAGGTGTTCCAATGTGAAATGCCGGAAACACAGAAACACAGACGACACACAACAAGAGGTGGCAATCTATTCATTAATTGCATTTAATCAATGAGCTCATTATCACTCATGCATTGTCCAACAGGTGTTGAAATAATGGGATTAAAAGGGGAGATCCCTTCAGAAAGACAGAAACAATAGCAAAGACAAAAAACACTTTTGGAATCTGCTTTTAGTCAACACATAAGGAAAGGGTGCACCGGTCCTGGAAATACTGCAATACCAGGTCAATGCGTGGAGTGGACAGAGCAAGCTCTATTTCCATCTCCCTGTTCTAAAAATCCATTTAATATATGGTCCCCAGATAGGGGACGTATCAGATATTAAACTGATAAGAACAGATACTACACTTGATCTTAGCCAAAAGGCCGAGAAGCGATAACCCGAACGGGCCGCGCGTTGCCCGAGCCTGCCCGATACTGCTGTTCAGCCCTTGCAGCGATTCAGCCTACTTCTAGGCAATTCCATGGGGCCCTGCAGGCTCACACACTCACAGCTACACGGGAGGTGAATAAAGGCCGGAGAGGAAGCCAGACAGGATTTGCTTCTTTTGCTTGCACCACAATGCAGTGCTGAAAGAGGAGGAATCTACATAAAAACGCCTTCCTGGCAACGCCCAAATGCCCTGCTGCCATGCAGATAAACACTGGCAGCGGCAGCAAGTGCATGCCCACAGCCACCCCTTGTTCCTTCACACCTTGTATCAGCTGTAATCCAGTCCAGTCCAGTGCTGCCTGCTGAGCAGCACTGACCAACACTGCCTGGGCCCAGGCTTTTATCTCTGAGGCCCCATTATGATGTCAGAAAGCTGGCTCTGGAATCCTGAGGGCTCCACTATGACACGTGCAAAGTTCCGTCTGAACTTTATATAAGACGGTGAGGCTCAGTCAGTCACTCAGTGTTGCCTGAGAGGGCAACACTGCAACAGCCGGCCGCCAGGCTGTCTTTTTTTTGCACAGCTAGTTGCCTCCAGGAGGCCACAAGAGGGAGACAAGGGACTGCAAAATGGAAAATAGGCATCCACCAACTTTACAGACAACTTCTCCTTGCTCCTACAACCTCCATCCTTGCACAGTTTGTTATTCTTCTAGGTAACATAGTAACAAATCCAAATTGCTGCTCTCTTTGTAGGCAAGCAAGGCTTTGTTGCAACTGCAATTCTTACTTCTTCTTGAAATGTAGGGACGACAGTACATTCCATCACATCCATCTAGTGTACACAGGTAGGTCCATTGTGGCGGGCAGGCGAGCGGGCGGGCTGCTTTATTGGCTGTTTGCTGTTCCCCTACTCCACTCCACTATTTGACTGTTGTGCTGCATCAATCAATCAATCAATCAATCAATCAATCAATCAATCAATCAATCAATCAGTGGCTGGCTCAGGTGCAGCTCTTTAACTTACCTAAAAGGGAGGGTGGAGAGAAGACAAGGAAGGTGAATGAGGTGTTCCAATGTGAAATGCCGGAAACACAGAAACACAGACGACACACAACAAGAGGTGGCAATCTATTCATTAATTGCATTTAATCAATGAGCTCATTATCACTCATGCATTGTCCAACAGGTGTTGAAATAATGGGATTAAAAGGGGAGATCCCTTCAGAAAGACAGAAACAATAGCAAAGACAAAAAACACTTTTGGAATCTGCTTTTAGTCAACACATAAGGAAAGGGTGCACCGGTCCTGGAAATACTGCAATACCAGGTCAATGCGTGGAGTGGACAGAGCAAGCTCTATTTCCATCTCCCTGTTCTAAAAATCCATTTAATATATGGTCCCCAGATAGGGGACGTATCAGATATTAAACTGATAAGAACAGATACTACACTTGATCTTAGCCAAAAGGCCGAGAAGCGATAACCCGAACGGGCCGCGCGTTGCCCGAGCCTGCCCGATACTGCTGTTCAGCCCTTGCAGCGATTCAGCCTACTTCTAGGCAATTCCATGGGGCCCTGCAGGCTCACACACTCACAGCTACACGGGAGGTGAATAAAGGCCGGAGAGGAAGCCAGACAGGATTTGCTTCTTTTGCTTGCACCACAATGCAGTGCTGAAAGAGGAGGAATCTACATAAAAACGCCTTCCTGGCAACGCCCAAATGCCCTGCTGCCATGCAGATAAACACTGGCAGCGGCAGCAAGTGCATGCCCACAGCCACCCCTTGTTCCTTCACACCTTGTATCAGCTGTAATCCAGTCCAGTCCAGTGCTGCCTGTTGAGCAGCACTGACCAACACTGCCTGGGCCCAGGCTTTTATCTCTGAGGCCCCATTATGATGTCAGAAAGCTGGCTCTGGAATCCTGAGGGCTCCACTATGACACGTGCAAAGTTCCGTCTGAACTTTATATAAGACGGTGAGGCTCAGTCAGTCACTCAGTGTTGCCTGAGAGGGCAACACTGCAACAGCCGGCCGCCAGGCTGTCTTTTTTTTGCACAGCTAGTTGCCTCCAGGAGGCCACAAGAGGGAGACAAGGGACTGCAAAATGGAAAATAGGCATCCACCAACTTTACAGACAACTTCTCCTTGCTCCTACAACCTCCATCCTTGCACAGTTTGTTATTCTTCTAGGTAACATAGTAACAAATCCAAATTGCTGCTCTCTTTGTAGGCAAGCAAGGCTTTGTTGCAACTGCAATTCTTACTTCTTCTTGAAATGTAGGGACGACAGTACATTCCATCACATCCATCTAGTGTACACAGGTAGGTCCATTGTGGCGGGCAGGCGAGCGGGCGGGCTGCTTTATTGGCTGTTTGCTGTTCCCCTACTCCACTCCACTATTTGACTGTTGTGCTGCATCAATCAATCAATCAATCAATCAATCAATCAATCAATCAATCAATCAATCAATCAATCAGTGGCTGGCTCAGGTGCAGCTCTTTAACTTACCTAAAAGGGAGGGCGGAGAGAAGACAAGGAAGGTGAATGAGGTGTTCCAATGTGAAATGCCGGAAACACAGAAACACAGACGACACACAACAAGAGGTGGCAATCTATTCATTAACCCCTTAACGCACCATGACGTAACTGTACGTCATGGTGAGCAGTAAGTTCGCGCACCTTGACGTACAGTTACGTCATTGCTTTGACAGTTAACCGCCGCGCGGCGCTACACCGCAGCGGCGGTTAACTGTGCAGGGTGTCAGCCCTGCTCTCCCCGTTGCCGATCAGCGGCCTGTCGCCGCTGATATCGGCAGTTAACCCCTTAATTGCGGCGCTCGATTTTGAACGCCACAATTAAGGTCTTTAGTGCCGATCGGCAGCCCCCATGTGAAATCACGGGGGCTGGCGATGGTACCCATGGCAACCGGACGCCAGACAATGGCTTCCGGGTTGCCATGTACAGAAGCCTATGAGGACCACCCCGAGGGTGGACGTCGTAGGCTTCCTGTCAGTGTGACTGTCACGTCACAATGACAGTTGAAATGCATTACACTACGTGTGTAGTGTAATGTATTCCAGCAGCGATCAGAGCTGCAAGTCTAAGTGTCCCCTAGTGGGACAAGTGAAAAAAGTAAAAAAAAGAATAAAAATGTTTTAAAAAAAGTGTAAAAATAAAAGTTAGAAGTGATATAAACAAGAACTGCTTTTTTTCCTATAATAAGTCTTTCATTATAGGAAAAAAAATGAGCACGTAAAAAAAAAGTACACATATTTGGTATCACCGCGTTCGTAACGACCCCAACTATAAAACTATAATATTATTTTTCCCGCACAGTGAACGCCGCGAAAAAAATAAACGAAAAACAATGCCAGAATCACTATTTTTTGGTCACCACCCCTCACAAAATATGTAATAAAAAGTGATCAAAAAGTCGCATGTACGCCAAAATTGTACCGATACAAACTACAACCCGTCCCGCAAAAAACAAGCCCTTACACAGCTTTTTTGACTGAAAAATAAAAAAGTTATGGCTCTCAGAATATGGTGACACAGAAAAGACATTATTTTCTAAATAAGTTATTTTATTGCGCAAACGCTGCAAAACATAAAAAAACGTATATACAAATGGTATCGCCGTAATCGTACCGACCCGCAGAATAAAGTATAATAGTCATTTATAGCCCAGGGTAAACGCTGTCAAAAATAAATAAAAATCATTGTCAGAATTGATGGTTTTTGGTCACCTTGCTTGCCGAAAAATTGAATAAAAAGTGATCAACAAAATCGCATGTACCCCAAAATGGTACCAATGAAAATTACAGATTTTCCCGCAACAAATAAGCCCTCACACGGCTCCGGTGGTGAAAAAATAAAAAAAGTTCCGGCTCCCAGATTATGGCGATGCAAAATGTGCAGAGTGTTCCAAAAGTGGATAAGATCGGGCACCATTTATCAGTGCGACACCGGCCACATATCTGTGGATTATTATTTATTTACCCCATTATTATACCCTCTTATTATGCCCCTGATGTACTCTGCCCAGCCTACATGTGCCCCCACATTATAAACTGAAATACCAGCAAAACGCCAGAGCTACTACCAAGCAAAATATACGCTCCAAAAGCCAAATGGCGTCCCTCCCTTCTGAGCCCTACAGCGTGCCCAAACAGCCGTTTATGTCCACCGATATGGCATCGTACCAAAAAATGGTACCAATAAAAACGACAACTCGTCCCGCAAAAAATAAGCCCCCACACCGCTCTATTGACAGAAAAATAAAAAAGTAGTGGCTCTTGGAAAGCGGAGAGGAAAAACGAAAAAGCAAAACATGAATCAGTTCGTAAAGGGTTAATTACTTTCTAATGAAAAAACATTTATGACCACATGTGGGGTATTGCCGTACTCGGGAGAAATTGCTTTACAAACGTTGGGGTGCATTTTCTCGTTTATCCTTTGTGAAATTGAAAAAATTCAACATTTTAGTGGAAATAATGTTGATATTAATTTTCACGGCCTAATTCTAATAAATTCTGCAAAAGACGTGTGGGGCCTAAATGCTCACTATACCCCTAGATAGATTCCTTAAGTGGTGTAGTTTCCCAAATGGGGTTACTTTTGGGGGGCTTCCACTGTTTCAGTCTCTCAGGGGCAAATTCGACATGACACCCAAAAACATTCCAGCTAAATTTGAGCTCCAAAAGCCAAATAGCGCTCCTTCCCTTCTAAGCCCCGGTGTGGGTCCAAACAGTAGTTTATTACCACATATGGGGTATTTACGTAATCAGGAGAAATTGTTTTACAAAATGTTGGGGCGCTTTTTCTCCTTTATTCCTTGTAAAAATTAAAAATGGCTACCTTTTTTCAGAAAAAAAGTAGATTTTCATCTTCACATACTAATTCAAATAAATTTAGCAAAAAAACTGTGGGTTCAAAATGCTAACTATACCCATAGATAAATACCTTGAGGGGTATCGTTTCCAAAATGGGGTAACTATTGGGGGGTTTCCACGGTTTTCTTCCCTCCAGTGCATTGCAAACGCGACACGGCACTGAAAACTATTCCAGCAAAATCAGAAATCCAAAATCCAAATGGTGCTCCTTCTCTTCTGAGGCCTGCTGTGGGTCCAAACAGCAATTTATTACCACATATGGGGTATTGCTATAATCGGAAGACATTGCTTTACATATGTTGGGGTGTTTTTTCTACTTTATTCCTTGTAAAAATTTAAAATTTCCTAATTTTTTCACAAAAAAAGTAGATTTTCACCTTCACATACTAATTCAAATAAATTTAGCAAAAAAACTGTGGGTTCAAAATGCTAACTATACCCATAGATAAATTCCTTGAGGGGTATAGTTTCCAAAATGGGGTCACTTTTGGGGTGTTTCCACTGTTTTGGCAGCACAAGGCCTCCTCACACCTGACATGGTACCTAAAATATATTCTAATAAAATAGAGGCCCAAAATCCACTAGGTGCTCCTTTGCTTCGGAGGCCTGTGTTTCAGTCCATGACCGCGCTAGGGCCACATGTGGGGTATTTCTAAAAACTGCAGAATCTGGGCAATAAATCTTGAGTTGCATTTCTTGGGTAAAACCTTCTGTGGTACAGAAAAAATTTATTACAAATGAATTTTTGAAGAAAAAAAATAAAATTTGTAAATTTCACCTCTACTTTGCTTTAATTCCTGTGAAACGCCTAAAGGGCTAAAATACTTTGTGAATGCTGTTTTGAATACTTTGATGGGTGCAGTTTTCAAAATGGGGTGATTTATGGTGACTTTCTAATATATAAGGCCCTCAAAGCCATTTCAGAACTGAACTGGTCCCTGAAAAAATAGCCTTTTGAAATTTTCTTGAAAATATGAGAAATTGCTGCTAAAGTTCTAAGCCTTGTAACGTCCTAGAAAAATAAAAGAATGTTCAAAAAACGACGCAAACATAAAGTAGACATATGGGAAATATAAACTAGTATGTATTTTGTGTGGTATTACTATCTGTTTTACAAGTAAATACATTAAAATTTAGAAAAATGCTAATTTTTGCTAATTTTCTCTAAATCTTGGCGTTTCTTACAAATAAATATTGAATTTAATGACAAAATTTTTTCAGTATCATAAAGTACAATATGTCACGAGAAAACAATCCCAGAATCGCTTGGATAGGTAAAAGCATTCTGGAGTTATTACCACATAAAGTGACACATGTCAGATTGGCAAAAATGGGGCTGGTCCTGAAGGCCAAAACAGGCTTAGTCACTAAGGGGTTAATTGCATTTAATCAATGAGCTCATTATCACTCATGCATTGTCCAACAGGTGTTGAAATAATGGGATTAAAAGGGGAGATCCCTTCAGAAAGACAGAAACAATAGCAAAGACAAAAAACACTTTTGGAATCTGCTTTTAGTCAACACATAAGGAAAGGGTGCACCGGTCCTGGAAATACTGCAATACCAGGTCAATGCGTGGAGTGGACAGAGCAAGCTCTATTTCCATCTCCCTGTTCTAAAAATCCATTTAATATATGGTCCCCAGATAGGGGACGTATCAGATATTAAACTGATAAGAACAGATACTACACTTGATCTTAGCCAAAAGGCCGAGAAGCGATAACCCGAACGGGCCGCGCGTTGCCCGAGCCTGCCCGATACTGCTGTTCAGCCCTTGCAGCGATTCAGCCTACTTCTAGGCAATTCCATGGGGCCCTGCAGGCTCACACACTCACAGCTACACGGGAGGTGAATAAAGGCCGGAGAGGAAGCCAGACAGGATTTGCTTCTTTTGCTTGCACCACAATGCAGTGCTGAAAGAGGAGGAATCTACATAAAAACGCCTTCCTGGCAACGCCCAAATGCCCTGCTGCCATGCAGATAAACACTGGCAGCGGCAGCAAGTGCATGCCCACAGCCACCCCTTGTTCCTTCACACCTTGTATCAGCTGTAATCCAGTCCAGTCCAGTGCTGCCTGCTGAGCAGCACTGACCAACACTGCCTGGGCCCAGGCTTTTATCTCTGAGGCCCCATTATGATGTCAGAAAGCTGGCTCTGGAATCCTGAGGGCTCCACTATGACACGTGCAAAGTTCCGTCTGAACTTTATATAAGACGGTGAGGCTCAGTCAGTCACTCAGTGTTGCCTGAGAGGGCAACACTGCAACAGCCGGCCGCCAGGCTGTCTTTTTTTTGCACAGCTAGTTGCCTCCAGGAGGCCACAAGAGGGAGACAAGGGACTGCAAAATGGAAAATAGGCATCCACCAACTTTACAGACAACTTCTCCTTGCTCCTACAACCTCCATCCTTGCACAGTTTGTTATTCTTCTAGGTAACATAGTAACAAATCCAAATTGCTGCTCTCTTTGTAGGCAAGCAAGGCTTTGTTGCAACTGCAATTCTTACTTCTTCTTGAAATGTAGGGACGACAGTACATTCCATCACATCCATCTAGTGTACACAGGTAGGTCCATTGTGGCGGGCAGGCGAGCGGGCGGGCTGCTTTATTGGCTGTTTGCTGTTCCCCTACTCCACTCCACTATTTGACTGTTGTGCTGCATCAATCAATCAATCAATCAATCAATCAATCAATCAATCAATCAATCAATCAATCAATCAATCAGTGGCTGGCTCAGGTGCAGCTCTTTAACTTACCTAAAAGGGAGGGCGGAGAGAAGACAAGGAAGGTGAATGAGGTGTTCCAATGTGAAATGCCGGAAACACAGAAACACAGACGACACACAACAAGAGGTGGCAATCTATTCATTAATTGCATTTAATCAATGAGCTCATTATCACTCATGCATTGTCCAACAGGTGTTGAAATAATGGGATTAAAAGGGGAGATCCCTTCAGAAAGACAGAAACAATAGCAAAGACAAAAAACACTTTTGGAATCTGCTTTTAGTCAACACATAAGGAAAGGGTGCACCGGTCCTGGAAATACTGCAATACCAGGTCAATGCGTGGAGTGGACAGAGCAAGCTCTATTTCCATCTCCCTGTTCTAAAAATCCATTTAATATATGGTCCCCAGATAGGGGACGTATCAGATATTAAACTGATAAGAACAGATACTACACTTGATCTTAGCCAAAAGGCCGAGAAGCGATAACCCGAACGGGCCGCGCGTTGCCCGAGCCTGCCCGATACTGCTGTTCAGCCCTTGCAGCGATTCAGCCTACTTCTAGGCAATTCCATGGGGCCCTGCAGGCTCACACACTCACAGCTACACGGGAGGTGAATAAAGGCCGGAGAGGAAGCCAGACAGGATTTGCTTCTTTTGCTTGCACCACAATGCAGTGCTGAAAGAGGAGGAATCTACATAAAAACGCCTTCCTGGCAACGCCCAAATGCCCTGCTGCCATGCAGATAAACACTGGCAGCGGCAGCAAGTGCATGCCCACAGCCACCCCTTGTTCCTTCACACCTTGTATCAGCTGTAATCCAGTCCAGTCCAGTGCTGCCTGCTGAGCAGCACTGACCAACACTGCCTGGGCCCAGGCTTTTATCTCTGAGGCCCCATTATGATGTCAGAAAGCTGGCTCTGGAATCCTGAGGGCTCCACTATGACACGTGCAAAGTTCCGTCTGAACTTTATATAAGACGGTGAGGCTCAGTCAGTCACTCAGTGTTGCCTGAGAGGGCAACACTGCAACAGCCGGCCGCCAGGCTGTCTTTTTTTTGCACAGCTAGTTGCCTCCAGGAGGCCACAAGAGGGAGACAAGGGACTGCAAAATGGAAAATAGGCATCCACCAACTTTACAGACAACTTCTCCTTGCTCCTACAACCTCCATCCTTGCACAGTTTGTTATTCTTCTAGGTAACATAGTAACAAATCCAAATTGCTGCTCTCTTTGTAGGCAAGCAAGGCTTTGTTGCAACTGCAATTCTTACTTCTTCTTGAAATGTAGGGACGACAGTACATTCCATCACATCCATCTAGTGTACACAGGTAGGTCCATTGTGGCGGGCAGGCGAGCGGGCGGGCTGCTTTATTGGCTGTTTGCTGTTCCCCTACTCCACTCCACTATTTGACTGTTGTGCTGCATCAATCAATCAATCAATCAATCAATCAATCAATCAATCAATCAATCAATCAATCAGTGGTTGGCTCAGGTGCAGCTCTTTAACTTACCTAAAAGGGAGGGCGGAGAGAAGACAAGGAAGGTGAATGAGGTGTTCCAATGTGAAATGCCGGAAACACAGAAACACAGACGACACACAACAAGAGGTGGCAATCTATTCATTAATTGCATTTAATCAATGAGCTCATTATCACTCATGCATTGTCCAACAGGTGTTGAAATAATGGGATTAAAAGGGGAGATCCCTTCAGAAAGACAGAAACAATAGCAAAGACAAAAAACACTTTTGGAATCTGCTTTTAGTCAACACATAAGGAAAGGGTGCACCGGTCCTGGAAATACTGCAATACCAGGTCAATGCGTGGAGTGGACAGAGCAAGCTCTATTTCCATCTCCCTGTTCTAAAAATCCATTTAATATATGGTCCCCAGATAGGGGACGTATCAGATATTAAACTGATAAGAACAGATACTACACTTGATCTTAGCCAAAAGGCCGAGAAGCGATAACCCGAACGGGCCGCGCGTTGCCCGAGCCTGCCCGATACTGCTGTTCAGCCCTTGCAGCGATTCAGCCTACTTCTAGGCAATTCCATGGGGCCCTGCAGGCTCACACACTCACAGCTACACGGGAGGTGAATAAAGGCCGGAGAGGAAGCCAGACAGGATTTGCTTCTTTTGCTTGCACCACAATGCAGTGCTGAAAGAGGAGGAATCTACATAAAAACGCCTTCCTGGCAATGCCCAAATGCCCTGCTGCCATGCAGATAAACACTGGCAGCGGCAGCAAGTGCATGCCCACAGCCACCCCTTGTTCCTTCACACCTTGTATCAGCTGTAATCCAGTCCAGTCCAGTGCTGCCTGCTGAGCAGCACTGACCAACACTGCCTGGGCCCAGGCTTTTATCTCTGAGGCCCCATTATGATGTCAGAAAGCTGGCTCTGGAATCCTGAGGGCTCCACTATGACACGTGCAAAGTTCCGTCTGAACTTTATATAAGACGGTGAGGCTCAGTCAGTCACTCAGTGTTGCCTGAGAGGGCAACACTGCAACAGCCGGCCGCCAGGCTGTCTTTTTTTTGCACAGCTAGTTGCCTCCAGGAGGCCACAAGAGGGAGACAAGGGACTGCAAAATGGAAAATAGGCATCCACCAACTTTACAGACAACTTCTCCTTGCTCCTACAACCTCCATCCTTGCACAGTTTGTTATTCTTCTAGGTAACATAGTAACAAATCCAAATTGCTGCTCTCTTTGTAGGCAAGCAAGGCTTTGTTGCAACTGCAATTCTTACTTCTTCTTGAAATGTAGGGACGACAGTACATTCCATCACATCCATCTAGTGTACACAGGTAGGTCCATTGTGGCGGGCAGGCGAGCGGGCGGGCTGCTTTATTGGCTGTTTGCTGTTCCCCTACTCCACTCCACTATTTGACTGTTGTGCTGCATCAATCAATCAATCAATCAATCAATCAATCAATCAATCAATCAATCAATCAGTGGCTGGCTCAGGTGCAGCTCTTTAACTTACCTAAAAGGGAGGGCGGAGAGAAGACAAGGAAGGTGAATGAGGTGTTCCAATGTGAAATGCCGGAAACACAGAAACACAGACGACACACAACAAGAGGTGGCAATCTATTCATTAATTGCATTTAATCAATGAGCTCATTATCACTCATGCATTGTCCAACAGGTGTTGAAATAATGGGATTAAAAGGGGAGATCCCTTCAGAAAGACAGAAACAATAGCAAAGACAAAAAACACTTTTGGAATCTGCTTTTAGTCAACACATAAGGAAAGGGTGCACCGGTCCTGGAAATACTGCAATACCAGGTCAATGCGTGGAGTGGACAGAGCAAGCTCTATTTCCATCTCCCTGTTCTAAAAATCCATTTAATATATGGTCCCCAGATAGGGGACGTATCAGATATTAAACTGATAAGAACAGATACTACACTTGATCTTAGCCAAAAGGCCGAGAAGCGATAACCCGAACGGGCCGCGCGTTGCCCGAGCCTGCCCGATACTGCTGTTCAGCCCTTGCAGCGATTCAGCCTACTTCTAGGCAATTCCATGGGGCCCTGCAGGCTCACACACTCACAGCTACACGGGAGGTGAATAAAGGCCGGAGAGGAAGCCAGACAGGATTTGCTTCTTTTGCTTGCACCACAATGCAGTGCTGAAAGAGGAGGAATCTACATAAAAACGCCTTCCTGGCAACGCCCAAATGCCCTGCTGCCATGCAGATAAACACTGGCAGCGGCAGCAAGTGCATGCCCACAGCCACCCCTTGTTCCTTCACACCTTGTATCAGCTGTAATCCAGTCCAGTCCAGTGCTGCCTGCTGAGCAGCACTGACCAACACTGCCTGGGCCCAGGCTTTTATCTCTGAGGCCCCATTATGATGTCAGAAAGCTGGCTCTGGAATCCTGAGGGCTCCACTATGACACGTGCAAAGTTCCGTCTGAACTTTATATAAGACGGTGAGGCTCAGTCAGTCACTCAGTGTTGCCTGAGAGGGCAACACTGCAACAGCCGGCCGCCAGGCTGTCTTTTTTTTGCACAGCTAGTTGCCTCCAGGAGGCCACAAGAGGGAGACAAGGGACTGCAAAATGGAAAATAGGCATCCACCAACTTTACAGACAACTTCTCCTTGCTCCTACAACCTCCATCCTTGCACAGTTTGTTATTCTTCTAGGTAACATAGTAACAAATCCAAATTGCTGCTCTCTTTGTAGGCAAGCAAGGCTTTGTTGCAACTGCAATTCTTACTTCTTCTTGAAATGTAGGGACGACAGTACATTCCATCACATCCATCTAGTGTACACAGGTAGGTCCATTGTGGCGGGCAGGCGAGCGGGCGGGCTGCTTTATTGGCTGTTTGCTGTTCCCCTACTCCACTCCACTATTTGACTGTTGTGCTGCATCAATCAATCAATCAATCAATCAATCAATCAATCAATCAATCAATCAATCAATCAATCAATCAGTGGCTGGCTCAGGTGCAGCTCTTTAACTTACCTAAAAGGGAGGGCGGAGAGAAGACAAGGAAGGTGAATGAGGTGTTCCAATGTGAAATGCCGGAAACACAGAAACACAGACGACACACAACAAGAGGTGGCAATCTATTCATTAATTGCATTTAATCAATGAGCTCATTATCACTCATGCATTGTCCAACAGGTGTTGAAATAATGGGATTAAAAGGGGAGATCCCTTCAGAAAGACAGAAACAATAGCAAAGACAAAAAACACTTTTGGAATCTGCTTTTAGTCAACACATAAGGAAAGGGTGCACCGGTCCTGGAAATACTGCAATACCAGGTCAATGCGTGGAGTGGACAGAGCAAGCTCTATTTCCATCTCCCTGTTCTAAAAATCCATTTAATATATGGTCCCCAGATAGGGGACGTATCAGATATTAAACTGATAAGAACAGATACTACACTTGATCTTAGCCAAAAGGCCGAGAAGCGATAACCCGAACGGGCCGCGCGTTGCCCGAGCCTGCCCGATACTGCTGTTCAGCCCTTGCAGCGATTCAGCCTACTTCTAGGCAATTCCATGGGGCCCTGCAGGCTCACACACTCACAGCTACACGGGAGGTGAATAAAGGCCGGAGAGGAAGCCAGACAGGATTTGCTTCTTTTGCTTGCACCACAATGCAGTGCTGAAAGAGGAGGAATCTACATAAAAACGCCTTCCTGGCAACGCCCAAATGCCCTGCTGCCATGCAGATAAACACTGGCAGCGGCAGCAAGTGCATGCCCACAGCCACCCCTTGTTCCTTCACACCTTGTATCAGCTGTAATCCAGTCCAGTCCAGTGCTGCCTGCTGAGCAGCACTGACCAACACTGCCTGGGCCCAGGCTTTTATCTCTGAGGCCCCATTATGATGTCAGAAAGCTGGCTCTGGAATCCTGAGGGCTCCACTATGACACGTGCAAAGTTCCGTCTGAACTTTATATAAGACGGTGAGGCTCAGTCAGTCACTCAGTGTTGCCTGAGAGGGCAACACTGCAACAGCCGGCCGCCAGGCTGTCTTTTTTTTGCACAGCTAGTTGCCTCCAGGAGGCCACAAGAGGGAGACAAGGGACTGCAAAATGGAAAATAGGCATCCACCAACTTTACAGACAACTTCTCCTTGCTCCTACAACCTCCATCCTTGCACAGTTTGTTATTCTTCTAGGTAACATAGTAACAAATCCAAATTGCTGCTCTCTTTGTAGGCAAGCAAGGCTTTGTTGCAACTGCAATTCTTACTTCTTCTTGAAATGTAGGGACGACAGTACATTCCATCACATCCATCTAGTGTACACAGGTAGGTCCATTGTGGCGGGCAGGCGAGCGGGCGGGCTGCTTTATTGGCTGTTTGCTGTTCCCCTACTCCACTCCACTATTTGACTGTTGTGCTGCATCAATCAATCAATCAATCAATCAATCAATCAATCAATCAATCAATCAATCAATCAATCAGTGGCTGGCTCAGGTGCAGCTCTTTAACTTACCTAAAAGGGAGGGCGGAGAGAAGACAAGGAAGGTGAATGAGGTGTTCCAATGTGAAATGCCGGAAACACAGAAACACAGACGACACACAACAAGAGGTGGCAATCTATTCATTAATTGCATTTAATCAATGAGCTCATTATCACTCATGCATTGTCCAACAGGTGTTGAAATAATGGGATTAAAAGGGGAGATCCCTTCAGAAAGACAGAAACAATAGCAAAGACAAAAAAACACTTTTGGAATCTGCTTTTAGTCAACACATAAGGAAAGGGTGCACCGCTCCTGGAAATACTGCAATACCAGGTCAATGCGTGGAGTGGACAGAGCAAGCTCTATTTCCATCTCCCTGTTCTAAAAATCCATTTAATATATGGTCCCCAGATAGGGGACGTATCAGATATTAAACTGATAAGAACAGATACTACACTTGATCTTAGCCAAAAGGCCGAGAAGCGATAACCCGAACGGGCCGCGCGTTGCCCGAGCCTGCCCGATACTGCTGTTCAGCCCTTGCAGCGATTCAGCCTACTTCTAGGCAATTCCATGGGGCCCTGCAGGCTCACACACTCACAGCTACACGGGAGGTGAATAAAGGCCGGAGAGGAAGCCAGACAGGATTTGCTTCTTTTGCTTGCACCACAATGCAGTGCTGAAAGAGGAGGAATCTACATAAAAACGCCTTCCTGGCAACGCCCAAATGCCCTGCTGCCATGCAGATAAACACTGGCAGCGGCAGCAAGTGCATGCCCACAGCCACCCCTTGTTCCTTCACACCTTGTATCAGCTGTAATCCAGTCCAGTCCAGTGCTGCCTGCTGAGCAGCACTGACCAACACTGCCTGGGCCCAGGCTTTTATCTCTGAGGCCCCATTATGATGTCAGAAAGCTGGCTCTGGAATCCTGAGGGCTCCACTATGACACGTGCAAAGTTCCGTCTGAACTTTATATAAGACGGTGAGGCTCAGTCAGTCACTCAGTGTTGCCTGAGAGGGCAACACTGCAACAGCCGGCCGCCAGGCTGTCTTTTTTTTGCACAGCTAGTTGCCTCCAGGAGGCCACAAGAGGGAGACAAGGGACTGCAAAATGGAAAATAGGCATCCACCAACTTTACAGACAACTTCTCCTTGCTCCTACAACCTCCATCCTTGCACAGTTTGTTATTCTTCTAGGTAACATAGTAACAAATCCAAATTGCTGCTCTCTTTGTAGGCAAGCAAGGCTTTGTTGCAACTGCAATTCTTACTTCTTCTTGAAATGTAGGGACGACAGTACATTCCATCACATCCATCTAGTGTACACAGGTAGGTCCATTGTGGCGGGCAGGCGAGCGGGCGGGCTGCTTTATTGGCTGTTTGCTGTTCCCCTACTCCACTCCACTATTTGACTGTTGTGCTGCATCAATCAATCAATCAATCAATCAATCAATCAATCAATCAATCAATCAATCAATCAATCAATCAATCAATCAATCAATCAGTGGCTGGCTCAGGTGCAGCTCTTTAACTTACCTAAAAGGGAGGGCGGAGAGAAGACAAGGAAGGTGAATGAGGTGTTCCAATGTGAAATGCCGGAAACACAGAAACACAGACGACACACAACAAGAGGTGGCAATCTATTCATTAATTGCATTTA
This sequence comes from Rhinoderma darwinii, assembly GCF_050947455.1. NCBI lineage: Eukaryota > Metazoa > Chordata > Amphibia > Anura > Rhinodermatidae > Rhinoderma > Rhinoderma darwinii. The sequence continues at coordinate 328,189 of NW_027461801.1, read as the reverse complement.
ATCAATGAGCTCATTATCACTCATGCATTGTCCAACAGGTGTTGAAATAATGGGATTAAAAGGGGAGATCCCTTCAGAAAGACAGAAACAATAGCAAAGACAAAAAACACTTTTGGAATCTGCTTTTAGTCAACACATAAGGAAAGGGTGCACCGGTCCTGGAAATACTGCAATACCAGGTCAATGCGTGGAGTGGACAGAGCAAGCTCTATTTCCATCTCCCTGTTCTAAAAATCCATTTAATATATGGTCCCCAGATAGGGGAAGTATCAGATATTAAACTGATAAGAACAGATACTACACTTGATCTTAGCCAAAAGGCCGAGAAGCGATAACCCGAACGGGCCGCGCGTTGCCCGAGCCTGCCCGATACTGCTGTTCAGCCCTTGCAGCGATTCAGCCTACTTCTAGGCAATTCCATGGGGCCCTGCAGGCTCACACACTCACAGCTACACGGGAGGTGAATAAAGGCCGGAGAGGAAGCCAGACAGGATTTGCTTCTTTTGCTTGCACCACAATGCAGTGCTGAAAGAGGAGGAATCTACATAAAAACGCCTTCCTGGCAACGCCCAAATGCCCTGCTGCCATGCAGATAAACACTGGCAGCGGCAGCAAGTGCATGCCCACAGCCACCCCTTGTTCCTTCACACCTTGTATCAGCTGTAATCCAGTCCAGTCCAGTGCTGCCTGCTGAGCAGCACTGACCAACACTGCCTGGGCCCAGGCTTTTATCTCTGAGGCCCCATTATGATGTCAGAAAGCTGGCTCTGGAATCCTGAGGGCTCCACTATGACACGTGCAAAGTTCCGTCTGAACTTTATATAAGACGGTGAGGCTCAGTCAGTCACTCAGTGTTGCCTGAGAGGGCAACACTGCAACAGCCGGCCGCCAGGCTGTCTTTTTTTTGCACAGCTAGTTGCCTCCAGGAGGCCACAAGAGGGAGACAAGGGACTGCAAAATGGAAAATAGGCATCCACCAACTTTACAGACAACTTCTCCTTGCTCCTACAACCTCCATCCTTGCACAGTTTGTTATTCTTCTAGGTAACATAGTAACAAATCCAAATTGCTGCTCTCTTTGTAGGCAAGCAAGGCTTTGTTGCAACTGCAATTCTTACTTCTTCTTGAAATGTAGGGACGACAGTACATTCCATCACATCCATCTAGTGTACACAGGTAGGTCCATTGTGGCGGGCAGGCGAGCGGGCGGGCTGCTTTATTGGCTGTTTGCTGTTCCCCTACTCCACTCCACTATTTGACTGTTGTGCTGCATCAATCAATCAATCAATCAATCAATCAATCAATCAATCAGTGGCTGGCTCAGGTGCAGCTCTTTAACTTACCTAAAAGGGAGGGCGGAGAGAAGACAAGGAAGGTGAATGAGGTGTTCCAATGTGAAATGCCGGAAACACAGAAACACAGACGACACACAACAAGAGGTGGCAATCTATTCATTAATTGCATTTAATCAATGAGCTCATTATCACTCATGCATTGTCCAACAGGTGTTGAAATAATGGGATTAAAAGGGGAGATCCCTTCAGAAAGACAGAAACAATAGCAAAGACAAAAAAACACTTTTGGAATCTGCTTTTAGTCAACACATAAGGAAAGGGTGCACCGGTCCTGGAAATACTGCAATACCAGGTCAATGCGTGGAGTGGACAGAGCAAGCTCTATTTCCATCTCCCTGTTCTAAAAATCCATTTAATATATGGTCCCCAGATAGGGGACGTATCAGATATTAAACTGATAAGAACAGATACTACACTTGATCTTAGCCAAAAGGCCGAGAAGCGATAACCCGAACGGGCCGCGCGTTGCCCGAGCCTGCCCGATACTGCTGTTCAGCCCTTGCAGCGATTCAGCCTACTTCTAGGCAATTCCATGGGGCCCTGCAGGCTCACACACTCACAGCTACACGGGAGGTGAATAAAGGCCGGAGAGGAAGCCAGACAGGATTTGCTTCTTTTGCTTGCACCACAATGCAGTGCTGAAAGAGGAGGAATCTACATAAAAACGCCTTCCTGGCAACGCCCAAATGCCCTGCTGCCATGCAGATAAACACTGGCAGCGGCAGCAAGTGCATGCCCACAGCCACCCCTTGTTCCTTCACACCTTGTATCAGCTGTAATCCAGTCCAGTCCAGTGCTGCCTGCTGAGCAGCACTGACCAACACTGCCTGGGCCCAGGCTTTTATCTCTGAGGCCCCATTATGATGTCAGAAAGCTGGCTCTGGAATCCTGAGGGCTCCACTATGACACGTGCAAAGTTCCGTCTGAACTTTATATAAGACGGTGAGGCTCAGTCAGTCACTCAGTGTTGCCTGAGAGGGCAACACTGCAACAGCCGGCCGCCAGGCTGTCTTTTTTTTGCACAGCTAGTTGCCTCCAGGAGGCCACAAGAGGGAGACAAGGGACTGCAAAATGGAAAATAGGCATCCACCAACTTTACAGACAACTTCTCCTTGCTCCTACAACCTCCATCCTTGCACAGTTTGTTATTCTTCTAGGTAACATAGTAACAAATCCAAATTGCTGCTCTCTTTGTAGGCAAGCAAGGCTTTGTTGCAACTGCAATTCTTACTTCTTCTTGAAATGTAGGGACGACAGTACATTCCATCACATCCATCTAGTGTACACAGGTAGGTCCATTGTGTTGGGCAGGCGAGCGGGCGGGCTGCTTTATTGGCTGTTTGCTGTTCCCCTACTCCACTCCACTATTTGACTGTTGTGCTGCATCAATCAATCAATCAATCAATCAATCAATCAATCAATCAATCAATCAATCAGTGGCTGGCTCAGGTGCAGCTCTTTAACTTACCTAAAAGGGAGGGCGGAGAGAAGACAAGGAAGGTGAATGAGGTGTTCCAATGTGAAATGCCGGAAACACAGAAACACAGACGACACACAACAAGAGGTGGCAATCTATTCATTAATTGCATTTAATCAATGAGCTCATTATCACTCATGCATTGTCCAACAGGTGTTGAAATAATGGGATTAAAAGGGGAGATCCCTTCAGAAAGACAGAAACAATAGCAAAGACAAAAAAACACTTTTGGAATCTGCTTTTAGTCAACACATAAGGAAAGGGTGCACCGCTCCTGGAAATACTGCAATACCAGGTCAATGCGTGGAGTGGACAGAGCAAGCTCTATTTCCATCTCCCTGTTCTAAAAATCCATTTAATATATGGTCCCCAGATAGGGGACGTATCAGATATTAAACTGATAAGAACAGATACTACACTTGATCTTAGCCAAAAGGCCGAGAAGCGATAACCCGAACGGGCCGCGCGTTGCCCGAGCCTGCCCGATACTGCTGTTCAGCCCTTGCAGCGATTCAGCCTACTTCTAGGCAATTCCATGGGGCCCTGCAGGCTCACACACTCACAGCTACACGGGAGGTGAATAAAGGCCGGAGAGGAAGCCAGACAGGATTTGCTTCTTTTGCTTGCACCACAATGCAGTGCTGAAAGAGGAGGAATCTACATAAAAACGCCTTCCTGGCAACGCCCAAATGCCCTGCTGCCATGCAGATAAACACTGGCAGCGGCAGCAAGTGCATGCCCACAGCCACCCCTTGTTCCTTCACACCTTGTATCAGCTGTAATCCAGTCCAGTCCAGTGCTGCCTGCTGAGCAGCACTGACCAACACTGCCTGGGCCCAGGCTTTTATCTCTGAGGCCCCATTATGATGTCAGAAAGCTGGCTCTGGAATCCTGAGGGCTCCACTATGACACGTGCAAAGTTCCGTCTGAACTTTATATAAGACGGTGAGGCTCAGTCAGTCACTCAGTGTTGCCTGAGAGGGCAACACTGCAACAGCCGGCCGCCAGGCTGTCTTTTTTTTGCACAGCTAGTTGCCTCCAGGAGGCCACAAGAGGGAGACAAGGGACTGCAAAATGGAAAATAGGCATCCACCAACTTTACAGACAACTTCTCCTTGCTCCTACAACCTCCATCCTTGCACAGTTTGTTATTCTTCTAGGTAACATAGTAACAAATCCAAATTGCTGCTCTCTTTGTAGGCAAGCAAGGCTTTGTTGCAACTGCAATTCTTACTTCTTCTTGAAATGTAGGGACGACAGTACATTCCATCACATCCATCTAGTGTACACAGGTAGGTCCATTGTGGCGGGCAGGCGAGCGGGCGGGCTGCTTTATTGGCTGTTTGCTGTTCCCCTACTCCACTCCACTATTTGACTGTTGTGCTGCATCAATCAATCAATCAATCAATCAATCAATCAATCAATCAATCAATCAATCAATCAGTGGCTGGCTCAGGTGCAGCTCTTTAACTTACCTAAAAGGGAGGGCGGAGAGAAGACAAGGAAGGTGAATGAGGTGTTCCAATGTGAAATGCCGGAAACACAGAAACACAGACGACACACAACAAGAGGTGGCAATCTATTCATTAATTGCATTTAATCAATGAGCTCATTATCACTCATGCATTGTCCAACAGGTGTTGAAATAATGGGATTAAAAGGGGAGATCCCTTCAGAAAGACAGAAACAATAGCAAAGACAAAAAACACTTTTGGAATCTGCTTTTAGTCAACACATAAGGAAAGGGTGCACCGGTCCTGGAAATACTGCAATACCAGGTCAATGCGTGGAGTGGACAGAGCAAGCTCTATTTCCATCTCCCTGTTCTAAAAATCCATTTAATATATGGTCCCCAGATAGGGGACGTATCAGATATTAAACTGATAAGAACAGATACTACACTTGATCTTAGCCAAAAGGCCGAGAAGCGATAACCCGAACGGGCCGCGCGTTGCCCGAGCCTGCCCGATACTGCTGTTCAGCCCTTGCAGCGATTCAGCCTACTTCTAGGCAATTCCATGGGGCCCTGCAGGCTCACACACTCACAGCTACACGGGAGGTGAATAAAGGCCGGAGAGGAAGCCAGACAGGATTTGCTTCTTTTGCTTGCACCACAATGCAGTGCTGAAAGAGGAGGAATCTACATAAAAACGCCTTCCTGGCAACGCCCAAATGCCCTGCTGCCATGCAGATAAACACTGGCAGCGGCAGCAAGTGCATGCCCACAGCCACCCCTTGTTCCTTCACACCTTGTATCAGCTGTAATCCAGTCCAGTCCAGTGCTGCCTGCTGAGCAGCACTGACCAACACTGCCTGGGCCCAGGCTTTTATCTCTGAGGCCCCATTATGATGTCAGAAAGCTGGCTCTGGAATCCTGAGGGCTCCACTATGACACGTGCAAAGTTCCGTCTGAACTTTATATAAGACGGTGAGGCTCAGTCAGTCACTCAGTGTTGCCTGAGAGGGCAACACTGCAACAGCCGGCCGCCAGGCTGTCTTTTTTTTGCACAGCTAGTTGCCTCCAGGAGGCCACAAGAGGGAGACAAGGGACTGCAAAATGGAAAATAGGCATCCACCAACTTTACAGACAACTTCTCCTTGCTCCTACAACCTCCATCCTTGCACAGTTTGTTATTCTTCTAGGTAACATAGTAACAAATCCAAATTGCTGCTCTCTTTGTAGGCAAGCAAGGCTTTGTTGCAACTGCAATTCTTACTTCTTCTTGAAATGTAGGGACGACAGTACATTCCATCACATCCATCTAGTGTACACAGGTAGGTCCATTGTGGCGGGCAGGCGAGCGGGCGGGCTGCTTTATTGGCTGTTTGCTGTTCCCCTACTCCACTCCACTATTTGACTGTTGTGCTGCATCAATCAATCAATCAATCAATCAATCAATCAATCAATCAATCAATCAATCAATCAGTGGCTGGCTCAGGTGCAGCTCTTTAACTTACCTAAAAGGGAGGGCGGAGAGAAGACAAGGAAGGTGAATGAGGTGTTCCAATGTGAAATGCCGGAAACACAGAAACACAGACGACACACAACAAGAGGTGGCAATCTATTCATTAATTGCATTTAATCAATGAGCTCATTATCACTCATGCATTGTCCAACAGGTGTTGAAATAATGGGATTAAAAGGGGAGATCCCTTCAGAAAGACAGAAACAATAGCAAAGACAAAAAACACTTTTGGAATCTGCTTTTAGTCAACACATAAGGAAAGGGTGCACCGGTCCTGGAAATACTGCAATACCAGGTCAATGCGTGGAGTGGACAGAGCAAGCTCTATTTCCATCTCCCTGTTCTAAAAATCCATTTAATATATGGTCCCCAGATAGGGGACGTATCAGATATTAAACTGATAAGAACAGATACTACACTTGATCTTAGCCAAAAGGCCGAGAAGCGATAACCCGAACGGGCCGCGCGTTGCCCGAGCCTGCCCGATACTGCTGTTCAGCCCTTGCAGCGATTCAGCCTACTTCTAGGCAATTCCATGGGGCCCTGCAGGCTCACACACTCACAGCTACACGGGAGGTGAATAAAGGCCGGAGAGGAAGCCAGACAGGATTTGCTTCTTTTGCTTGCACCACAATGCAGTGCTGAAAGAGGAGGAATCTACATAAAAACGCCTTCCTGGCAACGCCCAAATGCCCTGCTGCCATGCAGATAAACACTGGCAGCGGCAGCAAGTGCATGCCCACAGCCACCCCTTGTTCCTTCACACCTTGTATCAGCTGTAATCCAGTCCAGTCCAGTGCTGCCTGCTGAGCAGCACTGACCAACACTGCCTGGGCCCAGGCTTTTATCTCTGAGGCCCCATTATGATGTCAGAAAGCTGGCTCTGGAATCCTGAGGGCTCCACTATGACACGTGCAAAGTTCCGTCTGAACTTTATATAAGACGGTGAGGCTCAGTCAGTCACTCAGTGTTGCCTGAGAGGGCAACACTGCAACAGCCGGCCGCCAGGCTGTCTTTTTTTTGCACAGCTAGTTGCCTCCAGGAGGCCACAAGAGGGAGACAAGGGACTGCAAAATGGAAAATAGGCATCCACCAACTTTACAGACAACTTCTCCTTGCTCCTACAACCTCCATCCTTGCACAGTTTGTTATTCTTCTAGGTAACATAGTAACAAATCCAAATTGCTGCTCTCTTTGTAGGCAAGCAAGGCTTTGTTGCAACTGCAATTCTTACTTCTTCTTGAAATGTAGGGACGACAGTACATTCCATCACATCCATCTAGTGTACACAGGTAGGTCCATTGTGGCGGGCAGGCGAGCGGGCGGGCTGCTTTATTGGCTGTTTGCTGTTCCCCTACTCCACTCCACTATTTGACTGTTGTGCTGCATCAATCAATCAATCAATCAATCAATCAATCAATCAATCAGTGGCTGGCTCAGGTGCAGCTCTTTAACTTACCTAAAAGGGAGGGCGGAGAGAAGACAAGGAAGGTGAATGAGGTGTTCCAATGTGAAATGCCGGAAACACAGAAACACAGACGACACACAACAAGAGGTGGCAATCTATTCATTAATTGCATTTAATCAATGAGCTCATTATCACTCATGCATTGTCCAACAGGTGTTGAAATAATGGGATTAAAAGGGGAGATCCCTTCAGAAAGACAGAAACAATAGCAAAGACAAAAAACACTTTTGGAATCTGCTTTTAGTCAACACATAAGGAAAGGGTGCACCGGTCCTGGAAATACTGCAATACCAGGTCAATGCGTGGAGTGGACAGAGCAAGCTCTATTTCCATCTCCCTGTTCTAAAAATCCATTTAATATATGGTCCCCAGATAGGGGACGTATCAGATATTAAACTGGATAAGAACAGATACTACACTTGATCTTAGCCAAAAGGCCGAGAAGCGATAACCCGAACGGGCCGCGCGTTGCCCGAGCCTGCCCGATACTGCTGTTCAGCCCTTGCAGCGATTCAGCCTACTTCTAGGCAATTCCATGGGGCCCTGCAGGCTCACACACTCACAGCTACACGGGAGGTGAATAAAGGCCGGAGAGGAAGCCAGACAGGATTTGCTTCTTTTGCTTGCACCACAATGCAGTGCTGAAAGAGGAGGAATCTACATAAAAACGCCTTCCTGGCAACGCCCAAATGCCCTGCTGCCATGCAGATAAACACTGGCAGCGGCAGCAAGTGCATGCCCACAGCCACCCCTTGTTCCTTCACACCTTGTATCAGCTGTAATACAGTCCAGTCCAGTGCTGCCTGCTGAGCAGCACTGACCAACACTGCCTGGGCCCAGGCTTTTATCTCTGAGGCCCCATTATGATGTCAGAAAGCTGGCTCTGGAATCCTGAGGGCTCCACTATGACACGTGCAAAGTTCCGTCTGAACTTTATATAAGACGGTGAGGCTCAGTCAGTCACTCAGTGTTGCCTGAGAGGGCAACACTGCAACAGCCGGCCGCCAGGCTGTCTTTTTTTTGCACAGCTAGTTGCCTCCAGGAGGCCACAAGAGGGAGACAAGGGACTGCAAAATGGAAAATAGGCATCCACCAACTTTACAGACAACTTCTCCTTGCTCCTACAACCTCCATCCTTGCACAGTTTGTTATTCTTCTAGGTAACATAGTAACAAATCCAAATTGCTGCTCTCTTTGTAGGCAAGCAAGGCTTTGTTGCAACTGCAATTCTTACTTCTTCTTGAAATGTAGGGACGACAGTACATTCCATCACATCCATCTAGTGTACACAGGTAGGTCCATTGTGGCGGGCAGGCGAGCGGGCGGGCTGCTTTATTGGCTGTTTGCTGTTCCCCTACTCCACTCCACTATTTGACTGTTGTGCTGCATCAATCAATCAATCAATCAATCAATCAATCAATCAATCAATCAATCAATCAATCAGTGGCTGGCTCAGGTGCAGCTCTTTAACTTACCTAAAAGGGAGGGCGGAGAGAAGACAAGGAAGGTGAATGAGGTGTTCCAATGTGAAATGCCGGAAACACAGAAACACAGACGACACACAACAAGAGGTGGCAATCTATTCATTAATTGCATTTAATCAATGAGCTCATTATCACTCATGCATTGTCCAACAGGTGTTGAAATAATGGGATTAAAAGGGGAGATCCCTTCAGAAAGACAGAAACAATAGCAAAGACAAAAAACACTTTTGGAATCTGCTTTTAGTCAACACATAAGGAAAGGGTGCACCGGTCCTGGAAATACTGCAATACCAGGTCAATGCGTGGAGTGGACAGAGCAAGCTCTATTTCCATCTCCCTGTTCTAAAAATCCATTTAATATATGGTCCCCAGATAGGGGACGTATCAGATATTAAACTGATAAGAACAGATACTACACTTGATCTTAGCCAAAAGGCCGAGAAGCGATAACCCGAACGGGCCGCGCGTTGCCCGAGCCTGCCCGATACTGCTGTTCAGCCCTTGCAGCGATTCAGCCTACTTCTAGGCAATTCCATGGGGCCCTGCAGGCTCACACACTCACAGCTACACGGGAGGTGAATAAAGGCCGGAGAGGAAGCCAGACAGGATTTGCTTCTTTTGCTTGCACCACAATGCAGTGCTGAAAGAGGAGGAATCTACATAAAAACGCCTTCCTGGCAACGCCCAAATGCCCTGCTGCCATGCAGATAAACACTGGCAGCGGCAGCAAGTGCATGCCCACAGCCACCCCTTGTTCCTTCACACCTTGTATCAGCTGTAATCCAGTCCAGTCCAGTGCTGCCTGCTGAGCAGCACTGACCAACACTGCCTGGGCCCAGGCTTTTATCTCTGAGGCCCCATTATGATGTCAGAAAGCTGGCTCTGGAATCCTGAGGGCTCCACTATGACACGTGCAAAGTTCCGTCTGAACTTTATATAAGACGGTGAGGCTCAGTCAGTCACTCAGTGTTGCCTGAGAGGGCAACACTGCAACAGCCGGCCGCCAGGCTGTCTTTTTTTTGCACAGCTAGTTGCCTCCAGGAGGCCACAAGAGGGAGACAAGGGACTGCAAAATGGATAATAGGCATCCACCAACTTTACAGACAACTTCTCCTTGCTCCTACAACCTCCATCCTTGCACAGTTTGTTATTCTTCTAGGTAACATAGTAACAAATCCAAATTGCTGCTCTCTTTGTAGGCAAGCAAGGCTTTGTTGCAACTGCAATTCTTACTTCTTCTTGAAATGTAGGGACGACAGTACATTCCATCACATCCATCTAGTGTACACAGGTAGGTCCATTGTGGCGGGCAGGCGAGCGGGCGGGCTGCTTTATTGGCTGTTTGCTGTTCCCCTACTCCACTCCACTATTTGACTGTTGTGCTGCATCAATCAATCAATCAATCAATCAATCAATCAATCAATCAATCAGTGGCTGGCTCAGGTGCAGCTCTTTAACTTACCTAAAAGGGAGGGCGGAGAGAAGACAAGGAAGGTGAATGAGGTGTTCCAATGTGAAATGCCGGAAACACAGAAACACAGACGACACACAACAAGAGGTGGCAATCTATTCATTAATTGCATTTAATCAATGAGCTCATTATCACTCATGCATTGTCCAACAGGTGTTGAAATAATGGGATTAAAAGGGGAGATCCCTTCAGAAAGACAGAAACAATAGCAAAGACAAAAAACACTTTTGGAATCTGCTTTTAGTCAACACATAAGGAAAGGGTGCACCGGTCCTGGAAATACTGCAATACCAGGTCAATGCGTGGAGTGGACAGAGCAAGCTCTATTTCCATCTCCCTGTTCTAAAAATCCATTTAATATATGGTCCCCAGATAGGGGACGTATCAGATATTAAACTGATAAGAACAGATACTACACTTGATCTTAGCCAAAAGGCCGAGAAGCGATAACCCGAACGGGCCGCGCGTTGCCCGAGCCTGCCCGATACTGCTGTTCAGCCCTTGCAGCGATTCAGCCTACTTCTAGGCAATTCCATGGGGCCCTGCAGGCTCACACACTCACAGCTACACGGGAGGTGAATAAAGGCCGGAGAGGAAGCCAGACAGGATTTGCTTCTTTTGCTTGCACCACAATGCAGTGCTGAAAGAGGAGGAATCTACATAAAAACGCCTTCCTGGCAACGCCCAAATGCCCTGCTGCCATGCAGATAAACACTGGCAGCGGCAGCAAGTGCATGCCCACAGCCACCCCTTGTTCCTTCACACCTTGTATCAGCTGTAATCCAGTCCAGTCCAGTGCTGCCTGCTGAGCAGCACTGACCAACACTGCCTGGGCCCAGGCTTTTATCTCTGAGGCCCCATTATGATGTCAGAAAGCTGGCTCTGGAATCCTGAGGGCTCCACTATGACACGTGCAAAGTTCCGTCTGAACTTTATATAAGACGGTGAGGCTCAGTCAGTCACTCAGTGTTGCCTGAGAGGGCAACACTGCAACAGCCGGCCGCCAGGCTGTCTTTTTTTTGCACAGCTAGTTGCCTCCAGGAGGCCACAAGAGGGAGACAAGGGACTGCAAAATGGAAAATAGGCATCCACCAACTTTACAGACAACTTCTCCTTGCTCCTACAACCTCCATCCTTGCACAGTTTGTTATTCTTCTAGGTAACATAGTAACAAATCCAAATTGCTGCTCTCTTTGTAGGCAAGCAAGGCTTTGTTGCAACTGCAATTCTTACTTCTTCTTGAAATGTAGGGACGACAGTACATTCCATCACATCCATCTAGTGTACACAGGTAGGTCCATTGTGGCGGGCAGGCGAGCGGGCGGGCTGCTTTATTGGCTGTTTGCTGTTCCCCTACTCCACTCCACTATTTGACTGTTGTGCTGCATCAATCAATCAATCAATCAATCAATCAATCAATCAATCAATCAGTGGCTGGCTCAGGTGCAGCTCTTTAACTTACCTAAAAGGGAGGGCGGAGAGAAGACAAGGAAGGTGAATGAGGTGTTCCAATGTGAAATGCCGGAAACACAGAAACACAGACGACACACAACAAGAGGTGGCAATCTATTCATTAATTGCATTTAATCAATGAGCTCATTATCACTCATGCATTGTCCAACAGGTGTTGAAATAATGGGATTAAAAGGGGAGATCCCTTCAGAAAGACAGAAACAATAGCAAAGACAAAAAACACTTTTGGAATCTGCTTTTAGTCAACACATAAGGAAAGGGTGCACCGGTCCTGGAAATACTGCAATACCAGGTCAATGCGTGGAGTGGACAGAGCAAGCTCTGTTTCCATCTCCCTGTTCTAAAAATCCATTTAATATATGGTCCCCAGATAGGGGACGTATCAGATATTAAACTGATAAGAACAGATACTACACTTGATCTTAGCCAAAAGGCCGAGAAGCGATAACCCGAACGGGCCGCGCGTTGCCCGAGCCTGCCCGATACTGCTGTTCAGCCCTTGCAGCGATTCAGCCTACTTCTAGGCAATTCCATGGGGCCCTGCAGGCTCACACACTCACAGCTACACGGGAGGTGAATAAAGGCCGGAGAGGAAGCCAGACAGGATTTGCTTCTTTTGCTTGCACCACAATGCAGTGCTGAAAGAGGAGGAATCTACATAAAAACGCCTTCCTGGCAACGCCCAAATGCCCTGCTGCCATGCAGATAAACACTGGCAGCGGCAGCAAGTGCATGCCCACAGCCACCCCTTGTTCCTTCACACCTTGTATCAGCTGTAATCCAGTCCAGTCCAGTGCTGCCTGCTGAGCAGCACTGACCAACACTGCCTGGGCCCAGGCTTTTATCTCTGAGGCCCCATTATGATGTCAGAAAGCTGGCTCTGGAATCCTGAGGGCTCCACTATGACACGTGCAAAGTTCCGTCTGAACTTTATATAAGACGGTGAGGCTCAGTCAGTCACTCAGTGTTGCCTGAGAGGGCAACACTGCAACAGCCGGCCGCCAGGCTGTCTTTTTTTTGCACAGCTAGTTGCCTCCAGGAGGCCACAAGAGGGAGACAAGGGACTGCAAAATGGAAAATAGGCATCCACCAACTTTACAGACAACTTCTCCTTGCTCCTACAACCTCCATCCTTGCACAGTTTGTTATTCTTCTAGGTAACATAGTAACAAATCCAAATTGCTGCTCTCTTTGTAGGCAAGCAAGGCTTTGTTGCAACTGCAATTCTTACTTCTTCTTGAAATGTAGGGACGACAGTACATTCCATCACATCCATCTAGTGTACACAGGTAGGTCCATTGTGGCGGGCAGGCGAGCGGGCGGGCTGCTTTATTGGCTGTTTGCTGTTCCCCTACTCCACTCCACTATTTGACTGTTGTGCTGCATCAATCAATCAATCAATCAATCAATCAATCAATCAATCAATCAATCAATCAATCAATCAGTGGCTGGCTCAGGTGCAGCTCTTTAACTTACCTAAAAGGGAGGGCGGAGAGAAGACAAGGAAGGTGAATGAGGTGTTCCAATGTGAAATGCCGGAAACACAGAAACACAGACGACACACAACAAGAGGTGGCAATCTATTCATTAATTGCATTTAATCAATGAGCTCATTATCACTCATGCATTGTCCAACAGGTGTTGAAATAATGGGATTAAAAGGGGAGATCCCTTCAGAAAGACAGAAACAATAGCAAAGACAAAAAACACTTTTGGAATCTGCTTTTAGTCAACACATAAGGAAAGGGTGCACCGGTCCTGGAAATACTGCAATACCAGGTCAATGCGTGGAGTGGACAGAGCAAGCTCTATTTCCATCTCCCTGTTCTAAAAATCCATTTAATATATGGTCCCCAGATAGGGGACGTATCAGATATTAAACTGATAAGAACAGATACTACACTTGATCTTAGCCAAAAGGCCGAGAAGCGATAACCCGAACGGGCCGCGCGTTGCCCGAGCCTGCCCGATACTGCTGTTCAGCCCTTGCAGCGATTCAGCCTACTTCTAGGCAATTCCATGGGGCCCTGCAGGCTCACACACTCACAGCTACACGGGAGGTGAATAAAGGCCGGAGAGGAAGCCAGACAGGATTTGCTTCTTTTGCTTGCACCACAATGCAGTGCTGAAAGAGGAGGAATCTACATAAAAACGCCTTCCTGGCAACGCCCAAATGCCCTGCTGCCATGCAGATAAACACTGGCAGCGGCAGCAAGTGCATGCCCACAGCCACCCCTTGTTCCTTCACACCTTGTATCAGCTGTAATCCAGTCCAGTCCAGTGCTGCCTGCTGAGCAGCACTGACCAACACTGCCTGGGCCCAGGCTTTTATCTCTGAGGCCCCATTATGATGTCAGAAAGCTGGCTCTGGAATCCTGAGGGCTCCACTATGACACGTGCAAAGTTCCGTCTGAACTTTATATAAGACGGTGAGGCTCAGTCAGTCACTCAGTGTTGCCTGAGAGGGCAACACTGCAACAGCCGGCCGCCAGGCTGTCTTTTTTTTGCACAGCTAGTTGCCTCCAGGAGGCCACAAGAGGGAGACAAGGGACTGCAAAATGGAAAATAGGCATCCACCAACTTTACAGACAACTTCTCCTTGCTCCTACAACCTCCATCCTTGCACAGTTTGTTATTCTTCTAGGTAACATAGTAACAAATCCAAATTGCTGCTCTCTTTGTAGGCAAGCAAGGCTTTGTTGCAACTGCAATTCTTACTTCTTCTTGAAATGTAGGGACGACAGTACATTCCATCACATCCATCTAGTGTACACAGGTAGGTCCATTGTGGCGGGCAGGCGAGCGGGCGGGCTGCTTTATTGGCTGTTTGCTGTTCCCCTACTCCACTCCACTATTTGACTGTTGTGCTGCATCAATCAATCAATCAATCAATCAATCAATCAATCAATCAATCAATCAATCAATCAATCAATCAGTGGCTGGCTCAGGTGCAGCTCTTTAACTTACCTAAAAGGGAGGGCGGAGAGAAGACAAGGAAGGTGAATGAGGTGTTCCAATGTGAAATGCCGGAAACACAGAAACACAGACGACACACAACAAGAGGTGGCAATCTATTCATTAATTGCATTTAATCAATGAGCTCATTATCACTCATGCATTGTCCAACAGGTGTTGAAATAATGGGATTAAAAGGGGAGATCCCTTCAGAAAGACAGAAACAATAGCAAAGACAAAAAACACTTTTGGAATCTGCTTTTAGTCAACACATAAGGAAAGGGTGCACCGGTCCTGGAAATACTGCAATACCAGGTCAATGCGTGGAGTGGACAGAGCAAGCTCTATTTCCATCTCCCTGTTCTAAAAATCCATTTAATATATGGTCCCCAGATAGGGGACGTATCAGATATTAAACTGATAAGAACAGATACTACACTTGATCTTAGCCAAAAGGCCGAGAAGCGATAACCCGAACGGGCCGCGCGTTGCCCGAGCCTGCCCGATACTGCTGTTCAGCCCTTGCAGCGATTCAGCCTACTTCTAGGCAATTCCATGGGGCCCTGCAGGCTCACACACTCACAGCTACACGGGAGGTGAATAAAGGCCGGAGAGGAAGCCAGACAGGATTTGCTTCTTTTGCTTGCACCACAATGCAGTGCTGAAAGAGGAGGAATCTACATAAAAACGCCTTCCTGGCAACGCCCAAATGCCCTGCTGCCATGCAGATAAACACTGGCAGCGGCAGCAAGTGCATGCCCACAGCCACCCCTTGTTCCTTCACACCTTGTATCAGCTGTAATCCAGTCCAGTCCAGTGCTGCCTGCTGAGCAGCACTGACCAACACTGCCTGGGCCCAGGCTTTTATCTCTGAGGCCCCATTATGATGTCAGAAAGCTGGCTCTGGAATCCTGAGGGCTCCACTATGACACGTGCAAAGTTCCGTCTGAACTTTATATAAGACGGTGAGGCTCAGTCAGTCACTCAGTGTTGCCTGAGAGGGCAACACTGCAACAGCCGGCCGCCAGGCTGTCTTTTTTTTGCACAGCTAGTTGCCTCCAGGAGGCCACAAGAGGGAGACAAGGGACTGCAAAATGGAAAATAGGCATCCACCAACTTTACAGACAACTTCTCCTTGCTCCTACAACCTCCATCCTTGCACAGTTTGTTATTCTTCTAGGTAACATAGTAACAAATCCAAATTGCTGCTCTCTTTGTAGGCAAGCAAGGCTTTGTTGCAACTGCAATTCTTACTTCTTCTTGAAATGTAGGGACGACAGTACATTCCATCACATCCATCTAGTGTACACAGGTAGGTCCATTGTGGCGGGCAGGCGAGCGGGCGGGCTGCTTTATTGGCTGTTTGCTGTTCCCCTACTCCACTCCACTATTTGACTGTTGTGCTGCATCAATCAATCAATCAATCAATCAATCAATCAATCAATCAATCAGTGGCTGGCTCAGGTGCAGCTCTTTAACTTACCTAAAAGGGAGGGCGGAGAGAAGACAAGGAAGGTGAATGAGGTGTTCCAATGTGAAATGCCGGAAACACAGAAACACAGACGACACACAACAAGAGGTGGCAATCTATTCATTAATTGCATTTAATCAATGAGCTCATTATCACTCATGCATTGTCCAACAGGTGTTGAAATAATGGGATTAAAAGGGGAGATCCCTTCAGAAAGACAGAAACAATAGCAAAGACAAAAAACACTTTTGGAATCTGCTTTTAGTCAACACATAAGGAAAGGGTGCACCGGTCCTGGAAATACTGCAATACCAGGTCAATGCGTGGAGTGGACAGAGCAAGCTCTATTTCCATCTCCCTGTTCTAAAAATCCATTTAATATATGGTCCCCAGATAGGGGACGTATCAGATATTAAACTGATAAGAACAGATACTACACTTGATCTTAGCCAAAAGGCCGAGAAGCGATAACCCGAACGGGCCGCGCGTTGCCCGAGCCTGCCCGATACTGCTGTTCAGCCCTTGCAGCGATTCAGCCTACTTCTAGGCAATTCCATGGGGCCCTGCAGGCTCACACACTCACAGCTACACGGGAGGTGAATAAAGGCCGGAGAGGAAGCCAGACAGGATTTGCTTCTTTTGCTTGCACCACAATGCAGTGCTGAAAGAGGAGGAATCTACATAAAAACGCCTTCCTGGCAACGCCCAAATGCCCTGCTGCCATGCAGATAAACACTGGCAGCGGCAGCAAGTGCATGCCCACAGCCACCCCTTGTTCCTTCACACCTTGTATCAGCTGTAATCCAGTCCAGTCCAGTGCTGCCTGCTGAGCAGCACTGACCAACACTGCCTGGGCCCAGGCTTTTATCTCTGAGGCCCCATTATGATGTCAGAAAGCTGGCTCTGGAATCCTGAGGGCTCCACTATGACACGTGCAAAGTTCCGTCTGAACTTTATATAAGACGGTGAGGCTCAGTCAGTCACTCAGTGTTGCCTGAGAGGGCAACACTGCAACAGCCGGCCGCCAGGCTGTCTTTTTTTTGCACAGCTAGTTGCCTCCAGGAGGCCACAAGAGGGAGACAAGGGACTGCAAAATGGAAAATAGGCATCCACCAACTTTACAGACAACTTCTCCTTGCTCCTACAACCTCCATCCTTGCACAGTTTGTTATTCTTCTAGGTAACATAGTAACAAATCCAAATTGCTGCTCTCTTTGTAGGCAAGCAAGGCTTTGTTGCAACTGCAATTCTTACTTCTTCTTGAAATGTAGGGACGACAGTACATTCCATCACATCCATCTAGTGTACACAGGTAGGTCCATTGTGGCGGGCAGGCGAGCGGGCGGGCTGCTTTATTGGCTGTTTGCTGTTCCCCTACTCCACTCCACTATTTGACTGTTGTGCTGCATCAATCAATCAATCAATCAATCAATCAATCAATCAATCAATCAATCAGTGGCTGGCTCAGGTGCAGCTCTTTAACTTACCTAAAAGGGAGGGCGGAGAGAAGACAAGGAAGGTGAATGAGGTGTTCCAATGTGAAATGCCGGAAACACAGAAACACAGACGACACACAACAAGAGGTGGCAATCTATTCATTAATTGCATTTAATCAATGAGCTCATTATCACTCATGCATTGTCCAACAGGTGTTGAAATAATGGGATTAAAAGGGGAGATCCCTTCAGAAAGACAGAAACAATAGCAAAGACAAAAAACACTTTTGGAATCTGCTTTTAGTCAACACATAAGGAAAGGGTGCACCGGTCCTGGAAATACTGCAATACCAGGTCAATGCGTGGAGTGGACAGAGCAAGCTCTATTTCCATCTCCCTGTTCTAAAAATCCATTTAATATATGGTCCCCAGATAGGGGACGTATCAGATATTAAACTGATAAGAACAGATACTACACTTGATCTTAGCCAAAAGGCCGAGAAGCGATAACCCGAACGGGCCGCGCGTTGTGCCCGATACTGCTGTTCAGCCCTTGCAGCGATTCAGCCTACTTCTAGGCAATTCCATGGGGCCCTGCAGGCTCACACACTCACAGCTACACGGGAGGTGAATAAAGGCCGGAGAGGAAGCCAGACAGGATTTGCTTCTTTTGCTTGCACCACAATGCAGTGCTGAAAGAGGAGGAATCTACATAAAAACGCCTTCCTGGCAACGCCCAAATGCCCTGCTGCCATGCAGATAAACACTGGCAGCGGCAGCAAGTGCATGCCCACAGCCACCCCTTGTTCCTTCACACCTTGTATCAGCTGTAATACAGTCCAGTCCAGTGCTGCCTGCTGAGCAGCACTGACCAACACTGCCTGGGCCCAGGCTTTTATCTCTGAGGCCCCATTATGATGTCAGAAAGCTGGCTCTGGAATCCTGAGGGCTCCACTATGACACGTGCAAAGTTCCGTCTGAACTTTATATAAGACGGTGAGGCTCAGTCAGTCACTCAGTGTTGCCTGAGAGGGCAACACTGCAACAGCCGGCCGCCAGGCTGTCTTTTTTTTGCACAGCTAGTTGCCTCCAGGAGGCCACAAGAGGGAGACAAGGGACTGCAAAATGGAAAATAGGCATCCACCAACTTTACAGACAACTTCTCCTTGCTCCTACAACCTCCATCCTTGCACAGTTTGTTATTCTTCTAGGTAACATAGTAACAAATCCAAATTGCTGCTCTCTTTGTAGGCAAGCAAGGCTTTGTTGCAACTGCAATTCTTACTTCTTCTTGAAATGTAGGGACGACAGTACATTCCATCACATCCATCTAGTGTACACAGGTAGGTCCATTGTGGCGGGCAGGCGAGCGGGCGGGCTGCTTTATTGGCTGTTTGCTGTTCCCCTACTCCACTCCACTATTTGACTGTTGTGCTGCATCAATCAATCAATCAATCAATCAATCAATCAATCAATCAATCAATCAATCAGTGGCTGGCTCAGGTGCAGCTCTTTAACTTACCTAAAAGGGAGGGCGGAGAGAAGACAAGGAAGGTGAATGAGGTGTTCCAATGTGAAATGCCGGAAACACAGAAACACAGACGACACACAACAAGAGGTGGCAATCTATTCATTAATTGCATTTAATCAATGAGCTCATTATCACTCATGCATTGTCCAACAGGTGTTGAAATAATGGGATTAAAAGGGGAGATCCCTTCAGAAAGATAGAAACAATAGCAAAGACAAAAAACACTTTTGGAATCTGCTTTTAGTCAACACATAAGGAAAGGGTGCACCGGTCCTGGAAATACTGCAATACCAGGTCAATGCGTGGAGTGGACAGAGCAAGCTCTATTTCCATCTCCCTGTTCTAAAAATCCATTTAATATATGGTCCCCAGATAGGGGACGTATCAGATATTAAACTGATAAGAACAGATACTACACTTGATCTTAGCCAAAAGGCCGAGAAGCGATAACCCGAACGGGCCGCGCGTTGCCCGAGCCTGCCCGATACTGCTGTTCAGCCCTTGCAGCGATTCAGCCTACTTCTAGGCAATTCCATGGGGCCCTGCAGGCTCACACACTCACAGCTACACGGGAGGTGAATAAAGGCCGGAGAGGAAGCCAGACAGGATTTGCTTCTTTTGCTTGCACCACAATGCAGTGCTGAAAGAGGAGGAATCTACATAAAAACGCCTTCCTGGCAACGCCCAAATGCCCTGCTGCCATGCAGATAAACACTGGCAGCGGCAGCAAGTGCATGCCCACAGCCACCCCTTGTTCCTTCACACCTTGTATCAGCTGTAATCCAGTCCAGTCCAGTGCTGCCTGCTGAGCAGCACTGACCAACACTGCCTGGGCCCAGGCTTTTATCTCTGAGGCCCCATTATGATGTCAGAAAGCTGGCTCTGGAATCCTGAGGGCTCCACTATGACACGTGCAAAGTTCCGTCTGAACTTTATATAATACGGTGAGGCTCAGTCAGTCACTCAGTGTTGCCTGAGAGGGCAACACTGCAACAGCCGGCCGCCAGGCTGTCTTTTTTTTGCACAGCTAGTTGCCTCCAGGAGGCCACAAGAGGGAGACAAGGGACTGCAAAATGGAAAATAGGCATCCACCAACTTTACAGACAACTTCTCCTTGCTCCTACAACCTCCATCCTTGCACAGTTTGTTATTCTTCTAGGTAACATAGTAACAAATCCAAATTGCTGCTCTCTTTGTAGGCAAGCAAGGCTTTGTTGCAACTGCAATTCTTACTTCTTCTTGAAATGTAGGGACGACAGTACATTCCATCACATCCATCTAGTGTACACAGGTAGGTCCATTGTGGCGGGCAGGCGAGCGGGCGGGCTGCTTTATTGGCTGTTTGCTGTTCCCCTACTCCACTCCACTATTTGACTGTTGTGCTGCATCAATCAATCAATCAATCAATCAATCAATCAATCAATCAATCAATCAATCAATCAATCAATCAATCAATCAATCAGTGGCTGGCTCAGGTGCAGCTCTTTAACTTACCTAAAAGGGAGGGCGGAGAGAAGACAAGGAAGGTGAATGAGGTGTTCCAATGTGAAATGCCGGAAACACAGAAACACAGACGACACACAACAAGAGGTGGCAATCTATTCATTAATTGCATTTAATCAATGAGCTCATTATCACTCATGCATTGTCCAACAGGTGTTGAAATAATGGGATTAAAAGGGGAGATCCCTTCAGAAAGACAGAAACAATAGCAAAGACAAAAAACACTTTTGGAATCTGCTTTTAGTCAACACATAAGGAAAGGGTGCACCGGTCCTGGAAATACTGCAATACCAGGTCAATGCGTGGAGTGGACAGAGCAAGCTCTATTTCCATCTCCCTGTTCTAAAAATCCATTTAATATATGGTCCCCAGATAGGGGACGTATCAGATATTAAACTGATAAGAACAGATACTACACTTGATCTTAGCCAAAAGGCCGAGAAGCGATAACCCGAACGGGCCGCGCGTTGCCCGAGCCTGCCCGATACTGCTGTTCAGCCCTTGCAGCGATTCAGCCTACTTCTAGGCAATTCCATGGGGCCCTGCAGGCTCACACACTCACAGCTACACGGGAGGTGAATAAAGGCCGGAGAGGAAGCCAGACAGGATTTGCTTCTTTTGCTTGCACCACAATGCAGTGCTGAAAGAGGAGGAATCTACATAAAAACGCCTTCCTGGCAACGCCCAAATGCCCTGCTGCCATGCAGATAAACACTGGCAGCGGCAGCAAGTGCATGCCCACAGCCACCCCTTGTTCCTTCACACCTTGTATCAGCTGTAATCCAGTCCAGTCCAGTGCTGCCTGCTGAGCAGCACTGACCAACACTGCCTGGGCCCAGGCTTTTATCTCTGAGGCCCCATTATGATGTCAGAAAGCTGGCTCTGGAATCCTGAGGGCTCCACTATGACACGTGCAAAGTTCCGTCTGAACTTTATATAAGACGGTGAGGCTCAGTCAGTCACTCAGTGTTGCCTGAGAGGGCAACACTGCAACAGCCGGCCGCCAGGCTGTCTTTTTTTTGCACAGCTAGTTGCCTCCAGGAGGCCACAAGAGGGAGACAAGGGACTGCAAAATGGAAAATAGGCATCCACCAACTTTACAGACAACTTCTCCTTGCTCCTACAACCTCCATCCTTGCACAGTTTGTTATTCTTCTAGGTAACATAGTAACAAATCCAAATTGCTGCTCTCTTTGTAGGCAAGCAAGGCTTTGTTGCAACTGCAATTCTTACTTCTTCTTGAAATGTAGGGACGACAGTACATTCCATCACATCCATCTAGTGTACACAGGTAGGTCCATTGTGGCGGGCAGGCGAGCGGGCGGGCTGCTTTATTGGCTGTTTGCTGTTCCCCTACTCCACTCCACTATTTGACTGTTGTGCTGCATCAATCAATCAATCAATCAATCAATCAATCAATCAATCAATCAATCAGTGGCTGGCTCAGGTGCAGCTCTTTAACTTACCTAAAAGGGAGGGCGGAGAGAAGACAAGGAAGGTGAATGAGGTGTTCCAATGTGAAATGCCGGAAACACAGAAACACAGACGACACACAACAAGAGGTGGCAATCTATTCATTAATTGCATTTAATCAATGAGCTCATTATCACTCATGCATTGTCCAACAGGTGTTGAAATAATGGGATTAAAAGGGGAGATCCCTTCAGAAAGACAGAAACAATAGCAAAGACAAAAAACACTTTTGGAATCTGCTTTTAGTCAACACATAAGGAAAGGGTGCACCGGTCCTGGAAATACTGCAATACCAGGTCAATGCGTGGAGTGGACAGAGCAAGCTCTATTTCCATCTCCCTGTTCTAAAAATCCATTTAATATATGGTCCCCAGATAGGGGACGTATCAGATATTAAACTGATAAGAACAGATACTACACTTGATCTTAGCCAAAAGGCCGAGAAGCGATAACCCGAACGGGCCGCGCGTTGCCCGAGCCTGCCCGATACTGCTGTTCAGCCCTTGCAGCGATTCAGCCTACTTCTAGGCAATTCCATGGGGCCCTGCAGGCTCACACACTCACAGCTACACGGGAGGTGAATAAAGGCCGGAGAGGAAGCCAGACAGGATTTGCTTCTTTTGCTTGCACCACAATGCAGTGCTGAAAGAGGAGGAATCTACATAAAAACGCCTTCCTGGCAACGCCCAAATGCCCTGCTGCCATGCAGATAAACACTGGCAGCGGCAGCAAGTGCATGCCCACAGCCACCCCTTGTTCCTTCACACCTTGTATCAGCTGTAATCCAGTCCAGTCCAGTGCTGCCTGCTGAGCAGCACTGACCAACACTGCCTGGGCCCAGGCTTTTATCTCTGAGGCCCCATTATGATGTCAGAAAGCTGGCTCTGGAATCCTGAGGGCTCCACTATGACACGTGCAAAGTTCCGTCTGAACTTTATATAAGACGGTGAGGCTCAGTCAGTCACTCAGTGTTGCCTGAGAGGGCAACACTGCAACAGCCGGCCGCCAGGCTGTCTTTTTTTTGCACAGCTAGTTGCCTCCAGGAGGCCACAAGAGGGAGACAAGGGACTGCAAAATGGAAAATAGGCATCCACCAACTTTACAGACAACTTCTCCTTGCTCCTACAACCTCCATCCTTGCACAGTTTGTTATTCTTCTAGGTAACATAGTAACAAATCCAAATTGCTGCTCTCTTTGTAGGCAAGCAAGGCTTTGTTGCAACTGCAATTCTTACTTCTTCTTGAAATGTAGGGACGACAGTACATTCCATCACATCCATCTAGTGTACACAGGTAGGTCCATTGTGGCGGGCAGGCGAGCGGGCGGGCTGCTTTATTGGCTGTTTGCTGTTCCCCTACTCCACTCCACTATTTGACTGTTGTGCTGCATCAATCAATCAATCAATCAATCAATCAATCAATCAATCAATCAGTGGCTGGCTCAGGTGCAGCTCTTTAACTTACCTAAAAGGGAGGGCGGAGAGAAGACAAGGAAGGTGAATGAGGTGTTCCAATGTGAAATGCCGGAAACACAGAAACACAGACGACACACAACAAGAGGTGGCAATCTATTCATTAATTGCATTTAATCAATGAGCTCATTATCACTCATGCATTGTCCAACAGGTGTTGAAATAATGGGATTAAAAGGGGAGATCCCTTCAGAAAGACAGAAACAATAGCAAAGACAAAAAACACTTTTGGAATCTGCTTTTAGTCAACACATAAGGAAAGGGTGCACCGGTCCTGGAAATACTGCAATACCAGGTCAATGTGTGGAGTGGACAGAGCAAGCTCTATTTCCATCTCCCTGTTCTAAAAATCCATTTAATATATGGTCCCCAGATAGGGGACGTATCAGATATTAAACTGATAAGAACAGATACTACACTTGATCTTAGCCAAAAGGCCGAGAAGCGATAACCCGAACGGGCCGCGCGTTGCCCGAGCCTGCCCGATACTGCTGTTCAGCCCTTGCAGCGATTCAGCCTACTTCTAGGCAATTCCATGGGGCCCTGCAGGCTCACACACTCACAGCTACACGGGAGGTGAATAAAGGCCGGAGAGGAAGCCAGACAGGATTTGCTTCTTTTGCTTGCACCACAATGCAGTGCTGAAAGAGGAGGAATCTACATAAAAACGCCTTCCTGGCAACGCCCAAATGCCCTGCTGCCATGCAGATAAACACTGGCAGCGGCAGCAAGTGCATGCCCACAGCCACCCCTTGTTCCTTCACACCTTGTATCAGCTGTAATCCAGTCCAGTCCAGTGCTGCCTGCTGAGCAGCACTGACCAACACTGCCTGGGCCCAGGCTTTTATCTCTGAGGCCCCATTATGATGTCAGAAAGCTGGCTCTGGAATCCTGAGGGCTCCACTATGACACGTGCAAAGTTCCGTCTGAACTTTATATAAGACGGTGAGGCTCAGTCAGTCACTCAGTGTTGCCTGAGAGGGCAACACTGCAACAGCCGGCCGCCAGGCTGTCTTTTTTTTGCACAGCTAGTTGCCTCCAGGAGGCCACAAGAGGGAGACAAGGGACTGCAAAATGGAAAATAGGCATCCACCAACTTTACAGACAACTTCTCCTTGCTCCTACAACCTCCATCCTTGCACAGTTTGTTATTCTTCTAGGTAACATAGTAACAAATCCAAATTGCTGCTCTCTTTGTAGGCAAGCAAGGCTTTGTTGCAACTGCAATTCTTACTTCTTCTTGAAATGTAGGGACGACAGTACATTCCATCACATCCATCTAGTGTACACAGGTAGGTCCATTGTGGCGGGCAGGCGAGCGGGCGGGCTGCTTTATTGGCTGTTTGCTGTTCCCCTACTCCACTCCACTATTTGACTGTTGTGCTGCATCAATCAATCAATCAATCAATCAATCAATCAATCAATCAATCAATCAATCAATCAATCAAGTGGCTGGCTCAGGTGCAGCTCTTTAACTTACCTAAAAGGGAGGGCGGAGAGAAGACAAGGAAGGTGAATGAGGTGTTCCAATGTGAAATGCCGGAAACACAGAAACACAGACGACACACAACAAGAGGTGGCAATCTATTCATTAATTGCATTTAATCAATGAGCTCATTATCACTCATGCATTGTCCAACAGGTGTTGAAATAATGGGATTAAAAGGGGAGATCCCTTCAGAAAGACAGAAACAATAGCAAAGACAAAAAACACTTTTGGAATCTGCTTTTAGTCAACACATAAGGAAAGGGTGCACCGGTCCTGGAAATACTGCAATACCAGGTCAATGCGTGGAGTGGACAGAGCAAGCTCTATTTCCATCTCCCTGTTCTAAAAATCCATTTAATATATGGTCCCCAGATAGGGGACGTATCAGATATTAAACTGATAAGAACAGATACTACACTTGATCTTAGCCAAAAGGCCGAGAAGCGATAACCCGAACGGGCCGCGCGTTGCCCGAGCCTGCCCGATACTGCTGTTCAGCCCTTGCAGCGATTCAGCCTACTTCTAGGCAATTCCATGGGGCCCTGCAGGCTCACACACTCACAGCTACACGGGAGGTGAATAAAGGCCGGAGAGGAAGCCAGACAGGATTTGCTTCTTTTGCTTGCACCACAATGCAGTGCTGAAAGAGGAGGAATCTACATAAAAACGCCTTCCTGGCAACGCCCAAATGCCCTGCTGCCATGCAGATAAACACTGGCAGCGGCAGCAAGTGCATGCCCACAGCCACCCCTTGTTCCTTCACACCTTGTATCAGCTGTAATCCAGTCCAGTCCAGTGCTGCCTGCTGAGCAGCACTGACCAACACTGCCTGGGCCCAGGCTTTTATCTCTGAGGCCCCATTATGATGTCAGAAAGCTGGCTCTGGAATCCTGAGGGCTCCACTATGACACGTGCAAAGTTCCGTCTGAACTTTATATAAGACGGTGAGGCTCAGTCAGTCACTCAGTGTTGCCTGAGAGGGCAACACTGCAACAGCCGGCCGCCAGGCTGTCTTTTTTTTGCACAGCTAGTTGCCTCCAGGAGGCCACAAGAGGGAGACAAGGGACTGCAAAATGGAAAATAGGCATCCACCAACTTTACAGACAACTTCTCCTTGCTCCTACAACCTCCATCCTTGCACAGTTTGTTATTCTTCTAGGTAACATAGTAACAAATCCAAATTGCTGCTCTCTTTGTAGGCAAGCAAGGCTTTGTTGCAACTGCAATTCTTACTTCTTCTTGAAATGTAGGGACGACAGTACATTCCATCACATCCATCTAGTGTACACAGGTAGGTCCATTGTGGCGGGCAGGCGAGCGGGCGGGCTGCTTTATTGGCTGTTTGCTGTTCCCCTACTCCACTCCACTATTTGACTGTTGTGCTGCATCAATCAATCAATCAATCAATCAATCAATCAATCAATCAATCAATCAATCAATCAATCAATCAGTGGCTGGCTCAGGTGCAGCTCTTTAACTTACCTAAAAGGGAGGGCGGAGAGAAGACAAGGAAGGTGAATGAGGTGTTCCAATGTGAAATGCCGGAAACACAGAAACACAGACGACACACAACAAGAGGTGGCAATCTATTCATTAATTGCATTTAATCAATGAGCTCATTATCACTCATGCATTGTCCAACAGGTGTTGAAATAATGGGATTAAAAGGGGAGATCCCTTCAGAAAGACAGAAACAATAGCAAAGACAAAAAACACTTTTGGAATCTGCTTTTAGTCAACACATAAGGAAAGGGTGCACCGGTCCTGGAAATACTGCAATACCAGGTCAATGCGTGGAGTGGACAGAGCAAGCTCTATTTCCATCTCCCTGTTCTAAAAATCCATTTAATATATGGTCCCCAGATAGGGGACGTATCAGATATTAAACTGATAAGAACAGATACTACACTTGATCTTAGCCAAAAGGCCGAGAAGCGATAACCCGAACGGGCCGCGCGTTGCCCGAGCCTGCCCGATACTGCTGTTCAGCCCTTGCAGCGATTCAGCCTACTTCTAGGCAATTCCATGGGGCCCTGCAGGCTCACACACTCACAGCTACACGGGAGGTGAATAAAGGCCGGAGAGGAAGCCAGACAGGATTTGCTTCTTTTGCTTGCACCACAATGCAGTGCTGAAAGAGGAGGAATCTACATAAAAACGCCTTCCTGGCAACGCCCAAATGCCCTGCTGCCATGCAGATAAACACTGGCAGCGGCAGCAAGTGCATGCCCACAGCCACCCCTTGTTCCTTCACACCTTGTATCAGCTGTAATCCAGTCCAGTCCAGTGCTGCCTGCTGAGCAGCACTGACCAACACTGCCTGGGCCCAGGCTTTTATCTCTGAGGCCCCATTATGATGTCAGAAAGCTGGCTCTGGAATCCTGAGGGCTCCACTATGACACGTGCAAAGTTCCGTCTGAACTTTATATAAGACGGTGAGGCTCAGTCAGTCACTCAGTGTTGCCTGAGAGGGCAACACTGCAACAGCCGGCCGCCAGGCTGTCTTTTTTTTGCACAGCTAGTTGCCTCCAGGAGGCCACAAGAGGGAGACAAGGGACTGCAAAATGGAAAATAGGCATCCACCAACTTTACAGACAACTTCTCCTTGCTCCTACAACCTCCATCCTTGCACAGTTTGTTATTCTTCTAGGTAACATAGTAACAAATCCAAATTGCTGCTCTCTTTGTAGGCAAGCAAGGCTTTGTTGCAACTGCAATTCTTACTTCTTCTTGAAATGTAGGGACGACAGTACATTCCATCACATCCATCTAGTGTACACAGGTAGGTCCATTGTGGCGGGCAGGCGAGCGGGCGGGCTGCTTTATTGGCTGTTTGCTGTTCCCCTACTCCACTCCACTATTTGACTGTTGTGCTGCATCAATCAATCAATCAATCAATCAATCAATCAATCAGTGGCTGGCTCAGGTGCAGCTCTTTAACTTACCTAAAAGGGAGGGCGGAGAGAAGACAAGGAAGGTGAATGAGGTGTTCCAATGTGAAATGCCGGAAACACAGAAACACAGACGACACACAACAAGAGGTGGCAATCTATTCATTAATTGCATTTAATCAATGAGCTCATTATCACTCATGCATTGTCCAACAGGTGTTGAAATAATGGGATTAAAAGGGGAGATCCCTTCAGAAAGACAGAAACAATAGCAAAGACAAAAAACACTTTTGGAATCTGCTTTTAGTCAACACATAAGGAAAGGGTGCACCGGTCCTGGAAATACTGCAATACCAGGTCAATGCGTGGAGTGGACAGAGCAAGCTCTATTTCCATCTCCCTGTTCTAAAAATCCATTTAATATATGGTCCCCAGATAGGGGACGTATCAGATATTAAACTGATAAGAACAGATACTACACTTGATCTTAGCCAAAAGGCCGAGAAGCGATAACCCGAACGGGCCGCGCGTTGCCCGAGCCTGCCCGATACTGCTGTTCAGCCCTTGCAGCGATTCAGCCTACTTCTAGGCAATTCCATGGGGCCCTGCAGGCTCACACACTCACAGCTACACGGGAGGTGAATAAAGGCCGGAGAGGAAGCCAGACAGGATTTGCTTCTTTTGCTTGCACCACAATGCAGTGCTGAAAGAGGAGGAATCTACATAAAAACGCCTTCCTGGCAACGCCCAAATGCCCTGCTGCCATGCAGATAAACACTGGCAGCGGCAGCAAGTGCATGCCCACAGCCACCCCTTGTTCCTTCACACCTTGTATCAGCTGTAATCCAGTCCAGTCCAGTGCTGCCTGCTGAGCAGCACTGACCAACACTGCCTGGGCCCAGGCTTTTATCTCTGAGGCCCCATTATGATGTCAGAAAGCTGGCTCTGGAATCCTGAGGGCTCCACTATGACACGTGCAAAGTTCCGTCTGAACTTTATATAAGACGGTGAGGCTCAGTCAGTCACTCAGTGTTGCCTGAGAGGGCAACACTGCAACAGCCGGCCGCCAGGCTGTCTTTTTTTTGCACAGCTAGTTGCCTCCAGGAGGCCACAAGAGGGAGACAAGGGACTGCAAAATGGAAAATAGGCATCCACCAACTTTACAGACAACTTCTCCTTGCTCCTACAACCTCCATCCTTGCACAGTTTGTTATTCTTCTAGGTAACATAGTAACAAATCCAAATTGCTGCTCTCTTTGTAGGCAAGCAAGGCTTTGTTGCAACTGCAATTCTTACTTCTTCTTGAAATGTAGGGACGACAGTACATTCCATCACATCCATCTAGTGTACACAGGTAGGTCCATTGTGGCGGGCAGGCGAGCGGGCGGGCTGCTTTATTGGCTGTTTGCTGTTCCCCTACTCCACTCCACTATTTGACTGTTGTGCTGCATCAATCAATCAATCAATCAATCAATCAATCAATCAATCAATCAATCAATCAATCAATCAGTGGCTGGCTCAGGTGCAGCTCTTTAACTTACCTAAAAGGGAGGGCGGAGAGAAGACAAGGAAGGTGAATGAGGTGTTCCAATGTGAAATGCCGGAAACACAGAAACACAGACGACACACAACAAGAGGTGGCAATCTATTCATTAATTGCATTTAATCAATGAGCTCATTATCACTCATGCATTGTCCAACAGGTGTTGAAATAATGGGATTAAAAGGGGAGATCCCTTCAGAAAGACAGAAACAATAGCAAAGACAAAAAACACTTTTGGAATCTGCTTTTAGTCAACACATAAGGAAAGGGTGCACCGGTCCTGGAAATACTGCAATACCAGGTCAATGCGTGGAGTGGACAGAGCAAGCTCTATTTCCATCTCCCTGTTCTAAAAATCCATTTAATATATGGTCCCCAGATAGGGGACGTATCAGATATTAAACTGATAAGAACAGATACTACACTTGATCTTAGCCAAAAGGCCGAGAAGCGATAACCCGAACGGGCCGCGCGTTGCCCGAGCCTGCCCGATACTGCTGTTCAGCCCTTGCAGCGATTCAGCCTACTTCTAGGCAATTCCATGGGGCCCTGCAGGCTCACACACTCACAGCTACACGGGAGGTGAATAAAGGCCGGAGAGGAAGCCAGACAGGATTTGCTTCTTTTGCTTGCACCACAATGCAGTGCTGAAAGAGGAGGAATCTACATAAAAACGCCTTCCTGGCAACGCCCAAATGCCCTGCTGCCATGCAGATAAACACTGGCAGCGGCAGCAAGTGCATGCCCACAGCCACCCCTTGTTCCTTCACACCTTGTATCAGCTGTAATCCAGTCCAGTCCAGTGCTGCCTGCTGAGCAGCACTGACCAACACTGCCTGGGCCCAGGCTTTTATCTCTGAGGCCCCATTATGATGTCAGAAAGCTGGCTCTGGAATCCTGAGGGCTCCACTATGACACGTGCAAAGTTCCGTCTGAACTTTATATAAGACGGTGAGGCTCAGTCAGTCACTCAGTGTTGCCTGAGAGGGCAACACTGCAACAGCCGGCCGCCAGGCTGTCTTTTTTTTGCACAGCTAGTTGCCTCCAGGAGGCCACAAGAGGGAGACAAGGGACTGCAAAATGGAAAATAGGCATCCACCAACTTTACAGACAACTTCTCCTTGCTCCTACAACCTCCATCCTTGCACAGTTTGTTATTCTTCTAGGTAACATAGTAACAAATCCAAATTGCTGCTCTCTTTGTAGGCAAGCAAGGCTTTGTTGCAACTGCAATTCTTACTTCTTCTTGAAATGTAGGGACGACAGTACATTCCATCACATCCATCTAGTGTACACAGGTAGGTCCATTGTGGCGGGCAGGCGAGCGGGCGGGCTGCTTTATTGGCTGTTTGCTGTTCCCCTACTCCACTCCACTATTTGACTGTTGTGCTGCATCAATCAATCAATCAATCAATCAATCAATCAATCAATCAATCAATCAGTGGCTGGCTCAGGTGCAGCTCTTTAACTTACCTAAAAGGGAGGGCGGAGAGAAGACAAGGAAGGTGAATGAGGTGTTCCAATGTGAAATGCCGGAAACACAGAAACACAGACGACACACAACAAGAGGTGGCAATCTATTCATTAATTGCATTTAATCAATGAGCTCATTATCACTCATGCATTGTCCAACAGGTGTTGAAATAATGGGATTAAAAGGGGAGATCCCTTCAGAAAGACAGAAACAATAGCAAAGACAAAAAACACTTTTGGAATCTGCTTTTAGTCAACACATAAGGAAAGGGTGCACCGGTCCTGGAAATACTGCAATACCAGGTCAATGCGTGGAGTGGACAGAGCAAGCTCTATTTCCATCTCCCTGTTCTAAAAATCCATTTAATATATGGTCCCCAGATAGGGGACATATCAGATATTAAACTGATAAGAACAGATACTACACTTGATCTTAGCCAAAAGGCCGAGAAGCGATAACCCGAACGGGCCGCGCGTTGCCCGAGCCTGCCCGATACTGCTGTTCAGCCCTTGCAGCGATTCAGCCTACTTCTAGGCAATTCCATGGGGCCCTGCAGGCTCACACACTCACAGCTACACGGGAGGTGAATAAAGGCCGGAGAGGAAGCCAGACAGGATTTGCTTCTTTTGCTTGCACCACAATGCAGTGCTGAAAGAGGAGGAATCTACATAAAAACGCCTTCCTGGCAACGCCCAAATGCCCTGCTGCCATGCAGATAAACACTGGCAGCGGCAGCAAGTGCATGCCCACAGCCACCCCTTGTTCCTTCACACCTTGTATCAGCTGTAATCCAGTCCAGTCCAGTGCTGCCTGCTGAGCAGCACTGACCAACACTGCCTTGGCCCAGGCTTTTATCTCTGAGGCCCCATTATGATGTCAGAAAGCTGGCTCTGGAATCCTGAGGGCTCCACTATGACACGTGCAAAGTTCCGTCTGAACTTTATATAAGACGGTGAGGCTCAGTCAGTCACTCAGTGTTGCCTGAGAGGGCAACACTGCAACAGCCGGCCGCCAGGCTGTCTTTTTTTTGCACAGCTAGTTGCCTCCAGGAGGCCACAAGAGGGAGACAAGGGACTGCAAAATGGAAAATAGGCATCCACCAACTTTACAGACAACTTCTCCTTGCTCCTACAACCTCCATCCTTGCACAGTTTGTTATGCTTCTAGGTAACATAGTAACAAATCCAAATTGCTGCTCTCTTTGTAGGCAAGCAAGGCTTTGTTGCAACTGCAATTCTTACTTCTTCTTGAAATGTAGGGACGACAGTACATTCCATCACATCCATCTAGTGTACACAGGTAGGTCCATTGTGGCGGGCAGGCGAGCGGGCGGGCTGCTTTATTGGCTGTTTGCTGTTCCCCTACTCCACTCCACTATTTGACTGTTGTGCTGCATCAATCAATCAATCAATCAATCAATCAATCAATCAATCAGTGGCTGGCTCAGGTGCAGCTCTTTAACTTACCTAAAAGGGAGGGCGGAGAGAAGACAAGGAAGGTGAATGAGGTGTTCCAATGTGAAATGCCGGAAACACAGAAACACAGACGACACACAACAAGAGGTGGCAATCTATTCATTAATTGCATTTAATCAATGAGCTCATTATCACTCATGCATTGTCCAACAGGTGTTGAAATAATGGGATTAAAAGGGGAGATCCCTTCAGAAAGACAGAAACAATAGCAAAGACAAAAAACACTTTTGGAATCTGCTTTTAGTCAACACATAAGGAAAGGGTGCACCGGTCCTGGAAATACTGCAATACCAGGTCAATGCGTGGAGTGGACAGAGCAAGCTCTATTTCCATCTCCCTGTTCTAAAAATCCATTTAATATATGGTCCCCAGATAGGGGACGTATCAGATATTAAACTGATAAGAACAGATACTACACTTGATCTTAGCCAAAAGGCCGAGAAGCGATAACCCGAACGGGCCGCGCGTTGCCCGAGCCTGCCCGATACTGCTGTTCAGCCCTTGCAGCGATTCAGCCTACTTCTAGGCAATTCCATGGGGCCCTGCAGGCTCACACACTCACAGCTACACGGGAGGTGAATAAAGGCCGGAGAGGAAGCCAGACAGGATTTGCTTCTTTTGCTTGCACCACAATGCAGTGCTGAAAGAGGAGGAATCTACATAAAAACGCCTTCCTGGCAACGCCCAAATGCCCTGCTGCCATGCAGATAAACACTGGCAGCGGCAGCAAGTGCATGCCCACAGCCACCCCTTGTTCCTTCACACCTTGTATCAGCTGTAATCCAGTCCAGTCCAGTGCTGCCTGCTGAGCAGCACTGACCAACACTGCCTGGGCCCAGGCTTTTATCTCTGAGGCCCCATTATGATGTCAGAAAGCTGGCTCTGGAATCCTGAGGGCTCCACTATGACACGTGCAAAGTTCCGTCTGAACTTTATATAAGACGGTGAGGCTCAGTCAGTCACTCAGTGTTGCCTGAGAGGGCAACACTGCAACAGCCGGCCGCCAGGCTGTCTTTTTTTTGCACAGCTAGTTGCCTCCAGGAGGCCACAAGAGGGAGACAAGGGACTGCAAAATGGAAAATAGGCATCCACCAACTTTACAGACAACTTCTCCTTGCTCCTACAACCTCCATCCTTGCACAGTTTGTTATTCTTCTAGGTAACATAGTAACAAATCCAAATTGCTGCTCTCTTTGTAGGCAAGCAAGGCTTTGTTGCAACTGCAATTCTTACTTCTTCTTGAAATGTAGGGACGACAGTACATTCCATCACATCCATCTAGTGTACACAGGTAGGTCCATTGTGGCGGGCAGGCGAGCGGGCGGGCTGCTTTATTGGCTGTTTGCTGTTCCCCTACTCCACTCCACTATTTGACTGTTGTGCTGCATCAATCAATCAATCAATCAATCAATCAATCAATCAATCAATCAATCAATCAATAAGTGGCTGGCTCAGGTGCAGCTCTTTAACTTACCTAAAAGGGAGGGCGGAGAGAAGACAAGGAAGGTGAATGAGGTGTTCCAATGTGAAATGCCGGAAACACAGAAACACAGACGACACACAACAAGAGGTGGCAATCTATTCATTAATTGCATTTAATCAATGAGCTCATTATCACTCATGCATTGTCCAACAGGTGTTGAAATAATGGGATTAAAAGGGGAGATCCCTTCAGAAAGACAGAAACAATAGCAAAGACAAAAAACACTTTTGGAATCTGCTTTTAGTCAACACATAAGGAAAGGGTGCACCGGTCCTGGAAATACTGCAATACCAGGTCAATGCGTGGAGTGGACAGAGCAAGCTCTATTTCCATCTCCCTGTTCTAAAAATCCATTTAATATATGGTCCCCAGATAGGGGACGTATCAGATATTAAACTGATAAGAACAGATACTACACTTGATCTTAGCCAAAAGGCCGAGAAGCGATAACCCGAACGGGCCGCGCGTTGCCCGAGCCTGCCCGATACTGCTGTTCAGCCCTTGCAGCGATTCAGCCTACTTCTAGGCAATTCCATGGGGCCCTGCAGGCTCACACACTCACAGCTACACGGGAGGTGAATAAAGGCCGGAGAGGAAGCCAGACAGGATTTGCTTCTTTTGCTTGCACCACAATGCAGTGCTGAAAGAGGAGGAATCTACATAAAAACGCCTTCCTGGCAACGCCCAAATGCCCTGCTGCCATGCAGATAAACACTGGCAGCGGCAGCAAGTGCATGCCCACAGCCACCCCTTGTTCCTTCACACCTTGTATCAGCTGTAATCCAGTCCAGTCCAGTGCTGCCTGCTGAGCAGCACTGACCAACACTGCCTGGGCCCAGGCTTTTATCTCTGAGGCCCCATTATGATGTCAGAAAGCTGGCTCTGGAATCCTGAGGGCTCCACTATGACACGTGCAAAGTTCCGTCTGAACTTTATATAAGACGGTGAGGCTCAGTCAGTCACTCAGTGTTGCCTGAGAGGGCAACACTGCAACAGCCGGCCGCCAGGCTGTCTTTTTTTTGCACAGCTAGTTGCCTCCAGGAGGCCACAAGAGGGAGACAAGGGACTGCAAAATGGAAAATAGGCATCCACCAACTTTACAGACAACTTCTCCTTGCTCCTACAACCTCCATCCTTGCACAGTTTGTTATTCTTCTAGGTAACATAGTAACAAATCCAAATTGCTGCTCTCTTTGTAGGCAAGCAAGGCTTTGTTGCAACTGCAATTCTTACTTCTTCTTGAAATGTAGGGACGACAGTACATTCCATCACATCCATCTAGTGTACACAGGTAGGTCCATTGTGGCGGGCAGGCGAGCGGGCGGGCTGCTTTATTGGCTGTTTGCTGTTCCCCTACTCCACTCCACTATTTGACTGTTGTGCTGCATCAATCAATCAATCAATCAATCAATCAATCAATCAATCAATCAATCAATCAATCAATCAATCAGTGGCTGGCTCAGGTGCAGCTCTTTAACTTACCTAAAAGGGAGGGCGGAGAGAAGACAAGGAAGGTGAATGAGGTGTTCCAATGTGAAATGCCGGAAACACAGAAACACAGACGACACACAACAAGAGGTGGCAATCTATTCATTAATTGCATTTAATCAATGAGCTCATTATCACTCATGCATTGTCCAACAGGTGTTGAAATAATGGGATTAAAAGGGGAGATCCCTTCAGAAAGACAGAAACAATAGCAAAGACAAAAAACACTTTTGGAATCTGCTTTTAGTCAACACATAAGGAAAGGGTGCACCGGTCCTGGAAATACTGCAATACCAGGTCAATGCGTGGAGTGGACAGAGCAAGCTCTATTTCCATCTCCCTGTTCTAAAAATCCATTTAATATATGGTCCCCAGATAGGGGACGTATCAGATATTAAACTGATAAGAACAGATACTACACTTGATCTTAGCCAAAAGGCCGAGAAGCGATAACCCGAACGGGCCGCGCGTTGCCCGAGCCTGCCCGATACTGCTGTTCAGCCCTTGCAGCGATTCAGCCTACTTCTAGGCAATTCCATGGGGCCCTGCAGGCTCACACACTCACAGCTACACGGGAGGTGAATAAAGGCCGGAGAGGAAGCCAGACAGGATTTGCTTCTTTTGCTTGCACCACAATGCAGTGCTGAAAGAGGAGGAATCTACATAAAAACGCCTTCCTGGCAACGCCCAAATGCCCTGCTGCCATGCAGATAAACACTGGCAGCGGCAGCAAGTGCATGCCCACAGCCACCCCTTGTTCCTTCACACCTTGTATCAGCTGTAATCCAGTCCAGTCCAGTGCTGCCTGCTGAGCAGCACTGACCAACACTGCCTGGGCCCAGGCTTTTATCTCTGAGGCCCCATTATGATGTCAGAAAGCTGGCTCTGGAATCCTGAGGGCTCCACTATGACACGTGCAAAGTTCCGTCTGAACTTTATATAAGACGGTGAGGCTCAGTCAGTCACTCAGTGTTGCCTGAGAGGGCAACACTGCAACAGCCGGCCGCCAGGCTGTCTTTTTTTTGCACAGCTAGTTGCCTCCAGGAGGCCACAAGAGGGAGACAAGGGACTGCAAAATGGAAAATAGGCATCCACCAACTTTACAGACAACTTCTCCTTGCTCCTACAACCTCCATCCTTGCACAGTTTGTTATTCTTCTAGGTAACATAGTAACAAATCCAAATTGCTGCTCTCTTTGTAGGCAAGCAAGGCTTTGTTGCAACTGCAATTCTTACTTCTTCTTGAAATGTAGGGACGACAGTACATTCCATCACATCCATCTAGTGTACACAGGTAGGTCCATTGTGGCGGGCAGGCGAGCGGGCGGGCTGCTTTATTGGCTGTTTGCTGTTCCCCTACTCCACTCCACTATTTGACTGTTGTGCTGCATCAATCAATCAATCAATCAATCAATCAATCAATCAATCAATCAATCAATCAATCAATAAGTGGCTGGCTCAGGTGCAGCTCTTTAACTTACCTAAAAGGGAGGGCGGAGAGAAGACAAGGAAGGTGAATGAGGTGTTCCAATGTGAAATGCCGGAAACACAGAAACACAGACGACACACAACAAGAGGTGGCAATCTATTCATTAATTGCATTTAATCAATGAGCTCATTATCACTCATGCATTGTCCAACAGGTGTTGAAATAATGGGATTAAAAGGGGAGATCCCTTCAGAAAGACAGAAACAATAGCAAAGACAAAAAACACTTTTGGAATCTGCTTTTAGTCAACACATAAGGAAAGGGTGCACCGGTCCTGGAAATACTGCAATACCAGGTCAATGCGTGGAGTGGACAGAGCAAGCTCTATTTCCATCTCCCTGTTCTAAAAATCCATTTAATATATGGTCCCCAGATAGGGGACGTATCAGATATTAAACTGATAAGAACAGATACTACACTTGATCTTAGCCAAAAGGCCGAGAAGCGATAACCCGAACGGGCCGCGCGTTGCCCGAGCCTGCCCGATACTGCTGTTCAGCCCTTGCAGCGATTCAGCCTACTTCTAGGCAATTCCATGGGGCCCTGCAGGCTCACACACTCACAGCTACACGGGAGGTGAATAAAGGCCGGAGAGGAAGCCAGACAGGATTTGCTTCTTTTGCTTGCACCACAATGCAGTGCTGAAAGAGGAGGAATCTACATAAAAACGCCTTCCTGGCAACGCCCAAATGCCCTGCTGCCATGCAGATAAACACTGGCAGCGGCAGCAAGTGCATGCCCACAGCCACCCCTTGTTCCTTCACACCTTGTATCAGCTGTAATCCAGTCCAGTCCAGTGCTGCCTGCTGAGCAGCACTGACCAACACTGCCTGGGCCCAGGCTTTTATCTCTGAGGCCCCATTATGATGTCAGAAAGCTGGCTCTGGAATCCTGAGGGCTCCACTATGACACGTGCAAAGTTCCGTCTGAACTTTATATAAGACGGTGAGGCTCAGTCAGTCACTCAGTGTTGCCTGAGAGGGCAACACTGCAACAGCCGGCCGCCAGGCTGTCTTTTTTTTGCACAGCTAGTTGCCTCCAGGAGGCCACAAGAGGGAGACAAGGGACTGCAAAATGGAAAATAGGCATCCACCAACTTTACAGACAACTTCTCCTTGCTCCTACAACCTCCATCCTTGCACAGTTTGTTATTCTTCTAGGTAACATAGTAACAAATCCAAATTGCTGCTCTCTTTGTAGGCAAGCAAGGCTTTGTTGCAACTGCAATTCTTACTTCTTCTTGAAATGTAGGGACGACAGTACATTCCATCACATCCATCTAGTGTACACAGGTAGGTCCATTGTGGCGGGCAGGCGAGCGGGCGGGCTGCTTTATTGGCTGTTTGCTGTTCCCCTACTCCACTCCACTATTTGACTGTTGTGCTGCATCAATCAATCAATCAATCAATCAATCAATCAATCAATCAATCAATCAGTGGCTGGCTCAGGTGCAGCTCTTTAACTTACCTAAAAGGGAGGGCGGAGAGAAGACAAGGAAGGTGAATGAGGTGTTCCAATGTGAAATGCCGGAAACACAGAAACACAGACGACACACAACAAGAGGTGGCAATCTATTCATTAATTGCATTTAATCAATGAGCTCATTATCACTCATGCATTGTCCAACAGGTGTTGAAATAATGGGATTAAAAGGGGAGATCCCTTCAGAAAGACAGAAACAATAGCAAAGACAAAAAACACTTTTGGAATCTGCTTTTAGTCAACACATAAGGAAAGGGTGCACCGGTCCTGGAAATACTGCAATACCAGGTCAATGCGTGGAGTGGACAGAGCAAGCTCTATTTCCATCTCCCTGTTCTAAAAATCCATTTAATATATGGTCCCCAGATAGGGGACGTATCAGATATTAAACTGATAAGAACAGATACTACACTTGATCTTAGCCAAAAGGCCGAGAAGCGATAACCCGAACGGGCCGCGCGTTGCCCGAGCCTGCCCGATACTGCTGTTCAGCCCTTGCAGCGATTCAGCCTACTTCTAGGCAATTCCATGGGGCCCTGCAGGCTCACACACTCACAGCTACACGGGAGGTGAATAAAGGCCGGAGAGGAAGCCAGACAGGATTTGCTTCTTTTGCTTGCACCACAATGCAGTGCTGAAAGAGGAGGAATCTACATAAAAACGCCTTCCTGGCAACGCCCAAATGCCCTGCTGCCATGCAGATAAACACTGGCAGCGGCAGCAAGTGCATGCCCACAGCCACCCCTTGTTCCTTCACACCTTGTATCAGCTGTAATCCAGTCCAGTCCAGTGCTGCCTGCTGAGCAGCACTGACCAACACTGCCTGGGCCCAGGCTTTTATCTCTGAGGCCCCATTATGATGTCAGAAAGCTGGCTCTGGAATCCTGAGGGCTCCACTATGACACGTGCAAAGTTCCGTCTGAACTTTATATAAGACGGTGAGGCTCAGTCAGTCACTCAGTGTTGCCTGAGAGGGCAACACTGCAACAGCCGGCCGCCAGGCTGTCTTTTTTTTGCACAGCTAGTTGCCTCCAGGAGGCCACAAGAGGGAGACAAGGGACTGCAAAATGGAAAATAGGCATCCACCAACTTTACAGACAACTTCTCCTTGCTCCTACAACCTCCATCCTTGCACAGTTTGTTATTCTTCTAGGTAACATAGTAACAAATCCAAATTGCTGCTCTCTTTGTAGGCAAGCAAGGCTTTGTTGCAACTGCAATTCTTACTTCTTCTTGAAATGTAGGGACGACAGTACATTCCATCACATCCATCTAGTGTACACAGGTAGGTCCATTGTGGCGGGCAGGCGAGCGGGCGGGCTGCTTTATTGGCTGTTTGCTGTTCCCCTACTCCACTCCACTATTTGACTGTTGTGCTGCATCAATCAATCAATCAATCAATCAATCAATCAATCAATCAATCAATCAATCAATCAATCAATCAATCAGTGGCTGGCTCAGGTGCAGCTCTTTAACTTACCTAAAAGGGAGGGCGGAGAGAAGACAAGGAAGGTGAATGAGGTGTTCCAATGTGAAATGCCGGAAACACAGAAACACAGACGACACACAACAAGAGGTGGCAATCTATTCATTAATTGCATTTAATCAATGAGCTCATTATCACTCATGCATTGTCCAACAGGTGTTGAAATAATGGGATTAAAAGGGGAGATCCCTTCAGAAAGACAGAAACAATAGCAAAGACAAAAAACACTTTTGGAATCTGCTTTTAGTCAACACATAAGGAAAGGGTGCACCGGTCCTGGAAATACTGCAATACCAGGTCAATGCGTGGAGTGGACAGAGCAAGCTCTATTTCCATCTCCCTGTTCTAAAAATCCATTTAATATATGGTCCCCAGATAGGGGACGTATCAGATATTAAACTGATAAGAACAGATACTACACTTGATCTTAGCCAAAAGGCCGAGAAGCGATAACCCGAACGGGCCGCGCGTTGCCCGAGCCTGCCCGATACTGCTGTTCAGCCCTTGCAGCGATTCAGCCTACTTCTAGGCAATTCCATGGGGCCCTGCAGGCTCACACACTCACAGCTACACGGGAGGTGAATAAAGGCCGGAGAGGAAGCCAGACAGGATTTGCTTCTTTTGCTTGCACCACAATGCAGTGCTGAAAGAGGAGGAATCTACATAAAAACGCCTTCCTGGCAACGCCCAAATGCCCTGCTGCCATGCAGATAAACACTGGCAGCGGCAGCAAGTGCATGCCCACAGCCACCCCTTGTTCCTTCACACCTTGTATCAGCTGTAATCCAGTCCAGTCCAGTGCTGCCTGCTGAGCAGCACTGACCAACACTGCCTGGGCCCAGGCTTTTATCTCTGAGGCCCCATTATGATGTCAGAAAGCTGGCTCTGGAATCCTGAGGGCTCCACTATGACACGTGCAAAGTTCCGTCTGAACTTTATATAAGACGGTGAGGCTCAGTCAGTCACTCAGTGTTGCCTGAGAGGGCAACACTGCAACAGCCGGCCGCCAGGCTGTCTTTTTTTTGCACAGCTAGTTGCCTCCAGGAGGCCACAAGAGGGAGACAAGGGACTGCAAAATGGAAAATAGGCATCCACCAACTTTACAGACAACTTCTCCTTGCTCCTACAACCTCCATCCTTGCACAGTTTGTTATTCTTCTAGGTAACATAGTAACAAATCCAAATTGCTGCTCTCTTTGTAGGCAAGCAAGGCTTTGTTGCAACTGCAATTCTTACTTCTTCTTGAAATGTAGGGACGACAGTACATTCCATCACATCCATCTAGTGTACACAGGTAGGTCCATTGTGGCGGGCAGGCGAGCGGGCGGGCTGCTTTATTGGCTGTTTGCTGTTCCCCTACTCCACTCCACTATTTGACTGTTGTGCTGCATCAATCAATCAATCAATCAATCAATCAATCAATCAATCAATCAGTGGCTGGCTCAGGTGCAGCTCTTTAACTTACCTAAAAGGGAGGGCGGAGAGAAGACAAGGAAGGTGAATGAGGTGTTCCAATGTGAAATGCCGGAAACACAGAAACACAGACGACACACAACAAGAGGTGGCAATCTATTCATTAATTGCATTTAATCAATGAGCTCATTATCACTCATGCATTGTCCAACAGGTGTTGAAATAATGGGATTAAAAGGGGAGATCCCTTCAGAAAGACAGAAACAATAGCAAAGACAAAAAACACTTTTGGAATCTGCTTTTAGTCAACACATAAGGAAAGGGTGCACCGGTCCTGGAAATACTGCAATACCAGGTCAATGCGTGGAGTGGACAGAGCAAGCTCTATTTCCATCTCCCTGTTCTAAAAATCCATTTAATATATGGTCCCCAGATAGGGGACGTATCAGATATTAAACTGATAAGAACAGATACTACACTTGATCTTAGCCAAAAGGCCGAGAAGCGATAACCCGAACGGGCCGCGCGTTGCCCGAGCCTGCCCGATACTGCTGTTCAGCCCTTGCAGCGATTCAGCCTACTTCTAGGCAATTCCATGGGGCCCTGCAGGCTCACACACTCACAGCTACACGGGAGGTGAATAAAGGCCGGAGAGGAAGCCAGACAGGATTTGCTTCTTTTGCTTGCACCACAATGCAGTGCTGAAAGAGGAGGAATCTACATAAAAACGCCTTCCTGGCAACGCCCAAATGCCCTGCTGCCATGCAGATAAACACTGGCAGCGGCAGCAAGTGCATGCCCACAGCCACCCCTTGTTCCTTCACACCTTGTATCAGCTGTAATCCAGTCCAGTCCAGTGCTGCCTGCTGAGCAGCACTGACCAACACTGCCTGGGCCCAGGCTTTTATCTCTGAGGCCCCATTATGATGTCAGAAAGCTGGCTCTGGAATCCTGAGGGCTCCACTATGACACGTGCAAAGTTCCGTCTGAACTTTATATAAGACGGTGAGGCTCAGTCAGTCACTCAGTGTTGCCTGAGAGGGCAACACTGCAACAGCCGGCCGCCAGGCTGTCTTTTTTTTGCACAGCTAGTTGCCTCCAGGAGGCCACAAGAGGGAGACAAGGGACTGCAAAATGGAAAATAGGCATCCACCAACTTTACAGACAACTTCTCCTTGCTCCTACAACCTCCATCCTTGCACAGTTTGTTATTCTTCTAGGTAACATAGTAACAAATCCAAATTGCTGCTCTCTTTGTAGGCAAGCAAGGCTTTGTTGCAACTGCAATTCTTACTTCTTCTTGAAATGTAGGGACGACAGTACATTCCATCACATCCATCTAGTGTACACAGGTAGGTCCATTGTGGCGGGCAGGCGAGCGGGCGGGCTGCTTTATTGGCTGTTTGCTGTTCCCCTACTCCACTCCACTATTTGACTGTTGTGCTGCATCAATCAATCAATCAATCAATCAATCAATCAATCAATCAATCAATCAATCAGTGGCTGGCTCAGGTGCAGCTCTTTAACTTACCTAAAAGGGAGGGCGGAGAGAAGACAAGGAAGGTGAATGAGGTGTTCCAATGTGAAATGCCGGAAACACAGAAACACAGACGACACACAACAAGAGGTGGCAATCTATTCATTAATTGCATTTAATCAATGAGCTCATTATCACTCATGCATTGTCCAACAGGTGTTGAAATAATGGGATTAAAAGGGGAGATCCCTTCAGAAAGACAGAAACAATAGCAAAGACAAAAAACACTTTTGGAATCTGCTTTTAGTCAACACATAAGGAAAGGGTGCACCGGTCCTGGAAATACTGCAATACCAGGTCAATGCGTGGAGTGGACAGAGCAAGCTCTATTTCCATCTCCCTGTTCTAAAAATCCATTTAATATATGGTCCCCAGATAGGGGACGTATCAGATATTAAACTGATAAGAACAGATACTACACTTGATCTTAGCCAAAAGGCCGAGAAGCGATAACCCGAACGGGCCGCGCGTTGCCCGAGCCTGCCCGATACTGCTGTTCAGCCCTTGCAGCGATTCAGCCTACTTCTAGGCAATTCCATGGGGCCCTGCAGGCTCACACACTCACAGCTACACGGGAGGTGAATAAAGGCCGGAGAGGAAGCCAGACAGGATTTGCTTCTTTTGCTTGCACCACAATGCAGTGCTGAAAGAGGAGGAATCTACATAAAAACGCCTTCCTGGCAACGCCCAAATGCCCTGCTGCCATGCAGATAAACACTGGCAGCGGCAGCAAGTGCATGCCCACAGCCACCCCTTGTTCCTTCACACCTTGTATCAGCTGTAATACAGTCCAGTCCAGTGCTGCCTGCTGAGCAGCACTGACCAACACTGCCTGGGCCCAGGCTTTTATCTCTGAGGCCCCATTATGATGTCAGAAAGCTGGCTCTGGAATCCTGAGGGCTCCACTATGACACGTGCAAAGTTCCGTCTGAACTTTATATAAGACGGTGAGGCTCAGTCAGTCACTCAGTGTTGCCTGAGAGGGCAACACTGCAACAGCCGGCCGCCAGGCTGTCTTTTTTTTGCACAGCTAGTTGCCTCCAGGAGGCCACAAGAGGGAGACAAGGGACTGCAAAATGGAAAATAGGCATCCACCAACTTTACAGACAACTTCTCCTTGCTCCTACAACCTCCATCCTTGCACAGTTTGTTATTCTTCTAGGTAACATAGTAACAAATCCAAATTGCTGCTCTCTTTGTAGGCAAGCAAGGCTTTGTTGCAACTGCAATTCTTACTTCTTCTTGAAATGTAGGGACGACAGTACATTCCATCACATCCATCTAGTGTACACAGGTAGGTCCATTGTGGCGGGCAGGCGAGCGGGCGGGCTGCTTTATTGGCTGTTTGCTGTTCCCCTACTCCACTCCACTATTTGACTGTTGTGCTGCATCAATCAATCAATCAATCAATCAATCAATCAATCAATCAATCAATCAATCAATCAGTGGCTGGCTCAGGTGCAGCTCTTTAACTTACCTAAAAGGGAGGGCGGAGAGAAGACAAGGAAGGTGAATGAGGTGTTCCAATGTGAAATGCCGGAAACACAGAAACACAGACGACACACAACAAGAGGTGGCAATCTATTCATTAATTG
Source organism: Rhinoderma darwinii (assembly GCF_050947455.1). Lineage (NCBI taxonomy): Eukaryota > Metazoa > Chordata > Amphibia > Anura > Rhinodermatidae > Rhinoderma > Rhinoderma darwinii. Next base: position 283,809 of record NW_027461801.1, on the reverse strand, counting down.
CATTTAATCAATGAGCTCATTATCACTCATGCATTGTCCAACAGGTGTTGAAATAATGGGATTAAAAGGGGAGATCCCTTCAGAAAGACAGAAACAATAGCAAAGACAAAAAACACTTTTGGAATCTGCTTTTAGTCAACACATAAGGAAAGGGTGCACCGGTCCTGGAAATACTGCAATACCAGGTCAATGCGTGGAGTGGACAGAGCAAGCTCTATTTCCATCTCCCTGTTCTAAAAATCCATTTAATATATGGTCCCCAGATAGGGGACGTATCAGATATTAAACTGATAAGAACAGATACTACACTTGATCTTAGCCAAAAGGCCGAGAAGCGATAACCCGAACGGGCCGCGCGTTGCCCGAGCCTGCCCGATACTGCTGTTCAGCCCTTGCAGCGATTCAGCCTACTTCTAGGCAATTCCATGGGGCCCTGCAGGCTCACACACTCACAGCTACACGGGAGGTGAATAAAGGCCGGAGAGGAAGCCAGACAGGATTTGCTTCTTTTGCTTGCACCACAATGCAGTGCTGAAAGAGGAGGAATCTACATAAAAACGCCTTCCTGGCAACGCCCAAATGCCCTGCTGCCATGCAGATAAACACTGGCAGCGGCAGCAAGTGCATGCCCACAGCCACCCCTTGTTCCTTCACACCTTGTATCAGCTGTAATCCAGTCCAGTCCAGTGCTGCCTGCTGAGCAGCACTGACCAACACTGCCTGGGCCCAGGCTTTTATCTCTGAGGCCCCATTATGATGTCAGAAAGCTGGCTCTGGAATCCTGAGGGCTCCACTATGACACGTGCAAAGTTCCGTCTGAACTTTATATAAGACGGTGAGGCTCAGTCAGTCACTCAGTGTTGCCTGAGAGGGCAACACTGCAACAGCCGGCCGCCAGGCTGTCTTCTTTTTGCACAGCTAGTTGCCTCCAGGAGGCCACAAGAGGGAGACAAGGGACTGCAAAATGGAAAATAGGCATCCACCAACTTTACAGACAACTTCTCCTTGCTCCTACAACCTCCATCCTTGCACAGTTTGTTATTCTTCTAGGTAACATAGTAACAAATCCAAATTGCTGCTCTCTTTGTAGGCAAGCAAGGCTTTGTTGCAACTGCAATTCTTACTTCTTCTTGAAATGTAGGGACGACAGTACATTCCATCACATCCATCTAGTGTACACAGGTAGGTCCATTGTGGCGGGCAGGCGAGCGGGCGGGCTGCTTTATTGGCTGTTTGCTGTTCCCCTACTCCACTCCACTATTTGACTGTTGTGCTGCATCAATCAATCAATCAATCAATCAATCAATCAATCAATCAATCAATCAATCAGTGGCTGGCTCAGGTGCAGCTCTTTAACTTACCTAAAAGGGAGGGCGGAGAGAAGACAAGGAAGGTGAATGAGGTGTTCCAATGTGAAATGCCGGAAACACAGAAACACAGACGACACACAACAAGAGGTGGCAATCTATTCATTAATTGCATTTAATCAATGAGCTCATTATCACTCATGCATTGTCCAACAGGTGTTGAAATAATGGGATTAAAAGGGGAGATCCCTTCAGAAAGACAGAAACAATAGCAAAGACAAAAAACACTTTTGGAATCTGCTTTTAGTCAACACATAAGGAAAGGGTGCACCGGTCCTGGAAATACTGCAATACCAGGTCAATGCGTGGAGTGGACAGAGCAAGCTCTATTTCCATCTCCCTGTTCTAAAAATCCATTTAATATATGGTCCCCAGATAGGGGACGTATCAGATATTAAACTGATAAGAACAGATACTACACTTGATCTTAGCCAAAAGGCCGAGAAGCGATAACCCGAACGGGCCGCGCGTTGCCCGAGCCTGCCCGATACTGCTGTTCAGCCCTTGCAGCGATTCAGCCTACTTCTAGGCAATTCCATGGGGCCCTGCAGGCTCACACACTCACAGCTACACGGGAGGTGAATAAAGGCCGGAGAGGAAGCCAGACAGGATTTGCTTCTTTTGCTTGCACCACAATGCAGTGCTGAAAGAGGAGGAATCTACATAAAAACGCCTTCCTGGCAACGCCCAAATGCCCTGCTGCCATGCAGATAAACACTGGCAGCGGCAGCAAGTGCATGCCCACAGCCACCCCTTGTTCCTTCACACCTTGTATCAGCTGTAATCCAGTCCAGTCCAGTGCTGCCTGCTGAGCAGCACTGACCAACACTGCCTGGGCCCAGGCTTTTATCTCTGAGGCCCCATTATGATGTCAGAAAGCTGGCTCTGGAATCCTGAGGGCTCCACTATGACACGTGCAAAGTTCCGTCTGAACTTTATATAAGACGGTGAGGCTCAGTCAGTCACTCAGTGTTGCCTGAGAGGGCAACACTGCAACAGCCGGCCGCCAGGCTGTCTTTTTTTTGCACAGCTAGTTGCCTCCAGGAGGCCACAAGAGGGAGACAAGGGACTGCAAAATGGAAAATAGGCATCCACCAACTTTACAGACAACTTCTCCTTGCTCCTACAACCTCCATCCTTGCACAGTTTGTTATTCTTCTAGGTAACATAGTAACAAATCCAAATTGCTGCTCTCTTTGTAGGCAAGCAAGGCTTTGTTGCAACTGCAATTCTTACTTCTTCTTGAAATGTAGGGACGACAGTACATTCCATCACATCCATCTAGTGTACACAGGTAGGTCCATTGTGGCGGGCAGGCGAGCGGGCGGGCTGCTTTATTGGCTGTTTGCTGTTCCCCTACTCCACTCCACTATTTGACTGTTGTGCTGCATCAATCAATCAATCAATCAATCAATCAATCAATCAATCAATCAATCAATCAATCAGTGGCTGGCTCAGGTGCAGCTCTTTAACTTACCTAAAAGGGAGGGCGGAGAGAAGACAAGGAAGGTGAATGAGGTGTTCCAATGTGAAATGCCGGAAACACAGAAACACAGACGACACACAACAAGAGGTGGCAATCTATTCATTAATTGCATTTAATCAATGAGCTCATTATCACTCATGCATTGTCCAACAGGTGTTGAAATAATGGGATTAAAAGGGGAGATCCCTTCAGAAAGACAGAAACAATAGCAAAGACAAAAAACACTTTTGGAATCTGCTTTTAGTCAACACATAAGGAAAGGGTGCACCGGTCCTGGAAATACTGCAATACCAGGTCAATGCGTGGAGTGGACAGAGCAAGCTCTATTTCCATCTCCCTGTTCTAAAAATCCATTTAATATATGGTCCCCAGATAGGGGACGTATCAGATATTAAACTGATAAGAACAGATACTACACTTGATCTTAGCCAAAAGGCCGAGAAGCGATAACCCGAACGGGCCGCGCGTTGCCCGAGCCTGCCCGATACTGCTGTTCAGCCCTTGCAGCGATTCAGCCTACTTCTAGGCAATTCCATGGGGCCCTGCAGGCTCACACACTCACAGCTACACGGGAGGTGAATAAAGGCCGGAGAGGAAGCCAGACAGGATTTGCTTCTTTTGCTTGCACCACAATGCAGTGCTGAAAGAGGAGGAATCTACATAAAAACGCCTTCCTGGCAACGCCCAAATGCCCTGCTGCCATGCAGATAAACACTGGCAGCGGCAGCAAGTGCATGCCCACAGCCACCCCTTGTTCCTTCACACCTTGTATCAGCTGTAATCCAGTCCAGTCCAGTGCTGCCTGCTGAGCAGCACTGACCAACACTGCCTGGGCCCAGGCTTTTATCTCTGAGGCCCCATTATGATGTCAGAAAGCTGGCTCTGGAATCCTGAGGGCTCCACTATGACACGTGCAAAGTTCCGTCTGAACTTTATATAAGACGGTGAGGCTCAGTCAGTCACTCAGTGTTGCCTGAGAGGGCAACACTGCAACAGCCGGCCGCCAGGCTGTCTTTTTTTTGCACAGCTAGTTGCCTCCAGGAGGCCACAAGAGGGAGACAAGGGACTGCAAAATGGAAAATAGGCATCCACCAACTTTACAGACAACTTCTCCTTGCTCCTACAACCTCCATCCTTGCACAGTTTGTTATTCTTCTAGGTAACATAGTAACAAATCCAAATTGCTGCTCTCTTTGTAGGCAAGCAAGGCTTTGTTGCAACTGCAATTCTTACTTCTTCTTGAAATGTAGGGACGACAGTACATTCCATCACATCCATCTAGTGTACACAGGTAGGTCCATTGTGGCGGGCAGGCGAGCGGGCGGGCTGCTTTATTGGCTGTTTGCTGTTCCCCTACTCCACTCCACTATTTGACTGTTGTGCTGCATCAATCAATCAATCAATCAATCAATCAATCAATCAATCAATCAATCAATCAGTGGCTGGCTCAGGTGCAGCTCTTTAACTTACCTAAAAGGGAGGGCGGAGAGAAGACAAGGAAGGTGAATGAGGTGTTCCAATGTGAAATGCCGGAAACACAGAAACACAGACGACACACAACAAGAGGTGGCAATCTATTCATTAATTGCATTTAATCAATGAGCTCATTATCACTCATGCATTGTCCAACAGGTGTTGAAATAATGGGATTAAAAGGGGAGATCCCTTCAGAAAGACAGAAACAATAGCAAAGACAAAAAACACTTTTGGAATCTGCTTTTAGTCAACACATAAGGAAAGGGTGCACCGGTCCTGGAAATACTGCAATACCAGGTCAATGCGTGGAGTGGACAGAGCAAGCTCTATTTCCATCTCCCTGTTCTAAAAATCCATTTAATATATGGTCCCCAGATAGGGGACGTATCAGATATTAAACTGATAAGAACAGATACTACACTTGATCTTAGCCAAAAGGCCGAGAAGCGATAACCCGAACGGGCCGCGCGTTGCCCGAGCCTGCCCGATACTGCTGTTCAGCCCTTGCAGCGATTCAGCCTACTTCTAGGCAATTCCATGGGGCCCTGCAGGCTCACACACTCACAGCTACACGGGAGGTGAATAAAGGCCGGAGAGGAAGCCAGACAGGATTTGCTTCTTTTGCTTGCACCACAATGCAGTGCTGAAAGAGGAGGAATCTACATAAAAACGCCTTCCTGGCAACGCCCAAATGCCCTGCTGCCATGCAGATAAACACTGGCAGCGGCAGCAAGTGCATGCCCACAGCCACCCCTTGTTCCTTCACACCTTGTATCAGCTGTAATCCAGTCCAGTCCAGTGCTGCCTGCTGAGCAGCACTGACCAACACTGCCTGGGCCCAGGCTTTTATCTCTGAGGCCCCATTATGATGTCAGAAAGCTGGCTCTGGAATCCTGAGGGCTCCACTATGACACGTGCAAAGTTCCGTCTGAACTTTATATAAGACGGTGAGGCTCAGTCAGTCACTCAGTGTTGCCTGAGAGGGCAACACTGCAACAGCCGGCCGCCAGGCTGTCTTTTTTTTGCACAGCTAGTTGCCTCCAGGAGGCCACAAGAGGGAGACAAGGGACTGCAAAATGGAAAATAGGCATCCACCAACTTTACAGACAACTTCTCCTTGCTCCTACAACCTCCATCCTTGCACAGTTTGTTATTCTTCTAGGTAACATAGTAACAAATCCAAATTGCTGCTCTCTTTGTAGGCAAGCAAGGCTTTGTTGCAACTGCAATTCTTACTTCTTCTTGAAATGTAGGGACGACAGTACATTCCATCACATCCATCTAGTGTACACAGGTAGGTCCATTGTGGCGGGCAGGCGAGCGGGCGGGCTGCTTTATTGGCTGTTTGCTGTTCCCCTACTCCACTCCACTATTTGACTGTTGTGCTGCATCAATCAATCAATCAATCAATCAATCAATCAATCAATCAATCAATCAATCAATCAATCAGTGGCTGGCTCAGGTGCAGCTCTTTAACTTACCTAAAAGGGAGGGCGGAGAGAAGACAAGGAAGGTGAATGAGGTGTTCCAATGTGAAATGCCGGAAACACAGAAACACAGACGACACACAACAAGAGGTGGCAATCTATTCATTAATTGCATTTAATCAATGAGCTCATTATCACTCATGCATTGTCCAACAGGTGTTGAAATAATGGGATTAAAAGGGGAGATCCCTTCAGAAAGACAGAAACAATAGCAAAGACAAAAAACACTTTTGGAATCTGCTTTTAGTCAACACATAAGGAAAGGGTGCACCGGTCCTGGAAATACTGCAATACCAGGTCAATGCGTGGAGTGGACAGAGCAAGCTCTATTTCCATCTCCCTGTTCTAAAAATCCATTTAATATATGGTCCCCAGATAGGGGACGTATCAGATATTAAACTGATAAGAACAGATACTACACTTGATCTTAGCCAAAAGGCCGAGAAGCGATAACCCGAACGGGCCGCGCGTTGCCCGAGCCTGCCCGATACTGCTGTTCAGCCCTTGCAGCGATTCAGCCTACTTCTAGGCAATTCCATGGGGCCCTGCAGGCTCACACACTCACAGCTACACGGGAGGTGAATAAAGGCCGGAGAGGAAGCCAGACAGGATTTGCTTCTTTTGCTTGCACCACAATGCAGTGCTGAAAGAGGAGGAATCTACATAAAAACGCCTTCCTGGCAACGCCCAAATGCCCTGCTGCCATGCAGATAAACACTGGCAGCGGCAGCAAGTGCATGCCCACAGCCACCCCTTGTTCCTTCACACCTTGTATCAGCTGTAATCCAGTCCAGTCCAGTGCTGCCTGCTGAGCAGCACTGACCAACACTGCCTGGGCCCAGGCTTTTATCTCTGAGGCCCCATTATGATGTCAGAAAGCTGGCTCTGGAATCCTGAGGGCTCCACTATGACACGTGCAAAGTTCCGTCTGAACTTTATATAAGACGGTGAGGCTCAGTCAGTCACTCAGTGTTGCCTGAGAGGGCAACACTGCAACAGCCGGCCGCCAGGCTGTCTTTTTTTTGCACAGCTAGTTGCCTCCAGGAGGCCACAAGAGGGAGACAAGGGACTGCAAAATGGAAAATAGGCATCCACCAACTTTACAGACAACTTCTCCTTGCTCCTACAACCTCCATCCTTGCACAGTTTGTTATTCTTCTAGGTAACATAGTAACAAATCCAAATTGCTGCTCTCTTTGTAGGCAAGCAAGGCTTTGTTGCAACTGCAATTCTTACTTCTTCTTGAAATGTAGGGACGACAGTACATTCCATCACATCCATCTAGTGTACACAGGTAGGTCCATTGTGGCGGGCAGGCGAGCGGGCGGGCTGCTTTATTGGCTGTTTGCTGTTCCCCTACTCCACTCCACTATTTGACTGTTGTGCTGCATCAATCAATCAATCAATCAATCAATCAATCAATCAATCAATCAATCAATCAATCAATCAGTGGCTGGCTCAGGTGCAGCTCTTTAACTTACCTAAAAGGGAGGGCGGAGAGAAGACAAGGAAGGTGAATGAGGTGTTCCAATGTGAAATGCCGGAAACACAGAAACACAGACGACACACAACAAGAGGTGGCAATCTATTCATTAATTGCATTTAATCAATGAGCTCATTATCACTCATGCATTGTCCAACAGGTGTTGAAATAATGGGATTAAAAGGGGAGATCCCTTCAGAAAGACAGAAACAATAGCAAAGACAAAAAACACTTTTGGAATCTGCTTTTAGTCAACACATAAGGAAAGGGTGCACCGGTCCTGGAAATACTGCAATACCAGGTCAATGCGTGGAGTGGACAGAGCAAGCTCTATTTCCATCTCCCTGTTCTAAAAATCCATTTAATATATGGTCCCCAGATAGGGGACGTATCAGATATTAAACTGATAAGAACAGATACTACACTTGATCTTAGCCAAAAGGCCGAGAAGCGATAACCCGAACGGGCCGCGCGTTGCCCGAGCCTGCCCGATACTGCTGTTCAGCCCTTGCAGCGATTCAGCCTACTTCTAGGCAATTCCATGGGGCCCTGCAGGCTCACACACTCACAGCTACACGGGAGGTGAATAAAGGCCGGAGAGGAAGCCAGACAGGATTTGCTTCTTTTGCTTGCACCACAATGCAGTGCTGAAAGAGGAGGAATCTACATAAAAACGCCTTCCTGGCAACGCCCAAATGCCCTGCTGCCATGCAGATAAACACTGGCAGCGGCAGCAAGTGCATGCCCACAGCCACCCCTTGTTCCTTCACACCTTGTATCAGCTGTAATCCAGTCCAGTCCAGTGCTGCCTGCTGAGCAGCACTGACCAACACTGCCTGGGCCCAGGCTTTTATCTCTGAGGCCCCATTATGATGTCAGAAAGCTGGCTCTGGAATCCTGAGGGCTCCACTATGACACGTGCAAAGTTCCGTCTGAACTTTATATAAGACGGTGAGGCTCAGTCAGTCACTCAGTGTTGCCTGAGAGGGCAACACTGCAACAGCCGGCCGCCAGGCTGTCTTTTTTTTGCACAGCTAGTTGCCTCCAGGAGGCCACAAGAGGGAGACAAGGGACTGCAAAATGGAAAATAGGCATCCACCAACTTTACAGACAACTTCTCCTTGCTCCTACAACCTCCATCCTTGCACAGTTTGTTATTCTTCTAGGTAACATAGTAACAAATCCAAATTGCTGCTCTCTTTGTAGGCAAGCAAGGCTTTGTTGCAACTGCAATTCTTACTTCTTCTTGAAATGTAGGGACGACAGTACATTCCATCACATCCATCTAGTGTACACAGGTAGGTCCATTGTGGCGGGCAGGCGAGCGGGCGGGCTGCTTTATTGGCTGTTTGCTGTTCCCCTACTCCACTCCACTATTTGACTGTTGTGCTGCATCAATCAATCAATCAATCAATCAATCAATCAATCAATCAATCAATCAATCAGTGGCTGGCTCAGGTGCAGCTCTTTAACTTACCTAAAAGGGAGGGCGGAGAGAAGACAAGGAAGGTGAATGAGGTGTTCCAATGTGAAATGCCGGAAACACAGAAACACAGACGACACACAACAAGAGGTGGCAATCTATTCATTAATTGCATTTAATCAATGAGCTCATTATCACTCATGCATTGTCCAACAGGTGTTGAAATAATGGGATTAAAAGGGGAGATCCCTTCAGAAAGACAGAAACAATAGCAAAGACAAAAAACACTTTTGGAATCTGCTTTTAGTCAACACATAAGGAAAGGGTGCACCGGTCCTGGAAATACTGCAATACCAGGTCAATGCGTGGAGTGGACAGAGCAAGCTCTATTTCCATCTCCCTGTTCTAAAAATCCATTTAATATATGGTCCCCAGATAGGGGACGTATCAGATATTAAACTGATAAGAACAGATACTACACTTGATCTTAGCCAAAAGGCCGAGAAGCGATAACCCGAACGGGCCGCGCGTTGCCCGAGCCTGCCCGATACTGCTGTTCAGCCCTTGCAGCGATTCAGCCTACTTCTAGGCAATTCCATGGGGCCCTGCAGGCTCACACACTCACAGCTACACGGGAGGTGAATAAAGGCCGGAGAGGAAGCCAGACAGGATTTGCTTCTTTTGCTTGCACCACAATGCAGTGCTGAAAGAGGAGGAATCTACATAAAAACGCCTTCCTGGCAACGCCCAAATGCCCTGCTGCCATGCAGATAAACACTGGCAGCGGCAGCAAGTGCATGCCCACAGCCACCCCTTGTTCCTTCACACCTTGTATCAGCTGTAATCCAGTCCAGTCCAGTGCTGCCTGCTGAGCAGCACTGACCAACACTGCCTGGGCCCAGGCTTTTATCTCTGAGGCCCCATTATGATGTCAGAAAGCTGGCTCTGGAATCCTGAGGGCTCCACTATGACACGTGCAAAGTTCCGTCTGAACTTTATATAAGACGGTGAGGCTCAGTCAGTCACTCAGTGTTGCCTGAGAGGGCAACACTGCAACAGCCGGCCGCCAGGCTGTCTTTTTTTTGCACAGCTAGTTGCCTCCAGGAGGCCACAAGAGGGAGACAAGGGACTGCAAAATGGAAAATAGGCATCCACCAACTTTACAGACAACTTCTCCTTGCTCCTACAACCTCCATCCTTGCACAGTTTGTTATTCTTCTAGGTAACATAGTAACAAATCCAAATTGCTGCTCTCTTTGTAGGCAAGCAAGGCTTTGTTGCAACTGCAATTCTTACTTCTTCTTGAAATGTAGGGACGACAGTACATTCCATCACATCCATCTAGTGTACACAGGTAGGTCCATTGTGGCGGGCAGGCGAGCGGGCGGGCTGCTTTATTGGCTGTTTGCTGTTCCCCTACTCCACTCCACTATTTGACTGTTGTGCTGCAATCAATCAATCAATCAATCAATCAATCAATCAATCAGTGGCTGGCTCAGGTGCAGCTCTTTAACTTACCTAAAAGGGAGGGCGGAGAGAAGACAAGGAAGGTGAATGAGGTGTTCCAATGTGAAATGCCGGAAACACAGAAACACAGACGACACACAACAAGAGGTGGCAATCTATTCATTAATTGCATTTAATCAATGAGCTCATTATCACTCATGCATTGTCCAACAGGTGTTGAAATAATGGGATTAAAAGGGGAGATCCCTTCAGAAAGACAGAAACAATAGCAAAGACAAAAAACACTTTTGGAATCTGCTTTTAGTCAACACATAAGGAAAGGGTGCACCGGTCCTGGAAATACTGCAATACCAGGTCAATGCGTGGAGTGGACAGAGCAAGCTCTATTTCCATCTCCCTGTTCTAAAAATCCATTTAATATATGGTCCCCAGATAGGGGACGTATCAGATATTAAACTGATAAGAACAGATACTACACTTGATCTTAGCCAAAAGGCCGAGAAGCGATAACCCGAACGGGCCGCGCGTTGCCCGAGCCTGCCCGATACTGCTGTTCAGCCCTTGCAGCGATTCAGCCTACTTCTAGGCAATTCCATGGGGCCCTGCAGGCTCACACACTCACAGCTACACGGGAGGTGAATAAAGGCCGGAGAGGAAGCCAGACAGGATTTGCTTCTTTTGCTTGCACCACAATGCAGTGCTGAAAGAGGAGGAATCTACATAAAAACGCCTTCCTGGCAACGCCCAAATGCCCTGCTGCCATGCAGATAAACACTGGCAGCGGCAGCAAGTGCATGCCCACAGCCACCCCTTGTTCCTTCACACCTTGTATCAGCTGTAATCCAGTCCAGTCCAGTGCTGCCTGCTGAGCAGCACTGACCAACACTGCCTGGGCCCAGGCTTTTATCTCTGAGGCCCCATTATGATGTCAGAAAGCTGGCTCTGGAATCCTGAGGGCTCCACTATGACACGTGCAAAGTTCCGTCTGAACTTTATATAAGACGGTGAGGCTCAGTCAGTCACTCAGTGTTGCCTGAGAGGGCAACACTGCAACAGCCGGCCGCCAGGCTGTCTTTTTTTTGCACAGCTAGTTGCCTCCAGGAGGCCACAAGAGGGAGACAAGGGACTGCAAAATGGAAAATAGGCATCCACCAACTTTACAGACAACTTCTCCTTGCTCCTACAACCTCCATCCTTGCACAGTTTGTTATTCTTCTAGGTAACATAGTAACAAATCCAAATTGCTGCTCTCTTTGTAGGCAAGCAAGGCTTTGTTGCAACTGCAATTCTTACTTCTTCTTGAAATGTAGGGACGACAGTACATTCCATCACATCCATCTAGTGTACACAGGTAGGTCCATTGTGGCGGGCAGGCGAGCGGGCGGGCTGCTTTATTGGCTGTTTGCTGTTCCCCTACTCCACTCCACTATTTGACTGTTGTGCTGCATCAATCAATCAATCAATCAATCAATCAATCAATCAATCAATCAATCAATCAATCAATCAATCAATCAGTGGCTGGCTCAGGTGCAGCTCTTTAACTTACCTAAAAGGGAGGGCGGAGAGAAGACAAGGAAGGTGAATGAGGTGTTCCAATGTGAAATGCCGGAAACACAGAAACACAGACGACACACAACAAGAGGTGGCAATCTATTCATTAATTGCATTTAATCAATGAGCTCATTATCACTCATGCATTGTCCAACAGGTGTTGAAATAATGGGATTAAAAGGGGAGATCCCTTCAGAAAGACAGAAACAATAGCAAAGACAAAAAACACTTTTGGAATCTGCTTTTAGTCAACACATAAGGAAAGGGTGCACCGGTCCTGGAAATACTGCAATACCAGGTCAATGCGTGGAGTGGACAGAGCAAGCTCTATTTCCATCTCCCTGTTCTAAAAATCCATTTAATATATGGTCCCCAGATAGGGGACGTATCAGATATTAAACTGATAAGAACAGATACTACACTTGATCTTAGCCAAAAGGCCGAGAAGCGATAACCCGAACGGGCCGCGCGTTGCCCGAGCCTGCCCGATACTGCTGTTCAGCCCTTGCAGCGATTCAGCCTACTTCTAGGCAATTCCATGGGGCCCTGCAGGCTCACACACTCACAGCTACACGGGAGGTGAATAAAGGCCGGAGAGGAAGCCAGACAGGATTTGCTTCTTTTGCTTGCACCACAATGCAGTGCTGAAAGAGGAGGAATCTACATAAAAACGCCTTCCTGGCAACGCCCAAATGCCCTGCTGCCATGCAGATAAACACTGGCAGCGGCAGCAAGTGCATGCCCACAGCCACCCCTTGTTCCTTCACACCTTGTATCAGCTGTAATCCAGTCCAGTCCAGTGCTGCCTGCTGAGCAGCACTGACCAACACTGCCTGGGCCCAGGCTTTTATCTCTGAGGCCCCATTATGATGTCAGAAAGCTGGCTCTGGAATCCTGAGGGCTCCACTATGACACGTGCAAAGTTCCGTCTGAACTTTATATAAGACGGTGAGGCTCAGTCAGTCACTCAGTGTTGCCTGACAGCCGGCCGCCAGGCTGTCTTTTTTTTGCACAGCTAGTTGCCTCCAGGAGGCCACAAGAGGGAGACAAGGGACTGCAAAATGGAAAATAGGCATCCACCAACTTTACAGACAACTTCTCCTTGCTCCTACAACCTCCATCCTTGCACAGTTTGTTATTCTTCTAGGTAACATAGTAACAAATCCAAATTGCTGCTCTCTTTGTAGGCAAGCAAGGCTTTGTTGCAACTGCAATTCTTACTTCTTCTTGAAATGTAGGGACGACAGTACATTCCATCACATCCATCTAGTGTACACAGGTAGGTCCATTGTGGCGGGCAGGCGAGCGGGCGGGCTGCTTTATTGGCTGTTTGCTGTTCCCCTACTCCACTCCACTATTTGACTGTTGTGCTGCATCAATCAATCAATCAATCAATCAATCAATCAATCAATCAATCAGTGGCTGGCTCAGGTGCAGCTCTTTAACTTACCTAAAAGGGAGGGCGGAGAGAAGACAAGGAAGGTGAATGAGGTGTTCCAATGTGAAATGCCGGAAACACAGAAACACAGACGACACACAACAAGAGGTGGCAATCTATTCATTAATTGCATTTAATCAATGAGCTCATTATCACTCATGCATTGTCCAACAGGTGTTGAAATAATGGGATTAAAAGGGGAGATCCCTTCAGAAAGACAGAAACAATAGCAAAGACAAAAAACACTTTTGGAATCTGCTTTTAGTCAACACATAAGGAAAGGGTGCACCGGTCCTGGAAATACTGCAATACCAGGTCAATGCGTGGAGTGGACAGAGCAAGCTCTATTTCCATCTCCCTGTTCTAAAAATCCATTTAATATATGGTCCCCAGATAGGGGACGTATCAGATATTAAACTGATAAGAACAGATACTACACTTGATCTTAGCCAAAAGGCCGAGAAGCGATAACCCGAACGGGCCGCGCGTTGCCCGAGCCTGCCCGATACTGCTGTTCAGCCCTTGCAGCGATTCAGCCTACTTCTAGGCAATTCCATGGGGCCCTGCAGGCTCACACACTCACAGCTACACGGGAGGTGAATAAAGGCCGGAGAGGAAGCCAGACAGGATTTGCTTCTTTTGCTTGCACCACAATGCAGTGCTGAAAGAGGAGGAATCTACATAAAAACGCCTTCCTGGCAACGCCCAAATGCCCTGCTGCCATGCAGATAAACACTGGCAGCGGCAGCAAGTGCATGCCCACAGCCACCCCTTGTTCCTTCACACCTTGTATCAGCTGTAATCCAGTCCAGTCCAGTGCTGCCTGCTGAGCAGCACTGACCAACACTGCCTGGGCCCAGGCTTTTATCTCTGAGGCCCCATTATGATGTCAGAAAGCTGGCTCTGGAATCCTGAGGGCTCCACTATGACACGTGCAAAGTTCCGTCTGAACTTTATATAAGACGGTGAGGCTCAGTCAGTCACTCAGTGTTGCCTGAGAGGGCAACACTGCAACAGCCGGCCGCCAGGCTGTCTTTTTTTTGCACAGCTAGTTGCCTCCAGGAGGCCACAAGAGGGAGACAAGGGACTGCAAAATGGAAAATAGGCATCCACCAACTTTACAGACAACTTCTCCTTGCTCCTACAACCTCCATCCTTGCACAGTTTGTTATTCTTCTAGGTAACATAGTAACAAATCCAAATTGCTGCTCTCTTTGTAGGCAAGCAAGGCTTTGTTGCCAACTGCAATTCTTACTTCTTCTTGAAATGTAGGGACGACAGTACATTCCATCACATCCATCTAGTGTACACAGGTAGGTCCATTGTGGCGGGCAGGCGAGCGGGCGGGCTGCTTTACTGGCTGTTTGCTGTTCCCCTACTCCACTCCACTATTTGACTGTTGTGCTGCATCAATCAATCAATCAATCAATCAATCAATCAATCAATCAATCAATCAATCAATCAATCAGTGGCTGGCTCAGGTGCAGCTCTTTAACTTACCTAAAAGGGAGGGCGGAGAGAAGACAAGGAAGGTGAATGAGGTGTTCCAATGTGAAATGCCGGAAACACAGAAACACAGACGACACACAACAAGAGGTGGCAATCTATTCATTAATTGCATTTAATCAATGAGCTCATTATCACTCATGCATTGTCCAACAGGTGTTGAAATAATGGGATTAAAAGGGGAGATCCCTTCAGAAAGACAGAAACAATAGCAAAGACAAAAACACTTTTGGAATCTGCTTTTAGTCAACACATAAGGAAAGGGTGCACCGGTCCTGGAAATACTGCAATACCAGGTCAATGCGTGGAGTGGACAGAGCAAGCTCTATTTCCATCTCCCTGTTCTAAAAATCCATTTAATATATGGTCCCCAGATAGGGGACGTATCAGATATTAAACTGATAAGAACAGATACTACACTTGATCTTAGCCAAAAGTCCGAGAAGAGATAACCCGAACGGGCCGCGCGTTGCCCGAGCCTGCCCGATACTGCTGTTCAGCCCTTGCAGCGATTCAGCCTACTTCTAGGCAATTCCATGGGGCCCTGCAGGCTCACACACTCACAGCTACACGGGAGGTGAATAAAGGCCGGAGAGGAAGCCAGACAGGATTTGCTTCTTTTGCTTGCACCACAATGCAGTGCTGAAAGAGGAGGAATCTACATAAAAACGCCTTCCTGGCAACGCCCAAATGCCCTGCTGCCATGCAGATAAACACTGGCAGCGGCAGCAAGTGCATGCCCACAGCCACCCCTTGTTCCTTCACACCTTGTATCAGCTGTAATCCAGTCCAGTCCAGTGCTGCCTGCTGAGCAGCACTGACCAACACTGCCTGGGCCCAGGCTTTTATCTCTGAGGCCCCATTATGATGTCAGAAAGCTGGCTCTGGAATCCTGAGGGCTCCACTATGACACGTGCAAAGTTCCGTCTGAACTTTATATAAGACGGTGAGGCTCAGTCAGTCACTCAGTGTTGCCTGAGAGGGCAACACTGCAACAGCCGGCCGCCAGGCTGTCTTTTTTTTGCTCAGCTAGTTGCCTCCAGGAGGCCACAAGAGGGAGACAAGGGACTGCAAAATGGAAAATAGGCATCCACCAACTTTACAGACAACTTCTCCTTGCTCCTACAACCTCCATCCTTGCACAGTTTGTTATTCTTCTAGGTAACATAGTAACAAATCCAAATTGCTGCTCTCTTTGTAGGCAAGCAAGGCTTTGTTGCAACTGCAATTCTTACTTCTTCTTGAAATGTAGGGACGACAGTACATTCCATCACATCCATCTAGTGTACACAGGTAGGTCCATTGTGGCGGGCAGGCGAGCGGGCGGGCTGCTTTATTGGCTGTTTGCTGTTCCCCTACTCCACTCCACTATTTGACTGTTGTGCTGCATCAATCAATCAATCAATCAATCAATCAATCAATCAATCAATCAATCAGTGGCTGGCTCAGGTGCAGCTCTTTAACTTACCTAAAAGGGAGGGCGGAGAGAAGACAAGGAAGGTGAATGAGGTGTTCCAATGTGAAATGCCGGAAACACAGAAACACAGACGACACACAACAAGAGGTGGCAATCTATTCATTAATTGCATTTAATCAATGAGCTCATTATCACTCATGCATTGTCCAACAGGTGTTGAAATAATGGGATTAAAAGGGGAGATCCCTTCAGAAAGACAGAAACAATAGCAAAGACAAAAAACACTTTTGGAATCTGCTTTTAGTCAACACATAAGGAAAGGGTGGACCGGTCCTGGAAATACTGCAATACCAGGTCAATGCGTGGAGTGGACAGAGCAAGCTCTATTTCCATCTCCCTGTTCTAAAAATCCATTTAATATATGGTCCCCAGATAGGGGACGTATCAGATATTAAACTGATAAGAACAGATACTACACTTGATCTTAGCCAAAAGGCCGAGAAGCGATAACCCGAACGGGCCGCGCGTTGCCCGAGCCTGCCCGATACTGCTGTTCAGCCCTTGCAGCGATTCAGCCTACTTCTAGGCAATTCCATGGGGCCCTGCAGGCTCACACACTCACAGCTACACGGGAGGTGAATAAAGGCCGGAGAGGAAGCCAGACAGGATTTGCTTCTTTTGCTTGCACCACAATGCAGTGCTGAAAGAGGAGGAATCTACATAAAAACGCCTTCCTGGCAACGCCCAAATGCCCTGCTGCCATGCAGATAAACACTGGCAGCGGCAGCAAGTGCATGCCCACAGCCACCCCTTGTTCCTTCACACCTTGTATCAGCTGTAATCCAGTCCAGTCCAGTGCTGCCTGCTGAGCAGCACTGACCAACACTGCCTGGGCCCAGGCTTTTATCTCTGAGGCCCCATTATGATGTCAGAAAGCTGGCTCTGGAATCCTGAGGGCTCCACTATGACACGTGCAAAGTTCCGTCTGAACTTTATATAAGACGGTGAGGCTCAGTCAGTCACTCAGTGTTGCCTGAGAGGGCAACACTGCAACAGCCGGCCGCCAGGCTGTCTTTTTTTTGCACAGCTAGTTGCCTCCAGGAGGCCACAAGAGGGAGACAAGGGACTGCAAAATGGAAAATAGGCATCCACCAACTTTACAGACAACTTCTCCTTGCTCCTACAACCTCCATCCTTGCACAGTTTGTTATTCTTCTAGGTAACATAGTAACAAATCCAAATTGCTGCTCTCTTTGTAGGCAAGCAAGGCTTTGTTGCAACTGCAATTCTTACTTCTTCTTGAAATGTAGGGATGACAGTACATTCCATCACATCCATCTAGTGTACACAGGTAGGTCCATTGTGGCGGGCAGGCGAGCGGGCGGGCTGCTTTATTGGCTGTTTGCTGTTCCCCTACTCCACTCCACTATTTGACTGTTGTGCTGCATCAATCAATCAATCAATCAATCAATCAATCAATCAATCAATCAATCAGTGGCTGGCTCAGGTGCAGCTCTTTAACTTACCTAAAAGGGAGGGCGGAGAGAAGACAAGGAAGGTGAATGAGGTGTTCCAATGTGAAATGCCGGAAACACAGAAACACAGACGACACACAACAAGAGGTGGCAATCTATTCATTAATTGCATTTAATCAATGAGCTCATTATCACTCATGCATTGTCCAACAGGTGTTGAAATAATGGGATTAAAAGGGGAGATCCCTTCAGAAAGACAGAAACAATAGCAAAGACAAAAAACACTTTTGGAATCTGCTTTTAGTCAACACATAAGGAAAGGGTGCACCGGTCCTGGAAATACTGCAATACCAGGTCAATGCGTGGAGTGGACAGAGCAAGCTCTATTTCCATCTCCCTGTTCTAAAAATCCATTTAATATATGGTCCCCAGATAGGGGACGTATCAGATATTAAACTGATAAGAACAGATACTACACTTGATCTTAGCCAAAAGGCCGAGAAGCGATAACCCGAACGGGCCGCGCGTTGCCCGAGCCTGCCCGATACTGCTGTTCAGCCCTTGCAGCGATTCAGCCTACTTCTAGGCAATTCCATGGGGCCCTGCAGGCTCACACACTCACAGCTACACGGGAGGTGAATAAAGGCCGGAGAGGAAGCCAGACAGGATTTGCTTCTTTTGCTTGCACCACAATGCAGTGCTGAAAGAGGAGGAATCTACATAAAAACGCCTTCCTGGCAACGCCCAAATGCCCTGCTGCCATGCAGATAAACACTGGCAGCGGCAGCAAGTGCATGCCCACAGCCACCCCTTGTTCCTTCACACCTTGTATCAGCTGTAATCCAGTCCAGTCCAGTGCTGCCTGCTGAGCAGCACTGACCAACACTGCCTGGGCCCAGGCTTTTATCTCTGAGGCCCCATTATGATGTCAGAAAGCTGGCTCTGGAATCCTGAGGGCTCCACTATGACACGTGCAAAGTTCCGTCTGAACTTTATATAAGACGGTGAGGCTCAGTCAGTCACTCAGTGTTGCCTGAGAGGGCAACACTGCAACAGCCGGCCGCCAGGCTGTCTTTTTTTTGCACAGCTAGTTGCCTCCAGGAGGCCACAAGAGGGAGACAAGGGACTGCAAAATGGAAAATAAGCATCCACCAACTTTACAGACAACTTCTCCTTGCTCCTACAACCTCCATCCTTGCACAGTTTGTTATTCTTCTAGGTAACATAGTAACAAATCCAAATTGCTGCTCTCTTTGTAGGCAAGCAAGGTTTTGTTGCAACTGCAATTCTTACTTCTTCTTGAAATGTAGGGACGACAGTACATTCCATCACATCCATCTAGTGTACACAGGTAGGTCCATTGTGGCGGGCAGGCGAGCGGGCGGGCTGCTTTATTGGCTGTTTGCTGTTCCCCTACTCCACTCCACTATTTGACTGTTGTGCTGCATCAATCAATCAATCAATCAATCAATCAATCAATCAATCAATCAATCAATCAATCAATCAGTGGCTGGCTCAGGTGCAGCTCTTTAACTTACCTAAAAGGGAGGGCGGAGAGAAGACAAGGAAGGTGAATGAGGTGTTCCAATGTGAAATGCCGGAAACACAGAAACACAGACGACACACAACAAGAGGTGGCAATCTATTCATTAATTGCATTTAATCAATGAGCTCATTATCACTCATGCATTGTCCAACAGGTGTTGAAATAATGGGATTAAAAGGGGAGATCCCTTCAGAAAGACAGAAACAATAGCAAAGACAAAAAACACTTTTGGAATCTGCTTTTAGTCAACACATAAGGAAAGGGTGCACCGGTCCTGGAAATACTGCAATACCAGGTCAATGCGTGGAGTGGACAGAGCAAGCTCTATTTCCATCTCCCTGTTCTAAAAATCCATTTAATATATGGTCCCCAGATAGGGGACGTATCAGATATTAAACTGATAAGAACAGATACTACACTTGATCTTAGCCAAAAGGCCGAGAAGCGATAACCCGAACGGGCCGCGCGTTGCCCGAGCCTGCCCGATACTGCTGTTCAGCCCTTGCAGCGATTCAGCCTACTTCTAGGCAATTCCATGGGGCCCTGCAGGCTCACACACTCACAGCTACACGGGAGGTGAATAAAGGCCGGAGAGGAAGCCAGACAGGATTTGCTTCTTTTGCTTGCACCACAATGCAGTGCTGAAAGAGGAGGAATCTACATAAAAACGCCTTCCTGGCAACGCCCAAATGCCCTGCTGCCATGCAGATAAACACTGGCAGCGGCAGCAAGTGCATGCCCACAGCCACCCCTTGTTCCTTCACACCTTGTATCAGCTGTAATCCAGTCCAGTCCAGTGCTGCCTGCTGAGCAGCACTGACCAACACTGCCTGGGCCCAGGCTTTTATCTCTGAGGCCCCATTATGATGTCAGAAAGCTGGCTCTGGAATCCTGAGGGCTCCACTATGACACGTGCAAAGTTCCGTCTGAACTTTATATAAGACGGTGAGGCTCAGTCAGTCACTCAGTGTTGCCTGAGAGGGCAACACTGCAACAGCCGGCCGCCAGGCTGTCTTTTTTTTGCACAGCTAGTTGCCTCCAGGAGGCCACAAGAGGGAGACAAGGGACTGCAAAATGGAAAATAGGCATCCACCAACTTTACAGACAACTTCTCCTTGCTCCTACAACCTCCATCCTTGCACAGTTTGTTATTCTTCTAGGTAACATAGTAACAAATCCAAATTGCTGCTCTCTTTGTAGGCAAGCAAGGCTTTGTTGCAACTGCAATTCTTACTTCTTCTTGAAATGTAGGGACGACAGTACATTCCATCACATCCATCTAGTGTACACAGGTAGGTCCATTGTGGCGGGCAGGCGAGCGGGCGGGCTGCTTTATTGGCTGTTTGCTGTTCCCCTACTCCACTCCACTATTTGACTGTTGTGCTGCATCAATCAATCAATCAATCAATCAATCAATCAATCAATCAATCAATCAATCAATCAATCAATCAGTGGCTGGCTCAGGTGCAGCTCTTTAACTTACCTAAAAGGGAGGGCGGAGAGAAGACAAGGAAGGTGAATGAGGTGTTCCAATGTGAAATGCCGGAAACACAGAAACACAGACGACACACAACAAGAGGTGGCAATCTATTCATTAATTGCATTTAATCAATGAGCTCATTATCACTCATGCATTGTCCAACAGGTGTTGAAATAATGGGATTAAAAGGGGAGATCCCTTCAGAAAGACAGAAACAATAGCAAAGACAAAAAACACTTTTGGAATCTGCTTTTAGTCAACACATAAGGAAAGGGTGCACCGGTCCTGGAAATACTGCAATACCAGGTCAATGCGTGGAGTGGACAGAGCAAGCTCTATTTCCATCTCCCTGTTCTAAAAATCCATTTAATATATGGTCCCCAGATAGGGGACGTATCAGATATTAAACTGATAAGAACAGATACTACACTTGATCTTAGCCAAAAGGCCGAGAAGCGATAACCCGAACGGGCCGCGCGTTGCCCGAGCCTGCCCGATACTGCTGTTCAGCCCTTGCAGCGATTCAGCCTACTTCTAGGCAATTCCATGGGGCCCTGCAGGCTCACACACTCACAGCTACACGGGAGGTGAATAAAGGCCGGAGAGGAAGCCAGACAGGATTTGCTTCTTTTGCTTGCACCACAATGCAGTGCTGAAAGAGGAGGAATCTACATAAAAACGCCTTCCTGGCAACGCCCAAATGCCCTGCTGCCATGCAGATAAACACTGGCAGCGGCAGCAAGTGCATGCCCACAGCCACCCCTTGTTCCTTCACACCTTGTATCAGCTGTAATCCAGTCCAGTCCAGTGCTGCCTGCTGAGCAGCACTGACCAACACTGCCTGGGCCCAGGCTTTTATCTCTGAGGCCCCATTATGATGTCAGAAAGCTGGCTCTGGAATCCTGAGGGCTCCACTATGACACGTGCAAAGTTCCGTCTGAACTTTATATAAGACGGTGAGGCTCAGTCAGTCACTCAGTGTTGCCTGAGAGGGCAACACTGCAACAGCCGGCCGCCAGGCTGTCTTTTTTTTGCACAGCTAGTTGCCTCCAGGAGGCCACAAGAGGGAGACAAGGGACTGCAAAATGGAAAATAGGCATCCACCAACTTTACAGACAACTTCTCCTTGCTCCTACAACCTCCATCCTTGCACAGTTTGTTATTCTTCTAGGTAACATAGTAACAAATCCAAATTGCTGCTCTCTTTGTAGGCAAGCAAGGCTTTGTTGCAACTGCAATTCTTACTTCTTCTTGAAATGTAGGGACGACAGTACATTCCATCACATCCATCTAGTGTACACAGGTAGGTCCATTGTGGCGGGCAGGCGAGCGGGCGGGCTGCTTTATTGGCTGTTTGCTGTTCCCCTACTCCACTCCACTATTTGACTGTTGTGCTGCATCAATCAATCAATCAATCAATCAATCAATCAATCAATCAATCAATCAATCAATCAATCAATCAATCAATCAATCAGTGGCTGGCTCAGGTGCAGCTCTTTAACTTACCTAAAAGGGAGGGCGGAGAGAAGACAAGGAAGGTGAATGAGGTGTTCCAATGTGAAATGCCGGAAACACAGAAACACAGACGACACACAACAAGAGGTGGCAATCTATTCATTAATTGCATTTAATCAATGAGCTCATTATCACTCATGCATTGTCCAACAGGTGTTGAAATAATGGGATTAAAAGGGGAGATCCCTTCAGAAAGACAGAAACAATAGCAAAGACAAAAAACACTTTTGGAATCTGCTTTTAGTCAACACATAAGGAAAGGGTGCACCGGTCCTGGAAATACTGCAATACCAGGTCAATGCGTGGAGTGGACAGAGCAAGCTCTATTTCCATCTCCCTGTTCTAAAAATCCATTTAATATATGGTCCCCAGATAGGGGACGTATCAGATATTAAACTGATAAGAACAGATACTACACTTGATCTTAGCCAAAAGGCCGAGAAGCGATAACCCGAACGGGCCGCGCGTTGCCCGAGCCTGCCCGATACTGCTGTTCAGCCCTTGCAGCGATTCAGCCTACTTCTAGGCAATTCCATGGGGCCCTGCAGGCTCACACACTCACAGCTACACGGGAGGTGAATAAAGGCCGGAGAGGAAGCCAGACAGGATTTGCTTCTTTTGCTTGCACCACAATGCAGTGCTGAAAGAGGAGGAATCTACATAAAAACGCCTTCCTGGCAACGCCCAAATGCCCTGCTGCCATGCAGATAAACACTGGCAGCGGCAGCAAGTGCATGCCCACAGCCACCCCTTGTTCCTTCACACCTTGTATCAGCTGTAATCCAGTCCAGTCCAGTGCTGCCTGCTGAGCAGCACTGACCAACACTGCCTGGGCCCAGGCTTTTATCTCTGAGGCCCCATTATGATGTCAGAAAGCTGGCTCTGGAATCCTGAGGGCTCCACTATGACACGTGCAAAGTTCCGTCTGAACTTTATATAAGACGGTGAGGCTCAGTCAGTCACTCAGTGTTGCCTGAGAGGGCAACACTGCAACAGCCGGCCGCCAGGCTGTCTTTTTTTTGCACAGCTAGTTGCCTCCAGGAGGCCACAAGAGGGAGACAAGGGACTGCAAAATGGAAAATAGGCATCCACCAACTTTACAGACAACTTCTCCTTGCTCCTACAACCTCCATCCTTGCACAGTTTGTTATTCTTCTAGGTAACATAGTAACAAATCCAAATTGCTGCTCTCTTTGTAGGCAAGCAAGGCTTTGTTGCAACGGCAATTCTTACTTCTTCTTGAAATGTAGGGACGACAGTACATTCCATCACATCCATCTAGTGTACACAGGTAGGTCCATTGTGGCGGGCAGGCGAGCGGGCGGGCTGCTTTATTGGCTGTTTGCTGTTCCCCTACTCCACACCACTATTTGACTGTTGTGCTGCATCAATCAATCAATCAATCAATCAATCAATCAATCAATCAATCAGTGGCTGGCTCAGGTGCAGCTCTTTAACTTACCTAAAAGGGAGGGCGGAGAGAAGACAAGGAAGGTGAATGAGGTGTTCCAATGTGAAATGCCGGAAACACAGAAACACAGACGACACACAACAAGAGGTGGCAATCTATTCATTAATTGCATTTAATCAATGAGCTCATTATCACTCATGCATTGTCCAACAGGTGTTGAAATAATGGGATTAAAAGGGGAGATCCCTTCAGAAAGACAGAAACAATAGCAAAGACAAAAAACACTTTTGGAATCTGCTTTTAGTCAACACATAAGGAAAGGGTGCACCGGTCCTGGAAATACTGCAATACCAGGTCAATGCGTGGAGTGGACAGAGCAAGCTCTATTTCCATCTCCCTGTTCTAAAAATCCATTTAATATATGGTCCCCAGATAGGGGACGTATCAGATATTAAACTGATAAGAACAGATACTACACTTGATCTTAGCCAAAAGGCCGAGAAGCGATAACCCGAACGGGCCGCGCGTTGCCCGAGCCTGCCCGATACTGCTGTTCAGCCCTTGCAGCGATTCAGCCTACTTCTAGGCAATTCCATGGGGCCCTGCAGGCTCACACACTCACAGCTACACGGGAGGTGAATAAAGGCCGGAGAGGAAGCCAGACAGGATTTGCTTCTTTTGCTTGCACCACAATGCAGTGCTGAAAGAGGAGGAATCTACATAAAAACGCCTTCCTGGCAACGCCCAAATGCCCTGCTGCCATGCAGATAAACACTGGCAGCGGCAGCAAGTGCATGCCCACAGCCACCCCTTGTTCCTTCACACCTTGTATCAGCTGTAATCCAGTCCAGTCCAGTGCTGCCTGCTGAGCAGCACTGACCAACACTGCCTGGGCCCAGGCTTTTATCTCTGAGGCCCCATTATGATGTCAGAAAGCTGGCTCTGGAATCCTGAGGGCTCCACTATGACACGTGCAAAGTTCCGTCTGAACTTTATATAAGACGGTGAGGCTCAGTCAGTCACTCAGTGTTGCCTGAGAGGGCAACACTGCAACAGCCGGCCGCCAGGCTGTCTTTTTTTTGCACAGCTAGTTGCCTCCAGGAGGCCACAAGAGGGAGACAAGGGACTGCAAAATGGAAAATAGGCATCCACCAACTTTACAGACAACTTCTCCTTGCTCCTACAACCTCCATCCTTGCACAGTTTGTTATTCTTCTAGGTAACATAGTAACAAATCCAAATTGCTGCTCTCTTTGTAGGCAAGCAAGGCTTTGTTGCAACTGCAATTCTTACTTCTTCTTGAAATGTAGGGACGACAGTACATTCCATCACATCCATCTAGTGTACACAGGTAGGTCCATTGTGGCGGGCAGGCGAGCGGGCGGGCTGCTTTATTGGCTGTTTGCTGTTCCCCTACTCCACTCCACTATTTGACTGTTGTGCTGCATCAATCAATCAATCAATCAATCAATCAATCAATCAATCAATCAATCAGTGGCTGGCTCAGGTGCAGCTCTTTAACTTACCTAAAAGGGAGGGCGGAGAGAAGACAAGGAAGGTGAATGAGGTGTTCCAATGTGAAATGCCGGAAACACAGAAACACAGACGACACACAACAAGAGGTGGCAATCTATTCATTAATTGCATTTAATCAATGAGCTCATTATCACTCATGCATTGTCCAACAGGTGTTGAAATAATGGGATTAAAAGGGGAGATCCCTTCAGAAAGACAGAAACAATAGCAAAGACAAAAAACACTTTTGGAATCTGCTTTTAGTCAACACATAAGGAAAGGGTGCACCGGTCCTGGAAATACTGCAATACCAGGTCAATGCGTGGAGTGGACAGAGCAAGCTCTATTTCCATCTCCCTGTTCTAAAAATCCATTTAATATATGGTCCCCAGATAGGGGACGTATCAGATATTAAACTGATAAGAACAGATACTACACTTGATCTTAGCCAAAAGGCCGAGAAGCGATAACCCGAACGGGCCGCGCGTTGCCCGAGCCTGCCCGATACTGCTGTTCAGCCCTTGCAGCGATTCAGCCTACTTCTAGGCAATTCCATGGGGCCCTGCAGGCTCACACACTCACAGCTACACGGGAGGTGAATAAAGGCCGGAGAGGAAGCCAGACAGGATTTGCTTCTTTTGCTTGCACCACAATGCAGTGCTGAAAGAGGAGGAATCTACATAAAAACGCCTTCCTGGCAACGCCCAAATGCCCTGCTGCCATGCAGATAAACACTGGCAGCGGCAGCAAGTGCATGCCCACAGCCACCCCTTGTTCCTTCACACCTTGTATCAGCTGTAATCCAGTCCAGTCCAGTGCTGCCTGCTGAGCAGCACTGACCAACACTGCCTGGGCCCAGGCTTTTATCTCTGAGGCCCCATTATGATGTCAGAAAGCTGGCTCTGGAATCCTGAGGGCTCCACTATGACACGTGCAAAGTTCCGTCTGAACTTTATATAAGACGGTGAGGCTCAGTCAGTCACTCAGTGTTGCCTGAGAGGGCAACACTGCAACAGCCGGCCGCCAGGCTGTCTTTTTTTTGCACAGCTAGTTGCCTCCAGGAGGCCACAAGAGGGAGACAAGGGACTGCAAAATGGAAAATAGGCATCCACCAACTTTACAGACAACTTCTCCTTGCTCCTACAACCTCCATCCTTGCACAGTTTGTTATTCTTCTAGGTAACATAGTAACAAATCCAAATTGCTGCTCTCTTTGTAGGCAAGCAAGGCTTTGTTGCAACTGCAATTCTTACTTCTTCTTGAAATGTAGGGACGACAGTACATTCCATCACATCCATCTAGTGTACACAGGTAGGTCCATTGTGGCGGGCAGGCGAGCGGGCGGGCTGCTTTATTGGCTGTTTGCTGTTCCCCTACTCCACTCCACTATTTGACTGTTGTGCTGCATCAATCAATCAATCAATCAATCAATCAATCAATCAATCAATCAATCAATCAATCAATCAGTGGCTGGCTCAGGTGCAGCTCTTTAACTTACCTAAAAGGGAGGGCGGAGAGAAGACAAGGAAGGTGAATGAGGTGTTCCAATGTGAAATGCCGGAAACACAGAAACACAGACGACACACAACAAGAGGTGGCAATCTATTCATTAATTGCATTTAATCAATGAGCTCATTATCACTCATGCATTGTCCAACAGGTGTTGAAATAATGGGATTAAAAGGGGAGATCCCTTCAGAAAGACAGAAACAATAGCAAAGACAAAAAACACTTTTGGAATCTGCTTTTAGTCAACACATAAGGAAAGGGTGCACCGGTCCTGGAAATACTGCAATACCAGGTCAATGCGTGGAGTGGACAGAGCAAGCTCTATTTCCATCTCCCTGTTCTAAAAATCCATTTAATATATGGTCCCCAGATAGGGGACGTATCAGATATTAAACTGATAAGAACAGATACTACACTTGATCTTAGCCAAAAGGCCGAGAAGCGATAACCCGAACGGGCCGCGCGTTGCCCGAGCCTGCCCGATACTGCTGTTCAGCCCTTGCAGCGATTCAGCCTACTTCTAGGCAATTCCATGGGGCCCTGCAGGCTCACACACTCACAGCTACACGGGAGGTGAATAAAGGCCGGAGAGGAAGCCAGACAGGATTTGCTTCTTTTGCTTGCACCACAATGCAGTGCTGAAAGAGGAGGAATCTACATAAAAACGCCTTCCTGGCAACGCCCAAATGCCCTGCTGCCATGCAGATAAACACTGGCAGCGGCAGCAAGTGCATGCCCACAGCCACCCCTTGTTCCTTCACACCTTGTATCAGCTGTAATCCAGTCCAGTCCAGTGCTGCCTGCTGAGCAGCACTGACCAACACTGCCTGGGCCCAGGCTTTTATCTCTGAGGCCCCATTATGATGTCAGAAAGCTGGCTCTGGAATCCTGAGGGCTCCACTATGACACGTGCAAAGTTCCGTCTGAACTTTATATAAGACGGTGAGGCTCAGTCAGTCACTCAGTGTTGCCTGAGAGGGCAACACTGCAACAGCCGGCCGCCAGGCTGTCTTTTTTTTGCACAGCTAGTTGCCTCCAGGAGGCCTCAAGAGGGAGACAAGGGACTGCAAAATGGAAAATAGGCATCCACCAACTTTACAGACAACTTCTCCTTGCTCCTACAACCTCCATCCTTGCACAGTTTGTTATTCTTCTAGGTAACATAGTAACAAATCCAAATTGCTGCTCTCTTTGTAGGCAAGCAAGGCTTTGTTGCAACTGCAATTCTTACTTCTTCTTGAAATGTAGGGACGACAGTACATTCCATC
Organism: Rhinoderma darwinii; assembly: GCF_050947455.1. NCBI lineage: Eukaryota > Metazoa > Chordata > Amphibia > Anura > Rhinodermatidae > Rhinoderma > Rhinoderma darwinii. Next base: position 255,989 of record NW_027461801.1, on the reverse strand, counting down.
ACATCCATCTAGTGTACACAGGTAGGTCCATTGTGGCGGGCAGGCGAGCGGGCGGGCTGCTTTATTGGCTGTTTGCTGTTCCCCTACTCCACTCCACTATTTGACTGTTGTGCTGCATCAATCAATCAATCAATCAATCAATCAATCAATCAATCAATCAATCAATCAGTGGCTGGCTCAGGTGCAGCTCTTTAACTTACCTAAAAGGGAGGGCGGAGAGAAGACAAGGAAGGTGAATGAGGTGTTCCAATGTGAAATGCCGGAAACACAGAAACACAGACGACACACAACAAGAGGTGGCAATCTATTCATTAATTGCATTTAATCAATGAGCTCATTATCACTCATGCATTGTCCAACAGGTGTTGAAATAATGGGATTAAAAGGGGAGATCCCTTCAGAAAGACAGAAACAATAGCAAAGACAAAAAACACTTTTGGAATCTGCTTTTAGTCAACACATAAGGAAAGGGTGCACCGGTCCTGGAAATACTGCAATACCAGGTCAATGCGTGGAGTGGACAGAGCAAGCTCTATTTCCATCTCCCTGTTCTAAAAATCCATTTAATATATGGTCCCCAGATAGGGGACGTATCAGATATTAAACTGATAAGAACAGATACTACACTTGATCTTAGCCAAAAGGCCGAGAAGCGATAACCCGAACGGGCCGCGCGTTGCCCGAGCCTGCCCGATACTGCTGTTCAGCCCTTGCAGCGATTCAGCCTACTTCTAGGCAATTCCATGGGGCCCTGCAGGCTCACACACTCACAGCTACACGGGAGGTGAATAAAGGCCGGAGAGGAAGCCAGACAGGATTTGCTTCTTTTGCTTGCACCACAATGCAGTGCTGAAAGAGGAGGAATCTACATAAAAACGCCTTCCTGGCAACGCCCAAATGCCCTGCTGCCATGCAGATAAACACTGGCAGCGGCAGCAAGTGCATGCCCACAGCCACCCCTTGTTCCTTCACACCTTGTATCAGCTGTAATCCAGTCCAGTCCAGTGCTGCCTGCTGAGCAGCACTGACCAACACTGCCTGGGCCCAGGCTTTTATCTCTGAGGCCCCATTATGATGTCAGAAAGCTGGCTCTGGAATCCTGAGGGCTCCACTATGACACGTGCAAAGTTCCGTCTGAACTTTATATAAGACGGTGAGGCTCAGTCAGTCACTCAGTGTTGCCTGAGAGGGCAACACTGCAACAGCCGGCCGCCAGGCTGTCTTTTTTTTGCACAGCTAGTTGCCTCCAGGAGGCCACAAGAGGGAGACAAGGGACTGCAAAATGGAAAATAGGCATCCACCAACTTTACAGACAACTTCTCCTTGCTCCTACAACCTCCATCCTTGCACAGTTTGTTATTCTTCTAGGTAACATAGTAACAAATCCAAATTGCTGCTCTCTTTGTAGGCAAGCAAGGCTTTGTTGCAACTGCAATTCTTACTTCTTCTTGAAATGTAGGGACGACAGTACATTCCATCACATCCATCTAGTGTACACAGGTAGGTCCATTGTGGCGGGCAGGCGAGCGGGCGGGCTGCTTTATTGGCTGTTTGCTGTTCCCCTACTCCACTCCACTATTTGACTGTTGTGCTGCATCAATCAATCAATCAATCAATCAATCAATCAATCAATCAATCAATCAATCAATCAATCAATCAATCAATCAGTGGCTGGCTCAGGTGCAGCTCTTTAACTTACCTAAAAGGGAGGGCGGAGAGAAGACAAGGAAGGTGAATGAGGTGTTCCAATGTGAAATGCCGGAAACACAGAAACACAGACGACACACAACAAGAGGTGGCAATCTATTCATTAATTGCATTTAATCAATGAGCTCATTATCACTCATGCATTGTCCAACAGGTGTTGAAATAATGGGATTAAAAGGGGAGATCCCTTCAGAAAGACAGAAACAATAGCAAAGACAAAAAACACTTTTGGAATCTGCTTTTAGTCAACACATAAGGAAAGGGTGCACCGGTCCTGGAAATACTGCAATACCAGGTCAATGCGTGGAGTGGACAGAGCAAGCTCTATTTCCATCTCCCTGTTCTAAAAATCCATTTAATATATGGTCCCCAGATAGGGGACGTATCAGATATTAAACTGATAAGAACAGATACTACACTTGATCTTAGCCAAAAGGCCGAGAAGCGATAACCCGAACGGGCCGCGCGTTGCCCGAGCCTGCCCGATACTGCTGTTCAGCCCTTGCAGCGATTCAGCCTACTTCTAGGCAATTCCATGGGGCCCTGCAGGCTCACACACTCACAGCTACACGGGAGGTGAATAAAGGCCGGAGAGGAAGCCAGACAGGATTTGCTTCTTTTGCTTGCACCACAATGCAGTGCTGAAAGAGGAGGAATCTACATAAAAACGCCTTCCTGGCAACGCCCAAATGCCCTGCTGCCATGCAGATAAACACTGGCAGCGGCAGCAAGTGCATGCCCACAGCCACCCCTTGTTCCTTCACACCTTGTATCAGCTGTAATCCAGTCCAGTCCAGTGCTGCCTGCTGAGCAGCACTGACCAACACTGCCTGGGCCCAGGCTTTTATCTCTGAGGCCCCATTATGATGTCAGAAAGCTGGCTCTGGAATCCTGAGGGCTCCACTATGACACGTGCAAAGTTCCGTCTGAACTTTATATAAGACGGTGAGGCTCAGTCAGTCACTCAGTGTTGCCTGAGAGGGCAACACTGCAACAGCCGGCCGCCAGGCTGTCTTTTTTTTGCACAGCTAGTTGCCTCCAGGAGGCCACAAGAGGGAGACAAGGGACTGCAAAATGGAAAATAGGCATCCACCAACTTTACAGACAACTTCTCCTTGCTCCTACAACCTCCATCCTTGCACAGTTTGTTATTCTTCTAGGTAACATAGTAACAAATCCAAATTGCTGCTCTCTTTGTAGGCAAGCAAGGCTTTGTTGCAACTGCAATTCTTACTTCTTCTTGAAATGTAGGGACGACAGTACATTCCATCACATCCATCTAGTGTACACAGGTAGGTCCATTGTGGCGGGCAGGCGAGCGGGCGGGCTGCTTTATTGGCTGTTTGCTGTTCCCCTACTCCACTCCACTATTTGACTGTTGTGCTGCATCAATCAATCAATCAATCAATCAATCAATCAATCAATCAGTGGCTGGCTCAGGTGCAGCTCTTTAACTTACCTAAAAGGGAGGGCGGAGAGAAGACAAGGAAGGTGAATGAGGTGTTCCAATGTGAAATGCCGGAAACACAGAAACACAGACGACACACAACAAGAGGTGGCAATCTATTCATTAATTGCATTTAATCAATGAGCTCATTATCACTCATGCATTGTCCAACAGGTGTTGAAATAATGGGATTAAAAGGGGAGATCCCTTCAGAAAGACAGAAACAATAGCAAAGACAAAAAACACTTTTGGAATCTGCTTTTAGTCAACACATAAGGAAAGGGTGCACCGGTCCTGGAAATACTGCAATACCAGGTCAATGCGTGGAGTGGACAGAGCAAGCTCTATTTCCATCTCCCTGTTCTAAAAATCCATTTAATATATGGTCCCCAGATAGGGGACGTATCAGATATTAAACTGATAAGAACAGATACTACACTTGATCTTAGCCAAAAGGCCGAGAAGCGATAACCCGAACGGGCCGCGCGTTGCCCGAGCCTGCCCGATACTGCTGTTCAGCCCTTGCAGCGATTCAGCCTACTTCTAGGCAATTCCATGGGGCCCTGCAGGCTCACACACTCACAGCTACACGGGAGGTGAATAAAGGCCGGAGAGGAAGCCAGACAGGATTTGCTTCTTTTGCTTGCACCACAATGCAGTGCTGAAAGAGGAGGAATCTACATAAAAACGCCTTCCTGGCAACGCCCAAATGCCCTGCTGCCATGCAGATAAACACTGGCAGCGGCAGCAAGTGCATGCCCACAGCCACCCCTTGTTCCTTCACACCTTGTATCAGCTGTACTCCAGTCCAGTCCAGTGCTGCCTGCTGAGCAGCACTGACCAACACTGCCTGGGCCCAGGCTTTTATCTCTGAGGCCCCATTATGATGTCAGAAAGCTGGCTCTGGAATCCTGAGGGCTCCACTATGACACGTGCAAAGTTCCGTCTGAACTTTATATAAGACGGTGAGGCTCAGTCAGTCACTCAGTGTTGCCTGAGAGGGCAACACTGCAACAGCCGGCCGCCAGGCTGTCTTTTTTTTGCACAGCTAGTTGCCTCCAGGAGGCCACAAGAGGGAGACAAGGGACTGCAAAATGGAAAATAGGCATCCACCAACTTTACAGACAACTTCTCCTTGCTCCTACAACCTCCATCCTTGCACAGTTTGTTATTCTTCTAGGTAACATAGTAACAAATCCAAATTGCTGCTCTCTTTGTAGGCAAGCAAGGCTTTGTTGCAACTGCAATTCTTACTTCTTCTTGAAATGTAGGGACGACAGTACATTCCATCACATCCATCTAGTGTACACAGGTAGGTCCATTGTGGCGGGCAGGCGAGCGGGCGGGCTGCTTTATTGGCTGTTTGCTGTTCCCCTACTCCACTCCACTATTTGACTGTTGTGCTGCATCAATCAATCAATCAATCAATCAATCAATCAATCAATCAATCAATCAATCAATCAATCAATCAATCAATCAGTGGCTGGCTCAGGTGCAGCTCTTTAACTTACCTAAAAGGGAGGGCGGAGAGAAGACAAGGAAGGTGAATGAGGTGTTCCAATGTGAAATGCCGGAAACACAGAAACACAGACGACACACAACAAGAGGTGGCAATCTATTCATTAATTGCATTTAATCAATGAGCTCATTATCACTCATGCATTGTCCAACAGGTGTTGAAATAATGGGATTAAAAGGGGAGATCCCTTCAGAAAGACAGAAACAATAGCAAAGACAAAAAACACTTTTGGAATCTGCTTTTTGTCAACACATAAGGAAAGGGTGCACCGGTCCTGGAAATACTGCAATACCAGGTCAATGCGTGGAGTGGACAGAGCAAGCTCTATTTCCATCTCCCTGTTCTAAAAATCCATTTAATATATGGTCCCCAGATAGGGGACGTATCAGATATTAAACTGATAAGAACAGATACTACACTTGATCTTAGCCAAAAGGCCGAGAAGCGATAACCCGAACGGGCCGCGCGTTGCCCGAGCCTGCCCGATACTGCTGTTCAGCCCTTGCAGCGATTCAGCCTACTTCTAGGCAATTCCATGGGGCCCTGCAGGCTCACACACTCACAGCTACACGGGAGGTGAATAAAGGCCGGAGAGGAAGCCAGACAGGATTTGCTTCTTTTGCTTGCACCACAATGCAGTGCTGAAAGAGGAGGAATCTACATAAAAACGCCTTCCTGGCAACGCCCAAATGCCCTGCTGCCATGCAGATAAACACTGGCAGCGGCAGCAAGTGCATGCCCACAGCCACCCCTTGTTCCTTCACACCTTGTATCAGCTGTACTCCAGTCCAGTCCAGTGCTGCCTGCTGAGCAGCACTGACCAACACTGCCTGGGCCCAGGCTTTTATCTCTGAGGCCCCATTATGATGTCAGAAAGCTGGCTCTGGAATCCTGAGGGCTCCACTATGACACGTGCAAAGTTCCGTCTGAACTTTATATAAGACGGTGAGGCTCAGTCAGTCACTCAGTGTTGCCTGAGAGGGCAACACTGCAACAGCCGGCCGCCAGGCTGTCTTTTTTTTGCACAGCTAGTTGCCTCCAGGAGGCCACAAGAGGGAGACAAGGGACTGCAAAATGGAAAATAGGCATCCACCAACTTTACAGACAACTTCTCCTTGCTCCTACAACCTCCATCCTTGCACAGTTTGTTATTCTTCTAGGTAACATAGTAACAAATCCAAATTGCTGCTCTCTTTGTAGGCAAGCAAGGCTTTGTTGCAACTGCAATTCTTACTTCTTCTTGAAATGTAGGGACGACAGTACATTCCATCACATCCATCTAGTGTACACAGGTAGGTCCATTGTGGCGGGCAGGCGAGCGGGCGGGCTGCTTTATTGGCTGTTTGCTGTTCCCCTACTCCACTCCACTATTTGACTGTTGTGCTGCATCAATCAATCAATCAATCAATCAATCAATCAATCAATCAATCAATCAATCAATCAATCAATCAGTGGCTGGCTCAGGTGCAGCTCTTTAACTTACCTAAAAGGGAGGGCGGAGAGAAGACAAGGAAGGTGAATGAGGTGTTCCAATGTGAAATGCCGGAAACACAGAAACACAGACGACACACAACAAGAGGTGGCAATCTATTCATTAATTGCATTTAATCAATGAGCTCATTATCACTCATGCATTGCCCAACAGGTGTTGAAATAATGGGATTAAAAGGGGAGATCCCTTCAGAAAGACAGAAACAATAGCAAAGACAAAAAACACTTTTGGAATCTGCTTTTAGTCAACACATAAGGAAAGGGTGCACCGGTCCTGGAAATACTGCAATACCAGGTCAATGCGTGGAGTGGACAGAGCAAGCTCTATTTCCATCTCCCTGTTCTAAAAATCCATTTAATATATGGTCCCCAGATAGGGGACGTATCAGATATTAAACTGATAAGAACAGATACTACACTTGATCTTAGCCAAAAGGCCGAGAAGCGATAACCCGAACGGGCCGCGCGTTGCCCGAGCCTGCCCGATACTGCTGTTCAGCCCTTGCAGCGATTCAGCCTACTTCTAGGCAATTCCATGGGGCCCTGCAGGCTCACACACTCACAGCTACACGGGAGGTGAATAAAGGCCGGAGAGGAAGCCAGACAGGATTTGCTTCTTTTGCTTGCACCACAATGCAGTGCTGAAAGAGGAGGAATCTACATAAAAACGCCTTCCTGGCAACGCCCAAATGCCCTGCTGCCATGCAGATAAACACTGGCAGCGGCAGCAAGTGCATGCCCACAGCCACCCCTTGTTCCTTCACACCTTGTATCAGCTGTAATCCAGTCCAGTCCAGTGCTGCCTGCTGAGCAGCACTGACCAACACTGCCTGGGCCCAGGCTTTTATCTCTGAGGCCCCATTATGATGTCAGAAAGCTGGCTCTGGAATCCTGAGGGCTCCACTATGACACGTGCAAAGTTCCGTCTGAACTTTATATAAGACGGTGAGGCTCAGTCAGTCACTCAGTGTTGCCTGAGAGGGCAACACTGCAACAGCCGGCCGCCAGGCTGTCTTTTTTTTGCACAGCTAGTTGCCTCCAGGAGGCCACAAGAGGGAGACAAGGGACTGCAAAATGGAAAATAGGCATCCACCAACTTTACAGACAACTTCTCCTTGCTCCTACAACCTCCATCCTTGCACAGTTTGTTATTCTTCTAGGTAACATAGTAACAAATCCAAATTGCTGCTCTCTTTGTAGGCAAGCAAGGCTTTGTTGCAACTGCAATTCTTACTTCTTCTTGAAATGTAGGGACGACAGTACATTCCATCACATCCATCTAGTGTACACAGGTAGGTCCATTGTGGCGGGCAGGCGAGCGGGCGGGCTGCTTTATTGGCTGTTTGCTGTTCCCCTACTCCACTCCACTATTTGACTGTTGTGCTGCATCAATCAATCAATCAATCAATCAATCAATCAATCAGTGGCTGGCTCAGGTGCAGCTCTTTAACTTACCTAAAAGGGAGGGCGGAGAGAAGACAAGGAAGGTGAATGAGGTGTTCCAATGTGAAATGCCGGAAACACAGAAACACAGACGACACACAACAAGAGGTGGCAATCTATTCATTAATTGCATTTAATCAATGAGCTCATTATCACTCATGCATTGTCCAACAGGTGTTGAAATAATGGGATTAAAAGGGGAGATCCCTTCAGAAAGACAGAAACAATAGCAAAGACAAAAAACACTTTTGGAATCTGCTTTTAGTCAACACATAAGGAAAGGGTGCACCGGTCCTGGAAATACTGCAATACCAGGTCAATGCGTGGAGTGGACAGAGCAAGCTCTATTTCCATCTCCCTGTTCTAAAAATCCATTTAATATATGGTCCCCAGATAGGGGACGTATCAGATATTAAACTGATAAGAACAGATACTACACTTGATCTTAGCCAAAAGGCCGAGAAGCGATAACCCGAACGGGCCGCGCGTTGCCCGAGCCTGCCCGATACTGCTGTTCAGCCCTTGCAGCGATTCAGCCTACTTCTAGGCAATTCCATGGGGCCCTGCAGGCTCACACACTCACAGCTACACGGGAGGTGAATAAAGGCCGGAGAGGAAGCCAGACAGGATTTGCTTCTTTTGCTTGCACCACAATGCAGTGCTGAAAGAGGAGGAATCTACATAAAAACGCCTTCCTGGCAACGCCCAAATGCCCTGCTGCCATGCAGATAAACACTGGCAGCGGCAGCAAGTGCATGCCCACAGCCACCCCTTGTTCCTTCACACCTTGTATCAGCTGTAATCCAGTCCAGTCCAGTGCTGCCTGCTGAGCAGCACTGACCAACACTGCCTGGGCCCAGGCTTTTATCTCTGAGGCCCCATTATGATGTCAGAAAGCTGGCTCTGGAATCCTGAGGGCTCCACTATGACACGTGCAAAGTTCCGTCTGAACTTTATATAAGACGGTGAGGCTCAGTCAGTCACTCAGTGTTGCCTGAGAGGGCAACACTGCAACAGCCGGCCGCCAGGCTGTCTTTTTTTTGCACAGCTAGTTGCTTCCAGGAGGCCACAAGAGGGAGACAAGGGACTGCAAAATGGAAAATAGGCATCCACCAACTTTACAGACAACTTATCCTTGCTCCTACAACCTCCATCCTTGCACAGTTTGTTATTCTTCTAGGTAACATAGTAACAAATCCAAATTGCTGCTCTCTTTGTAGGCAAGCAAGGCTTTGTTGCAACTGCAATTCTTACTTCTTCTTGAAATGTAGGGACGACAGTACATTCCATCACATCCATCTAGTGTACACAGGTAGGTCCATTGTGGCGGGCAGGCGAGCGGGCGGGCTGCTTTATTGGCTGTTTGCTGTTCCCCTACTCCACTCCACTATTTGACTGTTGTGCTGCATCAATCAATCAATCAATCAATCAATCAATCAATCAATCAATCAATCAGTGGCTGGCTCAGGTGCAGCTCTTTAACTTACCTAAAAGGGAGGGCGGAGAGAAGACAAGGAAGGTGAATGAGGTGTTCCAATGTGAAATGCCGGAAACACAGAAACACAGACGACACACAACAAGAGGTGGCAATCTATTCATTAATTGCATTTAATCAATGAGCTCATTATCACTCATGCATTGTCCAACAGGTGTTGAAATAATGGGATTAAAAGGGGAGATCCCTTCAGAAAGACAGAAACAATAGCAAAGACAAAAAACACTTTTGGAATCTGCTTTTAGTCAACACATAAGGAAAGGGTGCACCGGTCCTGGAAATACTGCAATACCAGGTCAATGCGTGGAGTGGACAGAGCAAGCTCTATTTCCATCTCCCTGTTCTAAAAATCCATTTAATATATGGTCCCCAGATAGGGGACGTATCAGATATTAAACTGATAAGAACAGATACTACACTTGATCTTAGCCAAAAGGCCGAGAAGCGATAACCCGAACGGGCCGCGCGTTGCCCGAGCCTGCCCGATACTGCTGTTCAGCCCTTGCAGCGATTCAGCCTACTTCTAGGCAATTCCATGGGGCCCTGCAGGCTCACACACTCACAGCTACACGGGAGGTGAATAAAGGCCGGAGAGGAAGCCAGACAGGATTTGCTTCTTTTGCTTGCACCACAATGCAGTGCTGAAAGAGGAGGAATCTACATAAAAACGCCTTCCTGGCAACGCCCAAATGCCCTGCTGCCATGCAGATAAACACTGGCAGCGGCAGCAAGTGCATGCCCACAGCCACCCCTTGTTCCTTCACACCTTGTATCAGCTGTAATCCAGTCCAGTCCAGTGCTGCCTGCTGAGCAGCACTGACCAACACTGCCTGGGCCCAGGCTTTTATCTCTGAGGCCCCATTATGATGTCAGAAAGCTGGCTCTGGAATCCTGAGGGCTCCACTATGACACGTGCAAAGTTCCGTCTGAACTTTATATAAGACGGTGAGGCTCAGTCAGTCACTCAGTGTTGCCTGAGAGGGCAACACTGCAACAGCCGGCCGCCAGGCTGTCTTTTTTTTGCACAGCTAGTTGCCTCCAGGAGGCCACAAGAGGGAGACAAGGGACTGCAAAATGGAAAATAGGCATCCACCAACTTTACAGACAACTTCTCCTTGCTCCTACAACCTCCATCCTTGCACAGTTTGTTATTCTTCTAGGTAACATAGTAACAAATCCAAATTGCTGCTCTCTTTGTAGGCAAGCAAGGCTTTGTTGCAACTGCAATTCTTACTTCTTCTTGAAATGTAGGGACGACAGTACATTCCATCACATCCATCTAGTGTACACAGGTAGGTCCATTGTGGCGGGCAGGCGAGCGGGCGGGCTGCTTTATTGGCTGTTTGCTGTTCCCCTACTCCACTCCACTATTTGACTGTTGTGCTGCATCAATCAATCAATCAATCAATCAATCAATCAATCAATCAATCAATCAATCAATCAGTGGCTGGCTCAGGTGCAGCTCTTTAACTTACCTAAAAGGGAGGGCGGAGAGAAGACAAGGAAGGTGAATGAGGTGTTCCAATGTGAAATGCCGGAAACACAGAAACACAGACGACACACAACAAGAGGTGGCAATCTATTCATTAATTGCATTTAATCAATGAGCTCATTATCACTCATGCATTGTCCAACAGGTGTTGAAATAATGGGATTAAAAGGGGAGATCCCTTCAGAAAGACAGAAACAATAGCAAAGACAAAAAACACTTTTGGAATCTGCTTTTTGTCAACACATAAGGAAAGGGTGCACCGGTCCTGGAAATACTGCAATACCAGGTCAATGCGTGGAGTGGACAGAGCAAGCTCTATTTCCATCTCCCTGTTCTAAAAATCCATTTAATATATGGTCCCCAGATAGGGGACGTATCAGATATTAAACTGATAAGAACAGATACTACACTTGATCTTAGCCAAAAGGCCGAGAAGCGATAACCCGAACGGGCCGCGCGTTGCCCGAGCCTGCCCGATACTGCTGTTCAGCCCTTGCAGCGATTCAGCCTACTTCTAGGCAATTCCATGGGGCCCTGCAGGCTCACACACTCACAGCTACACGGGAGGTGAATAAAGGCCGGAGAGGAAGCCAGACAGGATTTGCTTCTTTTGCTTGCACCACAATGCAGTGCTGAAAGAGGAGGAATCTACATAAAAACGCCTTCCTGGCAACGCCCAAATGCCCTGCTGCCATGCAGATAAACACTGGCAGCGGCAGCAAGTGCATGCCCACAGCCACCCCTTGTTCCTTCACACCTTGTATCAGCTGTAATCCAGTCCAGTCCAGTGCTGCCTGCTGAGCAGCACTGACCAACACTGCCTGGGCCCAGGCTTTTATCTCTGAGGCCCAATTATGATGTCAGAAAGCTGGCTCTGGAATCCTGAGGGCTCCACTATGACACGTGCAAAGTTCCGTCTGAACTTTATATAAGACGGTGAGGCTCAGTCAGTCACTCAGTGTTGCCTGAGAGGGCAACACTGCAACAGCCGGCCGCCAGGCTGTCTTTTTTTTGCACAGCTAGTTGCCTCCAGGAGGCCACAAGAGGGAGACAAGGGACTGCAAAATGGAAAATAGGCATCCACCAACTTTACAGACAACTTCTCCTTGCTCCTACAACCTCCATCCTTGCACAGTTTGTTATTCTTCTAGGTAACATAGTAACAAATCCAAATTGCTGCTCTCTTTGTAGGCAAGCAAGGCTTTGTTGCAACTGCAATTCTTACTTCTTCTTGAAATGTAGGGACGACAGTACATTCCATCACATCCATCTAGTGTACACAGGTAGGTCCATTGTGGCGGGCAGGCGAGCGGGCGGGCTGCTTTATTGGCTGTTTGCTGTTCCCCTACTCCACTCCACTATTTGACTGTTGTGCTGCATCAATCAATCAATCAATCAATCAATCAATCAATCAATCAATCAATCAATCAGTGGCTGGCTCAGGTGCAGCTCTTTAACTTACCTAAAAGGGAGGGCGGAGAGAAGACAAGGAAGGTGAATGAGGTGTTCCAATGTGAAATGCCGGAAACACAGAAACACAGACGACACACAACAAGAGGTGGCAATCTATTCATTAATTGCATTTAATCAATGAGCTCATTATCACTCATGCATTGTCCAACAGGTGTTGAAATAATGGGATTAAAAGGGGAGATCCCTTCAGAAAGACAGAAACAATAGCAAAGACAAAAAACACTTTTGGAATCTGCTTTTTGTCAACACATAAGGAAAGGGTGCACCGGTCCTGGAAATACTGCAATACCAGGTCAATGCGTGGAGTGGACAGAGCAAGCTCTATTTCCATCTCCCTGTTCTAAAAATCCATTTAATATATGGTCCCCAGATAGGGGACGTATCAGATATTAAACTGATAAGAACAGATACTACACTTGATCTTAGCCAAAAGGCCGAGAAGCGATAACCCGAACGGGCCGCGCGTTGCCCGAGCCTGCCCGATACTGCTGTTCAGCCCTTGCAGCGATTCAGCCTACTTCTAGGCAATTCCATGGGGCCCTGCAGGCTCACACACTCACAGCTACACGGGAGGTGAATAAAGGCCGGAGAGGAAGCCAGACAGGATTTGCTTCTTTTGCTTGCACCACAATGCAGTGCTGAAAGAGGAGGAATCTACATAAAAACGCCTTCCTGGCAACGCCCAAATGCCCTGCTGCCATGCAGATAAACACTGGCAGCGGCAGCAAGTGCATGCCCACAGCCACCCCTTGTTCCTTCACACCTTGTATCAGCTGTAATCCAGTCCAGTCCAGTGCTGCCTGCTGAGCAGCACTGACCAACACTGCCTGGGCCCAGGCTTTTATCTCTGAGGCCCCATTATGATGTCAGAAAGCTGGCTCTGGAATCCTGAGGGCTCCACTATGACACGTGCAAAGTTCCGTCTGAACTTTATATAAGACGGTGAGGCTCAGTCAGTCACTCAGTGTTGCCTGAGAGGGCAACACTGCAACAGCCGGCCGCCAGGCTGTCTTTTTTTTGCACAGCTAGTTGCCTCCAGGAGGCCACAAGAGGGAGACAAGGGACTGCAAAATGGAAAATAGGCATCCACCAACTTTACAGACAACTTCTCCTTGCTCCTACAACCTCCATCCTTGCACAGTTTGTTATTCTTCTAGGTAACATAGTAACAAATCCAAATTGCTGCTCTCTTTGTAGGCAAGCAAGGCTTTGTTGCAACTGCAATTCTTACTTCTTCTTGAAATGTAGGGACGACAGTACATTCCATCACATCCATCTAGTGTACACAGGTAGATCCATTGTGGCGGGCAGGCGAGCGGGCGGGCTGCTTTATTGGCTGTTTGCTGTTCCCCTACTCCACTCCACTATTTGACTGTTGTGCTGCATCAATCAATCAATCAATCAATCAATCAATCAATCAATCAATCAATCAGTGGCTGGCTCAGGTGCAGCTCTTTAACTTACCTAAAAGGGAGGGCGGAGAGAAGACAAGGAAGGTGAATGAGGTGTTCCAATGTGAAATGCCGGAAACACAGAAACACAGACGACACACAACAAGAGGTGGCAATCTATTCATTAATTGCATTTAATCAATGAGCTCATTATCACTCATGCATTGTCCAACAGGTGTTGAAATAATGGGATTAAAAGGGGAGATCCCTTCAGAAAGACAGAAACAATAGCAAAGACAAAAAACACTTTTGGAATCTGCTTTTAGTCAACACATAAGGAAAGGGTGCACCGGTCCTGGAAATACTGCAATACCAGGTCAATGCGTGGAGTGGACAGAGCAAGCTCTATTTCCATCTCCCTGTTCTAAAAATCCATTTAATATATGGTCCCCAGATAGGGGACGTATCAGATATTAAACTGATAAGAACAGATACTACACTTGATCTTAGCCAAAAGGCCGAGAAGCGATAACCCGAACGGGCCGCGCGTTGCCCGAGCCTGCCCGATACTGCTGTTCAGCCCTTGCAGCGATTCAGCCTACTTCTAGGCAATTCCATGGGGCCCTGCAGGCTCACACACTCACAGCTACACGGGAGGTGAATAAAGGCCGGAGAGGAAGCCAGACAGGATTTACTTCTTTTGCTTGCACCACAATGCAGTGCTGAAAGAGGAGGAATCTACATAAAAACGCCTTCCTGGCAACGCCCAAATGCCCTGCTGCCATGCAGATAAACACTGGCAGCGGCAGCAAGTGCATGCCCACAGCCACCCCTTGTTCCTTCACACCTTGTATCAGCTGTAATCCAGTCCAGTCCAGTGCTGCCTGCTGAGCAGCACTGACCAACACTGCCTGGGCCCAGGCTTTTATCTCTGAGGCCCCATTATGATGTCAGAAAGCTGGCTCTGGAATCCTGAGGGCTCCACTATGACACGTGCAAAGTTCCGTCTGAACTTTATATAAGACGGTGAGGCTCAGTCAGTCACTCAGTGTTGCCTGAGAGGGCAACACTGCAACAGCCGGCCGCCAGGCTGTCTTTTTTTTGCACAGCTAGTTGCCTCCAGGAGGCCACAAGAGGGAGACAAGGGACTGCAAAATGGAAAATAGGCATCCACCAACTTTACAGACAACTTCTCCTTGCTCCTACAACCTCCATCCTTGCACAGTTTGTTATTCTTCTAGGTAACATAGTAACAAATCCAAATTGCTGCTCTCTTTGTAGGCAAGCAAGGCTTTGTTGCAACTGCAATTCTTACTTCTTCTTGAAATGTAGGGACGACAGTACATTCCATCACATCCATCTAGTGTACACAGGTAGGTCCATTGTGGCGGGCAGGCGAGCGGGCGGGCTGCTTTATTGGCTGTTTGCTGTTCCCCTACTCCACTCCACTATTTGACTGTTGTGCTGCATCAATCAATCAATCAATCAATCAATCAATCAATCAATCAATCAATCAGTGGCTGGCTCAGGTGCAGCTCTTTAACTTACCTAAAAGGGAGGGCGGAGAGAAGACAAGGAAGGTGAATGAGGTGTTCCAATGTGAAATGCCGGAAACACAGAAACACAGACGACACACAACAAGAGGTGGCAATCTATTCATTAATTGCATTTAATCAATGAGCTCATTATCACTCATGCATTGTCCAACAGGTGTTGAAATAATGGGATTAAAAGGGGAGATCCCTTCAGAAAGACAGAAACAATAGCAAAGACAAAAAACACTTTTGGAATCTGCTTTTAGTCAACACATAAGGAAAGGGTGCACCGGTCCTGGAAATACTGCAATACCAGGTCAATGCGTGGAGTGGACAGAGCAAGCTCTATTTCCATCTCCCTGTTCTAAAAATCCATTTAATATATGGTCCCCAGATAGGGGACGTATCAGATATTAAACTGATAAGAACAGATACTACACTTGATCTTAGCCAAAAGGCCGAGAAGCGATAACCCGAACGGGCCGCGCGTTGCCCGAGCCTGCCCGATACTGCTGTTCAGCCCTTGCAGCGATTCAGCCTACTTCTAGGCAATTCCATGGGGCCCTGCAGGCTCACACACTCACAGCTACACGGGAGGTGAATAAAGGCCGGAGAGGAAGCCAGACAGGATTTGCTTCTTTTGCTTGCACCACAATGCAGTGCTGAAAGAGGAGGAATCTACATAAAAACGCCTTCCTGGCAACGCCCAAATGCCCTGCTGCCATGCAGATAAACACTGGCAGCGGCAGCAAGTGCATGCCCACAGCCACCCCTTGTTCCTTCACACCTTGTATCAGCTGTAATCCAGTCCAGTCCAGTGCTGCCTGCTGAGCAGCACTGACCAACACTGCCTGGGCCCAGGCTTTTATCTCTGAGGCCCCATTATGATGTCAGAAAGCTGGCTCTGGAATCCTGAGGGCTCCACTATGACACGTGCAAAGTTCCGTCTGAACTTTATATAAGACGGTGAGGCTCAGTCAGTCACTCAGTGTTGCCTGAGAGGGCAACACTGCAACAGCCGGCCGCCAGGCTGTCTTTTTTTTGCACAGCTAGTTGCCTCCAGGAGGCCACAAGAGGGAGACAAGGGACTGCAAAATGGAAAATAGGCATCCACCAACTTTACAGACAACTTCTCCTTGCTCCTACAACCTCCATCCTTGCACAGTTTGTTATTCTTCTAGGTAACATAGTAACAAATCCAAATTGCTGCTCTCTTTGTAGGCAAGCAAGGCTTTGTTGCAACTGCAATTCTTACTTCTTCTTGAAATGTAGGGACGACAGTACATTCCATCACATCCATCTAGTGTACACAGGTAGGTCCATTGTGGCGGGCAGGCGAGCGGGCGGGCTGCTTTATTGGCTGTTTGCTGTTCCCCTACTCCACTCCACTATTTGACTGTTGTGCTGCATCAATCAATCAATCAATCAATCAATCAATCAATCAATCAGTGGCTGGCTCAGGTGCAGCTCTTTAACTTACCTAAAAGGGAGGGCGGAGAGAAGACAAGGAAGGTGAATGAGGTGTTCCAATGTGAAATGCCGGAAACACAGAAACACAGACGACACACAACAAGAGGTGGCAATCTATTCATTAATTGCATTTAATCAATGAGCTCATTATCACTCATGCATTGTCCAACAGGTGTTGAAATAATGGGATTAAAAGGGGAGATCCCTTCAGAAAGACAGAAACAATAGCAAAGACAAAAAACACTTTTGGAATCTGCTTTTAGTCAACACATAAGGAAAGGGTGCACCGGTCCTGGAAATACTGCAATACCAGGTCAATGCGTGGAGTGGACAGAGCAAGCTCTATTTCCATCTCCCTGTTCTAAAAATCCATTTAATATATGGTCCCCAGATAGGGGACGTATCAGATATTAAACTGATAAGAACAGATACTACACTTGATCTTAGCCAAAAGGCCGAGAAGCGATAACCCGAACGGGCCGCGCGTTGCCCGAGCCTGCCCGATACTGCTGTTCAGCCCTTGCAGCGATTCAGCTTACTTCTAGGCAATTCCATGGGGCCCTGCAGGCTCACACACTCACAGCTACACGGGAGGTGAATAAAGGCCGGAGAGGAAGCCAGACAGGATTTGCTTCTTTTGCTTGCACCACAATGCAGTGCTGAAAGAGGAGGAATCTACATAAAAACGCCTTCCTGGCAACGCCCAAATGCCCTGCTGCCATGCAGATAAACACTGGCAGCGGCAGCAAGTGCATGCCCACAGCCACCCCTTGTTCCTTCACACCTTGTATCAGCTGTAATCCAGTCCAGTCCAGTGCTGCCTGCTGAGCAGCACTGACCAACACTGCCTGGGCCCAGGCTTTTATCTCTGAGGCCCCATTATGATGTCAGAAAGCTGGCTCTGGAATCCTGAGGGCTCCACTATGACACGTGCAAAGTTCCGTCTGAACTTTATATAAGACGGTGAGGCTCAGTCAGTCACTCAGTGTTGCCTGAGAGGGCAACACTGCAACAGCCGGCCGCCAGGCTGTCTTTTTTTTGCACAGCTAGTTGCCTCCAGGAGGCCACAAGAGGGAGACAAGGGACTGCAAAATGGAAAATAGGCATCCACCAACTTTACAGACAACTTCTCCTTGCTCCTACAACCTCCATCCTTGCACAGTTTGTTATTCTTCTAGGTAACATAGTAACAAATCCAAATTGCTGCTCTCTTTGTAGGCAAGCAAGGCTTTGTTGCAACTGCAATTCTTACTTCTTCTTGAAATGTAGGGACGACAGTACATTCCATCACATCCATCTAGTGTACACAGGTAGGTCCATTGTGGCGGGCAGGCGAGCGGGCGGGCTGCTTTATTGGCTGTTTGCTGTTCCCCTACTCCACTCCACTATTTGACTGTTGTGCTGCATCAATCAATCAATCAATCAATCAATCAATCAATCAATCAATCAATCAATCAATCAATCAGTGGCTGGCTCAGGTGCAGCTCTTTAACTTACCTAAAAGGGAGGGCGGAGAGAAGACAAGGAAGGTGAATGAGGTGTTCCAATGTGAAATGCCGGAAACACAGAAACACAGACGACACACAACAAGAGGTGGCAATCTATTCATTAATTGCATTTAATCAATGAGCTCATTATCACTCATGCATTGTCCAACAGGTGTTGAAATAATGGGATTAAAAGGGGAGATCCCTTCAGAAAGACAGAAACAATAGCAAAGACAAAAAACACTTTTGGAATCTGCTTTTAGTCAACACATAAGGAAAGGGTGCACCGGTCCTGGAAATACTGCAATACCAGGTCAATGCGTGGAGTGGACAGAGCAAGCTCTATTTCCATCTCCCTGTTCTAAAAATCCATTTAATATATGGTCCCCAGATAGGGGACGTATCAGATATTAAACTGATAAGAACAGATACTACACTTGATCTTAGCCAAAAGGCCGAGAAGCGATAACCCGAACGGGCCGCGCGTTGCCCGAGCCTGCCCGATACTGCTGTTCAGCCCTTGCAGCGATTCAGCCTACTTCTAGGCAATTCCATGGGGCCCTGCAGGCTCACACACTCACAGCTACACGGGAGGTGAATAAAGGCCGGAGAGGAAGCCAGACAGGATTTGCTTCTTTTGCTTACACCACAATGCAGTGCTGAAAGAGGAGGAATCTACATAAAAACGCCTTCCTGGCAACGCCCAAATGCCCTGCTGCCATGCAGATAAACACTGGCAGCGGCAGCAAGTGCATGCCCACAGCCACCCCTTGTTCCTTCACACCTTGTATCAGCTGTAATCCAGTCCAGTCCAGTGCTGCCTGCTGAGCAGCACTGACCAACACTGCCTGGGCCCAGGCTTTTATCTCTGAGGCCCCATTATGATGTCAGAAAGCTGGCTCTGGAATCCTGAGGGCTCCACTATGACACGTGCAAAGTTCCGTCTGAACTTTATATAAGACGGTGAGGCTCAGTCAGTCACTCAGTGTTGCCTGAGAGGGCAACACTGCAACAGCCGGCCGCCAGGCTGTCTTTTTTTTGCACAGCTAGTTGCCTCCAGGAGGCCACAAGAGGGAGACAAGGGACTGCAAAATGGAAAATAGGCATCCACCAACTTTACAGACAACTTCTCCTTGCTCCTACAACCTCCATCCTTGCACAGTTTGTTATTCTTCTAGGTAACATAGTAACAAATCCAAATTGCTGCTCTCTTTGTAGGCAAGCAAGGCTTTGTTGCAACTGCAATTCTTACTTCTTCTTGAAATGTAGGGACGACAGTACATTCCATCACATCCATCTAGTGTACACAGGTAGGTCCATTGTGGCGGGCAGGCGAGCGGGCGGGCTGCTTTATTGGCTGTTTGCTGTTCCCCTACTCCACTCCACTATTTGACTGTTGTGCTGCATCAATCAATCAATCAATCAATCAATCAATCAATCAGTGGCTGGCTCAGGTGCAGCTCTTTAACTTACCTAAAAGGGAGGGCGGAGAGAAGACAAGGAAGGTGAATGAGGTGTTCCAATGTGAAATGCCGGAAACACAGAAACACAGACGACACACAACAAGAGGTGGCAATCTATTCATTAATTGCATTTAATCAATGAGCTCATTATCACTCATGCATTGTCCAACAGGTGTTGAAATAATGGGATTAAAAGGGGAGATCCCTTCAGAAAGACAGAAACAATAGCAAAGACAAAAAACACTTTTGGAATCTGCTTTTAGTCAACACATAAGGAAAGGGTGCACCGGTCCTGGAAATACTGCAATACCAGGTCAATGCGTGGAGTGGACAGAGCAAGCTCTATTTCCATCTCCCTGTTCTAAAAATCCATTTAATATATGGTCCCCAGATAGGGGACGTATCAGATATTAAACTGATAAGAACAGATACTACACTTGATCTTAGCCAAAAGGCCGAGAAGCGATAACCCGAACGGGCCGCGCGTTGCCCGAGCCTGCCCGATACTGCTGTTCAGCCCTTGCAGCGATTCAGCCTACTTCTAGGCAATTCCATGGGGCCCTGCAGGCTCACACACTCACAGCTACACGGGAGGTGAATAAAGGCCGGAGAGGAAGCCAGACAGGATTTGCTTCTTTTGCTTGCACCACAATGCAGTGCTGAAAGAGGAGGAATCTACATAAAAACGCCTTCCTGGCAACGCCCAAATGCCCTGCTGCCATGCAGATAAACACTGGCAGCGGCAGCAAGTGCATGCCCACAGCCACCCCTTGTTCCTTCACACCTTGTATCAGCTGTAATCCAGTCCAGTCCAGTGCTGCCTGCTGAGCAGCACTGACCAACACTGCCTGGGCCCAGGCTTTTATCTCTGAGGCCCCATTATGATGTCAGAAAGCTGGCTCTGGAATCCTGAGGGCTCCACTATGACACGTGCAAAGTTCCGTCTGAACTTTATATAAGACGGTGAGGCTCAGTCAGTCACTCAGTGTTGCCTGAGAGGGCAACACTGCAACAGCCGGCCGCCAGGCTGTCTTTTTTTTGCACAGCTAGTTGCCTCCAGGAGGCCACAAGAGGGAGACAAGGGACTGCAAAATGGAAAATAGGCATCCACCAACTTTACAGACAACTTCTCCTTGCTCCTACAACCTCCATCCTTGCACAGTTTGTTATTCTTCTAGGTAACATAGTAACAAATCCAAATTGCTGCTCTCTTTGTAGGCAAGCAAGGCTTTGTTGCAACTGCAATTCTTACTTCTTCTTGAAATGTAGGGACGACAGTACATTCCATCACATCCATCTAGTGTACACAGGTAGGTCCATTGTGGCGGGCAGGCGAGCGGGCGGGCTGCTTTATTGGCTGTTTGCTGTTCCCCTACTCCACTCCACTATTTGACTGTTGTGCTGCATCAATCAATCAATCAATCAATCAATCAATCAGTGGCTGGCTCAGGTGCAGCTCTTTAACTTACCTAAAAGGGAGGGCGGAGAGAAGACAAGGAAGGTGAATGAGGTGTTCCAATGTGAAATGCCGGAAACACAGAAACACAGACGACACACAACAAGAGGTGGCAATCTATTCATTAATTGCATTTAATCAATGAGCTCATTATCACTCATGCATTGTCCAACAGGTGTTGAAATAATGGGATTAAAAGGGGAGATCCCTTCAGAAAGACAGAAACAATAGCAAAGACAAAAAACACTTTTGGAATCTGCTTTTAGTCAACACATAAGGAAAGGGTGCACCGGTCCTGGAAATACTGCAATACCAGGTCAATGCGTGGAGTGGACAGAGCAAGCTCTATTTCCATCTCCCTGTTCTAAAAATCCATTTAATATATGGTCCCCAGATAGGGGACGTATCAGATATTAAACTGATAAGAACAGATACTACACTTGATCTTAGCCAAAAGGCCGAGAAGCGATAACCCGAACGGGCCGCGCGTTGCCCGAGCCTGCCCGATACTGCTGTTCAGCCCTTGCAGCGATTCAGCCTACTTCTAGGCAATTCCATGGGGCCCTGCAGGCTCACACACTCACAGCTACACGGGAGGTGAATAAAGGCCGGAGAGGAAGCCAGACAGGATTTGCTTATTTTGCTTGCACCACAATGCAGTGCTGAAAGAGGAGGAATCTACATAAAAACGCCTTCCTGGCAACGCCCAAATGCCCTGCTGCCATGCAGATAAACACTGGCAGCGGCAGCAAGTGCATGCCCACAGCCACCCCTTGTTCCTTCACACCTTGTATCAGCTGTAATCCAGTCCAGTCCAGTGCTGCCTGCTGAGCAGCACTGACCAACACTGCCTGGGCCCAGGCTTTTATCTCTGAGGCCCCATTATGATGTCAGAAAGCTGGCTCTGGAATCCTGAGGGCTCCACTATGACACGTGCAAAGTTCCGTCTGAACTTTATATAAGACGGTGAGGCTCAGTCAGTCACTCAGTGTTGCCTGAGAGGGCAACACTGCAACAGCCGGCCGCCAGGCTGTCTTTTTTTTGCACAGCTAGTTGCCTCCAGGAGGCCACAAGAGGGAGACAAGGGACTGCAAAATGGAAAATAGGCATCCACCAACTTTACAGACAACTTCTCCTTGCTCCTACAACCTCCATCCTTGCACAGTTTGTTATTCTTCTAGGTAACATAGTAACAAATCCAAATTGCTGCTCTCTTTGTAGGCAAGCAAGGCTTTGTTGCAACTGCAATTCTTACTTCTTCTTGAAATGTAGGGACGACAGTACATTCCATCACATCCATCTAGTGTACACAGGTAGGTCCATTGTGGCGGGCAGGCGAGCGGGCGGGCTGCTTTATTGGCTGTTTGCTGTTCCCCTACTCCACTCCACTATTTGACTGTTGTGCTGCATCAATCAATCAATCAATCAATCAATCAATCAATCAATCAATCAATCAATCAGTGGCTGGCTCAGGTGCAGCTCTTTAACTTACCTAAAAGGGAGGGCGGAGAGAAGACAAGGAAGGTGAATGAGGTGTTCCAATGTGAAATGCCGGAAACACAGAAACACAGACGACACACAACAAGAGGTGGCAATCTATTCATTAATTGCATTTAATCAATGAGCTCATTATCACTCATGCATTGTCCAACAGGTGTTGAAATAATGGGATTAAAAGGGGAGATCCCTTCAGAAAGACAGAAACAATAGCAAAGACAAAAAACACTTTTGGAATCTGCTTTTAGTCAACACATAAGGAAAGGGTGCACCGGTCCTGGAAATACTGCAATACCAGGTCAATGCGTGGAGTGGACAGAGCAAGCTCTATTTCCATCTCCCTGTTCTAAAAATCCATTTAATATATGGTCCCCAGATAGGGGACGTATCAGATATTAAACTGATAAGAACAGATACTACACTTGATCTTAGCCAAAAGGCCGAGAAGCGATAACCCGAACGGGCCGCGCGTTGCCCGAGCCTGCCCGATACTGCTGTTCAGCCCTTGCAGCGATTCAGCCTACTTCTAGGCAATTCCATGGGGCCCTGCAGGCTCACACACTCACAGCTACACGGGAGGTGAATAAAGGCCGGAGAGGAAGCCAGACAGGATTTGCTTCTTTTGCTTGCACCATAATGCAGTGCTGAAAGAGGAGGAATCTACATAAAAACGCCTTCCTGGCAACGCCCAAATGCCCTGCTGCCATGCAGATAAACACTGGCAGCGGCAGCAAGTGCATGCCCACAGCCACCCCTTGTTCCTTCACACCTTGTATCAGCTGTAATCCAGTCCAGTCCAGTGCTGCCTGCTGAGCAGCACTGACCAACACTGCCTGGGCCCAGGCTTTTATCTCTGAGGCCCCATTATGATGTCAGAAAGCTGGCTCTGGAATCCTGAGGGCTCCACTATGACACGTGCAAAGTTCCGTCTGAACTTTATATAAGACGGTGAGGCTCAGTCAGTCACTCAGTGTTGCCTGAGAGGGCAACACTGCAACAGCCGGCCGCCAGGCTGTCTTTTTTTTGCACAGCTAGTTGCCTCCAGGAGGCCACAAGAGGGAGACAAGGGACTGCAAAATGGAAAATAGGCATCCACCAACTTTACAGACAACTTCTCCTTGCTCCTACAACCTCCATCCTTGCACAGTTTGTTATTCTTCTAGGTAACATAGTAACAAATCCAAATTGCTGCTCTCTTTGTAGGCAAGCAAGGCTTTGTTGCAACTGCAATTCTTACTTCTTCTTGAAATGTAGGGACGACAGTACATTCCATCACATCCATCTAGTGTACACAGGTAGGTCCATTGTGGCGGGCAGGCGAGCGGGCGGGCTGCTTTATTGGCTGTTTGCTGTTCCCCTACTCCACTCCACTATTTGACTGTTGTGCTGCATCAATCAATCAATCAATCAATCAATCAATCAATCAATCAATCAATCAATCAATCAATCAATCAGTGGCTGGCTCAGGTGCAGCTCTTTAACTTACCTAAAAGGGAGGGCGGAGAGAAGACAAGGAAGGTGAATGAGGTGTTCCAATGTGAAATGCCGGAAACACAGAAACACAGACGACACACAACAAGAGGTGGCAATCTATTCATTAATTGCATTTAATCAATGAGCTCATTATCACTCATGCATTGTCCAACAGGTGTTGAAATAATGGGATTAAAAGGGGAGATCCCTTCAGAAAGACAGAAACAATAGCAAAGACAAAAAACACTTTTGGAATCTGCTTTTAGTCAACACATAAGGAAAGGGTGCACCGGTCCTGGAAATACTGCAATACCAGGTCAATGCGTGGAGTGGACAGAGCAAGCTCTATTTCCATCTCCCTGTTCTAAAAATCCATTTAATATATGGTCCCCAGATAGGGGACGTATCAGATATTAAACTGATAAGAACAGATACTACACTTGATCTTAGCCAAAAGGCCGAGAAGCGATAACCCGAACGGGCCGCACGTTGCCCGAGCCTGCCCGATACTGCTGTTCAGCCCTTGCAGCGATTCAGCCTACTTCTAGGCAATTCCATGGGGCCCTGCAGGCTCACACACTCACAGCTACACGGGAGGTGAATAAAGGCCGGAGAGGAAGCCAGACAGGATTTGCTTCTTTTGCTTGCACCACAATGCAGTGCTGAAAGAGGAGGAATCTACATAAAAACGCCTTCCTGGCAACGCCCAAATGCCCTGCTGCCATGCAGATAAACACTGGCAGCGGCAGCAAGTGCATGCCCACAGCCACCCCTTGTTCCTTCACACCTTGTATCAGCTGTAATCCAGTCCAGTCCAGTGCTGCCTGCTGAGCAGCACTGACCAACACTGCCTGGGCCCAGGCTTTTATCTCTGAGGCCCCATTATGATGTCAGAAAGCTGGCTCTGGAATCCTGAGGGCTCCACTATGACACGTGCAAAGTTCCGTCTGAACTTTATATAAGACGGTGAGGCTCAGTCAGTCACTCAGTGTTGCCTGAGAGGGCAACACTGCAACAGCCGGCCGCCAGGCTGTCTTTTTTTTGCACAGCTAGTTGCCTCCAGGAGGCCACAAGAGGGAGACAAGGGACTGCAAAATGGAAAATAGGCATCCACCAACTTTACAGACAACTTCTCCTTGCTCCTACAACCTCCATCCTTGCACAGTTTGTTATTCTTCTAGGTAACATAGTAACAAATCCAAATTGCTGCTCTCTTTGTAGGCAAGCAAGGCTTTGTTGCAACTGCAATTCTTACTTCTTCTTGAAATGTAGGGACGACAGTACATTCCATCACATCCATCTAGTGTACACAGGTAGGTCCATTGTGGCGGGCAGGCGAGCGGGCGGGCTGCTTTATTGGCTGTTTGCTGTTCCCCTACTCCACTCCACTATTTGACTGTTGTGCTGCATCAATCAATCAATCAATCAATCAATCAATCAATCAATCAATCAATCAGTGGCTGGCTCAGGTGCAGCTCTTTAACTTACCTAAAAGGGAGGGCGGAGAGAAGACAAGGAAGGTGAATGAGGTGTTCCAATGTGAAATGCCGGAAACACAGAAACACAGACGACACACAACAAGAGGTGGCAATCTATTCATTAATTGCATTTAATCAATGAGCTCATTATCACTCATGCATTGTCCAACAGGTGTTGAAATAATGGGATTAAAAGGGGAGATCCCTTCAGAAAGACAGAAACAATAGCAAAGACAAAAAACACTTTTGGAATCTGCTTTTAGTCAACACATAAGGAAAGGGTGCACCGGTCCTGGAAATACTGCAATACCAGGTCAATGCGTGGAGTGGACAGAGCAAGCTCTATTTCCATCTCCCTGTTCTAAAAATCCATTTAATATATGGTCCCCAGATAGGGGACGTATCAGATATTAAACTGATAAGAACAGATACTACACTTGATCTTAGCCAAAAGGCCGAGAAGCGATAACCCGAACGGGCCGCGCGTTGCCCGAGCCTGCCCGATACTGCTGTTCAGCCCTTGCAGCGATTCAGCCTACTTCTAGGCAATTCCATGGGGCCCTGCAGGCTCACACACTCACAGCTACACGGGAGGTGAATAAAGGCCGGAGAGGAAGCCAGACAGGATTTGCTTCTTTTGCTTGCACCACAATGCAGTGCTGAAAGAGGAGGAATCTACATAAAAACGCCTTCCTGGCAACGCCCAAATGCCCTGCTGCCATGCAGATAAACACTGGCAGCGGCAGCAAGTGCATGCCCACAGCCACCCCTTGTTCCTTCACACCTTGTATCAGCTGTAATCCAGTCCAGTCCAGTGCTGCCTGCTGAGCAGCACTGACCAACACTGCCTGGGCCCAGGCTTTTATCTCTGAGGCCCCATTATGATGTCAGAAAGCTGGCTCTGGAATCCTGAGGGCTCCACTATGACACGTGCAAAGTTCCGTCTGAACTTTATATAAGACGGTGAGGCTCAGTCAGTCACTCAGTGTTGCCTGAGAGGGCAACACTGCAACAGCCGGCCGCCAGGCTGTCTTTTTTTTGCACAGCTAGTTGCCTCCAGGAGGCCACAAGAGGGAGACAAGGGACTGCAAAATGGAAAATAGGCATCCACCAACTTTACAGACAACTTCTCCTTGCTCCTACAACCTCCATCCTTGCACAGTTTGTTATTCTTCTAGGTAACATAGTAACAAATCCAAATTGCTGCTCTCTTTGTAGGCAAGCAAGGCTTTGTTGCAACTGCAATTCTTACTTCTTCTTGAAATGTAGGGACGACAGTACATTCCATCACATCCATCTAGTGTACACAGGTAGGTCCATTGTGGCGGGCAGGCGAGCGGGCGGGCTGCTTTATTGGCTGTTTGCTGTTCCCCTACTCCACTCCACTATTTGACTGTTGTGCTGCATCAATCAATCAATCAATCAATCAATCAATCAATCAATCAATCAATCAATCAATCAGTGGCTGGCTCAGGTGCAGCTCTTTAACTTACCTAAAAGGGAGGGCGGAGAGAAGACAAGGAAGGTGAATGAGGTGTTCCAATGTGAAATGCCGGAAACACAGAAACACAGACGACACACAACAAGAGGTGGCAATCTATTCATTAATTGCATTTAATCAATGAGCTCATTATCACTCATGCATTGTCCAACAGGTGTTGAAATAATGGGATTAAAAGGGGAGATCCCTTCAGAAAGACAGAAACAATAGCAAAGACAAAAAACACTTTTGGAATCTGCTTTTAGTCAACACATAAGGAAAGGGTGCACCGGTCCTGGAAATACTGCAATACCAGGTCAATGCGTGGAGTGGACAGAGCAAGCTCTATTTCCATCTCCCTGTTCTAAAAATCCATTTAATATATGGTCCCCAGATAGGGGACGTATCAGATATTAAACTGATAAGAACAGATACTACACTTGATCTTAGCCAAAAGGCCGAGAAGCGATAACCCGAACGGGCCGCGCGTTGCCCGAGCCTGCCCGATACTGCTGTTCAGCCCTTGCAGCGATTCAGCTTACTTCTAGGCAATTCCATGGGGCCCTGCAGGCTCACACACTCACAGCTACACGGGAGGTGAATAAAGGCCGGAGAGGAAGCCAGACAGGATTTGCTTCTTTTGCTTGCACCACAATGCAGTGCTGAAAGAGGAGGAATCTACATAAAAACGCCTTCCTGGCAACGCCCAAATGCCCTGCTGCCATGCAGATAAACACTGGCAGCGGCAGCAAGTGCATGCCCACAGCCACCCCTTGTTCCTTCACACCTTGTATCAGCTGTAATCCAGTCCAGTCCAGTGCTGCCTGCTGAGCAGCACTGACCAACACTGCCTGGGCCCAGGCTTTTATCTCTGAGGCCCCATTATGATGTCAGAAAGCTGGCTCTGGAATCCTGAGGGCTCCACTATGACACGTGCAAAGTTCCGTCTGAACTTTATATAAGACGGTGAGGCTCAGTCAGTCACTCAGTGTTGCCTGAGAGGGCAACACTGCAACAGCCGGCCGCCAGGCTGTCTTTTTTTTGCACAGCTAGTTGCCTCCAGGAGGCCACAAGAGGGAGACAAGGGACTGCAAAATGGAAAATAGGCATCCACCAACTTTACAGACAACTTCTCCTTGCTCCTACAACCTCCATCCTTGCACAGTTTGTTATTCTTCTAGGTAACATAGTAACAAATCCAAATTGCTGCTCTCTTTGTAGGCAAGCAAGGCTTTGTTGCAACTGCAATTCTTACTTCTTCTTGAAATGTAGGGACGACAGTACATTCCATCACATCCATCTAGTGTACACAGGTAGGTCCATTGTGGCGGGCAGGCGAGCGGGCGGGCTGCTTTATTGGCTGTTTGCTGTTCCCCTACTCCACTCCACTATTTGACTGTTGTGCTGCATCAATCAATCAATCAATCAATCAATCAATCAATCAATCAATCAATCAATCAATCAATCAGTGGCTGGCTCAGGTGCAGCTCTTTAACTTACCTAAAAGGGAGGGCGGAGAGAAGACAAGGAAGGTGAATGAGGTGTTCCAATGTGAAATGCCGGAAACACAGAAACACAGACGACACACAACAAGAGGTGGCAATCTATTCATTAATTGCATTTAATCAATGAGCTCATTATCACTCATGCATTGTCCAACAGGTGTTGAAATAATGGGATTAAAAGGGGAGATCCCTTCAGAAAGACAGAAACAATAGCAAAGACAAAAAACACTTTTGGAATCTGCTTTTAGTCAACACATAAGGAAAGGGTGCACCGGTCCTGGAAATACTGCAATACCAGGTCAATGCGTGGAGTGGACAGAGCAAGCTCTATTTCCATCTCCCTGTTCTAAAAATCCATTTAATATATGGTCCCCAGATAGGGGACGTATCAGATATTAAACTGATAAGAACAGATACTACACTTGATCTTAGCCAAAAGGCCGAGAAGCGATAACCCGAACGGGCCGCGCGTTGCCCGAGCCTGCCCGATACTGCTGTTCAGCCCTTGCAGCGATTCAGCCTACTTCTAGGCAATTCCATGGGGCCCTGCAGGCTCACACACTCACAGCTACACGGGAGGTGAATAAAGGCCGGAGAGGAAGCCAGACAGGATTTGCTTCTTTTGCTTACACCACAATGCAGTGCTGAAAGAGGAGGAATCTACATAAAAACGCCTTCCTGGCAACGCCCAAATGCCCTGCTGCCATGCAGATAAACACTGGCAGCGGCAGCAAGTGCATGCCCACAGCCACCCCTTGTTCCTTCACACCTTGTATCAGCTGTAATCCAGTCCAGTCCAGTGCTGCCTGCTGAGCAGCACTGACCAACACTGCCTGGGCCCAGGCTTTTATCTCTGAGGCCCCATTATGATGTCAGAAAGCTGGCTCTGGAATCCTGAGGGCTCCACTATGACACGTGCAAAGTTCCGTCTGAACTTTATATAAGACGGTGAGGCTCAGTCAGTCACTCAGTGTTGCCTGAGAGGGCAACACTGCAACAGCCGGCCGCCAGGCTGTCTTTTTTTTGCACAGCTAGTTGCCTCCAGGAGGCCACAAGAGGGAGACAAGGGACTGCAAAATGGAAAATAGGCATCCACCAACTTTACAGACAACTTCTCCTTGCTCCTACAACCTCCATCCTTGCACAGTTTGTTATTCTTCTAGGTAACATAGTAACAAATCCAAATTGCTGCTCTCTTTGTAGGCAAGCAAGGCTTTGTTGCAACTGCAATTCTTACTTCTTCTTGAAATGTAGGGACGACAGTACATTCCATCACATCCATCTAGTGTACACAGGTAGGTCCATTGTGGCGGGCAGGCGAGCGGGCGGGCTGCTTTATTGGCTGTTTGCTGTTCCCCTACTCCACTCCACTATTTGACTGTTGTGCTGCATCAATCAATCAATCAATCAATCAATCAATCAAGTGGCTGGCTCAGGTGCAGCTCTTTAACTTACCTAAAAGGGAGGGCGGAGAGAAGACAAGGAAGGTGAATGAGGTGTTCCAATGTGAAATGCCGGAAACACAGAAACACAGACGACACACAACAAGAGGTGGCAATCTATTCATTAATTGCATTTAATCAATGAGCTCATTATCACTCATGCATTGTCCAACAGGTGTTGAAATAATGGGATTAAAAGGGGAGATCCCTTCAGAAAGACAGAAACAATAGCAAAGACAAAAAACACTTTTGGAATCTGCTTTTAGTCAACACATAAGGAAAGGGTGCACCGGTCCTGGAAATACTGCAATACCAGGTCAATGCGTGGAGTGGACAGAGCAAGCTCTATTTCCATCTCCCTGTTCTAAAAATCCATTTAATATATGGTCCCCAGATAGGGGACGTATCAGATATTAAACTGATAAGAACAGATACTACACTTGATCTTAGCCAAAAGGCCGAGAAGCGATAACCCGAACGGGCCGCGCGTTGCCCGAGCCTGCCCGATACTGCTGTTCAGCCCTTGCAGCGATTCAGCCTACTTCTAGGCAATTCCATGGGGCCCTGCAGGCTCACACACTCACAGCTACACGGGAGGTGAATAAAGGCCGGAGAGGAAGCCAGACAGGATTTGCTTCTTTTGCTTGCACCACAATGCAGTGCTGAAAGAGGAGGAATCTACATAAAAACGCCTTCCTGGCAACGCCCAAATGCCCTGCTGCCATGCAGATAAACACTGGCAGCGGCAGCAAGTGCATGCCCACAGCCACCCCTTGTTCCTTCACACCTTGTATCAGCTGTAATCCAGTCCAGTCCAGTGCTGCCTGCTGAGCAGCACTGACCAACACTGCCTGGGCCCAGGCTTTTATCTCTGAGGCCCCATTATGATGTCAGAAAGCAGAAAGCTGGCTCTGGAATCCTGAGGGCTCCACTATGACACGTGCAAAGTTCCGTCTGAACTTTATATAAGACGGTGAGGCTCAGTCAGTCACTCAGTGTTGCCTGAGAGGGCAACACTGCAACAGCCGGCCGCCAGGCTGTCTTTTTTTTGCACAGCTAGTTGCCTCCAGGAGGCCACAAGAGGGAGACAAGGGACTGCAAAATGGAAAATAGGCATCCACCAACTTTACAGACAACTTCTCCTTGCTCCTACAACCTCCATCCTTGCACAGTTTGTTATTCTTCTAGGTAACATAGTAACAAATCCAAATTGCTGCTCTCTTTGTAGGCAAGCAAGGCTTTGTTGCAACTGCAATTCTTACTTCTTCTTGAAATGTAGGGACGACAGTACATTCCATCACATCCATCTAGTGTACACAGGTAGGTCCATTGTGGCGGGCAGGCGAGCGGGCGGGCTGCTTTATTGGCTGTTTGCTGTTCCCCTACTCCACTCCACTATTTGACTGTTGTGCTGCATCAATCAATCAATCAATCAATCAATCAATCAGTGGCTGGCTCAGGTGCAGCTCTTTAACTTACCTAAAAGGGAGGGCGGAGAGAAGACAAGGAAGGTGAATGAGGTGTTCCAATGTGAAATGCCGGAAACACAGAAACACAGACGACACACAACAAGAGGTGGCAATCTATTCATTAATTGCATTTAATCAATGAGCTCATTATCACTCATGCATTGTCCAACAGGTGTTGAAATAATGGGATTAAAAGGGGAGATCCCTTCAGAAAGACAGAAACAATAGCAAAGACAAAAAACACTTTTGGAATCTGCTTTTAGTCAACACATAAGGAAAGGGTGCACCGGTCCTGGAAATACTGCAATACCAGGTCAATGCGTGGAGTGGACAGAGCAAGCTCTATTTCCATCTCCCTGTTCTAAAAATCCATTTAATATATGGTCCCCAGATAGGGGACGTATCAGATATTAAACTGATAAGAACAGATACTACACTTGATCTTAGCCAAAAGGCCGAGAAGCGATAACCCGAACGGGCCGCGCGTTGCCCGAGCCTGCCCGATACTGCTGTTCAGCCCTTGCAGCGATTCAGCCTACTTCTAGGCAATTCCATGGGGCCCTGCAGGCTCACACACTCACAGCTACACGGGAGGTGAATAAAGGCCGGAGAGGAAGCCAGACAGGATTTGCTTATTTTGCTTGCACCACAATGCAGTGCTGAAAGAGGAGGAATCTACATAAAAACGCCTTCCTGGCAACGCCCAAATGCCCTGCTGCCATGCAGATAAACACTGGCAGCGGCAGCAAGTGCATGCCCACAGCCACCCCTTGTTCCTTCACACCTTGTATCAGCTGTAATCCAGTCCAGTCCAGTGCTGCCTGCTGAGCAGCACTGACCAACACTGCCTGGGCCCAGGCTTTTATCTCTGAGGCCCCATTATGATGTCAGAAAGCTGGCTCTGGAATCCTGAGGGCTCCACTATGACACGTGCAAAGTTCCGTCTGAACTTTATATAAGACGGTGAGGCTCAGTCAGTCACTCAGTGTTGCCTGAGAGGGCAACACTGCAACAGCCGGCCGCCAGGCTGTCTTTTTTTTGCACAGCTAGTTGCCTCCAGGAGGCCACAAGAGGGAGACAAGGGACTGCAAAATGGAAAATAGGCATCCACCAACTTTACAGACAACTTCTCCTTGCTCCTACAACCTCCATCCTTGCACAGTTTGTTATTCTTCTAGGTAACATAGTAACAAATCCAAATTGCTGCTCTCTTTGTAGGCAAGCAAGGCTTTGTTGCAACTGCAATTCTTACTTCTTCTTGAAATGTAGGGACGACAGTACATTCCATCACATCCATCTAGTGTACACAGGTAGGTCCATTGTGGCGGGCAGGCGAGCGGGCGGGCTGCTTTATTGGCTGTTTGCTGTTCCCCTACTCCACTCCACTATTTGACTGTTGTGCTGCATCAATCAATCAATCAATCAATCAATCAATCAATCAATCAATCAATCAATCAGTGGCTGGCTCAGGTGCAGCTCTTTAACTTACCTAAAAGGGAGGGCGGAGAGAAGACAAGGAAGGTGAATGAGGTGTTCCAATGTGAAATGCCGGAAACACAGAAACACAGACGACACACAACAAGAGGTGGCAATCTATTCATTAATTGCATTTAATCAATGAGCTCATTATCACTCATGCATTGTCCAACAGGTGTTGAAATAATGGGATTAAAAGGGGAGATCCCTTCAGAAAGACAGAAACAATAGCAAAGACAAAAAACACTTTTGGAATCTGCTTTTAGTCAACACATAAGGAAAGGGTGCACCGGTCCTGGAAATACTGCAATACCAGGTCAATGCGTGGAGTGGACAGAGCAAGCTCTATTTCCATCTCCCTGTTCTAAAAATCCATTTAATATATGGTCCCCAGATAGGGGACGTATCAGATATTAAACTGATAAGAACAGATACTACACTTGATCTTAGCCAAAAGGCCGAGAAGCGATAACCCGAACGGGCCGCGCGTTGCCCGAGCCTGCCCGATACTGCTGTTCAGCCCTTGCAGCGATTCAGCCTACTTCTAGGCAATTCCATGGGGCCCTGCAGGCTCACACACTCACAGCTACACGGGAGGTGAATAAAGGCCGGAGAGGAAGCCAGACAGGATTTGCTTCTTTTGCTTGCACCATAATGCAGTGCTGAAAGAGGAGGAATCTACATAAAAACGCCTTCCTGGCAACGCCCAAATGCCCTGCTGCCATGCAGATAAACACTGGCAGCGGCAGCAAGTGCATGCCCACAGCCACCCCTTGTTCCTTCACACCTTGTATCAGCTGTAATCCAGTCCAGTCCAGTGCTGCCTGCTGAGCAGCACTGACCAACACTGCCTGGGCCCAGGCTTTTATCTCTGAGGCCCCATTATGATGTCAGAAAGCTGGCTCTGGAATCCTGAGGGCTCCACTATGACACGTGCAAAGTTCCGTCTGAACTTTATATAAGACGGTGAGGCTCAGTCAGTCACTCAGTGTTGCCTGAGAGGGCAACACTGCAACAGCCGGCCGCCAGGCTGTCTTTTTTTTGCACAGCTAGTTGCCTCCAGGAGGCCACAAGAGGGAGACAAGGGACTGCAAAATGGAAAATAGGCATCCACCAACTTTACAGACAACTTCTCCTTGCTCCTACAACCTCCATCCTTGCACAGTTTGTTATTCTTCTAGGTAACATAGTAACAAATCCAAATTGCTGCTCTCTTTGTAGGCAAGCAAGGCTTTGTTGCAACTGCAATTCTTACTTCTTCTTGAAATGTAGGGACGACAGTACATTCCATCACATCCATCTAGTGTACACAGGTAGGTCCATTGTGGCGGGCAGGCGAGCGGGCGGGCTGCTTTATTGGCTGTTTGCTGTTCCCCTACTCCACTCCACTATTTGACTGTTGTGCTGCATCAATCAATCAATCAATCAATCAATCAATCAATCAATCAATCAATCAATCAATCAATCAATCAATCAGTGGCTGGCTCAGGTGCAGCTCTTTAACTTACCTAAAAGGGAGGGCGGAGAGAAGACAAGGAAGGTGAATGAGGTGTTCCAATGTGAAATGCCGGAAACACAGAAACACAGACGACACACAACAAGAGGTGGCAATCTATTCATTAATTGCATTTAATCAATGAGCTCATTATCACTCATGCATTGTCCAACAGGTGTTGAAATAATGGGATTAAAAGGGGAGATCCCTTCAGAAAGACAGAAACAATAGCAAAGACAAAAAACACTTTTGGAATCTGCTTTTAGTCAACACATAAGGAAAGGGTGCACCGGTCCTGGAAATACTGCAATACCAGGTCAATGCGTGGAGTGGACAGAGCAAGCTCTATTTCCATCTCCCTGTTCTAAAAATCCATTTAATATATGGTCCCCAGATAGGGGACGTATCAGATATTAAACTGATAAGAACAGATACTACACTTGATCTTAGCCAAAAGGCCGAGAAGCGATAACCCGAACGGGCCGCACGTTGCCCGAGCCTGCCCGATACTGCTGTTCAGCCCTTGCAGCGATTCAGCCTACTTCTAGGCAATTCCATGGGGCCCTGCAGGCTCACACACTCACAGCTACACGGGAGGTGAATAAAGGCCGGAGAGGAAGCCAGACAGGATTTGCTTCTTTTGCTTGCACCACAATGCAGTGCTGAAAGAGGAGGAATCTACATAAAAACGCCTTCCTGGCAACGCCCAAATGCCCTGCTGCCATGCAGATAAACACTGGCAGCGGCAGCAAGTGCATGCCCACAGCCACCCCTTGTTCCTTCACACCTTGTATCAGCTGTAATCCAGTCCAGTCCAGTGCTGCCTGCTGAGCAGCACTGACCAACACTGCCTGGGCCCAGGCTTTTATCTCTGAGGCCCCATTATGATGTCAGAAAGCTGGCTCTGGAATCCTGAGGGCTCCACTATGACACGTGCAAAGTTCCGTCTGAACTTTATATAAGACGGTGAGGCTCAGTCAGTCACTCAGTGTTGCCTGAGAGGGCAACACTGCAACAGCCGGCCGCCAGGCTGTCTTTTTTTTGCACAGCTAGTTGCCTCCAGGAGGCCACAAGAGGGAGACAAGGGACTGCAAAATGGAAAATAGGCATCCACCAACTTTACAGACAACTTCTCCTTGCTCCTACAACCTCCATCCTTGCACAGTTTGTTATTCTTCTAGGTAACATAGTAACAAATCCAAATTGCTGCTCTCTTTGTAGGCAAGCAAGGCTTTGTTGCAACTGCAATTCTTACTTCTTCTTGAAATGTAGGGACGACAGTACATTCCATCACATCCATCTAGTGTACACAGGTAGGTCCATTGTGGCGGGCAGGCGAGCGGGCGGGCTGCTTTATTGGCTGTTTGCTGTTCCCCTACTCCACTCCACTATTTGACTGTTGTGCTGCATCAATCAATCAATCAATCAATCAATCA
The DNA here is from genome assembly GCF_050947455.1 of Rhinoderma darwinii. Taxonomy (NCBI): domain Eukaryota; kingdom Metazoa; phylum Chordata; class Amphibia; order Anura; family Rhinodermatidae; genus Rhinoderma; species Rhinoderma darwinii. The sequence continues at coordinate 220,369 of NW_027461801.1, read as the reverse complement.
ATCAATCAATCAATCAATCAATCAATCAATCAATCAATCAATCAGTGGCTGGCTCAGGTGCAGCTCTTTAACTTACCTAAAAGGGAGGGCGGAGAGAAGACAAGGAAGGTGAATGAGGTGTTCCAATGTGAAATGCCGGAAACACAGAAACACAGACGACACACAACAAGAGGTGGCAATCTATTCATTAATTGCATTTAATCAATGAGCTCATTATCACTCATGCATTGTCCAACAGGTGTTGAAATAATGGGATTAAAAGGGGAGATCCCTTCAGAAAGACAGAAACAATAGCAAAGACAAAAAACACTTTTGGAATCTGCTTTTAGTCAACACATAAGGAAAGGGTGCACCGGTCCTGGAAATACTGCAATACCAGGTCAATGCGTGGAGTGGACAGAGCAAGCTCTATTTCCATCTCCCTGTTCTAAAAATCCATTTAATATATGGTCCCCAGATAGAGGACGTATCAGATATTAAACTGATAAGAACAGATACTACACTTGATCTTAGCCAAAAGGCCGAGAAGCGATAACCCGAACGGGCCGCGCGTTGCCCGAGCCTGCCCGATACTGCTGTTCAGCCCTTGCAGCGATTCAGCCTACTTCTAGGCAATTCCATGGGGCCCTGCAGGCTCACACACTCACAGCTACACGGGAGGTGAATAAAGGCCGGAGAGGAAGCCAGACAGGATTTACTTCTTTTGCTTGCACCACAATGCAGTGCTGAAAGAGGAGGAATCTACATAAAAACGCCTTCCTGGCAACGCCCAAATGCCCTGCTGCCATGCAGATAAACACTGGCAGCGGCAGCAAGTGCATGCCCACAGCCACCCCTTGTTCCTTCACACCTTGTATCAGCTGTAATCCAGTCCAGTCCAGTGCTGCCTGCTGAGCAGCACTGACCAACACTGCCTGGGCCCAGGCTTTTATCTCTGAGGCCCCATTATGATGTCAGAAAGCTGGCTCTGGAATCCTGAGGGCTCCACTATGACACGTGCAAAGTTCCGTCTGAACTTTATATAAGACGGTGAGGCTCAGTCAGTCACTCAGTGTTGCCTGAGAGGGCAACACTGCAACAGCCGGCCGCCAGGCTGTCTTTTTTTTGCACAGCTAGTTGCCTCCAGGAGGCCACAAGAGGGAGACAAGGGACTGCAAAATGGAAAATAGGCATCCACCAACTTTACAGACAACTTCTCCTTGCTCCTACAACCTCCATCCTTGCACAGTTTGTTATTCTTCTAGGTAACATAGTAACAAATCCAAATTGCTGCTCTCTTTGTAGGCAAGCAAGGCTTTGTTGCAACTGCAATTCTTACTTCTTCTTGAAATGTAGGGACGACAGTACATTCCATCACATCCATCTAGTGTACACAGGTAGGTCCATTGTGGCGGGCAGGCGAGCGGGCGGGCTGCTTTATTGGCTGTTTGCTGTTCCCCTACTCCACTCCACTATTTGACTGTTGTGCTGCATCAATCAATCAATCAATCAATCAATCAATCAATCAATCAGTGGCTGGCTCAGGTGCAGCTCTTTAACTTACCTAAAAGGGAGGGCGGAGAGAAGACAAGGAAGGTGAATGAGGTGTTCCAATGTGAAATGCCGGAAACACAGAAACACAGACGACACACAACAAGAGGTGGCAATCTATTCATTAATTGCATTTAATCAATGAGCTCATTATCACTCATGCATTGTCCAACAGGTGTTGAAATAATGGGATTAAAAGGGGAGATCCCTTCAGAAAGACAGAAACAATAGCAAAGACAAAAAACACTTTTGGAATCTGCTTTTAGTCAACACATAAGGAAAGGGTGCACCGGTCCTGGAAATACTGCAATACCAGGTCAATGCGTGGAGTGGACAGAGCAAGCTCTATTTCCATCTCCCTGTTCTAAAAATCCATTTAATATATGGTCCCCAGATAGGGGACGTATCAGATATTAAACTGATAAGAACAGATACTACACTTGATCTTAGCCAAAAGGCCGAGAAGCGATAACCCGAACGGGCCGCGCGTTGCCCGAGCCTGCCCGATACTGCTGTTCAGCCCTTGCAGCGATTCAGCCTACTTCTAGGCAATTCCATGGGGCCCTGCAGGCTCACACACTCACAGCTACACGGGAGGTGAATAAAGGCCGGAGAGGAAGCCAGACAGGATTTGCTTCTTTTGCTTGCACCACAATGCAGTGCTGAAAGAGGAGGAATCTACATAAAAACGCCTTCCTGGCAACGCCCAAATGCCCTGCTGCCATGCAGATAAACACTGGCAGCGGCAGCAAGTGCATGCCCACAGCCACCCCTTGTTCCTTCACACCTTGTATCAGCTGTAATCCAGTCCAGTCCAGTGCTGCCTGCTGAGCAGCACTGACCAAAACTGCCTGGGCCCAGGCTTTTATCTCTGAGGCCCCATTATGATGTCAGAAAGCTGGCTCTGGAATCCTGAGGGCTCCACTATGACACGTGCAAAGTTCCGTCTGAACTTTATATAAGACGGTGAGGCTCAGTCAGTCACTCAGTGTTGCCTGAGAGGGCAACACTGCAACAGCCGGCCGCCAGGCTGTCTTTTTTTTGCACAGCTAGTTGCCTCCAGGAGGCCACAAGAGGGAGACAAGGGACTGCAAAATGGAAAATAGGCATCCACCAACTTTACAGACAACTTCTCCTTGCTCCTACAACCTCCATCCTTGCACAGTTTGTTATTCTTCTAGGTAACATAGTAACAAATCCAAATTGCTGCTCTCTTTGTAGGCAAGCAAGGCTTTGTTGCAACTGCAATTCTTACTTCTTCTTGAAATGTAGGGACGACAGTACATTCCATCACATCCATCTAGTGTACACAGGTAGGTCCATTGTGGCGGGCAGGCGAGCGGGCGGGCTGCTTTATTGGCTGTTTGCTGTTCCCCTACTCCACTCCACTATTTGACTGTTGTGCTGCATCAATCAATCAATCAATCAATCAATCAATCAATCAATCAATCAGTGGCTGGCTCAGGTGCAGCTCTTTAACTTACCTAAAAGGGAGGGCGGAGAGAAGACAAGGAAGGTGAATGAGGTGTTCCAATGTGAAATGCCGGAAACACAGAAACACAGACGACACACAACAAGAGGTGGCAATCTATTCATTAATTGCATTTAATCAATGAGCTCATTATCACTCATGCATTGTCCAACAGGTGTTGAAATAATGGGATTAAAAGGGGAGATCCCTTCAGAAAGACAGAAACAATAGCAAAGACAAAAAACACTTTTGGAATCTGCTTTTAGTCAACACATAAGGAAAGGGTGCACCGGTCCTGGAAATACTGCAATACCAGGTCAATGCGTGGAGTGGACAGAGCAAGCTCTATTTCCATCTCCCTGTTCTAAAAATCCATTTAATATATGGTCCCCAGATAGGGGACGTATCAGATATTAAACTGATAAGAACAGATACTACACTTGATCTTAGCCAAAAGGCCGAGAAGCGATAACCCGAACGGGCCGCGCGTTGCCCGAGCCTGCCCGATACTGCTGTTCAGCCCTTGCAGCGATTCAGCCTACTTCTAGGCAATTCCATGGGGCCCTGCAGGCTCACACACTCACAGCTACACGGGAGGTGAATAAAGGCCGGAGAGGAAGCCAGACAGGATTTGCTTCTTTTGCTTGCACCACAATGCAGTGCTGAAAGAGGAGGAATCTACATAAAAACGCCTTCCTGGCAACGCCCAAATGCCCTGCTGCCATGCAGATAAACACTGGCAGCGGCAGCAAGTGCATGCCCACAGCCACCCCTTGTTCCTTCACACCTTGTATCAGCTGTAATCCAGTCCAGTCCAGTGCTGCCTGCTGAGCAGCACTGACCAACACTGCCTGGGCCCAGGCTTTTATCTCTGAGGCCCCATTATGATGTCAGAAAGCTGGCTCTGGAATCCTGAGGGCTCCACTATGACACGTGCAAAGTTCCGTCTGAACTTTATATAAGACGGTGAGGCTCAGTCAGTCACTCAGTGTTGCCTGAGAGGGCAACACTGCAACAGCCGGCCGCCAGGCTGTCTTTTTTTTGCACAGCTAGTTGCCTCCAGGAGGCCACAAGAGGGAGACAAGGGACTGCAAAATGGAAAATAGGCATCCACCAACTTTACAGACAACTTCTCCTTGCTCCTACAACCTCCATCCTTGCACAGTTTGTTATTCTTCTAGGTAACATAGTAACAAATCCAAATTGCTGCTCTCTTTGTAGGCAAGCAAGGCTTTGTTGCAACTGCAATTCTTACTTCTTCTTGAAATGTAGGGACGACAGTACATTCCATCACATCCATCTAGTGTACACAGGTAGGTCCATTGTGGCGGGCAGGCGAGCGGGCGGGCTGCTTTATTGGCTGTTTGCTGTTCCCCTACTCCACTCCACTATTTGACTGTTGTGCTGCATCAATCAATCAATCAATCAATCAATCAATCAATCAATCAATCAATCAGTGGCTGGCTCAGGTGCAGCTCTTTAACTTACCTAAAAGGGAGGGCGGAGAGAAGACAAGGAAGGTGAATGAGGTGTTCCAATGTGAAATGCCGGAAACACAGAAACACAGACGACACACAACAAGAGGTGGCAATCTATTCATTAATTGCATTTAATCAATGAGCTCATTATCACTCATGCATTGTCCAACAGGTGTTGAAATAATGGGATTAAAAGGGGAGATCCCTTCAGAAAGACAGAAACAATAGCAAAGACAAAAAACACTTTTGGAATCTGCTTTTAGTCAACACATAAGGAAAGGGTGCACCGGTCCTGGAAATACTGCAATACCAGGTCAATGCGTGGAGTGGACAGAGCAAGCTCTATTTCCATCTCCCTGTTCTAAAAATCCATTTAATATATGGTCCCCAGATAGGGGACGTATCAGATATTAAACTGATAAGAACAGATACTACACTTGATCTTAGCCAAAAGGCCGAGAAGCGATAACCCGAACGGGCCGCGCGTTGCCCGAGCCTGCCCGATACTGCTGTTCAGCCCTTGCAGCGATTCAGCCTACTTCTAGGCAATTCCATGGGGCCCTGCAGGCTCACACACTCACAGCTACACGGGAGGTGAATAAAGGCCGGAGAGGAAGCCAGACAGGATTTGCTTCTTTTGCTTGCACCACAATGCAGTGCTGAAAGAGGAGGAATCTACATAAAAACGCCTTCCTGGCAACGCCCAAATGCCCTGCTGCCATGCAGATAAACACTGGCAGCGGCAGCAAGTGCATGCCCACAGCCACCCCTTGTTCCTTCACACCTTGTATCAGCTGTAATCCAGTCCAGTCCAGTGCTGCCTGCTGAGCAGCACTGACCAACACTGCCTGGGCCCAGGCTTTTATCTCTGAGGCCCCATTATGATGTCAGAAAGCTGGCTCTGGAATCCTGAGGGCTCCACTATGACACGTGCAAAGTTCCGTCTGAACTTTATATAAGACGGTGAGGCTCAGTCAGTCACTCAGTGTTGCCTGAGAGGGCAACACTGCAACAGCCGGCCGCCAGGCTGTCTTTTTTTTGCACAGCTAGTTGCCTCCAGGAGGCCACAAGAGGGAGACAAGGGACTGCAAAATGGAAAATAGGCATCCACCAACTTTACAGACAACTTCTCCTTGCTCCTACAACCTCCATCCTTGCACAGTTTGTTATTCTTCTAGGTAACATAGTAACAAATCCAAATTGCTGCTCTCTTTGTAGGCAAGCAAGGCTTTGTTGCAACTGCAATTCTTACTTCTTCTTGAAATGTAGGGACGACAGTACATTCCATCACATCCATCTAGTGTACACAGGTAGGTCCATTGTGGCGGGCAGGCGAGCGGGCGGGCTGCTTTATTGGCTGTTTGCTGTTCCCCTACTCCACTCCACTATTTGACTGTTGTGCTGCATCAATCAATCAATCAATCAATCAATCAATCAATCAATCAATCAATCAATCAATCAATCAGTGGCTGGCTCAGGTGCAGCTCTTTAACTTACTTAAAAGGGAGGGCGGAGAGAAGACAAGGAAGGTGAATGAGGTGTTCCAATGTGAAATGCCGGAAACACAGAAACACAGACGACACACAACAAGAGGTGGCAATCTATTCATTAATTGCATTTAATCAATGAGCTCATTATCACTCATGCATTGTCCAACAGGTGTTGAAATAATGGGATTAAAAGGGGAGATCCCTTCAGAAAGACAGAAACAATAGCAAAGACAAAAAACACTTTTGGAATCTGCTTTTAGTCAACACATAAGGAAAGGGTGCACCGGTCCTGGAAATACTGCAATACCAGGTCAATGCGTGGAGTGGACAGAGCAAGCTCTATTTCCATCTCCCTGTTCTAAAAATCCATTTAATATATGGTCCCCAGATAGGGGACGTATCAGATATTAAACTGATAAGAACAGATACTACACTTGATCTTAGCCAAAAGGCCGAGAAGCGATAACCCGAACGGGCCGCGCGTTGCCCGAGCCTGCCCGATACTGCTGTTCAGCCCTTGCAGCGATTCAGCCTACTTCTAGGCAATTCCATGGGGCCCTGCAGGCTCACACACTCACAGCTACACGGGAGGTGAATAAAGGCCGGAGAGGAAGCCAGACAGGATTTGCTTCTTTTGCTTGCACCACAATGCAGTGCTGAAAGAGGAGGAATCTACATAAAAACGCCTTCCTGGCAACGCCCAAATGCCCTGCTGCCATGCAGATAAACACTGGCAGCGGCAGCAAGTGCATGCCCACAGCCACCCCTTGTTCCTTCACACCTTGTATCAGCTGTAATCCAGTCCAGTCCAGTGCTGCCTGCTGAGCAGCACTGACCAACACTGCCTGGGCCCAGGCTTTTATCTCTGAGGCCCCATTATGATGTCAGAAAGCTGGCTCTGGAATCCTGAGGGCTCCACTATGACACGTGCAAAGTTCCGTCTGAACTTTATATAAGACGGTGAGGCTCAGTCAGTCACTCAGTGTTGCCTGAGAGGGCAACACTGCAACAGCCGGCCGCCAGGCTGTCTTTTTTTTGCACAGCTAGTTGCCTCCAGGAGGCCACAAGAGGGAGACAAGGGACTGCAAAATGGAAAATAGGCATCCACCAACTTTACAGACAACTTCTCCTTGCTCCTACAACCTCCATCCTTGCACAGTTTGTTATTCTTCTAGGTAACATAGTAACAAATCCAAATTGCTGCTCTCTTTGTAGGCAAGCAAGGCTTTGTTGCAACTGCAATTCTTACTTCTTCTTGAAATGTAGGGACGACAGTACATTCCATCACATCCATCTAGTGTACACAGGTAGGTCCATTGTGGCGGGCAGGCGAGCGGGCGGGCTGCTTTATTGGCTGTTTGCTGTTCCCCTACTCCACTCCACTATTTGACTGTTGTGCTGCATCAATCAATCAATCAATCAATCAATCAATCAATCAATCAATCAGTGGCTGGCTCAGGTGTAGCTCTTTAACTTACCTAAAAGGGAGGGCGGAGAGAAGACAAGGAAGGTGAATGAGGTGTTCCAATGTGAAATGCCGGAAACACAGAAACACAGACGACACACAACAAGAGGTGGCAATCTATTCATTAATTGCATTTAATCAATGAGCTCATTATCACTCATGCATTGTCCAACAGGTGTTGAAATAATGGGATTAAAAGGGGAGATCCCTTCAGAAAGACAGAAACAATAGCAAAGACAAAAAACACTTTTGGAATCTGCTTTTAGTCAACACATAAGGAAAGGGTGCACCGGTCCTGGAAATACTGCAATACCAGGTCAATGCGTGGAGTGGACAGAGCAAGCTCTATTTCCATCTCCCTGTTCTAAAAATCCATTTAATATATGGTCCCCAGATAGGGGACGTATCAGATATTAAACTGATAAGAACAGATACTACACTTGATCTTAGCCAAAAGGCCGAGAAGCGATAACCCGAACGGGCCGCGCGTTGCCCGAGCCTGCCCGATACTGCTGTTCAGCCCTTGCAGCGATTCAGCCTACTTCTAGGCAATTCCATGGGGCCCTGCAGGCTCACACACTCACAGCTACACGGGAGGTGAATAAAGGCCGGAGAGGAAGCCAGACAGGATTTGCTTCTTTTGCTTGCACCACAATGCAGTGCTGAAAGAGGAGGAATCTACATAAAAACGCCTTCCTGGCAACGCCCAAATGCCCTGCTGCCATGCAGATAAACACTGGCAGCGGCAGCAAGTGCATGCCCACAGCCACCCCTTGTTCCTTCACACCTTGTATCAGCTGTAATCCAGTCCAGTCCAGTGCTGCCTGCTGAGCAGCACTGACCAACACTGCCTGGGCCCAGGCTTTTATCTCTGAGGCCCCATTATGATGTCAGAAAGCTGGCTCTGGAATCCTGAGGGCTCCACTATGACACGTGCAAAGTTCCGTCTGAACTTTATATAAGACGGTGAGGCTCAGTCAGTCACTCAGTGTTGCCTGAGAGGGTAACACTGCAACAGCCGGCCGCCAGGCTGTCTTTTTTTTGCACAGCTAGTTGCCTCCAGGAGGCCACAAGAGGGAGACAAGGGACTGCAAAATGGAAAATAGGCATCCACCAACTTTACAGACAACTTCTCCTTGCTCCTACAACCTCCATCCTTGCACAGTTTGTTATTCTTCTAGGTAACATAGTAACAAATCCAAATTGCTGCTCTCTTTGTAGGCAAGCAAGGCTTTGTTGCAACTGCAATTCTTACTTCTTCTTGAAATGTAGGGACGACAGTACATTCCATCACATCCATCTAGTGTACACAGGTAGGTCCATTGTGGCGGGCAGGCGAGCGGGCGGGCTGCTTTATTGGCTGTTTGCTGTTCCCCTACTCCACTCCACTATTTGACTGTTGTGCTGCATCAATCAATCAATCAATCAATCAATCAATCAATCAATCAATCAATCAATCAGTGGCTGGCTCAGGTGCAGCTCTTTAACTTACCTAAAAGGGAGGGCGGAGAGAAGACAAGGAAGGTGAATGAGGTGTTCCAATGTGAAATGCCGGAAACACAGAAACACAGACGACACACAACAAGAGGTGGCAATCTATTCATTAATTGCATTTAATCAATGAGCTCATTATCACTCATGCATTGTCCAACAGGTGTTGAAATAATGGGATTAAAAGGGGAGATCCCTTCAGAAAGACAGAAACAATAGCAAAGACAAAAAACACTTTTGGAATCTGCTTTTAGTCAACACATAAGGAAAGGGTGCACCGGTCCTGGAAATACTGCAATACCAGGTCAATGCGTGGAGTGGACAGAGCAAGCTCTATTTCCATCTCCCTGTTCTAAAAATCCATTTAATATATGGTCCCCAGATAGGGGACGTATCAGATATTAAACTGATAAGAACAGATACTACACTTGATCTTAGCCAAAATGCCGAGAAGCGATAACCCGAACGGGCCGCGCGTTGCCCGATCCTGCCCGATACTGCTGTTCAGCCCTTGCAGCGATTCAGCCTACTTCTAGGCAATTCCATGGGGCCCTGCAAGCTCACACACTCACAGCTACACGGGAGGTGAATAAAGGCCGGAGAGGAAGCCAGACAGGATTTGCTTCTTTTGCTTGCACCACAATGCAGTGCTGAAAGAGGAGGAATCTACATAAAAACGCCTTCCTGGCAACGCCCAAATGCCCTGCTGCCATGCAGATAAACACTGGCAGCGGCAGCAAGTGCATGCCCACAGCCACCCCTTGTTCCTTCACACCTTGTATCAGCTGTAATCCAGTCCAGTCCAGTGCTGCCTGCTGAGCAGCACTGACCAACACTGCCTGGGCCCAGGCTTTTATCTCTGAGGCCCCATTATGATGTCAGAAAGCTGGCTCTGGAATCCTGAGGGCTCCACTATGACACGTGCAAAGTTCCGTCTGAACTTTATATAAGACGGTGAGGCTCAGTCAGTCACTCAGTGTTGCCTGAGAGGGCAACACTGCAACAGCCGGCCGCCAGGCTGTCTTTTTTTTGCACAGCTAGTTGCCTCCAGGAGGCCACAAGAGGGAGACAAGGGACTGCAAAATGGAAAATAGGCATCCACCAACTTTACAGACAACTTCTCCTTGCTCCAACAACCTCCATCCTTGCACAGTTTGTTATTCTTCTAGGTAACATAGTAACAAATCCAAATTGCTGCTCTCTTTGTAGGCAAGCAAGGCTTTGTTGCAACTGCAATTCTTACTTCTTCTTGAAATGTAGGGACGACAGTACATTCCATCACATCCATCTAGTGTACACAGGTAGGTCCATTGTGGCGGGCAGGCGAGCGGGCGGGCTGCTTTATTGGCTGTTTGCTGTTCCCCTACTCCACTCCACTATTTGACTGTTGTGCTGCATCAATCAATCAATCAATCAATCAATCAATCAATCAATCAATCAATCAATCAATCAATCAAGTGGCTGGCTCAGGTGCAGCTCTTTAACTTACCTAAAAGGGAGGGCGGAGAGAAGACAAGGAAGGTGAATGAGGTGTTCCAATGTGAAATGCCGGAAACACAGAAACACAGACGACACACAACAAGAGGTGGCAATCTATTCATTAATTGCATTTAATCAATGAGCTCATTATCACTCATGCATTGTCCAACAGGTGTTGAAATAATGGGATTAAAAGGGGAGATCCCTTCAGAAAGACAGAAACAATAGCAAAGACAAAAAACACTTTTGGAATCTGCTTTTAGTCAACACATAAGGAAAGGGTGCACCGGTCCTGGAAATACTGCAATACCAGGTCAATGCGTGGAGTGGACAGAGCAAGCTCTATTTCCATCTCCCTGTTCTAAAAATCCATTTAATATATGGTCCCCAGATAGGGGACGTATCAGATATTAAACTGATAAGATCAGATACTACACTTGATCTTAGCCAAAAGGCCGAGAAGCGATAACCCGAACGGGCCGCGCGTTGCCCGAGCCTGCCCGATACTGCTATTCAGCCCTTGCAGCGATTCAGCCTACTTCTAGGCAATTCCATGGGGCCCTGCAGGCTCACACACTCACAGCTACACGGGAGGTGAATAAAGGCCGGAGAGGAAGCCAGACAGGATTTGCTTCTTTTGCTTGCACCACAATGCAGTGCTGAAAGAGGAGGAATCTACATAAAAACGCCTTCCTGGCAACGCCCAAATGCCCTGCTGCCATGCAGATAAACACTGGCAGCGGCAGCAAGTGCATGCCCACAGCCACCCCTTGTTCCTTCACACCTTGTATCAGCTGTAATCCAGTCCAGTCCAGTGCTGCCTGCTGAGCAGCACTGACCAACACTGCCTGGGCCCAGGCTTTTATCTCTGAGGCCCCATTATGATGTCAGAAAGCTGGCTCTGGAATCCTGAGGGCTCCACTATGACACGTGCAAAGTTCCGTCTGAACTTTATATAAGACGGTGAGGCTCAGTCAGTCACTCAGTGTTGCCTGAGAGGGCAACACTGCAACAGCCGGCCGCCAGGCTGTCTTTTTTTTGCACAGCTAGTTGCCTCCAGGAGGCCACAAGAGGGAGACAAGGGACTGCAAAATGGAAAATAGGCATCCACCAACTTTACAGACAACTTCTCCTTGCTCCTACAACCTCCATCCTTGCACAGTTTGTTATTCTTCTAGGTAACATAGTAACAAATCCAAATTGCTGCTCTCTTTGTAGGCAAGCAAGGCTTTGTTGCAACTGCAATTCTTACTTCTTCTTGAAATGTAGGGACGACAGTACATTCCATCACATCCATCTAGTGTACACAGGTAGGTCCATTGTGGCGGGCAGGCGAGCGGGCGGGCTGCTTTATTGGCTGTTTGCTGTTCCCCTACTCCACTCCACTATTTGACTGTTGTGCTGCATCAATCAATCAATCAATCAATCAATCAATCAATCAATCAATCAATCAGTGGCTGGCTCAGGTGCAGCTCTTTAACTTACCTAAAAGGGAGGGCGGAGAGAAGACAAGGAAGGTGAATGAGGTGTTCCAATGTGAAATGCCGGAAACACAGAAACACAGACGACACACAACAAGAGGTGGCAATCTATTCATTAATTGCATTTAATCAATGAGCTCATTATCACTCATGCATTGTCCAACAGGTGTTGAAATAATGGGATTAAAAGGGGAGATCCCTTCAGAAAGACAGAAACAATAGCAAAGACAAAAAACACTTTTGGAATCTGCTTTTAGTCAACACATAAGGAAAGGGTGCACCGGTCCTGGAAATACTGCAATACCAGGTCAATGCGTGGAGTGGACAGAGCAAGCTCTATTTCCATCTCCCTGTTCTAAAAATCCATTTAATATATGGTCCCCAGATAGGGGACGTATCAGATATTAAACTGATAAGAACAGATACTACACTTGATCTTAGCCAAAAGGCCGAGAAGCGATAACCCGAACGGGCCGCGCGTTGCCCGAGCCTGCCCGATACTGCTGTTCAGCCCTTGCAGCGATTCAGCCTACTTCTAGGCAATTCCATGGGGCCCTGCAGGCTCACACACTCACAGCTACACGGGAGGTGAATAAAGGCCGGAGAGGAAGCCAGACAGGATTTGCTTCTTTTGCTTGCACCACAATGCAGTGCTGAAAGAGGAGGAATCTACATAAAAACGCCTTCCTGGCAACGCCCAAATGCCCTGCTGCCATGCAGATAAACACTGGCAGCGGCAGCAAGTGCATGCCCACAGCCACCCCTTGTTCCTTCACACCTTGTATCAGCTGTAATCCAGTCCAGTCCAGTGCTGCCTGCTGAGCAGCACTGACCAACACTGCCTGGGCCCAGGCTTTTATCTCTGAGGCCCCATTATGATGTCAGAAAGCTGGCTCTGGAATCCTGAGGGCTCCACTATGACACGTGCAAAGTTCCGTCTGAACTTTATATAAGACGGTGAGGCTCAGTCAGTCACTCAGTGTTGCCTGAGAGGGCAACACTGCAACAGCCGGCCGCCAGGCTGTCTTTTTTTTGCACAGCTAGTTGCCTCCAGGAGGCCACAAGAGGGAGACAAGGGACTGCAAAATGGAAAATAGGCATCCACCAACTTTACAGACAACTTCTCCTTGCTCCTACAACCTCCATCCTTGCACAGTTTGTTATTCTTCTAGGTAACATAGTAACAAATCCAAATTGCTGCTCTCTTTGTAGGCAAGCAAGGCTTTGTTGCAACTGCAATTCTTACTTCTTCTTGAAATGTAGGGACGACAGTACATTCCATCACATCCATCTAGTGTACACAGGTAGGTCCATTGTGGCGGGCAGGCGAGCGGGCGGGCTGCTTTATTGGCTGTTTGCTGTTCCCCTACTCCACTCCACTATTTGACTGTTGTGCTGCATCAATCAATCAATCAATCAATCAATCAATCAATCAATCAATCAATCAATCAGTGGCTGGCTCAGGTGCAGCTCTTTAACTTACCTAAAAGGGAGGGCGGAGAGAAGACAAGGAAGGTGAATGAGGTGTTCCAATGTGAAATGCCGGAAACACAGAAACACAGACGACACACAACAAGAGGTGGCAATCTATTCATTAATTGCATTTAATCAATGAGCTCATTATCACTCATGCATTGTCCAACAGGTGTTGAAATAATGGGATTAAAAGGGGAGATCCCTTCAGAAAGACAGAAACAATAGCAAAGACAAAAAACACTTTTGGAATCTGCTTTTAGTCAACACATAAGGAAAGGGTGCACCGGTCCTGGAAATACTGCAATACCAGGTCAATGCGTGGAGTGGACAGAGCAAGCTCTATTTCCATCTCCCTGTTCTAAAAATCCATTTAATATATGGTCCCCAGATAGGGGACGTATCAGATATTAAACTGATAAGAACAGATACTACACTTGATCTTAGCCAAAAGGCCGAGAAGCGATAACCCGAACGGGCCGCGCGTTGCCCGAGCCTGCCCGATACTGCTGTTCAGCCCTTGCAGCGATTCAGCCTACTTCTAGGCAATTCCATGGGGCCCTGCAGGCTCACACACTCACAGCTACACGGGAGGTGAATAAAGGCCGGAGAGGAAGCCAGACAGGATTTGCTTCTTTTGCTTGCACCACAATGCAGTGCTGAAAGAGGAGGAATCTACATAAAAACGCCTTCCTGGCAACGCCCAAATGCCCTGCTGCCATGCAGATAAACACTGGCAGCGGCAGCAAGTGCATGCCCACAGCCACCCCTTGTTCCTTCACACCTTGTATCAGCTGTAATCCAGTCCAGTCCAGTGCTGCCTGCTGAGCAGCACTGACCAACACTGCCTGGGCCCAGGCTTTTATCTCTGAGGCCCCATTATGATGTCAGAAAGCTGGCTCTGGAATCCTGAGGGCTCCACTATGACACGTGCAAAGTTCCGTCTGAACTTTATATAAGACGGTGAGGCTCAGTCAGTCACTCAGTGTTGCCTGAGAGGGCAACACTGCAACAGCCGGCCGCCAGGCTGTCTTTTTTTTGCACAGCTAGTTGCCTCCAGGAGGCCACAAGAGGGAGACAAGGGACTGCAAAATGGAAAATAGGCATCCACCAACTTTACAGACAACTTCTCCTTGCTCCTACAACCTCCATCCTTGCACAGTTTGTTATTCTTCTAGGTAACATAGTAACAAATCCAAATTGCTGCTCTCTTTGTAGGCAAGCAAGGCTTTGTTGCAACTGCAATTCTTACTTCTTCTTGAAATGTAGGGACGACAGTACATTCCATCACATCCATCTAGTGTACACAGGTAGGTCCATTGTGGCGGGCAGGCGAGCGGGCGGGCTGCTTTATTGGCTGTTTGCTGTTCCCCTACTCCACTCCACTATTTGACTGTTGTGCTGCATCAATCAATCAATCAATCAATCAATCAATCAATCAATCAATCAATCAATCAATCAATCAGTGGCTGGCTCAGGTGCAGCTCTTTAACTTACCTAAAAGGGAGGGCGGAGAGAAGACAAGGAAGGTGAATGAGGTGTTCCAATGTGAAATGCCGGAAACACAGAAACACAGACGACACACAACAAGAGGTGGCAATCTATTCATTAATTGCATTTAATCAATGAGCTCATTATCACTCATGCATTGTCCAACAGGTGTTGAAATAATGGGATTAAAAGGGGAGATCCCTTCAGAAAGACAGAAACAATAGCAAAGACAAAAAACACTTTTGGAATCTGCTTTTAGTCAACACATAAGGAAAGGGTGCACCGGTCCTGGAAATACTGCAATACCAGGTCAATGCGTGGAGTGGACAGAGCAAGCTCTATTTCCATCTCCCTGTTCTAAAAATCCATTTAATATATGGTCCCCAGATAGGGGACGTATCAGATATTAAACTGATAAGAACAGATACTACACTTGATCTTAGCCAAAAGGCCGAGAAGCGATAACCCGAACGGGCCGCGCGTTGCCCGAGCCTGCCCGATACTGCTGTTCAGCCCTTGCAGCGATTCAGCCTACTTCTAGGCAATTCCATGGGGCCCTGCAGGCTCACACACTCACAGCTACACGGGAGGTGAATAAAGGCCGGAGAGGAAGCCAGACAGGATTTGCTTCTTTTGCTTGCACCACAATGCAGTGCTGAAAGAGGAGGAATCTACATAAAAACGCCTTCCTGGCAACGCCCAAATGCCCTGCTGCCATGCAGATAAACACTGGCAGCGGCAGCAAGTGCATGCCCACAGCCACCCCTTGTTCCTTCACACCTTGTATCAGCTGTAATCCAGTCCAGTCCAGTGCTGCCTGCTGAGCAGCACTGACCAACACTGCCTGGGCCCAGGCTTTTATCTCTGAGGCCCCATTATGATGTCAGAAAGCTGGCTCTGGAATCCTGAGGGCTCCACTATGACACGTGCAAAGTTCCGTCTGAACTTTATATAAGACGGTGAGGCTCAGTCAGTCACTCAGTGTTGCCTGAGAGGGCAACACTGCAACAGCCGGCCGCCAGGCTGTCTTTTTTTTGCACAGCTAGTTGCCTCCAGGAGGCCACAAGAGGGAGACAAGGGACTGCAAAATGGAAAATAGGCATCCACCAACTTTACAGACAACTTCTCCTTGCTCCTACAACCTCCATCCTTGCACAGTTTGTTATTCTTCTAGGTAACATAGTAACAAATCCAAATTGCTGCTCTCTTTGTAGGCAAGCAAGGCTTTGTTGCAACTGCAATTCTTACTTCTTCTTGAAATGTAGGGACGACAGTACATTCCATCACATCCATCTAGTGTACACAGGTAGGTCCATTGTGGCGGGCAGGCGAGCGGGCGGGCTGCTTTATTGGCTGTTTGCTGTTCCCCTACTCCACTCCACTATTTGACTGTTGTGCTGCATCAATCAATCAATCAATCAATCAATCAATCAATCAATCAATCAATCAATCAGTGGCTGGCTCAGGTGCAGCTCTTTAACTTACCTAAAAGGGAGGGCGGAGAGAAGACAAGGAAGGTGAATGAGGTGTTCCAATGTGAAATGCCGGAAACACAGAAACACAGACGACACACAACAAGAGGTGGCAATCTATTCATTAATTGCATTTAATCAATGAGCTCATTATCACTCATGCATTGTCCAACAGGTGTTGAAATAATGGGATTAAAAGGGGAGATCCCTTCAGAAAGACAGAAACAATAGCAAAGACAAAAAACACTTTTGGAATCTGCTTTTAGTCAACACATAAGGAAAGGGTGCACCGGTCCTGGAAATACTGCAATACCAGGTCAATGCGTGGAGTGGACAGAGCAAGCTCTATTTCCATCTCCCTGTTCTAAAAATCCATTTAATATATGGTCCCCAGATAGGGGACGTATCAGATATTAAACTGATAAGAACAGATACTACACTTGATCTTAGCCAAAAGGCCGAGAAGCGATAACCCGAACGGGCCGCGCGTTGCCCGAGCCTGCCCGATACTGCTGTTCAGCCCTTGCAGCGATTCAGCCTACTTCTAGGCAATTCCATGGGGCCCTGCAGGCTCACACACTCACAGCTACACGGGAGGTGAATAAAGGCCGGAGAGGAAGCCAGACAGGATTTGCTTCTTTTGCTTGCACCACAATGCAGTGCTGAAAGAGGAGGAATCTACATAAAAACGCCTTCCTGGCAACGCCCAAATGCCCTGCTGCCATGCAGATAAACACTGGCAGCGGCAGCAAGTGCATGCCCACAGCCACCCCTTGTTCCTTCACACCTTGTATCAGCTGTAATCCAGTCCAGTCCAGTGCTGCCTGCTGAGCAGCACTGACCAACACTGCCTGGGCCCAGGCTTTTATCTCTGAGGCCCCATTATGATGTCAGAAAGCTGGCTCTGGAATCCTGAGGGCTCCACTATGACACGTGCAAAGTTCCGTCTGAACTTTATATAAGACGGTGAGGCTCAGTCAGTCACTCAGTGTTGCCTGAGAGGGCAACACTGCAACAGCCGGCCGCCAGGCTGTCTTTTTTTTGCACAGCTAGTTGCCTCCAGGAGGCCACAAGAGGGAGACAAGGGACTGCAAAATGGAAAATAGGCATCCACCAACTTTACAGACAACTTCTCCTTGCTCCTACAACCTCCATCCTTGCACAGTTTGTTATTCTTCTAGGTAACATAGTAACAAATCCAAATTGCTGCTCTCTTTGTAGGCAAGCAAGGCTTTGTTGCAACTGCAATTCTTACTTCTTCTTGAAATGTAGGGACGACAGTACATTCCATCACATCCATCTAGTGTACACAGGTAGGTCCATTGTGGCGGGCAGGCGAGCGGGCGGGCTGCTTTATTGGCTGTTTGCTGTTCCCCTACTCCACTCCACTATTTGACTGTTGTGCTGCATCAATCAATCAATCAATCAATCAATCAATCAATCAATCAATCAATCAATCAATCAATCAGTGGCTGGCTCAGGTGCAGCTCTTTAACTTACCTAAAAGGGAGGGCGGAGAGAAGACAAGGAAGGTGAATGAGGTGTTCCAATGTGAAATGCCGGAAACACAGAAACACAGACGACACACAACAAGAGGTGGCAATCTATTCATTAATTGCATTTAATCAATGAGCTCATTATCACTCATGCATTGTCCAACAGGTGTTGAAATAATGGGATTAAAAGGGGAGATCCCTTCAGAAAGACAGAAACAATAGCAAAGACAAAAAACACTTTTGGAATCTGCTTTTAGTCAACACATAAGGAAAGGGTGCACCGGTCCTGGAAATACTGCAATACCAGGTCAATGCGTGGAGTGGACAGAGCAAGCTCTATTTCCATCTCCCTGTTCTAAAAATCCATTTAATATATGGTCCCCAGATAGGGGACGTATCAGATATTAAACTGATAAAAACAGATACTACACTTGATCTTAGCCAAAAGGCCGAGAAGCGATAACCCGAACGGGCCGCGCGTTGCCCGAGCCTGCCCGATACTGCTGTTCAGCACTTGCAGCGATTCAGCCTACTTCTAGGCAATTCCATGGGGCCCTGCAGGCTCACACACTCACAGCTACACGGGAGGTGAATAAAGGCCGGAGAGGAAGCCAGACAGGATTTGCTTCTTTTGCTTGCACCACAATGCAGTGCTGAAAGAGGAGGAATCTACATAAAAACGCCTTCCTGGCAACGCCCAAATGCCCTGCTGCCATGCAGATAAACACTGGCAGCGGCAGCAAGTGCATGCCCACAGCCACCCCTTGTTCCTTCACACCTTGTATCAGCTGTAATCCAGTCCAGTCCAGTGCTGCCTGCTGAGCAGCACTGACCAACACTGCCTGGGCCCAGGCTTTTATCTCTGAGGCCCCATTATGATGTCAGAAAGCTGGCTCTGGAATCCTGAGGGCTCCACTATGACACGTGCAAAGTTCCGTCTGAACTTTATATAAGACGGTGAGGCTCAGTCAGTCACTCAGTGTTGCCTGAGAGGGCAACACTGCAACAGCCGGCCGCCAGGCTGTCTTTTTTTTGCACAGCTAGTTGCCTCCAGGAGGCCACAAGAGGGAGACAAGGGACTGCAAAATGGAAAATAGGCATCCACCAACTTTACAGACAACTTCTCCTTGCTCCTACAACCTCCATCCTTGCACAGTTTGTTATTCTTCTAGGTAACATAGTAACAAATCCAAATTGCTGCTCTCTTTGTAGGCAAGCAAGGCTTTGTTGCAACTGCAATTCTTACTTCTTCTTGAAATGTAGGGACGACAGTACATTCCATCACATCCATCTAGTGTACACAGGTAGGTCCATTGTGGCGGGCAGGCGAGCGGGCGGGCTGCTTTATTGGCTGTTTGCTGTTCCCCTACTCCACTCCACTATTTGACTGTTGTGCTGCATCAATCAATCAATCAATCAATCAATCAATCAATCAATCAATCAGTGGCTGGCTCAGGTGCAGCTCTTTAACTTACCTAAAAGGGAGGGCGGAGAGAAGACAAGGAAGGTGAATGAGGTGTTCCAATGTGAAATGCCGGAAACACAGAAACACAGACGACACACAACAAGAGGTGGCAATCTATTCATTAATTGCATTTAATCAATGAGCTCATTATCACTCATGCATTGTCCAACAGGTGTTGAAATAATGGGATTAAAAGGGGAGATCCCTTCAGAAAGACAGAAACAATAGCAAAGACAAAAAACACTTTTGGAATCTGCTTTTAGTCAACACATAAGGAAAGGGTGCACCGGTCCTGGAAATACTGCAATACCAGGTCAATGCGTGGAGTGGACAGAGCAAGCTCTATTTCCATCTCCCTGTTCTAAAAATCCATTTAATATATGGTCCCCAGATAGGGGACGTATCAGATATTAAACTGATAAGAACAGATACTACACTTGATCTTAGCCAAAAGGCCGAGAAGCGATAACCCGAACGGGCCGCGCGTTGCCCGAGCCTGCCCGATACTGCTGTTCAGCCCTTGCAGCGATTCAGCCTACTTCTAGGCAATTCCATGGGGCCCTGCAGGCTCACACACTCACAGCTACACGGGAGGTGAATAAAGGCCGGAGAGGAAGCCAGACAGGATTTGCTTCTTTTGCTTGCACCACAATGCAGTGCTGAAAGAGGAGGAATCTACATAAAAACGCCTTCCTGGCAACGCCCAAATGCCCTGCTGCCATGCAGATAAACACTGGCAGCGGCAGCAAGTGCATGCCCACAGCCACCCCTTGTTCCTTCACACCTTGGACTGCAAGGACCCATTATCCACTTTACCTGCCCAGGACCTTAACCATCCTTCTTTGAATTAACACACCAACACCTTCTTTATGCAAATGTGGAAGTGGCCACAGCTTTATTATTATTTACAACCATCGGCATGAAGACATATATATATTTATTTATTTTCTCTCCTCCTGAAATGCCGATGCTCCCTGTCTCCATCAGGCATGTAGGGTGCTACCTCCGTCTTCATCTGCCGTACTTTCCGCCAGCTGTGACATCTACGAAAAAACCAGAAAAACGCCAGAACAAGAATATAACCGTAGAAAATTTTTTTTTTTTAAAAACAAAACCAAAACCACCAGGGGAGGGAGGGCGGGTGTTTCTTCCACTGCAGCTTGAAGGTAAGAGGGCTTCCTGCTCCAAACCTCTGCCCTATATCTTCTTAACCACGCCCCTCTTACCCCTTGTTGACCAATCCTGATCCTGGGCATTATTTTAAACCGTTCCATCCTTTCTTAACCCCTTGCAGTCCCTGACACTCTCCCTAGGCGCTTCAGTGTCTACAAGACTGCAAGGACCCATTATCCACTTTACCTGCCCAGGACCTTAACCATCCTTCTTTGAATTAACACACCAACACCTTCTTTATGCAAATGTGGAAGTGGCCACAGCTTTATTATTATTTACAACCATCGGCATGAAGACATATATATATTTATTTATTTTCTCTCCTCCTGAAATGCCGATGCTCCCTGTCTCCATCAGGCATGTAGGGTGCTACCTCCGTCTTCATCTGCCGTACTTTCCGCCAAGAAGGGGGAACTGAGAAACCTACTCAGTCCCCCGACCACCCCCACCAAGCAACGCCAACCCTCTCTCGGCACCATCCAAGAGATCCAGTAAAAAGATATCGAGCCCGATATCATTCAGATGCACTCCATCCGGCGCCAGCAGATCTGCATTATCCCCCTCCAGGGATTGGTGTCGCAACCCGATCCCCCCTATAGAGCGAATGAACCGCGACACCCGCACATTAATTAACCTGCGCACTCTCTCCAACGCTGCCATATTCCTCGCTCCTCGCCACACCGTGCGCGCCACTATTTCGGACCAAACTATCACGCAACGGGCGAACAGATCCCGAAAACGCGCCAAATCAGTTCGTATGATTGACAATAACTCCGCCATTTTCACTTGGCCGATATAATTTCCACCCGCATGGATGATTAGGACAACAGGTCCGTACGTGTGCCTTGTAACTGCCACTACTTCTGGCAGTAACTGCACCCACCGTAATCCCCGGACACCTCTCCAATGGACGTCGGCCTGTGCGAGGCCCAAATTCGGACCTAATGGCCTTCGACCCGCTCGAACCGCTGCCCAGTGCACATACGAATGCCCCAAGATCCACACTTGGGGGCGCCGCAACCCTAACAAAGAAATTAAGCTACATTCCGGTCAAATGAAAATTACCGGCAGGGTTAACATAACACTCCATGTAACAGGAAGGAAAACAGGGGGGGGGGGAAGGGGAGGGGGCGACACTTTCTTATGAAAACTTCCAGCTTACACCATCTTTAAAACCAGATCAGGTCGCACATATGACTTATAGCTATTAGAGCGCCATCTACCCAGACTCATGATAGCCGCTGAATCCAAACCCAAGGCATCCGCCTCAGTTGCCGCACCTATCCTAAATGAATGTGTACCAAAATCGCCCGGCGGCAAACCTAGATACCTCAAGCCGGCCTTAAAAATCGCCTCAAATTGAAAACGCGACATCGCGGATCCATCCTGATGGATCAAGAATTGAGTCCCGGGCACTCGGACCAACACGAATTCCTGGACCCATTTTACCGGGCAATACTGCCCCCCAATCCTCCCAATCGACAGCCAAGCCCCCTTTCCTACCACATCAGTCTTTGACCTCCGCACACAGACCCTGAGAGAATCTCCCAACGTTACTACATCCGATCCGAGAAGACCACCGCTCGCACTTACTCTGTGCGGAACCAGCTCACTAACCCGTAACGCGGCAAAGAAAGCCAACGAAAACGCCGCGCCGAACAAGGACACTTCATATTCATCCCGACACACAAAACATAAAACGGCTAGAAGCCGACCCAAAAGTGAAAAAGATACTGGCCGCCTCGTGTCCCTTGAACACGCCTCTTTTTTCCACCCTTTTAAAGACTGCCGAACTACAAATTCTTTTGTAACATCTCTGCATCCCCACAATTTTAACATAAAGGCCACTCCTGCTAAAAACTTGCTCGCCGTGGCCGCACTACCCCCTTCCTGACGTATTTGTACCAAACTTGCTAACGTGACGTCCAGGTGACACCCCTCCTGTGATGGGAAGTCATTCCCCGCAATCTCCAACCACCGATCCCACGCTCTGCAATGACTCTTCCAAGTCGCCGGTACCACCGAACCCCTCAACAGTCTCATAAGTTGTCCTCGACCAGGGCCCATAAGTGAAGGGGGGGGGGACACCCCTTCTGCCAAAGCTGCCGGGTGCAATTCCCGAAACCGGGACATCTGTGAACGAGACAAAGCATCAGCCATCACATTACTGACACCCGGAACATGTTTTGCACGAAACCACACATTCAAACGCAAACACTTCAAAACCAACCGTCTTAATAAAGCTAATACCGGCAACGAACTAGACGACAACCCGTTCACCGCATGCACCACCGCCATGTTGTCTGTCCAAAATACAATCCTCTTGTTCACCATCACGCTACCCCATAACTCTATTGCAACTATAATAGGAAACAATTCCAATAGCGTTAAATTACGTAAGACTCCCAAATCACTCCAATGCAAGGGCCAAGGGGATCTACACCAACTTCGGCCCAAAATTGCTCCAAAACCATCACTTCCGGCTGCATCCGTAAATAATTCCAAATCTACATTAGACAACTCAGCGTCCTGACACACCGACCTCCCGTTAAACGAACTCAAAAAGGAATGCCAGACAAACAAATCCTTCCTCATACAAGAGGTTACCCGGATAAAATGATTTGGCTTCGAGATACCTCTAGTGGCTAAAGACAAACGCCTAGAAAAAACACGACCCATTGGAATTATACGACAAGCAAACACCAGCAATCCCATTAACGACTGTAACTGTTTTAACGTCACTTTTTTCGACCCCATGACCTGGTCAACCTGTGTCACTAGCCTTGCCAATTTATCATCCGGCAACCGAAAAATCATCCGCTCGCTATCTATTTCGATACCCAAAAATGACAAAACCGTTACAGGACCTTCCGTCTTATCCTCGGAAATAGGTACCCCGAAACGCGACATCACCTGTCGAAACACTCTCAGCAACGTGCTGCACAACCCCGACCCCCCCGGGCCCACAAAAAGAAAATCATCCAGATAATGAATGACCGAGTCACAACCAGACTCCAAACGAACTACCCACTCTAAAAATGACGCAAACATCTCAAAGTAACTGCATGATATTGAACAACCCATAGGAAGGCACATATCCACGTAAAACCCTTTGTCTAAACAACAACCCAGCAGGTGAAAACACTCCGGATGAACCGGCAGCAAACGAAAGGCCGCTTCAATATCAGATTTGGCTAACAACGCCCCTTGTCCAGCCGCCTGTACCAACCTTACTGCAACATCAAAAGACGTATACGAAACCGCCGCCTCCGCCCTAGAAATACCGTCATTAACAGAACCACCGCGAGGAAAAGAAAGGTGATGAATCAGCCTAAACTTTCCTCGTTCCTTCTTTGGAACTAAACCAAGGGGGGAAACTCGCAGATTCGTATACGGCGGCTCGCTGAATGGACCTGCCATTCTTCCTAATTCCACTTCTTTAGCTAATTTTAGCCGCGCAATGCCCACATTCTCATTGATCGACTTCAAATTGTCAGCCAATGACAATGTCGCAGAATATTCAAAAGGAATCTCAAAACCAAACGAAAACCCGTTAGTGAGCACCTCTGCTTCCCGCCTCCTGTGGTACCGCTCTAACCATGGGCCCATCTCGAGCACGTTCACCGGCGTTCTCCGCTGCGCCGGAAGGAGGTGCCTTGACCGGCTGCTTACCTCTCCGGAAACACCGGAGCGCCGAATGAGCGCCCCCACAGATGGAGCATTCATGTCGAAATTTGCACGTGGCAAAGAAACGACAGTGGCCCTCATTGTAGAGCCAACAGGCACCTGTGGGCCTAGCGGCCGCAACTCCAGGGGCGGGGCCCGGCGCTGCGGCCGCACTGGGAAAGGGGCGTTGTTGCCTACTCCCTTGCGCTAAAATAAGCTGCAACCACACGTCCGTTGCCTTCGTCGCCCAACTAATCTCAGGCGACAAAGCCAAACGTCGCCGAAATTCTTCATCATATCGCCACCAGGCCGCACCACCGTGCAGCCTGTGGGCGCTGAAAATTGTGTCAAAATAGACAAACAACTCGGCCCCTTTTCCAGGGTAGCGTTGGCAAATAACATGAGCCAGTGTAGCGTAACACTGTACCCAGTTGCCAAATGTTTTCGCTACTTTTGCTTTCCTATCCGAACCTCTCTCAAAGCCCCGCTCCTTGTCGACAGTCACCTGCTCCACCGAGACCAAGGACCAAATATCCACAAATTCATTCCTCCAAATCTTGTCCTTGACCTCAGCTGACAAATGAGTCCCGAGAGGAGCGACTCCACAAAACAATGAATCTCTAAACGTCAAACTAGCTAAAGCATTCTCTTTCTCAGACGGGGGCATAGCTCCCTCTGGTGGCACAGAGGGACACGACGTTCCCTCATTCACTTTCAACCCAGCCACCACGGCTTTTAAAACAGAAATCAAATCCGCACCCGCTGCATTAGGTTTATTAAGCCATGCGTCACCGCAGGCCGACTCACCGCTCCCAGAGGTCCCACCGACTCCAGAGGGTCCTTCAGCCACTTGCCGCGGCACTGGAACCACGGCCTGCACCTCCTCCACCGGCCCGGCGGGAGGTACAACCTGGGACAGCTGCTCCTGATCCACCGACAAGCGCTGCACCTCCCGGCGTCGACTGCGTCTCTGCGGCCGTGAGGATCTCCTCGACGACCTCCTCCATGATCCGGATGATGCGGACGTCGTCGCAGACGAGGAGGAGAAACCATCGCTGGAAGACGAGGAATACCGTCGACCACGCCTCTTCCCGTCACCTGACCTGCGACGTCCATGATGGCCGTGCCGGCGATGTCCACCAGCCCGGCGTTTCCTCCCTCGCCTGGAACGCTCCCTTCTTGGACCTGCAGGAGAGAAAGATGACAAGGCAGGAGAAGGGCAAATAGCATCCAAAACACCCTCACTCCTATCTTTCCTAGCACACTCCCCCCCTGCCCCTGACCCGTGCTGACAGGGGCCCGGGGGGGACCGGAGTGGAGAAGCGACAGGCACCGCAGAAGCCCCCGCCCCCTGGCTGGGCTGCTTGCTCACCGTCCGCCTCCCCGCACCCGCCGCCATCTTCTTTTTTCGTGCGCCGCCATCTTGTGTCCTGGCTGCACTGCGCCTGCCAGGACGTCCCGCCCCTGTTCCCCCCGCCGCCAATTCTGGCTGCGTAGAGAACAGCACGGGGAAAGATGGCGCCGACCCCGGCTGCACACAGGCCCCAGAAGCAAGTCCCAGCTCCTGTGAACATGCCGCATGGTAAGCGACCATGTCGGACCAGTCGCCTGAGTCCGCCATATTCACCCCACTGTCACGATAGTCGGCCGCTGCCTCCGCGCCCGCATCAGCAGCTCGAGGCGGGTTGTACCGTGCCCGTGCCGGTTTAACAGCCGCCCTCTTACCGCCATGGGGAAGGACGCCAGCGCGACGAGTGGACGGGGGGGAGGGGGGCA
The DNA here is from genome assembly GCF_050947455.1 of Rhinoderma darwinii. NCBI lineage: Eukaryota > Metazoa > Chordata > Amphibia > Anura > Rhinodermatidae > Rhinoderma > Rhinoderma darwinii. Next base: position 194,472 of record NW_027461801.1, on the reverse strand, counting down.
CTATGTCGACCGACGAAGCACCCGTCGACATAGGCCTAGGGGACCTGCTGGGACCACCGCATGACTGTGCAGCAGTCACAGCACCCCTCATAGCAACAGGGCTAGGGCTTAGTCTAACCAGAGGGCGTGTAACGCGCTGCGGCCTACCTCGGGTAGCCGCTCCCGACTGTTCCGTGCCCCGATCAGCTCCTCGCCTCTCTCCTTCCTCCAACAGGGATTCCAGCCAGGCAGGCCCCTCTGCCGCTACCCGCTGTGCCACCTTCCGCAACAGTTCTTCTGCCATCTTCTTAACGACCACGCTCTGAATCTCCACAGCAGCAGCAAAGGTGTTTCTTCCACTGCAGCTTGAAGGTAAGAGGGCTTCCTGCTCCAAACCTCTGCCCTATATCTTCTTAACCACGCCCCTCTTACCCCTTGTTGACCAATCCTGATCCTGGGCATTATTTTAAACCGTTCCATCCTTTCTTAACCCCTTGCAGTCCCTGACACTCTCCCTAGGCGCTTCAGTGTCTACAATATCAGCTGTAATCCAGTCCAGTCCAGTGCTGCCTGCTGAGCAGCACTGACCAACACTGCCTGGGCCCAGGCTTTTATCTCTGAGGCCCCATTATGATGTCAGAAAGCTGGCTCTGGAATCCTGAGGGCTCCACTATGACACGTGCAAAGTTCCGTCTGAACTTTATATAAGACGGTGAGGCTCAGTCAGTCACTCAGTGTTGCCTGAGAGGGCAACACTGCAACAGCCGGCCGCCAGGCTGTCTTTTTTTTGCACAGCTAGTTGCCTCCAGGAGGCCACAAGAGGGAGACAAGGGACTGCAAAATGGAAAATAGGCATCCACCAACTTTACAGACAACTTCTCCTTGCTCCTACAACCTCCATCCTTGCACAGTTTGTTGTTCTTCTAGGTAACATAGTAACAAATCCAAATTGCTGCTCTCTTTGTAGGCAAGCAAGGCTTTGTTGCAACTGCAATTCTTACTTCTTCTTGAAATGTAGGGACGACAGTACATTCCATCACATCCATCTAGTGTACACAGGTAGGTCCATTGTGGCGGGCAGGCGAGCGGGCGGGCTGCTTTATTGGCTGTTTGCTGTTCCCCTACTCCACTCCACTATTTGACTGTTGTGCTGCATCAATCAATCAATCAATCAATCAATCAATCAATCAATCAATCAATCAATCAGTGGCTGGCTCAGGTGCAGCTCTTTAACTTACCTAAAAGGGAGGGCGGAGAGAAGACAAGGAAGGTGAATGAGGTGTTCCAATGTGAAATGCCGGAAACACAGAAACACAGACGACACACAACAAGAGGTGGCAATCTATTCATTAATTGCATTTAATCAATGAGCTCATTATCACTCATGCATTGTCCAACAGGTGTTGAAATAATGGGATTAAAAGGGGAGATCCCTTCAGAAAGACAGAAACAATAGCAAAGACAAAAAACACTTTTGGAATCTGCTTTTAGTCAACACATAAGGAAAGGGTGCACCGGTCCTGGAAATACTGCAATACCAGGTCAATGCGTGGAGTGGACAGAGCAAGCTCTATTTCCATCTCCCTGTTCTAAAAATCCATTTAATATATGGTCCCCAGATAGGGGACGTATCAGATATTAAACTGATAAGAACAGATACTACACTTGATCTTAGCCAAAAGGCCGAGAAGCGATAACCCGAACGGGCCGCGCGTTGCCCGAGCCTGCCCGATACTGCTGTTCAGCCCTTGCAGCGATTCAGCCTACTTCTAGGCAATTCCATGGGGCCCTGCAGGCTCACACACTCACAGCTACACGGGAGGTGAATAAAGGCCGGAGAGGAAGCCAGACAGGATTTGCTTCTTTTGCTTGCACCACAATGCAGTGCTGAAAGAGGAGGAATCTACATAAAAACGCCTTCCTGGCAACGCCCAAATGCCCTGCTGCCATGCAGATAAACACTGGCAGCGGCAGCAAGTGCATGCCCACAGCCACCCCTTGTTCCTTCACACCTTGTATCAGCTGTAATCCAGTCCAGTCCAGTGCTGCCTGCTGAGCAGCACTGACCAACACTGCCTGGGCCCAGGCTTTTATCTCTGAGGCCCCATTATGATGTCAGAAAGCTGGCTCTGGAATCCTGAGGGCTCCACTATGACACGTGCAAAGTTCCGTCTGAACTTTATATAAGACGGTGAGGCTCAGTCAGTCACTCAGTGTTGCCTGAGAGGGCAACACTGCAACAGCCGGCCGCCAGGCTGTCTTTTTTTTGCACAGCTAGTTGCCTCCAGGAGGCCACAAGAGGGAGACAAGGGACTGCAAAATGGAAAATAGGCATCCACCAACTTTACAGACAACTTCTCCTTGCTCCTACAACCTCCATCCTTGCACAGTTTGTTATTCTTCTAGGTAACATAGTAACAAATCCAAATTGCTGCTCTCTTTGTAGGCAAGCAAGGCTTTGTTGCAACTGCAATTCTTACTTCTTCTTGAAATGTAGGGACGACAGTACATTCCATCACATCCATCTAGTGTACACAGGTAGGTCCATTGTGGCGGGCAGGCGAGCGGGCGGGCTGCTTTATTGGCTGTTTGCTGTTCCCCTACTCCACTCCACTATTTGACTGTTGTGCTGCATCAATCAATCAATCAATCAATCAATCAATCAATCAATCAATCAATCAATCAATCAATCAATCAATCAATCAGTGGCTGGCTCAGGTGCAGCTCTTTAACTTACCTAAAAGGGAGGGCGGAGAGAAGACAAGGAAGGTGAATGAGGTGTTCCAATGTGAAATGCCGGAAACACAGAAACACAGACGACACACAACAAGAGGTGGCAATCTATTCATTAATTGCATTTAATCAATGAGCTCATTATCACTCATGCATTGTCCAACAGGTGTTGAAATAATGGGATTAAAAGGGGAGATCCCTTCAGAAAGACAGAAACAATAGCAAAGACAAAAAACACTTTTGAAATCTGCTTTTAGTCAACACATAAGGAAAGGGTGCACCGGTCCTGGAAATACTGCAATACCAGGTCAATGCGTGGAGTGGACAGAGCAAGCTCTATTTCCATCTCCCTGTTCTAAAAATCCATTTAATATATGGTCCCCAGATAGGGGACGTATCAGATATTAAACTGATAAGAACAGATACTACACTTGATCTTAGCCAAAAGGCCGAGAAGCGATAACCCGAACGGGCCGCGCGTTGCCCGAGCCTGCCCGATACTGCTGTTCAGCCCTTGCAGCGATTCAGCCTACTTCTAGGCAATTCCATGGGGCCCTGCAGGCTCACACACTCACAGCTACACGGGAGGTGAATAAAGGCCGGAGAGGAAGCCAGACAGGATTTGCTTCTTTTGCTTGCACCACAATGCAGTGCTGAAAGAGGAGGAATCTACATAAAAACGCCTTCCTGGCAACGCCCAAATGCCCTGCTGCCATGCAGATAAACACTGGCAGCGGCAGCAAGTGCATGCCCACAGCCACCCCTTGTTCCTTCACACCTTGTATCAGCTGTAATCCAGTCCAGTCCAGTGCTGCCTGCTGAGCAGCACTGACCAACACTGCCTGGGCCCAGGCTTTTATCTCTGAGGCCCCATTATGATGTCAGAAAGCTGGCTCTGGAATCCTGAGGGCTCCACTATGACACGTGCAAAGTTCCGTCTGAACTTTATATAAGACGGTGAGGCTCAGTCAGTCACTCAGTGTTGCCTGAGAGGGCAACACTGCAACAGCCGGCCGCCAGGCTGTCTTTTTTTTGCACAGCTAGTTGCCTCCAGGAGGCCACAAGAGGGAGACAAGGGACTGCAAAATGGAAAATAGGCATCCACCAACTTTACAGACAACTTCTCCTTGCTCCTACAACCTCCATCCTTGCACAGTTTGTTATTCTTCTAGGTAACATAGTAACAAATCCAAATTGCTGCTCTCTTTGTAGGCAAGCAAGGCTTTGTTGCAACTGCAATTCTTACTTCTTCTTGAAATGTAGGGACGACAGTACATTCCATCACATCCATCTAGTGTACACAGGTAGGTCCATTGTGGCGGGCAGGCGAGCGGGCGGGCTGCTTTATTGGCTGTTTGCTGTTCCCCTACTCCACTCCACTATTTGACTGTTGTGCTGCATCAATCAATCAATCAATCAATCAATCAATCAATCAATCAATCAATCAGTGGCTGGCTCAGGTGCAGCTCTTTAACTTACCTAAAAGGGAGGGCGGAGAGAAGACAAGGAAGGTGAATGAGGTGTTCCAATGTGAAATGCCGGAAACACAGAAACACAGACGACACACAACAAGAGGTGGCAATCTATTCATTAATTGCATTTAATCAATGAGCTCATTATCACTCATGCATTGTCCAACAGGTGTTGAAATAATGGGATTAAAAGGGGAGATCCCTTCAGAAAGACAGAAACAATAGCAAAGACAAAAAACACTTTTGGAATCTGCTTTTAGTCAACACATAAGGAAAGGGTGCACCGGTCCTGGAAATACTGCAATACCAGGTCAATGCGTGGAGTGGACAGAGCAAGCTCTATTTCCATCTCCCTGTTCTAAAAATCCATTTAATATATGGTCCCCAGATAGGGGACGTATCAGATATTAAACTGATAAGAACAGATACTACACTTGATCTTAGCCAAAAGGCCGAGAAGCGATAACCCGAACGGGCCGCGCGTTGCCCGAGCCTGCCCGATACTGCTGTTCAGCCCTTGCAGCGATTCAGCCTACTTCTAGGCAATTCCATGGGGCCCTGCAGGCTCACACACTCACAGCTACACGGGAGGTGAATAAAGGCCGGAGAGGAAGCCAGACAGGATTTGCTTCTTTTGCTTGCACCACAATGCAGTGCTGAAAGAGGAGGAATCTACATAAAAACGCCTTCCTGGCAACGCCCAAATGCCCTGCTGCCATGCAGATAAACACTGGCAGCGGCAGCAAGTGCATGCCCACAGCCACCCCTTGTTCCTTCACACCTTGTATCAGCTGTAATCCAGTCCAGTCCAGTGCTGCCTGCTGAGCAGCACTGACCAACACTGCCTGGGCCCAGGCTTTTATCTCTGAGGCCCCATTATGATGTCAGAAAGCTGGCTCTGGAATCCTGAGGGCTCCACTATGACACGTGCAAAGTTCCGTCTGAACTTTATATAAGACGGTGAGGCTCAGTCAGTCACTCAGTGTTGCCTGAGAGGGCAACACTGCAACAGCCGGCCGCCAGGCTGTCTTTTTTTTGCACAGCTAGTTGCCTCCAGGAGGCCACAAGAGGGAGACAAGGGACTGCAAAATGGAAAATAGGCATCCACCAACTTTACAGACAACTTCTCCTTGCTCCTACAACCTCCATCCTTGCACAGTTTGTTATTCTTCTAGGTAACATAGTAACAAATCCAAATTGCTGCTCTCTTTGTAGGCAAGCAAGGCTTTGTTGCAACTGCAATTCTTACTTCTTCTTGAAATGTAGGGACGACAGTACATTCCATCACATCCATCTAGTGTACACAGGTAGGTCCATTGTGGCGGGCAGGCGAGCGGGCGGGCTGCTTTATTGGCTGTTTGCTGTTCCCCTACTCCACTCCACTATTTGACTGTTGTGCTGCATCAATCAATCAATCAATCAATCAATCAATCAATCAATCAGTGGCTGGCTCAGGTGCAGCTCTTTAACTTACCTAAAAGGGAGGGCGGAGAGAAGACAAGGAAGGTGAATGAGGTGTTCCAATGTGAAATGCCGGAAACACAGAAACACAGACGACACACAACAAGAGGTGGCAATCTATTCATTAATTGCATTTAATCAATGAGCTCATTATCACTCATGCATTGTCCAACAGGTGTTGAAATAATGGGATTAAAAGGGGAGATCCCTTCAGAAAGACAGAAACAATAGCAAAGACAAAAAACACTTTTGGAATCTGCTTTTAGTCAACACATAAGGAAAGGGTGCACCGGTCCTGGAAATACTGCAATACCAGGTCAATGCGTGGAGTGGACAGAGCAAGCTCTATTTCCATCTCCCTGTTCTAAAAATCCATTTAATATATGGTCCCCAGATAGGGGACGTATCAGATATTAAACTGATAAGAACAGATACTACACTTGATCTTAGCCAAAAGGCCGAGAAGCGATAACCCGAACGGGCCGCGCGTTGCCCGAGCCTGCCCGATACTGCTGTTCAGCCCTTGCAGCGATTCAGCCTACTTCTAGGCAATTCCATGGGGCCCTGCAGGCTCACACACTCACAGCTACACGGGAGGTGAATAAAGGCCGGAGAGGAAGCCAGACAGGATTTGCTTCTTTTGCTTGCACCACAATGCAGTGCTGAAAGAGGAGGAATCTACATAAAAACGCCTTCCTGGCAACGCCCAAATGCCCTGCTGCCATGCAGATAAACACTGGCAGCGGCAGCAAGTGCATGCCCACAGCCACCCCTTGTTCCTTCACACCTTGTATCAGCTGTAATCCAGTCCAGTCCAGTGCTGCCTGCTGAGCAGCACTGACCAACACTGCCTGGGCCCAGGCTTTTATCTCTGAGGCCCCATTATGATGTCAGAAAGCTGGCTCTGGAATCCTGAGGGCTCCACTATGACACGTGCAAAGTTCCGTCTGAACTTTATATAAGACGGTGAGGCTCAGTCAGTCACTCAGTGTTGCCTGAGAGGGCAACACTGCAACAGCCGGCCGCCAGGCTGTCTTTTTTTTGCACAGCTAGTTGCCTCCAGGAGGCCACAAGAGGGAGACAAGGGACTGCAAAATGGAAAATAGGCATCCACCAACTTTACAGACAACTTCTCCTTGCTCCTACAACCTCCATCCTTGCACAGTTTGTTATTCTTCTAGGTAACATAGTAACAAATCCAAATTGCTGCTCTCTTTGTAGGCAAGCAAGGCTTTGTTGCAACTGCAATTCTTACTTCTTCTTGAAATGTAGGGACGACAGTACATTCCATCACATCCATCTAGTGTACACAGGTAGGTCCATTGTGGCGGGCAGGCGAGCGGGCGGGCTGCTTTATTGGCTGTTTGCTGTTCCCCTACTCCACTCCACTATTTGACTGTTGTGCTGCATCAATCAATCAATCAATTAATCAATCAATCAATCAATCAATCAATCAATCAATCAGTGGCTGGCTCAGGTGCAGCTCTTTAACTTACCTAAAAGGGAGGGCGGAGAGAAGACAAGGAAGGTGAATGAGGTGTTCCAATGTGAAATGCCGGAAACACAGAAACACAGACGACACACAACAAGAGGTGGCAATCTATTCATTAATTGCATTTAATCAATGAGCTCATTATCACTCATGCATTGTCCAACAGGTGTTGAAATAATGGGATTAAAAGGGGAGATCCCTTCAGAAAGACAGAAACAATAGCAAAGACAAAAAACACTTTTGGAATCTGCTTTTAGTCAACACATAAGGAAAGGGTGCACCGGTCCTGGAAATACTGCAATACCAGGTCAATGCGTGGAGTGGACAGAGCAAGCTCTATTTCCATCTCCCTGTTCTAAAAATCCATTTAATATATGGTCCCCAGATAGGGGACGTATCAGATATTAAACTGATAAGAACAGATACTACACTTGATCTTAGCCAAAAGGCCGAGAAGCGATAACCCGAACGGGCCGCGCGTTGCCCGAGCCTGCCCGATACTGCTGTTCAGCCCTTGCAGCGATTCAGCCTACTTCTAGGCAATTCCATGGGGCCCTGCAGGCTCACACACTCACAGCTACACGGGAGGTGAATAAAGGCCGGAGAGGAAGCCAGACAGGATTTGCTTCTTTTGCTTGCACCACAATGCAGTGCTGAAAGAGGAGGAATCTACATAAAAACGCCTTCCTGGCAACGCCCAAATGCCCTGCTGCCATGCAGATAAACACTGGCAGCGGCAGCAAGTGCATGCCCACAGCCACCCCTTGTTCCTTCACACCTTGTATCAGCTGTAATCCAGTCCAGTCCAGTGCTGCCTGCTGAGCAGCACTGACCAACACTGCCTGGGCCCAGGCTTTTATCTCTGAGGCCCCATTATGATGTCAGAAAGCTGGCTCTGGAATCCTGAGGGCTCCACTATGACACGTGCAAAGTTCCGTCTGAACTTTATATAAGACGGTGAGGCTCAGTCAGTCACTCAGTGTTGCCTGAGAGGGCAACACTGCAACAGCCGGCCGCCAGGCTGTCTTTTTTTTGCACAGCTAGTTGCCTCCAGGAGGCCACAAGAGGGAGACAAGGGACTGCAAAATGGAAAATAGGCATCCACCAACTTTACAGACAACTTCTCCTTGCTCCTACAACCTCCATCCTTGCACAGTTTGTTATTCTTCTAGGTAACATAGTAACAAATCCAAATTGCTGCTCTCTTTGTAGGCAAGCAAGGCTTTGTTGCAACTGCAATTCTTACTTCTTCTTGAAATGTAGGGACGACAGTACATTCCATCACATCCATCTAGTGTACACAGGTAGGTCCATTGTGGCGGGCAGGCGAGCGGGCGGGCTGCTTTATTGGCTGTTTGCTGTTCCCCTACTCCACTCCACTATTTGACTGTTGTGCTGCATCAATCAATCAATCAATCAATCAATCAATCAATCAATCAATCAATCAATCAATCAATCAATCAGTGGCTGGCTCAGGTGCAGCTCTTTAACTTACCTAAAAGGGAGGGCGGAGAGAAGACAAGGAAGGTGAATGAGGTGTTCCAATGTGAAATGCCGGAAACACAGAAACACAGACGACACACAACAAGAGATGGCAATCTATTCATTAATTGCATTTAATCAATGAGCTCATTATCACTCATGCATTGTCCAACAGGTGTTGAAATAATGGGATTAAAAGGGGAGATCCCTTCAGAAAGACAGAAACAATAGCAAAGACAAAAAACACTTTTGGAATCTGCTTTTAGTCAACACATAAGGAAAGGGTGCACCGGTCCTGGAAATACTGCAATACCAGGTCAATGCGTGGAGTGGACAGAGCAAGCTCTATTTCCATCTCCCTGTTCTAAAAATCCATTTAATATATGGTCCCCAGATAGGGGACGTATCAGATATTAAACTGATAAGAACAGATACTACACTTGATCTTAGCCAAAAGGCCGAGAAGCGATAACCCGAACGGGCCGCGCGTTGCCCGAGCCTGCCCGATACTGCTGTTCAGCCCTTGCAGCGATTCAGCCTACTTCTAGGCAATTCCATGGGGCCCTGCAGGCTCACACACTCACAGCTACACGGGAGGTGAATAAAGGCCGGAGAGGAAGCCAGACAGGATTTGCTTCTTTTGCTTGCACCACAATGCAGTGCTGAAAGAGGAGGAATCTACATAAAAACGCCTTCCTGGCAACGCCCAAATGCCCTGCTGCCATGCAGATAAACACTGGCAGCGGCAGCAAGTGCATGCCCACAGCCACCCCTTGTTCCTTCACACCTTGTATCAGCTGTAATCCAGTCCAGTCCAGTGCTGCCTGCTGAGCAGCACTGACCAACACTGCCTGGGCCCAGGCTTTTATCTCTGAGGCCCCATTATGATGTCAGAAAGCTGGCTCTGGAATCCTGAGGGCTCCACTATGACACGTGCAAAGTTCCGTCTGAACTTTATATAAGACGGTGAGGCTCAGTCAGTCACTCAGTGTTGCCTGAGAGGGCAACACTGCAACAGCCGGCCGCCAGGCTGTCTTTTTTTTGCACAGCTAGTTGCCTCCAGGAGGCCACAAGAGGGAGACAAGGGACTGCAAAATGGAAAATAGGCATCCACCAACTTTACAGACAACTTCTCCTTGCTCCTACAACCTCCATCCTTGCACAGTTTGTTATTCTTCTAGGTAACATAGTAACAAATCCAAATTGCTGCTCTCTTTGTAGGCAAGCAAGGCTTTGTTGCAACTGCAATTCTTACTTCTTCTTGAAATGTAGGGACGACAGTACATTCCATCACATCCATCTAGTGTACACAGGTAGGTCCATTGTGGCGGGCAGGCAAGCGGGCGGGCTGCTTTATTGGCTGTTTGCTGTTCCCCTACTCCACTCCACTATTTGACTGTTGTGCTGCATCAATCAATCAATCAATCAATCAATCAATCAATCAATCAATCAATCAATCAGTGGCTGGCTCAGGTGCAGCTCTTTAACTTACCTAAAAGGGAGGGCGGAGAGAAGACAAGGAAGGTGAATGAGGTGTTCCAATGTGAAATGCCGGAAACACAGAAACACAGACGACACACAACAAGAGGTGGCAATCTATTCATTAATTGCATTTAATCAATGAGCTCATTATCACTCATGCATTGTCCAACAGGTGTTGAAATAATGGGATTAAAAGGGGAGATCCCTTCAGAAAGACAGAAACAATAGCAAAGACAAAAAACACTTTTGGAATCTGCTTTTAGTCAACACATAAGGAAAGGGTGCACCGGTCCTGGAAATACTGCAATACCAGGTCAATGCGTGGAGTGGACAGAGCAAGCTCTATTTCCATCTCCCTGTTCTAAAAATCCATTTAATATATGGTCCCCAGATAGGGGACGTATCAGATATTAAACTGATAAGAACAGATACTACACTTGATCTTAGCCAAAAGGCCGAGAAGCGATAACCCGAACGGGCCGCGCGTTGCCCGAGCCTGCCCGATACTGCTGTTCAGCCCTTGCAGCGATTCAGCCTACTTCTAGGCAATTCCATGGGGCCCTGCAGGCTCACACACTCACAGCTACACGGGAGGTGAATAAAGGCCGGAGAGGAAGCCAGACAGGATTTGCTTCTTTTGCTTGCACCACAATGCAGTGCTGAAAGAGGAGGAATCTACATAAAAACGCCTTCCTGGCAACGCCCAAATGCCCTGCTGCCATGCAGATAAACACTGGCAGCGGCAGCAAGTGCATGCCCACAGCCACCCCTTGTTCCTTCACACCTTGTATCAGCTGTAATCCAGTCCAGTCCAGTGCTGCCTGCTGAGCAGCACTGACCAACACTGCCTGGGCCCAGGCTTTTATCTCTGAGGCCCCATTATGATGTCAGAAAGCTGGCTCTGGAATCCTGAGGGCTCCACTATGACACGTGCAAAGTTCCGTCTGAACTTTATATAAGACGGTGAGGCTCAGTCAGTCACTCAGTGTTGCCTGAGAGGGCAACACTGCAACAGCCGGCCGCCAGGCTGTCTTTTTTTTGCACAGCTAGTTGCCTCCAGGAGGCCACAAGAGGGAGACAAGGGACTGCAAAATGGAAAATAGGCATCCACCAACTTTACAGACAACTTCTCCTTGCTCCTACAACCTCCATCCTTGCACAGTTTGTTATTCTTCTAGGTAACATAGTAACAAATCCAAATTGCTGCTCTCTTTGTAGGCAAGCAAGGCTTTGTTGCAACTGCAATTCTTACTTCTTCTTGAAATGTAGGGACGACAGTACATTCCATCACATCCATCTAGTGTACACAGGTAGGTCCATTGTGGCGGGCAGGCGAGCGGGCGGGCTGCTTTATTGGCTGTTTGCTGTTCCCCTACTCCACTCCACTATTTGACTGTTGTGCTGCATCAATCAATCAATCAATCAATCAATCAATCAATCAATCAATCAATCAATCAGTGGCTGGCTCAGGTGCAGCTCTTTAACTTACCTAAAAGGGAGGGCGGAGAGAAGACAAGGAAGGTGAATGAGGTGTTCCAATGTAAAATGCCGGAAACACAGAAACACAGACGACACACAACAAGAGGTGGCAATCTATTCATTAATTGCATTTAATCAATGAGCTCATTATCACTCATGCATTGTCCAACAGGTGTTGAAATAATGGGATTAAAAGGGGAGATCCCTTCAGAAAGACAGAAACAATAGCAAAGACAAAAAACACTTTTGGAATCTGCTTTTAGTCAACACATAAGGAAAGGGTGCACCGGTCCTGGAAATACTGCAATACCAGGTCAATGCGTGGAGTGGACAGAGCAAGCTCTATTTCCATCTCCCTGTTCTAAAAATCCATTTAATATATGGTCCCCAGATAGGGGACGTATCAGATATTAAACTGATAAGAACAGATACTACACTTGATCTTAGCCAAAAGGCCGAGAAGCGATAACCCGAACGGGCCGCGCGTTGCCCGAGCCTGCCCGATACTGCTGTTCAGCCCTTGCAGCGATTCAGCCTACTTCTAGGCAATTCCATGGGGCCCTGCAGGCTCACACACTCACAGCTACACGGGAGGTGAATAAAGGCCGGAGAGGAAGCCAGACAGGATTTGCTTCTTTTGCTTGCACCACAATGCAGTGCTGAAAGAGGAGGAATCTACATAAAAACGCCTTCCTGGCAACGCCCAAATGCCCTGCTGCCATGCAGATAAACACTGGCAGCGGCAGCAAGTGCATGCCCACAGCCACCCCTTGTTCCTTCACACCTTGTATCAGCTGTAATCCAGTCCAGTCCAGTGCTGCCTGCTGAGCAGCACTGACCAACACTGCCTGGGCCCAGGCTTTTATCTCTGAGGCCCCATTATGATGTCAGAAAGCTGGCTCTGGAATCCTGAGGGCTCCACTATGACACGTGCAAAGTTCCGTCTGAACTTTATATAAGACGGTGAGGCTCAGTCAGTCACTCAGTGTTGCCTGAGAGGGCAACACTGCAACAGCCGGCCGCCAGGCTGTCTTTTTTTTGCACAGCTAGTTGCCTCCAGGAGGCCACAAGAGGGAGACAAGGGACTGCAAAATGGAAAATAGGCATCCACCAACTTTACAGACAACTTCTCCTTGCTCCTACAACCTCCATCCTTGCACAGTTTGTTATTCTTCTAGGTAACATAGTAACAAATCCAAATTGCTGCTCTCTTTGTAGGCAAGCAAGGCTTTGTTGCAACTGCAATTCTTACTTCTTCTTGAAATGTAGGGACGACAGTACATTCCATCACATCCATCTAGTGTACACAGGTAGGTCCATTGTGGCGGGCAGGCGAGCGGGCGGGCTGCTTTATTGGCTGTTTGCTGTTCCCCTACTCCACTCCACTATTTGACTGTTGTGCTGCATCAATCAATCAATCAATCAATCAATCAATCAATCAATCAATCAATCAATCAGTGGCTGGCTCAGGTGCAGCTCTTTAACTTACCTAAAAGGGAGGGCGGAGAGAAGACAAGGAAGGTGAATGAGGTGTTCCAATGTGAAATGCCGGAAACACAGAAACACAGACGACACACAACAAGAGATGGCAATCTATTCATTAATTGCATTTAATCAATGAGCTCATTATCACTCATGCATTGTCCAACAGGTGTTGAAATAATGGGATTAAAAGGGGAGATCCCTTCAGAAAGACAGAAACAATAGCAAAGACAAAAAACACTTTTGGAATCTGCTTTTAGTCAACACATAAGGAAAGGGTGCACCGGTCCTGGAAATACTGCAATACCAGGTCAATGCGTGGAGTGGACAGAGCAAGCTCTATTTCCATCTCCCTGTTCTAAAAATCCATTTAATATATGGTCCCCAGATAGGGGACGTATCAGATATTAAACTGATAAGAACAGATACTACACTTGATCTTAGCCAAAAGGCCGAGAAGCGATAACCCGAACGGGCCGCGCGTTGCCCGAGCCTGCCCGATACTGCTGTTCAGCCCTTGCAGCGATTCAGCCTACTTCTAGGCAATTCCATGGGGCCCTGCAGGCTCACACACTCACAGCTACACGGGAGGTGAATAAAGGCCGGAGAGGAAGCCAGACAGGATTTGCTTCTTTTGCTTGCACCACAATGCAGTGCTGAAAGAGGAGGAATCTACATAAAAACGCCTTCCTGGCAACGCCCAAATGCCCTGCTGCCATGCAGATAAACACTGGCAGCGGCAGCAAGTGCATGCCCACAGCCACCCCTTGTTCCTTCACACCTTGTATCAGCTGTAATCCAGTCCAGTCCAGTGCTGCCTGCTGAGCAGCACTGACCAACACTGCCTGGGCCCAGGCTTTTATCTCTGAGGCCCCATTATGATGTCAGAAAGCTGGCTCTGGAATCCTGAGGGCTCCACTATGACACGTGCAAAGTTCCGTCTGAACTTTATATAAGACGGTGAGGCTCAGTCAGTCACTCAGTGTTGCCTGAGAGGGCAACACTGCAACAGCCGGCCGCCAGGCTGTCTTTTTTTTGCACAGCTAGTTGCCTCCAGGAGGCCACAAGAGGGAGACAAGGGACTGCAAAATGGAAAATAGGCATCCACCAACTTTACAGACAACTTCTCCTTGCTCCTACAACCTCCATCCTTGCACAGTTTGTTATTCTTCTAGGTAACATAGTAACAAATCCAAATTGCTGCTCTCTTTGTAGGCAAGCAAGGCTTTGTTGCAACTGCAATTCTTACTTCTTCTTGAAATGTAGGGACGACAGTACATTCCATCACATCCATCTAGTGTACACAGGTAGGTCCATTGTGGCGGGCAGGCGAGCGGGCGGGCTGCTTTATTGGCTGTTTGCTGTTCCCCTACTCCACTCCACTATTTGACTGTTGTGCTGCATCAATCAATCAATCAATCAATCAATCAATCAATCAATCAATCAATCAATCAATCAATCAGTGGCTGGCTCAGGTGCAGCTCTTTAACTTACCTAAAAGGGAGGGCGGAGAGAAGACAAGGAAGGTGAATGAGGTGTTCCAATGTGAAATGCCGGAAACACAGAAACACAGACGACACACAACAAGAGGTGGCAATCTATTCATTAATTGCATTTAATCAATGAGCTCATTATCACTCATGCATTGTCCAACAGGTGTTGAAATAATGGGATTAAAAGGGGAGATCCCTTCAGAAAGACAGAAACAATAGCAAAGACAAAAAACACTTTTGGAATCTGCTTTTAGTCAACACATAAGGAAAGGGTGCACCGGTCCTGGAAATACTGCAATACCAGGTCAATGCGTGGAGTGGACAGAGCAAGCTCTATTTCCATCTCCCTGTTCTAAAAATCCATTTAATATATGGTCCCCAGATAGGGGACGTATCAGATATTAAACTGATAAGAACAGATACTACACTTGATCTTAGCCAAAAGGCCGAGAAGCGATAACCCGAACGGGCCGCGCGTTGCCCGAGCCTGCCCGATACTGCTGTTCAGCCCTTGCAGCGATTCAGCCTACTTCTAGGCAATTCCATGGGGCCCTGCAGGCTCACACACTCACAGCTACACGGGAGGTGAATAAAGGCCGGAGAGGAAGCCAGACAGGATTTGCTTCTTTTGCTTGCACCACAATGCAGTGCTGAAAGAGGAGGAATCTACATAAAAACGCCTTCCTGGCAACGCCCAAATGCCCTGCTGCCATGCAGATAAACACTGGCAGCGGCAGCAAGTGCATGCCCACAGCCACCCCTTGTTCCTTCACACCTTGTATCAGCTGTAATCCAGTCCAGTCCAGTGCTGCCTGCTGAGCAGCACTGACCAACACTGCCTGGGCCCAGGCTTTTATCTCTGAGGCCCCATTATGATGTCAGAAAGCTGGCTCTGGAATCCTGAGGGCTCCACTATGACACGTGCAAAGTTCCGTCTGAACTTTATATAAGACGGTGAGGCTCAGTCAGTCACTCAGTGTTGCCTGAGAGGGCAACACTGCAACAGCCGGCCGCCAGGCTGTCTTTTTTTTGCACAGCTAGTTGCCTCCAGGAGGCCACAAGAGGGAGACAAGGGACTGCAAAATGGAAAATAGGCATCCACCAACTTTACAGACAACTTCTCCTTGCTCCTACAACCTCCATCCTTGCACAGTTTGTTATTCTTCTAGGTAACATAGTAACAAATCCAAATTGCTGCTCTCTTTGTAGGCAAGCAAGGCTTTGTTGCAACTGCAATTCTTACTTCTTCTTGAAATGTAGGGACGACAGTACATTCCATCACATCCATCTAGTGTACACAGGTAGGTCCATTGTGGCGGGCAGGCGAGCGGGCGGGCTGCTTTATTGGCTGTTTGCTGTTCCCCTACTCCACTCCACTATTTGACTGTTGTGCTGCATCAATCAATCAATCAATCAATCAATCAATCAATCAATCAATCAATCAATCAGTGGCTGGCTCAGGTGCAGCTCTTTAACTTACCTAAAAGGGAGGGCGGAGAGAAGACAAGGAAGGTGAATGAGGTGTTCCAATGTGAAATGCCGGAAACACAGAAACACAGACGACACACAACAAGAGGTGGCAATCTATTCATTAATTGCATTTAATCAATGAGCTCATTATCACTCATGCATTGTCCAACAGGTGTTGAAATAATGGGATTAAAAGGGGAGATCCCTTCAGAAAGACAGAAACAATAGCAAAGACAAAAAACACTTTTGGAATCTGCTTTTAGTCAACACATAAGGAAAGGGTGCACCGGTCCTGGAAATACTGCAATACCAGGTCAATGCGTGGAGTGGACAGAGCAAGCTCTATTTCCATCTCCCTGTTCTAAAAATCCATTTAATATATGGTCCCCAGATAGGGGACGTATCAGATATTAAACTGATAAGAACAGATACTACACTTGATCTTAGCCAAAAGGCCGAGAAGCGATAACCCGAACGGGCCGCGCGTTGCCCGAGCCTACCCGATACTGCTGTTCAGCCCTTGCAGCGATTCAGCCTACTTCTAGGCAATTCCATGGGGCCCTGCAGGCTCACACACTCACAGCTACACGGGAGGTGAATAAAGGCCGGAGAGGAAGCCAGACAGGATTTGCTTCTTTTGCTTGCACCACAATGCAGTGCTGAAAGAGGAGGAATCTACATAAAAACGCCTTCCTGGCAACGCCCAAATGCCCTGCTGCCATGCAGATAAACACTGGCAGCGGCAGCAAGTGCATGCCCACAGCCACCCCTTGTTCCTTCACACCTTGTATCAGCTGTAATCCAGTCCAGTCCAGTGCTGCCTGCTGAGCAGCACTGACCAACACTGCCTGGGCCCAGGCTTTTATCTCTGAGGCCCCATTATGATGTCAGAAAGCTGGCTCTGGAATCCTGAGGGCTCCACTATGACACGTGCAAAGTTCCGTCTGAACTTTATATAAGACGGTGAGGCTCAGTCAGTCACTCAGTGTTGCCTGAGAGGGCAACACTGCAACAGCCGGCCGCCAGGCTGTCTTTTTTTTGCACAGCTAGTTGCCTCCAGGAGGCCACAAGAGGGAGACAAGGGACTGCAAAATGGAAAATAGGCATCCACCAACTTTACAGACAACTTCTCCTTGCTCCTACAACCTCCATCCTTGCACAGTTTGTTATTCTTCTAGGTAACATAGTAACAAATCCAAATTGCTGCTCTCTTTGTAGGCAAGCAAGGCTTTGTTGCAACTGCAATTCTTACTTCTTCTTGAAATGTAGGGACGACAGTACATTCCATCACATCCATCTAGTGTACACAGGTAGGTCCATTGTGGCGGGCAGGCGAGCGGGCGGGCTGCTTTATTGGCTGTTTGCTGTTCCCCTACTCCACTCCACTATTTGACTGTTGTGCTGCATCAATCAATCAATCAATCAATCAATCAATCAATCAATCAATCAATCAGTGGCTGGCTCAGGTGCAGCTCTTTAACTTACCTAAAAGGGAGGGCGGAGAGAAGACAAGGAAGGTGAATGAGGTGTTCCAATGTGAAATGCCGGAAACACAGAAACACAGACGACACACAACAAGAGGTGGCAATCTATTCATTAATTGCATTTAATCAATGAGCTCATTATCACTCATGCATTGTCCAACAGGTGTTGAAATAATGGGATTAAAAGGGGAGATCCCTTCAGAAAGACAGAAACAATAGCAAAGACAAAAAACACTTTTGGAATCTGCTTTTAGTCAACACATAAGGAAAGGGTGCACCGGTCCTGGAAATACTGCAATACCAGGTCAATGCGTGGAGTGGACAGAGCAAGCTCTATTTCCATCTCCCTGTTCTAAAAATCCATTTAATATATGGTCCCCAGATAGGGGACGTATCAGATATTAAACTGATAAGAACAGATACTACACTTGATCTTAGCCAAAAGGCCGAGAAGCGATAACCCGAACGGGCCGCGCGTTGCCCGAGCCTGCCCGATACTGCTGTTCAGCCCTTGCAGCGATTCAGCCTACTTCTAGGCAATTCCATGGGGCCCTGCAGGCTCACACACTCACAGCTACACGGGAGGTGAATAAAGGCCGGAGAGGAAGCCAGACAGGATTTGCTTCTTTTGCTTGCACCACAATGCAGTGCTGAAAGAGGAGGAATCTACATAAAAACGCCTTCCTGGCAACGCCCAAATGCCCTGCTGCCATGCAGATAAACACTGGCAGCGGCAGCAAGTGCATGCCCACAGCCACCCCTTGTTCCTTCACACCTTGTATCAGCTGTAATCCAGTCCAGTCCAGTGCTGCCTGCTGAGCAGCACTGACCAACACTGCCTGGGCCCAGGCTTTTATCTCTGAGGCCCCATTATGATGTCAGAAAGCTGGCTCTGGAATCCTGAGGGCTCCACTATGACACGTGCAAAGTTCCGTCTGAACTTTATATAAGACGGTGAGGCTCAGTCAGTCACTCAGTGTTGCCTGAGAGGGCAACACTGCAACAGCCGGCCGCCAGGCTGTCTTTTTTTTGCACAGCTAGTTGCCTCCAGGAGGCCACAAGAGGGAGACAAGGGACTGCAAAATGGAAAATAGGCATCCACCAACTTTACAGACAACTTCTCCTTGCTCCTACAACCTCCATCCTTGCACAGTTTGTTATTCTTCTAGGTAACATAGTAACAAATCCAAATTGCTGCTCTCTTTGTAGGCAAGCAAGGCTTTGTTGCAACTGCAATTCTTACTTCTTCTTGAAATGTAGGGACGACAGTACATTCCATCACATCCATCTAGTGTACACAGGTAGGTCCATTGTGGCGGGCAGGCGAGCGGGCGGGCTGCTTTATTGGCTGTTTGCTGTTCCCCTACTCCACTCCACTATTTGACTGTTGTGCTGCATCAATCAATCAATCAATCAATCAATCAATCAATCAATCAATCAATCAATCAATCAATCAATCAGTGGCTGGCTCAGGTGCAGCTCTTTAACTTACCTAAAAGGGAGGGCGGAGAGAAGACAAGGAAGGTGAATGAGGTGTTCCAATGTGAAATGCCGGAAACACAGAAACACAGACGACACACAACAAGAGGTGGCAATCTATTCATTAATTGCATTTAATCAATGAGCTCATTATCACTCATGCATTGTCCAACAGGTGTTGAAATAATGGGATTAAAAGGGGAGATCCCTTCAGAAAGACAGAAACAATAGCAAAGACAAAAAACACTTTTGGAATCTGCTTTTAGTCAACACATAAGGAAAGGGTGCACCGGTCCTGGAAATACTGCAATACCAGGTCAATGCGTGGAGTGGACAGAGCAAGCTCTATTTCCATCTCCCTGTTCTAAAAATCCATTTAATATATGGTCCCCAGATAGGGGACGTATCAGATATTAAACTGATAAGAACAGATACTACACTTGATCTTAGCCAAAAGGCCGAGAAGCGATAACCCGAACGGGCCGCGCGTTGCCCGAGCCTGCCCGATACTGCTGTTCAGCCCTTGCAGCGATTCAGCCTACTTCTAGGCAATTCCATGGGGCCCTGCAGGCTCACACACTCACAGCTACACGGGAGGTGAATAAAGGCCGGAGAGGAAGCCAGACAGGATTTGCTTCTTTTGCTTGCACCACAATGCAGTGCTGAAAGAGGAGGAATCTACATAAAAACGCCTTCCTGGCAACGCCCAAATGCCCTGCTGCCATGCAGATAAACACTGGCAGCGGCAGCAAGTGCATGCCCACAGCCACCCCTTGTTCCTTCACACCTTGTATCAGCTGTAATCCAGTCCAGTCCAGTGCTGCCTGCTGAGCAGCACTGACCAACACTGCCTGGGCCCAGGCTTTTATCTCTGAGGCCCCATTATGATGTCAGAAAGCTGGCTCTGGAATCCTGAGGGCTCCACTATGACACGTGCAAAGTTCCGTCTGAACTTTATATAAGACGGTGAGGCTCAGTCAGTCACTCAGTGTTGCCTGAGAGGGCAACACTGCAACAGCCGGCCGCCAGGCTGTCTTTTTTTTGCACAGCTAGTTGCCTCCAGGAGGCCACAAGAGGGAGACAAGGGACTGCAAAATGGAAAATAGGCATCCACCAACTTTACCGACAACTTCTCCTTGCTCCTACAACCTCCATCCTTGCACAGTTTGTTATTCTTCTAGGTAACATAGTAACAAATCCAAATTGCTGCTCTCTTTGTAGGCAAGCAAGGCTTTGTTGCAACTGCAATTCTTACTTCTTCTTGAAATGTAGGGACGACAGTACATTCCATCACATCCATCTAGTGTACACAGGTAGGTCCATTGTGGCGGGCAGGCGAGCGGGCGGGCTGCTTTATTGGCTGTTTGCTGTTCCCCTACTCCACTCCACTATTTGACTGTTGTGCTGCATCAATCAATCAATCAATCAATCAATCAATCAATCAATCAATCAATCAATCAATCAATCAATCAATCAGTGGCTGGCTCAGGTGCAGCTCTTTAACTTACCTAAAAGGGAGGGCGGAGAGAAGACAAGGAAGGTGAATGAGGTGTTCCAATGTGAAATGCCGGAAACACAGAAACACAGACGACACACAACAAGAGGTGGCAATCTATTCATTAATTGCATTTAATCAATGAGCTCATTATCACTCATGCATTGTCCAACAGGTGTTGAAATAATGGGATTAAAAGGGGAGATCCCTTCAGAAAGACAGAAACAATAGCAAAGACAAAAAACACTTTTGGAATCTGCTTTTAGTCAACACATAAGGAAAGGGTGCACCGGTCCTGGAAATACTGCAATACCAGGTCAATGCGTGGAGTGGACAGAGCAAGCTCTATTTCCATCTCCCTGTTCTAAAAATCCATTTAATATATGGTCCCCAGATAGGGGACGTATCAGATATTAAACTGATAAGAACAGATACTACACTTGATCTTAGCCAAAAGGCCGAGAAGCGATAACCCGAACGGGCCGCGCGTTGCCCGAGCCTGCCCGATACTGCTGTTCAGCCCTTGCAGCGATTCAGCCTACTTCTAGGCAATTCCATGGGGCCCTGCAGGCTCACACACTCACAGCTACACGGGAGGTGAATAAAGGCCGGAGAGGAAGCCAGACAGGATTTGCTTCTTTTGCTTGCACCACAATGCAGTGCTGAAAGAGGAGGAATCTACATAAAAACGCCTTCCTGGCAACGCCCAAATGCCCTGCTGCCATGCAGATAAACACTGGCAGCGGCAGCAAGTGCATGCCCACAGCCACCCCTTGTTCCTTCACACCTTGTATCAGCTGTAATCCAGTCCAGTCCAGTGCTGCCTGCTGAGCAGCACTGACCAACACTGCCTGGGCCCAGGCTTTTATCTCTGAGGCCCCATTATGATGTCAGAAAGCTGGCTCTGGAATCCTGAGGGCTCCACTATGACACGTGCAAAGTTCCGTCTGAACTTTATATAAGACGGTGAGGCTCAGTCAGTCACTCAGTGTTGCCTGAGAGGGCAACACTGCAACAGCCGGCCGCCAGGCTGTCTTTTTTTTGCACAGCTAGTTGCCTCCAGGAGGCCACAAGAGGGAGACAAGGGACTGCAAAATGGAAAATAGGCATCCACCAACTTTACAGACAACTTCTCCTTGCTCCTACAACCTCCATCCTTGCACAGTTTGTTATTCTTCTAGGTAACATAGTAACAAATCCAAATTGCTGCTCTCTTTGTAGGCAAGCAAGGCTTTGTTGCAACTGCAATTCTTACTTCTTCTTGAAATGTAGGGACGACAGTACATTCCATCACATCCATCTAGTGTACACAGGTAGGTCCATTGTGGCGGGCAGGCGAGCGGGCGGGCTGCTTTATTGGCTGTTTGCTGTTCCCCTACTCCACTCCACTATTTGACTGTTGTGCTGCATCAATCAATCAATCAATCAATCAATCAATCAATCAATCAATCAATCAATCAGTGGCTGGCTCAGGTGCAGCTCTTTAACTTACCTAAAAGGGAGGGCGGAGAGAAGACAAGGAAGGTGAATGAGGTGTTCCAATGTGAAATGCCGGAAACACAGAAACACAGACGACACACAACAAGAGGTGGCAATCTATTCATTAATTGCATTTAATCAATGAGCTCATTATCACTCATGCATTGTCCAACAGGTGTTGAAATAATGGGATTAAAAGGGGAGATCCCTTCAGAAAGACAGAAACAATAGCAAAGACAAAAAACACTTTTGGAATTTGCTTTTAGTCAACACATAAGGAAAGGGTGCACCGGTCCTGGAAATACTGCAATACCAGGTCAATGCGTGGAGTGGACAGAGCAAGCTCTATTTCCATCTCCCTGTTCTAAAAATCCATTTAATATATGGTCCCCAGATAGGGGACGTATCAGATATTAAACTGATAAGAACAGATACTACACTTGATCTTAGCCAAAAGGCCGAGAAGCGATAACCCGAACGGGCCGCGCGTTGCCCGAGCCTGCCCGATACTGCTGTTCAGCCCTTGCAGCGATTCAGCCTACTTCTAGGCAATTCCATGGGGCCCTGCAGGCTCACACACTCACAGCTACACGGGAGGTGAATAAAGGCCGGAGAGGAAGCCAGACAGGATTTGCTTCTTTTGCTTGCACCACAATGCAGTGCTGAAAGAGGAGGAATCTACATAAAAACGCCTTCCTGGCAACGCCCAAATGCCCTGCTGCCATGCAGATAAACACTGGCAGCGGCAGCAAGTGCATGCCCACAGCCACCCCTTGTTCCTTCACACCTTGTATCAGCTGTAATCCAGTCCAGTCCAGTGCTGCCTGCTGAGCAGCACTGACCAACACTGCCTGGGCCCAGGCTTTTATCTCTGAGGCCCCATTATGATGTCAGAAAGCTGGCTCTGGAATCCTGAGGGCTCCACTATGACACGTGCAAAGTTCCGTCTGAACTTTATATAAGACGGTGAGGCTCAGTCAGTCACTCAGTGTTGCCTGAGAGGGCAACACTGCAACAGCCGGCCGCCAGGCTGTCTTTTTTTTGCACAGCTAGTTGCCTCCAGGAGGCCACAAGAGGGAGACAAGGGACTGCAAAATGGAAAATAGGCATCCACCAACTTTACAGACAACTTCTCCTTGCTCCTACAACCTCCATCCTTGCACAGTTTGTTATTCTTCTAGGTAACATAGTAACAAATCCAAATTGCTGCTCTCTTTGTAGGCAAGCAAGGCTTTGTTGCAACTGCAATTCTTACTTCTTCTTGAAATGTAGGGACGACAGTACATTCCATCACATCCATCTAGTGTACACAGGTAGGTCCATTGTGGCGGGCAGGCGAGCGGGCGGGCTGCTTTATTGGCTGTTTGCTGTTCCCCTACTCCACTCCACTATTTGACTGTTGTGCTGCATCAATCAATCAATCAATCAATCAATCAATCAATCAATCAATCAATCAGTGGCTGGCTCAGGTGCAGCTCTTTAACTTACCTAAAAGGGAGGGCGGAGAGAAGACAAGGAAGGTGAATGAGGTGTTCCAATGTGAAATGCCGGAAACACAGAAACACAGACGACACACAACAAGAGGTGGCAATCTATTCATTAATTGCATTTAATCAATGAGCTCATTATCACTCATGCATTGTCCAACAGGTGTTGAAATAATGGGATTAAAAGGGGAGATCCCTTCAGAAAGACAGAAACAATAGCAAAGACAAAAAACACTTTTGGAATCTGCTTTTAGTCAACACATAAGGAAAGGGTGCACCGGTCCTGGAAATACTGCAATACCAGGTCAATGCGTGGAGTGGACAGAGCAAGCTCTATTTCCATCTCCCTGTTCTAAAAATCCATTTAATATATGGTCCCCAGATAGGGGACGTATCAGATATTAAACTGATAAGAACAGATACTACACTTGATCTTAGCCAAAAGGCCGAGAAGCGATAACCCGAACGGGCCGCGCGTTGCCCGAGCCTGCCCGATACTGCTGTTCAGCCCTTGCAGCGATTCAGCCTACTTCTAGGCAATTCCATGGGGCCCTGCAGGCTCACACACTCACAGCTACACGGGAGGTGAATAAAGGCCGGAGAGGAAGCCAGACAGGATTTGCTTCTTTTGCTTGCACCACAATGCAATGCTGAAAGAGGAGGAATCTACATAAAAACGCCTTCCTGGCAACGCCCAAATGCCCTGCTGCCATGCAGATAAACACTGGCAGCGGCAGCAAGTGCATGCCCACAGCCACCCCTTGTTCCTTCACACCTTGTATCAGCTGTAATCCAGTCCAGTCCAGTGCTGCCTGCTGAGCAGCACTGACCAACACTGCCTGGGCCCAGGCTTTTATCTCTGAGGCCCCATTATGATGTCAGAAAGCTGGCTCTGGAATCCTGAGGGCTCCACTATGACACGTGCAAAGTTCCGTCTGAACTTTATATAAGACGGTGAGGCTCAGTCAGTCACTCAGTGTTGCCTGAGAGGGCAACACTGCAACAGCCGGCCGCCAGGCTGTCTTTTTTTTGCACAGCTAGTTGCCTCCAGGAGGCCACAAGAGGGAGACAAGGGACTGCAAAATGGAAAATAGGCATCCACCAACTTTACAGACAACTTCTCCTTGCTCCTACAACCTCCATCCTTGCACAGTTTGTTATTCTTCTAGGTAACATAGTAACAAATCCAAATTGCTGCTCTCTTTGTAGGCAAGCAAGGCTTTGTTGCAACTGCAATTCTTACTTCTTCTTGAAATGTAGGGACGACAGTACATTCCATCACATCCATCTAGTGTACACAGGTAGGTCCATTGTGGCGGGCAGGCGAGCGGGCGGGCTGCTTTATTGGCTGTTTGCTGTTCCCCTACTCCACTCCACTATTTGACTGTTGTGCTGCATCAATCAATCAATCAATCAATCAATCAATCAATCAATCAATCAGTGGCTGGCTCAGGTGCAGCTCTTTAACTAACTTACCTAAAAGGGAGGGCGGAGAGAAGACAAGGAAGGTGAATGAGGTGTTCCAATGTGAAATGCCGGAAACACAGAAACACAGACGACACACAACAAGAGGTGGCAATCTATTCATTAATTGCATTTAATCAATGAGCTCATTATCACTCATGCATTGTCCAACAGGTGTTGAAATAATGGGATTAAAAGGGGAGATCCCTTCAGAAAGACAGAAACAATAGCAAAGACAAAAAACACTTTTGGAATCTGCTTTTAGTCAACACATAAGGAAAGGGTGCACCGGTCCTGGAAATACTGCAATACCAGGTCAATGCGTGGAGTGGACAGAGCAAGCTCTATTTCCATCTCCCTGTTCTAAAAATCCATTTAATATATGGTCCCCAGATAGGGGACGTATCAGATATTAAACTGATAAGAACAGATACTACACTTGATCTTAGCCAAAAGGCCGAGAAGCGATAACCCGAACGGGCCGCGCGTTGCCCGAGCCTGCCCGATACTGCTGTTCAGCCCTTGCAGCGATTCAGCCTACTTCTAGGCAATTCCATGGGGCCCTGCAGGCTCACACACTCACAGCTACACGGGAGGTGAATAAAGGCCGGAGAGGAAGCCAGACAGGATTTGCTTCTTTTGCTTGCACCACAATGCAGTGCTGAAAGAGGAGGAATCTACATAAAAACGCCTTCCTGGCAACGCCCAAATGCCCTGCTGCCATGCAGATAAACACTGGCAGCGGCAGCAAGTGCATGCCCACAGCCACCCCTTGTTCCTTCACACCTTGTATCAGCTGTAATCCAGTCCAGTCCAGTGCTGCCTGCTGAGCAGCACTGACCAACACTGCCTGGGCCCAGGCTTTTATCTCTGAGGCCCCATTATGATGTCAGAAAGCTGGCTCTGGAATCCTGAGGGCTCCACTATGACACGTGCAAAGTTCCGTCTGAACTTTATATAAGACGGTGAGGCTCAGTCAGTCACTCAGTGTTGCCTGAGAGGGCAACACTGCAACAGCCGGCCGCCAGGCTGTCTTTTTTTTGCACAGCTAGTTGCCTCCAGGAGGCCACAAGAGGGAGACAAGGGACTGCAAAATGGAAAATAGGCATCCACCAACTTTACAGACAACTTCTCCTTGCTCCTACAACCTCCATCCTTGCACAGTTTGTTATTCTTCTAGGTAACATAGTAACAAATCCAAATTGCTGCTCTCTTTGTAGGCAAGCAAGGCTTTGTTGCAACTGCAATTCTTACTTCTTCTTGAAATGTAGGGACGACAGTACATTCCATCACATCCATCTAGTGTACACAGGTAGGTCCATTGTGGCGGGCAGGCGAGCGGGCGGGCTGCTTTATTGGCTGTTTGCTGTTCCCCTACTCCACTCCACTATTTGACTGTTGTGCTGCATCAATCAATCAATCAATCAATCAATCAATCAATCAATCAATCAATCAATCAATCAATCAATCAATCAGTGGCTGGCTCAGGTGCAGCTCTTTAACTTACCTAAAAGGGAGGGCGGAGAGAAGACAAGGAAGGTGAATGAGGTGTTCCAATGTGAAATGCCGGAAACACAGAAACACAGACGACACACAACAAGAGGTGGCAATCTATTCATTAATTGCATTTAATCAATGAGCTCATTATCACTCATGCATTGTCCAACAGGTGTTGAAATAATGGGATTAAAAGGGGAGATCCCTTCAGAAAGACAGAAACAATAGCAAAGACAAAAAACACTTTTGGAATCTGCTTTTAGTCAACACATAAGGAAAGGGTGCACCGGTCCTGGAAATACTGCAATACCAGGTCAATGCGTGGAGTGGACAGAGCAAGCTCTATTTCCATCTCCCTGTTCTAAAAATCCATTTAATATATGGTCCCCAGATAGGGGACGTATCAGATATTAAACTGATAAGAACAGATACTACACTTGATCTTAGCCAAAAGGCCGAGAAGCGATAACCCGAACGGGCCGCGCGTTGCCCGAGCCTGCCCGATACTGCTGTTCAGCCCTTGCAGCGATTCAGCCTACTTCTAGGCAATTCCATGGGGCCCTGCAGGCTCACACACTCACAGCTACACGGGAGGTGAATAAAGGCCGGAGAGGAAGCCAGACAGGATTTGCTTCTTTTGCTTGCACCACAATGCAGTGCTGAAAGAGGAGGAATCTACATAAAAACGCCTTCCTGGCAACGCCCAAATGCCCTGCTGCCATGCAGATAAACACTGGCAGCGGCAGCAAGTGCATGCCCACAGCCACCCCTTGTTCCTTCACACCTTGTATCAGCTGTAATCCAGTCCAGTCCAGTGCTGCCTGCTGAGCAGCACTGACCAACACTGCCTGGGCCCAGGCTTTTATCTCTGAGGCCCCATTATGATGTCAGAAAGCTGGCTCTGGAATCCTGAGGGCTCCACTATGACACGTGCAAAGTTCCGTCTGAACTTTATATAAGACGGTGAGGCTCAGTCAGTCACTCAGTGTTGCCTGAGAGGGCAACACTGCAACAGCCGGCCGCCAGGCTGTCTTTTTTTTGCACAGCTAGTTGCCTCCAGGAGGCCACAAGAGGGAGACAAGGGACTGCAAAATGGAAAATAGGCATCCACCAACTTTACAGACAACTTCTCCTTGCTCCTACAACCTCCATCCTTGCACAGTTTGTTATTCTTCTAGGTAACATAGTAACAAATCCAAATTGCTGCTCTCTTTGTAGGCAAGCAAGGCTTTGTTGCAACTGCAATTCTTACTTCTTCTTGAAATGTAGGGACGACAGTACATTCCATCACATCCATCTAGTGTACACAGGTAGGTCCATTGTGGCGGGCAGGCGAGCGGGCGGGCTGCTTTATTGGCTGTTTGCTGTTCCCCTACTCCACTCCACTATTTGACTGTTGTGCTGCATCAATCAATCAATCAATCAATCAATCAATCAATCAATCAAGTGGCTGGCTCAGGTGCAGCTCTTTAACTTACCTAAAAGGGAGGGCGGAGAGAAGACAAGGAAGGTGAATGAGGTGTTCCAATGTGAAATGCCGGAAACACAGAAACACAGACGACACACAACAAGAGGTGGCAATCTATTCATTAATTGCATTTAATCAATGAGCTCATTATCACTCATGCATTGTCCAACAGGTGTTGAAATAATGGGATTAAAAGGGGAGATCCCTTCAGAAAGACAGAAACAATAGCAAAGACAAAAAACACTTTTGGAATCTGCTTTTAGTCAACACATAAGGAAAGGGTGCACCGGTCCTGGAAATACTGCAATACCAGGTCAATGCGTGGAGTGGACAGAGCAAGCTCTATTTCCATCTCCCTGTTCTAAAAATCCATTTAATATATGGTCCCCAGATAGGGGACGTATCAGATATTAAACTGATAAGAACAGATACTACACTTGATCTTAGCCAAAAGGCCGAGAAGCGATAACCCGAACGGGCCGCGCGTTGCCCGAGCCTGCCCGATACTGCTGTTCAGCCCTTGCAGCGATTCAGCCTACTTCTAGGCAATTCCATGGGGCCCTGCAGGCTCACACACTCACAGCTACACGGGAGGTGAATAAAGGCCGGAGAGGAAGCCAGACAGGATTTGCTTCTTTTGCTTGCACCACACTTGCACCACAATGCAGTGCTGAAAGAGGAGGAATCTACATAAAAACGCCTTCCTGGCAACGCCCAAATGCCCTGCTGCCATGCAGATAAACACTGGCAGCGGCAGCAAGTGCATGCCCACAGCCACCCCTTGTTCCTTCACACCTTGTATCAGCTGTAATCCAGTCCAGTCCAGTGCTGCCTGCTGAGCAGCACTGACCAACACTGCCTGGGCCCAGGCTTTTATCTCTGAGGCCCCATTATGATGTCAGAAAGCTGGCTCTGGAATCCTGAGGGCTCCACTATGACACGTGCAAAGTTCCGTCTGAACTTTATATAAGACGGTGAGGCTCAGTCAGTCACTCAGTGTTGCCTGAGAGGGCAACACTGCAACAGCCGGCCGCCAGGCTGTCTTTTTTTTGCACAGCTAGTTGCCTCCAGGAGGCCACAAGAGGGAGACAAGGGACTGCAAAATGGAAAATAGGCATCCACCAACTTTACAGACAACTTCTCCTTGCTCCTACAACCTCCATCCTTGCACAGTTTGTTATTCTTCTAGGTAACATAGTAACAAATCCAAATTGCTGCTCTCTTTGTAGGCAAGCAAGGCTTTGTTGCAACTGCAATTCTTACTTCTTCTTGAAATGTAGGGACGACAGTACATTCCATCACATCCATCTAGTGTACACAGGTAGGTCCATTGTGGCGGGCAGGCGAGCGGGCGGGCTGCTTTATTGGCTGTTTGCTGTTCCCCTACTCCACTCCACTATTTGACTGTTGTGCTGCATCAATCAATCAATCAATCAATCAATCAATCAATCAATCAATCAATCAGTGGCTGGCTCAGGTGCAGCTCTTTAACTTACCTAAAAGGGAGGGCGGAGAGAAGACAAGGAAGGTGAATGAGGTGTTCCAATGTGAAATGCCGGAAACACAGAAACACAGACGACACACAACAAGAGGTGGCAATCTATTCATTAATTGCATTTAATCAATGAGCTCATTATCACTCATGCATTGTCCAACAGGTGTTGAAATAATGGGATTAAAAGGGGAGATCCCTTCAGAAAGACAGAAACAATAGCAAAGACAAAAAACACTTTTGGAATCTGCTTTTAGTCAACACATAAGGAAAGGGTGCACCGGTCCTGGAAATACTGCAATACCAGGTCAATGCGTGGAGTGGACAGAGCAAGCTCTATTTCCATCTCCCTGTTCTAAAAATCCATTTAATATATGGTCCCCAGATAGGGGACGTATCAGATATTAAACTGATAAGAACAGATACTACACTTGATCTTAGCCAAAAGGCCGAGAAGCGATAACCCGAACGGGCCGCGCGTTGCCCGAGCCTGCCCGATACTGCTGTTCAGCCCTTGCAGCGATTCAGCCTACTTCTAGGCAATTCCATGGGGCCCTGCAGGCTCACACACTCACAGCTACACGGGAGGTGAATAAAGGCCGGAGAGGAAGCCAGACAGGATTTGCTTCTTTTGCTTGCACCACAATGCAGTGCTGAAAGAGGAGGAATCTACATAAAAACGCCTTCCTGGCAACGCCCAAATGCCCTGCTGCCATGCAGATAAACACTGGCAGCGGCAGCAAGTGCATGCCCACAGCCACCCCTTGTTCCTTCACACCTTGTATCAGCTGTAATCCAGTCCAGTCCAGTGCTGCCTGCTGAGCAGCACTGACCAACACTGCCTGGGCCCAGGCTTTTATCTCTGAGGCCCCATTATGATGTCAGAAAGCTGGCTCTGGAATCCTGAGGGCTCCACTATGACACGTGCAAAGTTCCGTCTGAACTTTATATAAGACGGTGAGGCTCAGTCAGTCACTCAGTGTTGCCTGAGAGGGCAACACTGCAACAGCCGGCCGCCAGGCTGTCTTTTTTTTGCACAGCTAGTTGCCTCCAGGAGGCCACAAGAGGGAGACAAGGGACTGCAAAATGGAAAATAGGCATCCACCAACTTTACAGACAACTTCTCCTTGCTCCTACAACCTCCATCCTTGCACAGTTTGTTATTCTTCTAGGTAACATAGTAACAAATCCAAATTGCTGCTCTCTTTGTAGGCAAGCAAGGCTTTGTTGCAACTGCAATTCTTACTTCTTCTTGAAATGTAGGGACGACAGTACATTCCATCACATCCATCTAGTGTACACAGGTAGGTCCATTGTGGCGGGCAGGCGAGCGGGCGGGCTGCTTTATTGGCTGTTTGCTGTTCCCCTACTCCACTCCACTATTTGACTGTTGTGCTGCAATCAATCAATCAATCAATCAATCAATCAATCAATCAATCAATCAGTGGCTGGCTCAGGTGCAGCTCTTTAACTTACCTAAAAGGGAGGGCGGAGAGAAGACAAGGAAGGTGAATGAGGTGTTCCAATGTGAAATGCCGGAAACACAGAAACACAGACGACACACAACAAGAGGTGGCAATCTATTCATTAATTGCATTTAATCAATGAGCTCATTATCACTCATGCATTGTCCAACAGGTGTTGAAATAATGGGATTAAAAGGGGAGATCCCTTCAGAAAGACAGAAACAATAGCAAAGACAAAAAACACTTTTGGAATCTGCTTTTAGTCAACACATAAGGAAAGGGTGCACCGGTCCTGGAAATACTGCAATACCAGGTCAATGCGTGGAGTGGACAGAACAAGCTCTATTTCCATCTCCCTGTTCTAAAAATCCATTTAATATATGGTCCCCAGATAGGGGACGTATCAGATATTAAACTGATAAGAACAGATACTACACTTGATCTTAGCCAAAAGGCCGAGAAGCGATAACCCGAACGGGCCGCGCGTTGCCCGAGCCTGCCCGATACTGCTGTTCAGCCCTTGCAGCGATTCAGCCTACTTCTAGGCAATTCCATGGGGCCCTGCAGGCTCACACACTCACAGCTACACGGGAGGTGAATAAAGGCCGGAGAGGAAGCCAGACAGGATTTGCTTCTTTTGCTTGCACCACAATGCAGTGCTGAAAGAGGAGGAATCTACATAAAAACGCCTTCCTGGCAACGCCCAAATGCCCTGCTGCCATGCAGATAAACACTGGCAGCGGCAGCAAGTGCATGCCCACAGCCACCCCTTGTTCCTTCACACCTTGTATCAGCTGTAATCCAGTCCAGTCCAGTGCTGCCTGCTGAGCAGCACTGACCAACACTGCCTGGGCCCAGGCTTTTATCTCTGAGGCCCCATTATGATGTCAGAAAGCTGGCTCTGGAATCCTGAGGGCTCCACTATGACACGTGCAAAGTTCCGTCTGAACTTTATATAAGACGGTGAGGCTCAGTCAGTCACTCAGTGTTGCCTGAGAGGGCAACACTGCAACAGCCGGCCGCCAGGCTGTCTTTTTTTTGCACAGCTAGTTGCCTCCAGGAGGCCACAAGAGGGAGACAAGGGACTGCAAAATGGAAAATAGGCATCCACCAACTTTACAGACAACTTCTCCTTGCTCCTACAACCTCCATCCTTGCACAGTTTGTTATTCTTCTAGGTAACATAGTAACAAATCCAAATTGCTGCTCTCTTTGTAGGCAAGCAAGGCTTTGTTGCAACTGCAATTCTTACTTCTTCTTGAAATGTAGGGACGACAGTACATTCCATCACATCCATCTAGTGTACACAGGTAGGTCCATTGTGGCGGGCAGGCGAGCGGGCGGGCTGCTTTATTGGCTGTTTGCTGTTCCCCTACTCCACTCCACTATTTGACTGTTGTGCTGCATCAATCAATCAATCAATCAATCAATCAATCAATCAATCAATCAATCAGTGGCTGGCTCAGGTGCAGCTCTTTAACTTACCTAAAAGGGAGGGCGGAGAGAAGACAAGGAAGGTGAATGAGGTGTTCCAATGTGAAATGCCGGAAACACAGAAACACAGACGACACACAACAAGAGGTGGCAATCTATTCATTAATTGCATTTAATCAATGAGCTCATTATCACTCATGCATTGTCCAACAGGTGTTGAAATAATGGGATTAAAAGGGGAGATCCCTTCAGAAAGACAGAAACAATAGCAAAGACAAAAAACACTTTTGGAATCTGCTTTTAGTCAACACATAAGGAAAGGGTGCACCGGTCCTGGAAATACTGCAATACCAGGTCAATGCGTGGAGTGGACAGAGCAAGCTCTATTTCCATCTCCCTGTTCTAAAAATCCATTTAATATATGGTCCCCAGATAGGGGACGTATCAGATATTAAACTGATAAGAACAGATACTACACTTGATCTTAGCCAAAAGGCCGAGAAGCGATAACCCGAACGGGCCGCGCGTTGCCCGAGCCTGCCCGATACTGCTGTTCAGCCCTTGCAGCGATTCAGCCTACTTCTAGGCAATTCCATGGGGCCCTGCAGGCTCACACACTCACAGCTACACGGGAGGTGAATAAAGGCCGGAGAGGAAGCCAGACAGGATTTGCTTCTTTTGCTTGCACCACAATGCAGTTAAAGGCCGGAGAGGAAGCCAGACAGGATTTGCTTCTTTTGCTTGCACCACAATGCAGTGCTGAAAGAGGAGGAATCTACATAAAAACGCCTTCCTGGCAACGCCCAAATGCCCTGCTGCCATGCAGATAAACACTGGCAGCGGCAGCAAGTGCATGCCCACAGCCACCCCTTGTTCCTTCACACCTTGTATCAGCTGTAATCCAGTCCAGTCCAGTGCTGCCTGCTGAGCAGCACTGACCAACACTGCCTGGGCCCAGGCTTTTATCTCTGAGGCCCCATTATGATGTCAGAAAGCTGGCTCTGGAATCCTGAGGGCTCCACTATGACACGTGCAAAGTTCCGTCTGAACTTTATATAAGACGGTGAGGCTCAGTCAGTCACTCAGTGTTGCCTGAGAGGGCAACACTGCAACAGCCGGCCGCCAGGCTGTCTTTTTTTTGCACAGCTAGTTGCCTCCAGGAGGCCACAAGAGGGAGACAAGGGACTGCAAAATGGAAAATAGGCATCCACCAACTTTACAGACAACTTCTCCTTGCTCCTACAACCTCCATCCTTGCACAGTTTGTTATTCTTCTAGGTAACATAGTAACAAATCCAAATTGCTGCTCTCTTTGTAGGCAAGCAAGGCTTTGTTTCAACTGCAATTCTTACTTCTTCTTGAAATGTAGGGACGACAGTACATTCCATCACATCCATCTAGTGTACACAGGTAGGTCCATTGTGGCGGGCAGGCGAGCGGGCGGGCTGCTTTATTGGCTGTTTGCTGTTCCCCTACTCCACTCCACTATTTGACTGTTGTGCTGCATCAATCAATCAATCAATCAATCAATCAATCAATCAATCAATCAATCAATCAATCAGTGGCTGGCTCAGGTGCAGCTCTTTAACTTACCTAAAAGGGAGGGCGGAGAGAAGACAAGGAAGGTGAATGAGGTGTTCCAATGTGAAATGCCGGAAACACAGAAACACAGACGACACACAACAAGAGGTGGCAATCTATTCATTAATTGCATTTAATCAATGAGCTCATTATCACTCATGCATTGTCCAACAGGTGTTGAAATAATGGGATTAAAAGGGGAGATCCCTTCAGAAAGACAGAAACAATAGCAAAGACAAAAAACACTTTTGGAATCTGCTTTTAGTCAACACATAAGGAAAGGGTGCACCGGTCCTGGAAATACTGCAATACCAGGTCAATGCGTGGAGTGGACAGAGCAAGCTCTATTTCCATCTCCCTGTTCTAAAAATCCATTTAATATATGGTCCCCAGATAGGGGACGTATCAGATATTATGTTCGGGTACTAATCAGTCTCAACCGGCAGGGATAATACGCTGAGTTCGTACGAAAGGAATCACACCACACAGAGTCTGGTACAAAGCTCCTCACTCAGCATCAGGCGTCACTGATTTATTTATTACACACATTTGTTCTATATCTCCTTTCTCCTGGGGGTGGGTACATGTTATCACACTTTTATAAAAGCACGTATCACTGTAAGCCTCTTGTTACTTTGTGTCATCCTTGGATAGGTTCACCCTTATCTGGTCCTTTAGATATGTCTTCATAGTTCATAGTTTGTTCATACCAGGAAGTGACTTGTTATTTTATTAGTGCGTAGTCCCTGTTCAGGGGCCATCTTGCCACGTATACTTATCTAATCCTATTACTATTGCTTCATCACAATTATGTACACAACTCTATAGTCTATATTTTATTAAAGAAAGAAAATTATTATAAACATTAACTTCTGTCCACTCCATCCTTCACAGTCCCCCCTTTTATCATTATTTTCTTCATTTCTTAACCTAAGTGTGTCCGTGCTCTGGGAAAGGGGAGTAAAAGGATTTTTTCACCAGTTTGAGACGAGCCTCCCCTATTAGGAGACCCCCCTTTGTAGCTGGACTTAAAGAGTCGGTGCACACCCTACACTATCTATTCATCTTCAGAACAATAGTCTCGATAAAGGGTGGTTGTTTTCATGGATGGAGTTGGTAAAAGTCCTTCAATTTCTGAAGAAAACATAAAAGTGGGAGTTACTTCAGTTATAGTTTTAGTCATTAATTTCTTCATACATGGTAATACACAACAAGCAATAACTGCGAAAAGCACTAGAAAGATTAAGATTACAATCCCAATTTGGGCCAGAATTTTCTGCCATCCGGTTAACCATGAGAAATACTGATCCCATGGGTCTGTGAAACCTCAATTTCGTTTTAATTCCTCGGATAAAGAAACAATCTGTTTGATTGCCATGGTTACTTTGCCGTTTGGTCCTGTGTTATCTGGAATAAAAGTACGACAGGTAGTACCTATCATGGCACAAACGCCTCCTTTTTCTGCTAGTATCATATCAAGGGCCATACGGTTCTGGAAAGTCATAGTAGATGTGGGTCCTAACTGGTCAGCTAGACCTTGTAAAGCGTCCCTAGTATAGTTAACAAACCGTTGCTGGTTGTAATAGATATAATTTATCCAATCTACATTTTTGTTAGCTGTGATCATAGGGATTAATGATTCAAATCAAGCTGCTACCTGATCCCGGGCCTTGAATTCATCTGGGACCCCCCTTGGGACTCCTATAGCATCTATATACACATGGGGGTCAAAACTTCCTTTCAGATCTCTTTTTTCCCCTTGTAAATATGTGACTATTTTGAGAGATGGTCTCTTGGGTTTCTAACTGTATACCATTCAATACTCCTAAATATCTCTTAAAATTGTTATCAAGAATACAAAATATCTCCTATTTCTTATTTGGCTATTATTCATACATAATATCATCCCATCAGTTTCTTTTATTACAATCGTAGAGTTGAGCCTCTCCTTGTTGCATCTTTCATAAGTCTTATTTATCATTTCGTTTCTATTTTTACTGGTTGTATATTTCTGTCGATACTGTAAATCTGGTTCATAACAACAAAACCACAGCCCCGGCGTCTCTTCTTGTATGCTAATGTTGGCTGTTTTGTCTATGTGAAGGTACACAGTCCCTCCATGTGGTCCTTTTTTCCAAGTCCCTTCGGTTGTAGTCACATTTGTAGTATAACACGGGGCATTGGCCTTACATGTGTAGTTACCCTCCTTTCTATCCACTGTGGCATTCGCCCACCCTGTCCTGAACTGTTCCAGTGATTCTGTACTGATTACGTGTACAGGAGTAGCAGTTCTGCCTTTTTGTATAAGAGCACACGCAACAACCGCCGCAACAACCGCAAAGATCTTCATTCTTCTGGCTGAAGAACCTTTTTACAATGACTGGCGTGAATCCAGCTTGCCTTTCCTTCGAGCTTCACTGAGGTGCTTGTAACGAGTAGGACTTGAAAAGGACCATCAAATCTTGGGTCTAGACTTTTCCTCACGTGTCTTTTAACAACGACCCAATCTGCTGGTTCTAGCTTATACGTCAACTGAATCAGGACCTGGAATGGAAGCAAATACTTGTGCATGCACCTTGGTCAATTGTTTGTCAAGCGTTGATACATAATCTGTTAGTCTACCATACTGCATTTGGAGCACCTGTGGAAAATAACATCCTAATCTGGGAGCCGACCCAAATAAGATCTCATATGGGCTGAGACCTGTTCTTTTTGTGGGCGTGTATCTTACTGAGAACAAGGCTAATGGTAGACACTCGGTCCATGGTTTCCCGTTTTCTACCATTGCTTTTTGGATTTTCAATTTGAGAGTCCCATTTAGTCTCTCAACCTTCCCACTGCTTTGTGGATGGTATAGTGTATGTAGGGCTTGACTTATGCCTAGAGCTGACAACACATGGTTCATGATTTCACCCGTAAAATGAGTTCCTCTGTCTCTCTCGATCATCTCTGGAACTCCATATCTGCACACCACCTCGTTGATCAGTTTCTTTGCTGTGGCTACGGCTGTAGCTTTGGTTACTGGAAAAGCTTCTGGCCATCCTGAAAAGAGATCAATACAAACAAGCACATACTCCTAGGTACCAACTTTGGGTAGTTGAATATAGTCTATCTGCAGTCTCTGGAACGGATATATAGGTCTGGGTGTGTGCTTCTGTGGTACTTTTACAGTTCTTCCAATATTATGTGTTGCACAGATCATGCATCCTTGTGTAAAACTGCTGGCCATCACACTAAACCCTGGAGCATACCACACCTTGTTTACCAAGTCCATCATTGCCGTTTTTGACTGGTGTGTCTCTCCATGTGTTATTTGGGCCATCATTGGGAACATTGTCTTAGGCAGGCACAGTTTATTCTGGCATTGCCAGAGGCCATCTTTTCGTAGCGTTGCTCCTTGGGCCGTCCACTTGTCTTTTTCTTCTTTTGTTGCTTGTCCTTGAAGTTTTTGCCGTAGTTCCGGGCTTACAGCTGGTCTTGTTTCCTCTGGATCTTTTATCTGACATACGGCTGCTAACACGGGTAGCTTCTGTGCTGCTTGCTTTGCCGCTTCGTCTGCCAGGGCATTTCCTTTTGTCTCTGGTGAACTCACCTTAGTGTGAGCTTTTATCTTTACTACTGCTACTTCTGTGGGTAACATCAGGGTCGCCATCAAATATTTTACAAAGTCTGCATTCTTTACAGGTGTACCTGCAGAGGTCAAAAATTGTCTTGCCCTCCATATGGGGCCATAATCGTGTGCAATCCCAAATGCATATCGAGAGTCAGTGTATATATTTGCTGTCTTTCCTTCTGCATGTTGGCATGCTGCTGCCAGGGCCTTAAGCTCCGCTTCTTGTGCTGAGCGGGACGCTGGTAAGGAGGCTGCTTCTAGGACTACATCTTCGGTGGTTACTGCATATCCTGTAAGAAAAGATCCTTCTACAAAATACCTTGAACCATCCACAAAGAGTATTTAGGTCTGGGTTTTGGAGTGGGGTATCTTTTACATGTGCGAAGCCCACTGTTTCCTGGGCCATAAGGGCCATACAATCATGTTCATCAGTTTCAGACAAAAATTGTGACCATACTTTACCTACGTCTTCTCCCCCTTGCTCCAAAGGCAGTAAGGTAGCTGGGTTCAATGTAGTACAGCGGTGTAAAGTAACCTGCTCAGGGAGAAGAAGCGCACAGATTAATCTCAAATGTCTTGCAGTGGACAAATGCTTAGGTTGTACTTGAGTTAGAATAGCAGTAATATATATATCATGTGGTGGAAATGCCAGGACCAAATCTGAGGCCTTGTTTAACATTGAATTTACAGCAATGATAGCTCTCACACATGATGGGGAACCTCGGGCCACAGGGTCTAGTCTAGCTGAATAATATGCTACCGGGCGCTGCTGTGGTCCATGACTTTGTGTGAGAACTGCAGTGGCATGTCCATTTTGTTCAGTACAGTACAAAGTATATGCTTGCGTAGAGGTACTCCATGGATTGGTGTCACAAGCCGCT
The DNA here is from genome assembly GCF_050947455.1 of Rhinoderma darwinii. NCBI lineage: Eukaryota > Metazoa > Chordata > Amphibia > Anura > Rhinodermatidae > Rhinoderma > Rhinoderma darwinii. The sequence continues at coordinate 156,127 of NW_027461801.1, read as the reverse complement.
ACCAAACACAACTCCTCCTCATTCAGCTGATAATCCAGAATACTTTGAGAATCTCACTTTTATCAGGTTCTGCAAATACTTGATTAATACAAAAACAAATAAAAATAAAACATTCCCAAAAACTTTACATCAAATTAACAATGTCCAGACAAGTTTTGTTTTGCCTTCTCCCTCATCTAAATCCATAAAGACTCGTGTGAGTGATGTCACCTCGCCTCCTGTGTAACTTTGCTGGAGGGGGATGGTCTCTTACACATAAACCAAAATTGTACCTGATCAGTTCCTTCACCCTTCCCCCCTTTGTGGACTCTGCGAGAGTGATGTAGCAGAGTTCACAACTACATCTCAACATAACACTAATTTAACCCCTTGTAATGTACAACAGCCTGAAACAAAAATGACTTTTTCCTGACAAACATTTGATCTTTACAATGACATAACTCATGTGTGAAATCAAAAACAAAACAATTGTAGTTAGTTATTCAATAAAACAGAAAATATTATCTCTGATCACATTAATTACTGCAAACCAATAAACAGTATATAAAAATAGGGAACGGTGGGGGGCACATACATTTTCAAAACCCCGTGTCTCACAGTATCTGTAGTTTAATACATCTGAATTAACATCAAAACACATGAAATCTGATCACATCATAACACATAAATATCGTAACTTTTATAACCAACAGCGCTTGCGCAAAAGAGAAGAAATGTATTTAGGTTTGTAGACATTACTGATATATATATATCTCAGCAGTGCATATTGAGATCCCTCTGTCTCATCAGCCCTGCAGACTGCACCCAGTCAGCCCCCCTCCTCCTCCTCTCAAACACAGCACACTTTAGGGGGGAGGGAGGTCACAAACTCGCAGCTTCTCACAATCTTAACACTTTCAATGCCGGCAAAACAACATACGTATCTGCAATCATTTATCACACCATTGTACAGGAATTATCTACGTTAATGTTTAACCGTACAATCTGACGGCCACCATCTCTATATTATGATGACGTGTTGTTTCATCAGTGAACTAAAACTGGAACTTCTGTAAATAGAAAAAACACTACAAATGACAAAATTAACAAGGTGATTATTTCATACTGATTTGGTTGGGCCGGGCGTGGCCACATCCTACGGAGGGGGCTTATAAAATCCACCTTCTTGTGTGAGTACCGGATATAACGGAACAACAGGTTTAGGTGTACCAAGATGGCCTCCTGGGGCGGGGAGTGGTGCCGAAGGCGTGGCATATATGGGAGGATCGGGGCGTGGAAAGTGACATGATACACAATATTCAACTTGGGGCGGGTTCTGTTAACCACAACTGGGACACTCCCACGAAGTTAGAATTCCACCGTCGCCATTATAGGGCGGTGGCTGGACACGTTCTTTGTAATACACATATTTGATGATTTTACCCTTTCTGTCTCGTATTTCTTGCTCAGTAAACTTGTCTTTAGTTATGGCTATGGCTGTTCTTTGCCAAGCTAATGCTTCATCTAACTTTCCTTCGTCACTTAATCTTCCCTTGTTTTCCCTAAGAGCTGCAGCCCATTCTTCCATCTATAAATATGCCACCTATGTGCATAACTTTCTTACTATTTTCTACATTCTTCTTGCCTGTCTCTTTTTTTTTTTTTTTTTAAACACATTAAACATACTGTTCTATATTTAACACCGTCCTGAGAATGAAACCTTATTCTCGATGTTTCTGAACACAAAACACAATTTTTTTTTTATTTTTTTTTAACACAATTATAACTGACTGTCTGTCTCTGTCGTCTTAATGGTATCAACCTATACCCTGCGACCAATTAAATTATTACACTTACACCTGTCGTCTTAATGGTATCAACCTATACCCTGCGACCAATTAAATTATTACACTTACACCTGTCGTCTTAATGGTATCAACCTATACCCTGCGACCAATTAAATTAAATTATTACACCTGTCGTCTTAATGGTATCAACCTATACCCTGCGACCAATTAAATTAAATTATTACACCTGTCGTCTTAATGGTATCAACCTATACCCTGCGACCAATTAAATTATCACACTTATACTTATCACCTATGCCGGCGAGACGCGACTATCTATACTATGATTCTTGGAACCACACAGCGGGTTAACTCTCTGTCGCTGAGAGTGTGGCCGGGATCGACTCCAAATACCTCGGTATCTTATCACCTGCTCACTCTCCCACACGGATAAGAGCCAATATTCATAAACATGAACTTAACCTTACCGTGTTTTATTTGAAGCTGATCAGACTTCCTGGGAGCGTGGCTGGCGATTCAATGTTGAGGCGTCTGGGGGTCGTCGATCACGGACACGGCTTATCCCTCGAGTGTGGCCCCACGTTGGGCGCCAAAATGTTCGGGTACTAATCAGTCTCAACCGGCAGGGATAATACGCTGAGTTCGTACGAAAGGAATCACACCACACAGAGTCTGGTACAAAGCTCCTCACTCAGCATCAGGCGTCACTGATTTATTTATTACACACATTTGTTCTATATCTCCTTTCTCCTGGGGGTGGGTACATGTTATCACACTTTTATAAAAGCACGTATCACTGTAAGCCTCTTGTTACTTTGTGTCATCCTTGGATAGGTTCACCCTTATCTGGTCCTTTAGATATGTCTTCATAGTTCATAGTTTGTTCATACCAGGAAGTGACTTGTTATTTTATTAGTGCGTAGTCCCTGTTCAGGGGCCATCTTGCCACGTATACTTATCTAATCCTATTACTATTGCTTCATCACAATTATGTACACAACTCTATAGTCTATATTTTATTAAAGAAAGAAAATTATTATAAACATTAACTTCTGTCCACTCCATCCTTCACAGTTAAACTGATAAGAACAGATACTACACTTGATCTTAGCCAAAAGGCCGAGAAGCGATAACCCGAACGGGCCGCGCGTTGCCCGAGCCTGCCCGATACTGCTGTTCAGCCCTTGCAGCGATTCAGCCTACTTCTAGGCAATTCCATGGGGCCCTGCAGGCTCACACACTCACAGCTACACGGGAGGTGAATAAAGGCCGGAGAGGAAGCCAGACAGGATTTGCTTCTTTTGCTTGCACCACAATGCAGTGCTGAAAGAGGAGGAATCTACATAAAAACGCCTTCCTGGCAACGCCCAAATGCCCTGCTGCCATGCAGATAAACACTGGCAGCGGCAGCAAGTGCATGCCCACAGCCACCCCTTGTTCCTTCACACCTTGTATCAGCTGTAATCCAGTCCAGTCCAGTGCTGCCTGCTGAGCAGCACTGACCAACACTGCCTGGGCCCAGGCTTTTATCTCTGAGGCCCCATTATGATGTCAGAAAGCTGGCTCTGGAATCCTGAGGGCTCCACTATGACACGTGCAAAGTTCCGTCTGAACTTTATATAAGACGGTGAGGCTCAGTCAGTCACTCAGTGTTGCCTGAGAGGGCAACACTGCAACAGCCGGCCGCCAGGCTGTCTTTTTTTTGCACAGCTAGTTGCCTCCAGGAGGCCACAAGAGGGAGACAAGGGACTGCAAAATGGAAAATAGGCATCCACCAACTTTACAGACAACTTCTCCTTGCTCCTACAACCTCCATCCTTGCACAGTTTGTTATTCTTCTAGGTAACATAGTAACAAATCCAAATTGCTGCTCTCTTTGTAGGCAAGCAAGGCTTTGTTGCAACTGCAATTCTTACTTCTTCTTGAAATGTAGGGACGACAGTACATTCCATCACATCCATCTAGTGTACACAGGTAGGTCCATTGTGGCGGGCAGGCGAGCGGGCGGGCTGCTTTATTGGCTGTTTGCTGTTCCCCTACTCCACTCCACTATTTGACTGTTGTGCTGCATCAATCAATCAATCAATCAATCAATCAATCAATCAATCAATCAGTGGCTGGCTCAGGTGCAGCTCTTTAACTTACCTAAAAGGGAGGGCGGAGAGAAGACAAGGAAGGTGAATGAGGTGTTCCAATGTGAAATGCCGGAAACACAGAAACACAGACGACACACAACAAGAGGTGGCAATCTATTCATTAATTGCATTTAATCAATGAGCTCATTATCACTCATGCATTGTCCAACAGGTGTTGAAATAATGGGATTAAAAGGGGAGATCCCTTCAGAAAGACAGAAACAATAGCAAAGACAAAAAACACTTTTGGAATCTGCTTTTAGTCAACACATAAGGAAAGGGTGCACCGGTCCTGGAAATACTGCAATACCAGGTCAATGCGTGGAGTGGACAGAGCAAGCTCTATTTCCATCTCCCTGTTCTAAAAATCCATTTAATATATGGTCCCCAGATAGGGGACGTATCAGATATTAAACTGATAAGAACAGATACTACACTTGATCTTAGCCAAAAGGCCGAGAAGCGATAACCCGAACGGGCCGCGCGTTGCCCGAGCCTGCCCGATACTGCTGTTCAGCCCTTGCAGCGATTCAGCCTACTTCTAGGCAATTCCATGGGGCCCTGCAGGCTCACACACTCACAGCTACACGGGAGGTGAATAAAGGCCGGAGAGGAAGCCAGACAGGATTTGCTTCTTTTGCTTGCACCACAATGCAGTGCTGAAAGAGGAGGAATCTACATAAAAACGCCTTCCTGGCAACGCCCAAATGCCCTGCTGCCATGCAGATAAACACTGGCAGCGGCAGCAAGTGCATGCCCACAGCCACCCCTTGTTCCTTCACACCTTGTATCAGCTGTAATCCAGTCCAGTCCAGTGCTGCCTGCTGAGCAGCACTGACCAACACTGCCTGGGCCCAGGCTTTTATCTCTGAGGCCCCATTATGATGTCAGAAAGCTGGCTCTGGAATCCTGAGGGCTCCACTATGACACGTGCAAAGTTCCGTCTGAACTTTATATAAGACGGTGAGGCTCAGTCAGTCACTCAGTGTTGCCTGAGAGGGCAACACTGCAACAGCCGGCCGCCAGGCTGTCTTTTTTTTGCACAGCTAGTTGCCTCCAGGAGGCCACAAGAGGGAGACAAGGGACTGCAAAATGGAAAATAGGCATCCACCAACTTTACAGACAACTTCTCCTTGCTCCTACAACCTCCATCCTTGCACAGTTTGTTATTCTTCTAGGTAACATAGTAACAAATCCAAATTGCTGCTCTCTTTGTAGGCAAGCAAGGCTTTGTTGCAACTGCAATTCTTACTTCTTCTTGAAATGTAGGGACGACAGTACATTCCATCACATCCATCTAGTGTACACAGGTAGGTCCATTGTGGCGGGCAGGCGAGCGGGCGGGCTGCTTTATTGGCTGTTTGCTGTTCCCCTACTCCACTCCACTATTTGACTGTTGTGCTGCATCAATCAATCAATCAATCAATCAATCAATCAATCAATCAATCAATCAGTGGCTGGCTCAGGTGCAGCTCTTTAACTTACCTAAAAGGGAGGGCGGAGAGAAGACAAGGAAGGTGAATGAGGTGTTCCAATGTGAAATGCCGGAAACACAGAAACACAGACGACACACAACAAGAGGTGGCAATCTATTCATTAATTGCATTTAATCAATGAGCTCATTATCACTCATGCATTGTCCAACAGGTGTTGAAATAATGGGATTAAAAGGGGAGATCCCTTCAGAAAGACAGAAACAATAGCAAAGACAAAAAACACTTTTGGAATCTGCTTTTAGTCAACACATAAGGAAAGGGTGCACCGGTCCTGGAAATACTGCAATACCAGGTCAATGCGTGGAGTGGACAGAGCAAGCTCTATTTCCATCTCCCTGTTCTAAAAATCCATTTAATATATGGTCCCCAGATAGGGGACGTATCAGATATTAAACTGATAAGAACAGATACTACACTTGATCTTAGCCAAAAGGCCGAGAAGCGATAACCCGAACGGGCCGCGCGTTGCCCGAGCCTGCCCGATACTGCTGTTCAGCCCTTGCAGCGATTCAGCCTACTTCTAGGCAATTCCATGGGGCCCTGCAGGCTCACACACTCACAGCTACACGGGAGGTGAATAAAGGCCGGAGAGGAAGCCAGACAGGATTTGCTTCTTTTGCTTGCACCACAATGCAGTGCTGAAAGAGGAGGAATCTACATAAAAACGCCTTCCTGGCAACGCCCAAATGCCCTGCTGCCATGCAGATAAACACTGGCAGCGGCAGCAAGTGCATGCCCACAGCCACCCCTTGTTCCTTCACACCTTGTATCAGCTGTAATCCAGTCCAGTCCAGTGCTGCCTGCTGAGCAGCACTGACCAACACTGCCTGGGCCCAGGCTTTTATCTCTGAGGCCCCATTATGATGTCAGAAAGCTGGCTCTGGAATCCTGAGGGCTCCACTATGACACGTGCAAAGTTCCGTCTGAACTTTATATAAGACGGTGAGGCTCAGTCAGTCACTCAGTGTTGCCTGAGAGGGCAACACTGCAACAGCCGGCCGCCAGGCTGTCTTTTTTTTGCACAGCTAGTTGCCTCCAGGAGGCCACAAGAGGGAGACAAGGGACTGCAAAATGGAAAATAGGCATCCACCAACTTTACAGACAACTTCTCCTTGCTCCTACAACCTCCATCCTTGCACAGTTTGTTATTCTTCTAGGTAACATAGTAACAAATCCAAATTGCTGCTCTCTTTGTAGGCAAGCAAGGCTTTGTTGCAACTGCAATTCTTACTTCTTCTTGAAATGTAGGGACGACAGTACATTCCATCACATCCATCTAGTGTACACAGGTAGGTCCATTGTGGCGGGCAGGCGAGCGGGCGGGCTGCTTTATTGGCTGTTTGCTGTTCCCCTACTCCACTCCACTATTTGACTGTTGTGCTGCATCAATCAATCAATCAATCAATCAATCAATCAATCAATCAATCAATCAATCAATCAATCAATCAGTGGCTGGCTCAGGTGCAGCTCTTTAACTTACCTAAAAGGGAGGGCGGAGAGAAGACAAGGAAGGTGAATGAGGTGTTCCAATGTGAAATGCCGGAAACACAGAAACACAGACGACACACAACAAGAGGTGGCAATCTATTCATTAATTGCATTTAATCAATGAGCTCATTATCACTCATGCATTGTCCAACAGGTGTTGAAATAATGGGATTAAAAGGGGAGATCCCTTCAGAAAGACAGAAACAATAGCAAAGACAAAAAACACTTTTGGAATCTGCTTTTAGTCAACACATAAGGAAAGGGTGCACCGGTCCTGGAAATACTGCAATACCAGGTCAATGCGTGGAGTGGACAGAGCAAGCTCTATTTCCATCTCCCTGTTCTAAAAATCCATTTAATATATGGTCCCCAGATAGGGGACGTATCAGATATTAAACTGATAAGAACAGATACTACACTTGATCTTAGCCAAAAGGCCGAGAAGCGATAACCCGAACGGGCCGCGCGTTGCCCGAGCCTGCCCGATACTGCTGTTCAGCCCTTGCAGCGATTCAGCCTACTTCTAGGCAATTCCATGGGGCCCTGCAGGCTCACACACTCACAGCTACACGGGAGGTGAATAAAGGCCGGAGAGGAAGCCAGACAGGATTTGCTTCTTTTGCTTGCACCACAATGCAGTGCTGAAAGAGGAGGAATCTACATAAAAACGCCTTCCTGGCAACGCCCAAATGCCCTGCTGCCATGCAGATAAACACTGGCAGCGGCAGCAAGTGCATGCCCACAGCCACCCCTTGTTCCTTCACACCTTGTATCAGCTGTAATCCAGTCCAGTCCAGTGCTGCCTGCTGAGCAGCACTGACCAACACTGCCTGGGCCCAGGCTTTTATCTCTGAGGCCCCATTATGATGTCAGAAAGCTGGCTCTGGAATCCTGAGGGCTCCACTATGACACGTGCAAAGTTCCGTCTGAACTTTATATAAGACGGTGAGGCTCAGTCAGTCACTCAGTGTTGCCTGAGAGGGCAACACTGCAACAGCCGGCCGCCAGGCTGTCTTTTTTTTGCACAGCTAGTTGCCTCCAGGAGGCCACAAGAGGGAGACAAGGGACTGCAAAATGGAAAATAGGCATCCACCAACTTTACAGACAACTTCTCCTTGCTCCTACAACCTCCATCCTTGCACAGTTTGTTATTCTTCTAGGTAACATAGTAACAAATCCAAATTGCTGCTCTCTTTGTAGGCAAGCAAGGCTTTGTTGCAACTGCAATTCTTACTTCTTCTTGAAATGTAGGGACGACAGTACATTCCATCACATCCATCTAGTGTACACAGGTAGGTCCATTGTGGCGGGCAGGCGAGCGGGCGGGCTGCTTTATTGGCTGTTTGCTGTTCCCCTACTCCACTCCACTATTTGACTGTTGTGCTGCATCAATCAATCAATCAATCAATCAATCAATCAATCAATCAATCAATCAATCAATCAATCAATCAATCAGTGGCTGGCTCAGGTGCAGCTCTTTAACTTACCTAAAAGGGAGGGCGGAGAGAAGACAAGGAAGGTGAATGAGGTGTTCCAATGTGAAATGCCGGAAACACAGAAACACAGACGACACACAACAAGAGGTGGCAATCTATTCATTAATTGCATTTAATCAATGAGCTCATTATCACTCATGCATTGTCCAACAGGTGTTGAAATAATGGGATTAAAAGGGGAGATCCCTTCAGAAAGACAGAAACAATAGCAAAGACAAAAAACACTTTTGGAATCTGCTTTTAGTCAACACATAAGGAAAGGGTGCACCGGTCCTGGAAATACTGCAATACCAGGTCAATGCGTGGAGTGGACAGAGCAAGCTCTATTTCCATCTCCCTGTTCTAAAAATCCATTTAATATATGGTCCCCAGATAGGGGACGTATCAGATATTAAACTGATAAGAACAGATACTACACTTGATCTTAGCCAAAAGGCCGAGAAGCGATAACCCGAACGGGCCGCGCGTTGCCCGAGCCTGCCCGATACTGCTGTTCAGCCCTTGCAGCGATTCAGCCTACTTCTAGGCAATTCCATGGGGCCCTGCAGGCTCACACACTCACAGCTACACGGGAGGTGAATAAAGGCCGGAGAGGAAGCCAGACAGGATTTGCTTCTTTTGCTTGCACCACAATGCAGTGCTGAAAGAGGAGGAATCTACATAAAAACGCCTTCCTGGCAACGCCCAAATGCCCTGCTGCCATGCAGATAAACACTGGCAGCGGCAGCAAGTGCATGCCCACAGCCACCCCTTGTTCCTTCACACCTTGTATCAGCTGTAATCCAGTCCAGTCCAGTGCTGCCTGCTGAGCAGCACTGACCAACACTGCCTGGGCCCAGGCTTTTATCTCTGAGGCCCCATTATGATGTCAGAAAGCTGGCTCTGGAATCCTGAGGGCTCCACTATGACACGTGCAAAGTTCCGTCTGAACTTTATATAAGACGGTGAGGCTCAGTCAGTCACTCAGTGTTGCCTGAGAGGGCAACACTGCAACAGCCGGCCGCCAGGCTGTCTTTTTTTTGCACAGCTAGTTGCCTCCAGGAGGCCACAAGAGGGAGACAAGGGACTGCAAAATGGAAAATAGGCATCCACCAACTTTACAGACAACTTCTCCTTGCTCCTACAACCTCCATCCTTGCACAGTTTGTTATTCTTCTAGGTAACATAGTAACAAATCCAAATTGCTGCTCTCTTTGTAGGCAAGCAAGGCTTTGTTGCAACTGCAATTCTTACTTCTTCTTGAAATGTAGGGACGACAGTACATTCCATCACATCCATCTAGTGTACACAGGTAGGTCCATTGTGGCGGGCAGGCGAGCGGGCGGGCTGCTTTATTGGCTGTTTGCTGTTCCCCTACTCCACTCCACTATTTGACTGTTGTGCTGCATCAATCAATCAATCAATTAATCAATCAATCAATCAATCAATCAATCAATCAGTGGCTGGCTCAGGTGCAGCTCTTTAACTTACCTAAAAGGGAGGGCGGAGAGAAGACAAGGAAGGTGAATGAGGTGTTCCAATGTGAAATGCCGGAAACACAGAAACACAGACGACACACAACAAGAGGTGGCAATCTATTCATTAATTGCATTTAATCAATGAGCTCATTATCACTCATGCATTGTCCAACAGGTGTTGAAATAATGGGATTAAAAGGGGAGATCCCTTCAGAAAGACAGAAACAATAGCAAAGACAAAAAACACTTTTGGAATCTGCTTTTAGTCAACACATAAGGAAAGGGTGCACCGGTCCTGGAAATACTGCAATACCAGGTCAATGCGTGGAGTGGACAGAGCAAGCTCTATTTCCATCTCCCTGTTCTAAAAATCCATTTAATATATGGTCCCCAGATAGGGGACGTATCAGATATTAAACTGATAAGAACAGATACTACACTTGATCTTAGCCAAAAGGCCGAGAAGCGATAACCCGAACGGGCCGCGCGTTGCCCGAGCCTGCCCGATACTGCTGTTCAGCCCTTGCAGCGATTCAGCCTACTTCTAGGCAATTCCATGGGGCCCTGCAGGCTCACACACTCACAGCTACACGGGAGGTGAATAAAGGCCGGAGAGGAAGCCAGACAGGATTTGCTTCTTTTGCTTGCACCACAATGCAGTGCTGAAAGAGGAGGAATCTACATAAAAACGCCTTCCTGGCAACGCCCAAATGCCATGCTGCCATGCAGATAAACACTGGCAGCGGCAGCAAGTGCATGCCCACAGCCACCCCTTGTTCCTTCACACCTTGTATCAGCTGTAATCCAGTCCAGTCCAGTGCTGCCTGCTGAGCAGCACTGACCAACACTGCCTGGGCCCAGGCTTTTATCTCTGAGGCCCCATTATGATGTCAGAAAGCTGGCTCTGGAATCCTGAGGGCTCCACTATGACACGTGCAAAGTTCCGTCTGAACTTTATATAAGACGGTGAGGCTCAGTCAGTCACTCAGTGTTGCCTGAGCAACACTGCAACAGCCGGCCGCCAGGCTGTCTTTTTTTTGCACAGCTAGTTGCCTCCAGGAGGCCACAAGAGGGAGACAAGGGACTGCAAAATGGAAAATAGGCATCCACCAACTTTACAGACAACTTCTCCTTGCTCCTACAACCTCCATCCTTGCACAGTTTGTTATTCTTCTAGGTAACATAGTAACAAATCCAAATTGCTGCTCTCTTTGTAGGCAAGCAAGGCTTTGTTGCAACTGCAATTCTTACTTCTTCTTGAAATGTAGGGACGACAGTACATTCCATCACATCCATCTAGTGTACACAGGTAGGTCCATTGTGGCGGGCAGGCGAGCGGGCGGGCTGCTTTATTGGCTGTTTGCTGTTCCCCTACTCCACTCCACTATTTGACTGTTGTGCTGCATCAATCAATCAATCAATCAATCAATCAATCAATCAATCAATCAATCAATCAATCAATCAGTGGCTGGCTCAGGTGCAGCTCTTTAACTTACCTAAAAGGGAGGGCGGAGAGAAGACAAGGAAGGTGAATGAGGTGTTCCAATGTGAAATGCCGGAAACACAGAAACACAGACGACACACAACAAGAGGTGGCAATCTATTCATTAATTGCATTTAATCAATGAGCTCATTATCACTCATGCATTGTCCAACAGGTGTTGAAATAATGGGATTAAAAGGGGAGATCCCTTCAGAAAGACAGAAACAATAGCAAAGACAAAAAACACTTTTGGAATCTGCTTTTAGTCAACACATAAGGAAAGGGTGCACCGGTCCTGGAAATACTGCAATACCAGGTCAATGCGTGGAGTGGACAGAGCAAGCTCTATTTCCATCTCCCTGTTCTAAAAATCCATTTAATATATGGTCCCCAGATAGGGGACGTATCAGATATTAAACTGATAAGAACAGATACTACACTTGATCTTAGCCAAAAGGCCGAGAAGCGATAACCCGAACGGGCCGCGCGTTGCCCGAGCCTGCCCGATACTGCTGTTCAGCCCTTGCAGCGATTCAGCCTACTTCGAGGCAATTCCATGGGGCCCTGCAGGCTCACACACTCACAGCTACACGGGAGGTGAATAAAGGCCGGAGAGGAAGCCAGACAGGATTTGCTTCTTTTGCTTGCACCACAATGCAGTGCTGAAAGAGGAGGAATCTACATAAAAACGCCTTCCTGGCAACGCCCAAATGCCCTGCTGCCATGCAGATAAACACTGGCAGCGGCAGCAAGTGCATGCCCACAGCCACCCCTTGTTCCTTCACACCTTGTATCAGCTGTAATCCAGTCCAGTCCAGTGCTGCCTGCTGAGCAGCACTGACCAACACTGCCTGGGCCCAGGCTTTTATCTCTGAGGCCCCATTATGATGTCAGAAAGCTGGCTCTGGAATCCTGAGGGCTCCACTATGACACGTGCAAAGTTCCGTCTGAACTTTATATAAGACGGTGAGGCTCAGTCAGTCACTCAGTGTTGCCTGAGAGGGCAACACTGCAACAGCCGGCCGCCAGGCTGTCTTTTTTTTGCACAGCTAGTTGCCTCCAGGAGGCCACAAGAGGGAGACAAGGGACTGCAAAATGGAAAATAGGCATCCACCAACTTTACAGACAACTTCTCCTTGCTCCTACAACCTCCATCCTTGCACAGTTTGTTATTCTTCTAGGTAACATAGTAACAAATCCAAATTGCTGCTCTCTTTGTAGGCAAGCAAGGCTTTGTTGCAACTGCAATTCTTACTTCTTCTTGAAATGTAGGGACGACAGTACATTCCATCACATCCATCTAGTGTACACAGGTAGGTCCATTGTGGCGGGCAGGCGAGCGGGCGGGCTGCTTTATTGGCTGTTTGCTGTTCCCCTACTCCACTCCACTATTTGACTGTTGTGCTGCATCAATCAATCAATCAATCAATCAATCAATCAATCAATCAATCAATCAATCAGTGGCTGGCTCAGGTGCAGCTCTTTAACTTACCTAAAAGGGAGGGCGGAGAGAAGACAAGGAAGGTGAATGAGGTGTTCCAATGTGAAATGCCGGAAACACAGAAACACAGACGACACACAACAAGAGGTGGCAATCTATTCATTAATTGCATTTAATCAATGAGCTCATTATCACTCATGCATTGTCCAACAGGTGTTGAAATAATGGGATTAAAAGGGGAGATCCCTTCAGAAAGACAGAAACAATAGCAAAGACAAAAAACACTTTTGGAATCTGCTTTTAGTCAACACATAAGGAAAGGGTGCACCGGTCCTGGAAATACTGCAATACCAGGTCAATGCGTGGAGTGGACAGAGCAAGCTCTATTTCCATCTCCCTGTTCTAAAAATCCATTTAATATATGGTCCCCAGATAGGGGACGTATCAGATATTAAACTGATAAGAACAGATACTACACTTGATCTTAGCCAAAAGGCCGAGAAGCGATAACCCGAACGGGCCGCGCGTTGCCCGAGCCTGCCCGATACTGCTGTTCAGCCCTTGCAGCGATTCAGCCTACTTCTAGGCAATTCCATGGGGCCCTGCAGGCTCACACACTCACAGCTACACGGGAGGTGAATAAAGGCCGGAGAGGAAGCCAGACAGGATTTGCTTCTTTTGCTTGCACCACAATGCAGTGCTGAAAGAGGAGGAATCTACATAAAAACGCCTTCCTGGCAACGCCCAAATGCCCTGCTGCCATGCAGATAAACACTGGCAGCGGCAGCAAGTGCATGCCCACAGCCACCCCTTGTTCCTTCACACCTTGTATCAGCTGTAATCCAGTCCAGTCCAGTGCTGCCTGCTGAGCAGCACTGACCAACACTGCCTGGGCCCAGGCTTTTATCTCTGAGGCCCCATTATGATGTCAGAAAGCTGGCTCTGGAATCCTGAGGGCTCCACTATGACACGTGCAAAGTTCCGTCTGAACTTTATATAAGACGGTGAGGCTCAGTCAGTCACTCAGTGTTGCCTGAGAGGGCAACACTGCAACAGCCGGCCGCCAGGCTGTCTTTTTTTTGCACAGCTAGTTGCCTCCAGGAGGCCACAAGAGGGAGACAAGGGACTGCAAAATGGAAAATAGGCATCCACCAACTTTACAGACAACTTCTCCTTGCTCCTACAACCTCCATCCTTGCACAGTTTGTTATTCTTCTAGGTAACATAGTAACAAATCCAAATTGCTGCTCTCTTTGTAGGCAAGCAAGGCTTTGTTGCAACTGCAATTCTTACTTCTTCTTGAAATGTAGGGACGACAGTACATTCCATCACATCCATCTAGTGTACACAGGTAGGTCCATTGTGGCGGGCAGGCGAGCGGGCGGGCTGCTTTATTGGCTGTTTGCTGTTCCCCTACTCCACTCCACTATTTGACTGTTGTGCTGCATCAATCAATCAATCAATCAATCAATCAATCAATCAATCAATCAGTGGCTGGCTCAGGTGCAGCTCTTTAACTTACCTAAAAGGGAGGGCGGAGAGAAGACAAGGAAGGTGAATGAGGTGTTCCAATGTGAAATGCCGGAAACACAGAAACACAGACGACACACAACAAGAGGTGGCAATCTATTCATTAATTGCATTTAATCAATGAGCTCATTATCACTCATGCATTGTCCAACAGGTGTTGAAATAATGGGATTAAAAGGGGAGATCCCTTCAGAAAGACAGAAACAATAGCAAAGACAAAAAACACTTTTGGAATCTGCTTTTAGTCAACACATAAGGAAAGGGTGCACCGGTCCTGGAAATACTGCAATACCAGGTCAATGCGTGGAGTGGACAGAGCAAGCTCTATTTCCATCTCCCTGTTCTAAAAATCCATTTAATATATGGTCCCCAGATAGGGGACGTATCAGATATTAAACTGATAAGAACAGATACTACACTTGATCTTAGCCAAAAGGCCGAGAAGCGATAACCCGAACGGGCCGCGCGTTGCCCGAGCCTGCCCGATACTGCTGTTCAGCCCTTGCAGCGATTCAGCCTACTTCTAGGCAATTCCATGGGGCCCTGCAGGCTCACACACTCACAGCTACACGGGAGGTGAATAAAGGCCGGAGAGGAAGCCAGACAGGATTTGCTTCTTTTGCTTGCACCACAATGCAGTGCTGAAAGAGGAGGAATCTACATAAAAACGCCTTCCTGGCAACGCCCAAATGCCCTGCTGCCATGCAGATAAACACTGGCAGCGGCAGCAAGTGCATGCCCACAGCCACCCCTTGTTCCTTCACACCTTGTATCAGCTGTAATCCAGTCCAGTCCAGTGCTGCCTGCTGAGCAGCACTGACCAACACTGCCTGGGCCCAGGCTTTTATCTCTGAGGCCCCATTATGATGTCAGAAAGCTGGCTCTGGAATCCTGAGGGCTCCACTATGACACGTGCAAAGTTCCGTCTGAACTTTATATAAGACGGTGAGGCTCAGTCAGTCACTCAGTGTTGCCTGAGAGGGCAACACTGCAACAGCCGGCCGCCAGGCTGTCTTTTTTTTGCACAGCTAGTTGCCTCCAGGAGGCCACAAGAGGGAGACAAGGGACTGCAAAATGGAAAATAGGCATCCACCAACTTTACAGACAACTTCTCCTTGCTCCTACAACCTCCATCCTTGCACAGTTTGTTATTCTTCTAGGTAACATAGTAACAAATCCAAATTGCTGCTCTCTTTGTAGGCAAGCAAGGCTTTGTTGCAACTGCAATTCTTACTTCTTCTTGAAATGTAGGGACGACAGTACATTCCATCACATCCATCTAGTGTACACAGGTAGGTCCATTGTGGCGGGCAGGCGAGCGGGCGGGCTGCTTTATTGGCTGTTTGCTGTTCCCCTACTCCACTCCACTATTTGACTGTTGTGCTGCATCAATCAATCAATCAATCCATCAATCAATCAATCAATCAATCAATCAATCAATCAATCAATCAATCAATCAGTGGCTGGCTCAGGTGCAGCTCTTTAACTTACCTAAAAGGGAGGGCGGAGAGAAGACAAGGAAGGTGAATGAGGTGTTCCAATGTGAAATGCCGGAAACACAGAAACACAGACGACACACAACAAGAGGTGGCAATCTATTCATTAATTGCATTTAATCAATGAGCTCATTATCACTCATGCATTGTCCAACAGGTGTTGAAATAATGGGATTAAAAGGGGAGATCCCTTCAGAAAGACAGAAACAATAGCAAAGACAAAAAACACTTTTGGAATCTGCTTTTAGTCAACACATAAGGAAAGGGTGCACCGGTCCTGGAAATACTGCAATACCAGGTCAATGCGTGGAGTGGACAGAGCAAGCTCTATTTCCATCTCCCTGTTCTAAAAATCCATTTAATATATGGTCCCCAGATAGGGGACGTATCAGATATTAAACTGATAAGAACAGATACTACACTTGATCTTAGCCAAAAGGCCGAGAAGCGATAACCCGAACGGGCCGCGCGTTGCCCGAGCCTGCCCGATACTGCTGTTCAGCCCTTGCAGCGATTCAGCCTACTTCTAGGCAATTCCATGGGGCCCTGCAGGCTCACACACTCACAGCTACACGGGAGGTGAATAAAGGCCGGAGAGGAAGCCAGACAGGATTTGCTTCTTTTGCTTGCACCACAATGCAGTGCTGAAAGAGGAGGAATCTACATAAAAACGCCTTCCTGGCAACGCCCAAATGCCCTGCTGCCATGCAGATAAACACTGGCAGCGGCAGCAAGTGCATGCCCACAGCCACCCCTTGTTCCTTCACACCTTGTATCAGCTGTAATCCAGTCCAGTCCAGTGCTGCCTGCTGAGCAGCACTGACCAACACTGCCTGGGCCCAGGCTTTTATCTCTGAGGCCCCATTATGATGTCAGAAAGCTGGCTCTGGAATCCTGAGGGCTCCACTATGACACGTGCAAAGTTCCGTCTGAACTTTATATAAGACGGTGAGGCTCAGTCAGTCACTCAGTGTTGCCTGAGAGGGCAACACTGCAACAGCCGGCCGCCAGGCTGTCTTTTTTTTGCACAGCTAGTTGCCTCCAGGAGGCCACAAGAGGGAGACAAGGGACTGCAAAATGGAAAATAGGCATCCACCAACTTTACAGACAACTTCTCCTTGCTCCTACAACCTCCATCCTTGCACAGTTTGTTATTCTTCTAGGTAACATAGTAACAAATCCAAATTGCTGCTCTCTTTGTAGGCAAGCAAGGCTTTGTTGCAACTGCAATTCTTACTTCTTCTTGAAATGTAGGGACGACAGTACATTCCATCACATCCATCTAGTGTACACAGGTAGGTCCATTGTGGCGGGCAGGCGAGCGGGCGGGCTGCTTTATTGGCTGTTTGCTGTTCCCCTACTCCACTCCACTATTTGACTGTTGTGCTGCATCAATCAATCAATCAATCAATCAATCAATCAATCAATCAGTGGCTGGCTCAGGTGCAGCTCTTTAACTTACCTAAAAGGGAGGGCGGAGAGAAGACAAGGAAGGTGAATGAGGTGTTCCAATGTGAAATGCCGGAAACACAGAAACACAGACGACACACAACAAGAGGTGGCAATCTATTCATTAATTGCATTTAATCAATGAGCTCATTATCACTCATGCATTGTCCAACAGGTGTTGAAATAATGGGATTAAAAGGGGAGATCCCTTCAGAAAGACAGAAACAATAGCAAAGACAAAAAACACTTTTGGAATCTGCTTTTAGTCAACACATAAGGAAAGGGTGCACCGGTCCTGGAAATACTGCAATACCAGGTCAATGCGTGGAGTGGACAGAGCAAGCTCTATTTCCATCTCCCTGTTCTAAAAATCCATTTAATATATGGTCCCCAGATAGGGGACGTATCAGATATTAAACTGATAAGAACAGATACTACACTTGATCTTAGCCAAAAGGCCGAGAAGCGATAACCCGAACGGGCCGCGCGTTGCCCGAGCCTGCCCGATACTGCTGTTCAGCCCTTGCAGCGATTCAGCCTACTTCTAGGCAATTCCATGGGGCCCTGCAGGCTCACACACTCACAGCTACACGGGAGGTGAATAAAGGCCGGAGAGGAAGCCAGACAGGATTTGCTTCTTTTGCTTGCACCACAATGCAGTGCTGAAAGAGGAGGAATCTACATAAAAACGCCTTCCTGGCAACGCCCAAATGCCCTGCTGCCATGCAGATAAACACTGGCAGCGGCAGCAAGTGCATGCCCACAGCCACCCCTTGTTCCTTCACACCTTGTATCAGCTGTAATCCAGTCCAGTCCAGTGCTGCCTGCTGAGCAGCACTGACCAACACTGCCTGGGCCCAGGCTTTTATCTCTGAGGCCCCATTATGATGTCAGAAAGCTGGCTCTGGAATCCTGAGGGCTCCACTATGACACGTGCAAAGTTCCGTCTGAACTTTATATAAGACGGTGAGGCTCAGTCAGTCACTCAGTGTTGCCTGAGAGGGCAACACTGCAACAGCCGGCCGCCAGGCTGTCTTTTTTTTGCACAGCTAGTTGCCTCCAGGAGGCCACAAGAGGGAGACAAGGGACTGCAAAATGGAAAATAGGCATCCACCAACTTTACAGACAACTTCTCCTTGCTCCTACAACCTCCATCCTTGCACAGTTTGTTATTCTTCTAGGTAACATAGTAACAAATCCAAATTGCTGCTCTCTTTGTAGGCAAGCAAGGCTTTGTTGCAACTGCAATTCTTACTTCTTCTTGAAATGTAGGGACGACAGTACATTCCATCACATCCATCTAGTGTACACAGGTAGGTCCATTGTGGCGGGCAGGCGAGCGGGCGGGCTGCTTTATTGGCTGTTTGCTGTTCCCCTACTCCACTCCACTATTTGACTGTTGTGCTGCATCAATCAATCAATCAATCAATCAATCAATCAATCAATCAATCAATCAATCAGTGGCTGGCTCAGGTGCAGCTCTTTAACTTACCTAAAAGGGAGGGCGGAGAGAAGACAAGGAAGGTGAATGAGGTGTTCCAATGTGAAATGCCGGAAACACAGAAACACAGACGACACACAACAAGAGGTGGCAATCTATTCATTAATTGCATTTAATCAATGAGCTCATTATCACTCATGCATTGTCCAACAGGTGTTGAAATAATGGGATTAAAAGGGGAGATCCCTTCAGAAAGACAGAAACAATAGCAAAGACAAAAAACACTTTTGGAATCTGCTTTTAGTCAACACATAAGGAAAGGGTGCACCGGTCCTGGAAATACTGCAATACCAGGTCAATGCGTGGAGTGGACAGAGCAAGCTCTATTTCCATCTCCCTGTTCTAAAAATCCATTTAATATATGGTCCCCAGATAGGGGACGTATCAGATATTAAACTGATAAGAACAGATACTACACTTGATCTTAGCCAAAAGGCCGAGAAGCGATAACCCGAACGGGCCGCGCGTTGCCCGAGCCTGCCCGATACTGCTGTTCAGCCCTTGCAGCGATTCAGCCTACTTCTAGGCAATTCCATGGGGCCCTGCAGGCTCACACACTCACAGCTACACGGGAGGTGAATAAAGGCCGGAGAGGAAGCCAGACAGGATTTGCTTCTTTTGCTTGCACCACAATGCAGTGCTGAAAGAGGAGGAATCTACATAAAAACGCCTTCCTGGCAACGCCCAAATGCCCTGCTGCCATGCAGATAAACACTGGCAGCGGCAGCAAGTGCATGCCCACAGCCACCCCTTGTTCCTTCACAACTTGTATCAGCTGTAATCCAGTCCAGTCCAGTGCTGCCTGCTGAGCAGCACTGACCAACACTGCCTGGGCCCAGGCTTTTATCTCTGAGGCCCCATTATGATGTCAGAAAGCTGGCTCTGGAATCCTGAGGGCTCCACTATGACACGTGCAAAGTTCCGTCTGAACTTTATATAAGACGGTGAGGCTCAGTCAGTCACTCAGTGTTGCCTGAGAGGGCAACACTGCAACAGCCGGCCGCCAGGCTGTCTTTTTTTTGCACAGCTAGTTGCCTCCAGGAGGCCACAAGAGGGAGACAAGGGACTGCAAAATGGAAAATAGGCATCCACCAACTTTACCGACAACTTCTCCTTGCTCCTACAACCTCCATCCTTGCACAGTTTGTTATTCTTCTAGGTAACATAGTAACAAATCCAAATTGCTGCTCTCTTTGTAGGCAAGCAAGGCTTTGTTGCAACTGCAATTCTTACTTCTTCTTGAAATGTAGGGACGACAGTACATTCCATCACATCCATCTAGTGTACACAGGTAGGTCCATTGTGGCGGGCAGGCGAGCGGGCGGGCTGCTTTATTGGCTGTTTGCTGTTCCCCTACTCCACTCCACTATTTGACTGTTGTGCTGCATCAATCAATCAATCAATCAATCAATCAATCAATCAATCAATCAATCAATCAATCAATCAGTGGCTGGCTCAGGTGCAGCTCTTTAACTTACCTAAAAGGGAGGGCGGAGAGAAGACAAGGAAGGTGAATGAGGTGTTCCAATGTGAAATGCCGGAAACACAGAAACACAGACGACACACAACAAGAGGTGGCAATCTATTCATTAATTGCATTTAATCAATGAGCTCATTATCACTCATGCATTGTCCAACAGGTGTTGAAATAATGGGATTAAAAGGGGAGATCCCTTCAGAAAGACAGAAACAATAGCAAAGACAAAAAACACTTTTGGAATCTGCTTTTAGTCAACACATAAGGAAAGGGTGCACCGGTCCTGGAAATACTGCAATACCAGGTCAATGCGTGGAGTGGACAGAGCAAGCTCTATTTCCATCTCCCTGTTCTAAAAATCCATTTAATATATGGTCCCCAGATAGGGGACGTATCAGATATTAAACTGATAAGAACAGATACTACACTTGATCTTAGCCAAAAGGCCGAGAAGCGATAACCCGAACGGGCCGCGCGTTGCCCGAGCCTGCCCGATACTGCTGTTCAGCCCTTGCAGCGATTCAGCCTACTTCTAGGCAATTCCATGGGGCCCTGCAGGCTCACACACTCACAGCTACACGGGAGGTGAATAAAGGCCGGAGAGGAAGCCAGACAGGATTTGCTTCTTTTGCTTGCACCACAATGCAGTGCTGAAAGAGGAGGAATCTACATAAAAACGCCTTCCTGGCAACGCCCAAATGCCCTGCTGCCATGCAGATAAACACTGGCAGCGGCAGCAAGTGCATGCCCACAGCCACCCCTTGTTCCTTCACACCTTGTATCAGCTGTAATCCAGTCCAGTCCAGTGCTGCCTGCTGAGCAGCACTGACCAACACTGCCTGGGCCCAGGCTTTTATCTCTGAGGCCCCATTATGATGTCAGAAAGCTGGCTCTGGAATCCTGAGGGCTCCACTATGACACGTGCAAAGTTCCGTCTGAACTTTATATAAGACGGTGAGGCTCAGTCAGTCACTCAGTGTTGCCTGAGAGGGCAACACTGCAACAGCCGGCCGCCAGGCTGTCTTTTTTTTGCACAGCTAGTTGCCTCCAGGAGGCCACAAGAGGGAGACAAGGGACTGCAAAATGGAAAATAGGCATCCACCAACTTTACAGACAACTTCTCCTTGCTCCTACAACCTCCATCCTTGCACAGTTTGTTATTCTTCTAGGTAACATAGTAACAAATCCAAATTGCTGCTCTCTTTGTAGGCAAGCAAGGCTTTGTTGCAACTGCAATTCTTACTTCTTCTTGAAATGTAGGGACGACAGTACATTCCATCACATCCATCTAGTGTACACAGGTAGGTCCATTGTGGCGGGCAGGCGAGCGGGCGGGCTGCTTTATTGGCTGTTTGCTGTTCCCCTACTCCACTCCACTATTTGACTGTTGTGCTGCATCAATCAATCAATCAATCAATCAATCAATCAATCAATCAATCAGTGGCTGGCTCAGGTGCAGCTTTTTAACTTACCTAAAAGGGAGGGCGGAGAGAAGACAAGGAAGGTGAATGAGGTGTTCCAATGTGAAATGCCGGAAACACAGAAACACAGACGACACACAACAAGAGGTGGCAATCTATTCATTAATTGCATTTAATCAATGAGCTCATTATCACTCATGCATTGTCCAACAGGTGTTGAAATAATGGGATTAAAAGGGGAGATCCCTTCAGAAAGACAGAAACAATAGCAAAGACAAAAAACACTTTTGGAATCTGCTTTTAGTCAACACATAAGGAAAGGGTGCACCGGTCCTGGAAATACTGCAATACCAGGTCAATGCGTGGAGTGGACAGAGCAAGCTCTATTTCCATCTCCCTGTTCTAAAAATCCATTTAATATATGGTCCCCAGATAGGGGACGTATCAGATATTAAACTGATAAGAACAGATACTACACTTGATCTTAGCCAAAAGGCCGAGAAGCGATAACCCGAACGGGCCGCGCGTTGCCCGAGCCTGCCCGATACTGCTGTTCAGCCCTTGCAGCGATTCAGCCTACTTCTAGGCAATTCCATGGGGCCCTGCAGGCTCACACACTCACAGCTACACGGGAGGTGAATAAAGGCCGGAGAGGAAGCCAGACAGGATTTGCTTCTTTTGCTTACACCACAATGCAGTGCTGAAAGAGGAGGAATCTACATAAAAACGCCTTCCTGGCAACGCCCAAATGCCCTGCTGCCATGCAGATAAACACTGGCAGCGGCAGCAAGTGCATGCCCACAGCCACCCCTTGTTCCTTCACACCTTGTATCAGCTGTAATCCAGTCCAGTCCAGTGCTGCCTGCTGAGCAGCACTGACCAACACTGCCTGGGCCCAGGCTTTTATCTCTGAGGCCCCATTATGATGTCAGAAAGCTGGCTCTGGAATCCTGAGGGCTCCACTATGACACGTGCAAAGTTCCGTCTGAACTTTATATAAGACGGTGAGGCTCAGTCAGTCACTCAGTGTTGCCTGAGAGGGCAACACTGCAACAGCCGGCCGCCAGGCTGTCTTTTTTTTGCACAGCTAGTTGCCTCCAGGAGGCCACAAGAGGGAGACAAGGGACTGCAAAATGGAAAATAGGCATCCACCAACTTTACAGACAACTTCTCCTTGCTCCTACAACCTCCATCCTTGCACAGTTTGTTATTCTTCTAGGTAACATAGTAACAAATCCAAATTGCTGCTCTCTTTGTAGGCAAGCAAGGCTTTGTTGCAACTGCAATTCTTACTTCTTCTTGAAATGTAGGGACGACAGTACATTCCATCACATCCATCTAGTGTACACAGGTAGGTCCATTGTGGCGGGCAGGCGAGCGGGCGGGCTGCTTTATTGGCTGTTTGCTGTTCCCCTACTCCACTCCACTATTTGACTGTTGTGCTGCATCAATCAATCAATCAATCAATCAATCAATCAATCAATCAATCAGTGGCTGGCTCAGGTGCAGCTCTTTAACTTACCTAAAAGGGAGGGCGGAGAGAAGACAAGGAAGGTGAATGAGGTGTTCCAATGTGAAATGCCGGAAACACAGAAACACAGACGACACACAACAAGAGGTGGCAATCTATTCATTAATTGCATTTAATCAATGAGCTCATTATCACTCATGCATTGTCCAACAGGTGTTGAAATAATGGGATTAAAAGGGGAGATCCCTTCAGAAAGACAGAAACAATAGCAAAGACAAAAAACACTTTTGGAATCTGCTTTTAGTCAACACATAAGGAAAGGGTGCACCGGTCCTGGAAATACTGCAATACCAGGTCAATGCGTGGAGTGGACAGAGCAAGCTCTATTTCCATCTCCCTGTTCTAAAAATCCATTTAATATATGGTCCCCAGATAGGGGACGTATCAGATATTAAACTGATAAGAACAGATACTACACTTGATCTTAGCCAAAAGGCCGAGAAGCGATAACCCGAACGGGCCGCGCGTTGCCCGAGCCTGCCCGATACTGCTGTTCAGCCCTTGCAGCGATTCAGCCTACTTCTAGGCAATTCCATGGGGCCCTGCAGGCTCACACACTCACAGCTACACGGGAGGTGAATAAAGGCCGGAGAGGAAGCCAGACAGGATTTGCTTCTTTTGCTTGCACCACAATGCAATGCTGAAAGAGGAGGAATCTACATAAAAACGCCTTCCTGGCAACGCCCAAATGCCCTGCTGCCATGCAGATAAACACTGGCAGCGGCAGCAAGTGCATGCCCACAGCCACCCCTTGTTCCTTCACACCTTGTATCAGCTGTAATCCAGTCCAGTCCAGTGCTGCCTGCTGAGCAGCACTGACCAACACTGCCTGGGCCCAGGCTTTTATCTCTGAGGCCCCATTATGATGTCAGAAAGCTGGCTCTGGAATCCTGAGGGCTCCACTATGACACGTGCAAAGTTCCGTCTGAACTTTATATAAGACGGTGAGGCTCAGTCAGTCACTCAGTGTTGCCTGAGAGGGCAACACTGCAACAGCCGGCCGCCAGGCTGTCTTTTTTTTGCACAGCTAGTTGCCTCCAGGAGGCCACAAGAGGGAGACAAGGGACTGCAAAATGGAAAATAGGCATCCACCAACTTTACAGACAACTTCTCCTTGCTCCTACAACCTCCATCCTTGCACAGTTTGTTATTCTTCTAGGTAACATAGTAACAAATCCAAATTGCTGCTCTCTTTGTAGGCAAGCAAGGCTTTGTTGCAACTGCAATTCTTACTTCTTCTTGAAATGTAGGGACGACAGTACATTCCATCACATCCATCTAGTGTACACAGGTAGGTCCATTGTGGCGGGCAGGCGAGCGGGCGGGCTGCTTTATTGGCTGTTTGCTGTTCCCCTACTCCACTCCACTATTTGACTGTTGTGCTGCATCAATCAATCAATCAATCAATCAATCAATCAATCAATCAATCAATCAATCAATCAATCAGTGGCTGGCTCAGGTGCAGCTCTTTAACTTACCTAAAAGGGAGGGCGGAGAGAAGACAAGGAAGGTGAATGAGGTGTTCCAATGTGAAATGCCGGAAACACAGAAACACAGACGACACACAACAAGAGGTGGCAATCTATTCATTAATTGCATTTAATCAATGAGCTCATTATCACTCATGCATTGTCCAACAGGTGTTGAAATAATGGGATTAAAAGGGGAGATCCCTTCAGAAAGACAGAAACAATAGCAAAGACAAAAAACACTTTTGGAATCTGCTTTTAGTCAACACATAAGGAAAGGGTGCACCGGTCCTGGAAATACTGCAATACCAGGTCAATGCGTGGAGTGGACAGAGCAAGCTCTATTTCCATCTCCCTGTTCTAAAAATCCATTTAATATATGGTCCCCAGATAGGGGACGTATCAGATATTAAACTGATAAGAACAGATACTACACTTGATCTTAGCCAAAAGGCCGAGAAGCGATAACCCGAACGGGCCGCGCGTTGCCCGAGCCTGCCCGATACTGCTGTTCAGCCCTTGCAGCGATTCAGCCTACTTCTAGGCAATTCCATGGGGCCCTGCAGGCTCACACACTCACAGCTACACGGGAGGTGAATAAAGGCCGGAGAGGAAGCCAGACAGGATTTGCTTCTTTTGCTTGCACCACAATGCAGTGCTGAAAGAGGAGGAATCTACATAAAAACGCCTTCCTGGCAACGCCCAAATGCCCTGCTGCCATGCAGATAAACACTGGCAGCGGCAGCAAGTGCATGCCCACAGCCACCCCTTGTTCCTTCACACCTTGTATCAGCTGTAATCCAGTCCAGTCCAGTGCTGCCTGCTGAGCAGCACTGACCAACACTGCCTGGGCCCAGGCTTTTATCTCTGAGGCCCCATTATGATGTCAGAAAGCTGGCTCTGGAATCCTGAGGGCTCCACTATGACACGTGCAAAGTTCCGTCTGAACTTTATATAAGACGGTGAGGCTCAGTCAGTCACTCAGTGTTGCCTGAGAGGGCAACACTGCAACAGCCGGCCGCCAGGCTGTCTTTTTTTTGCACAGCTAGTTGCCTCCAGGAGGCCACAAGAGGGAGACAAGGGACTGCAAAATGGAAAATAGGCATCCACCAACTTTACAGACAACTTCTCCTTGCTCCTACAACCTCCATCCTTGCACAGTTTGTTATTCTTCTAGGTAACATAGTAACAAATCCAAATTGCTGCTCTCTTTGTAGGCAAGCAAGGCTTTGTTGCAACTGCAATTCTTACTTCTTCTTGAAATGTAGGGACGACAGTACATTCCATCACATCCATCTAGTGTACACAGGTAGGTCCATTGTGGCGGGCAGGCGAGCGGGCGGGCTGCTTTATTGGCTGTTTGCTGTTCCCCTACTCCACTCCACTATTTGACTGTTGTGCTGCATCAATCAATCAATCAATCAATCAATCAATCAATCAATCAGTGGCTGGCTCAGGTGCAGCTCTTTAACTTACCTAAAAGGGAGGGCGGAGAGAAGACAAGGAAGGTGAATGAGGTGTTCCAATGTGAAATGCCGGAAACACAGAAACACAGACGACACACAACAAGAGGTGGCAATCTATTCATTAATTGCATTTAATCAATGAGCTCATTATCACTCATGCATTGTCCAACAGGTGTTGAAATAATGGGATTAAAAGGGGAGATCCCTTCAGAAAGACAGAAACAATAGCAAAGACAAAAAACACTTTTGGAATCTGCTTTTAGTCAACACATAAGGAAAGGGTGCACCGGTCCTGGAAATACTGCAATACCAGGTCAATGCGTGGAGTGGACAGAGCAAGCTCTATTTCCATCTCCCTGTTCTAAAAATCCATTTAATATATGGTCCCCAGATAGGGGACGTATCAGATATTAAACTGATAAGAACAGATACTACACTTGATCTTAGCCAAAAGGCCGAGAAGCGATAACCCGAACGGGCCGCGCGTTGCCCGAGCCTGCCCGATACTGCTGTTCAGCCCTTGCAGCGATTCAGCCTACTTCTAGGCAATTCCATGGGGCCCTGCAGGCTCACACACTCACAGCTACACGGGAGGTGAATAAAGGCCGGAGAGGAAGCCAGACAGGATTTGCTTCTTTTGCTTGCACCACAATGCAATGCTGAAAGAGGAGGAATCTACATAAAAACGCCTTCCTGGCAACGCCCAAATGCCCTGCTGCCATGCAGATAAACACTGGCAGCTGCAGCAAGTGCATGCCCACAGCCACCCCTTGTTCCTTCACACCTTGTATCAGCTGTAATCCAGTCCAGTCCAGTGCTGCCTGCTGAGCAGCACTGACCAACACTGCCTGGGCCCAGGCTTTTATCTCTGAGGCCCCATTATGATGTCAGAAAGCTGGCTCTGGAATCCTGAGGGCTCCACTATGACACGTGCAAAGTTCCGTCTGAACTTTATATAAGACGGTGAGGCTCAGTCAGTCACTCAGTGTTGCCTGAGAGGGCAACACTGCAACAGCCGGCCGCCAGGCTGTCTTTTTTTTGCACAGCTAGCTGCCTCCAGGAGGCCACAAGAGGGAGACAAGGGACTGCAAAATGGAAAATAGGCATCCACCAACTTTACAGACAACTTCTCCTTGCTCCTACAACCTCCATCCTTGCACAGTTTGTTATTCTTCTAGGTAACATAGTAACAAATCCAAATTGCTGCTCTCTTTGTAGGCAAGCAAGGCTTTGTTGCAACTGCAATTCTTACTTCTTCTTGAAATGTAGGGACGACAGTACATTCCATCACATCCATCTAGTGTACACAGGTAGGTCCATTGTGGCGGGCAGGCGAGCGGGCGGGCTGCTTTATTGGCTGTTTGCTGTTCCCCTACTCCACTCCACTATTTGACTGTTGTGCTGCATCAATCAATCAATCAATCAATCAATCAATCAATCAATCAATCAATCAATCAATCAATCAATCAATCAGTGGCTGGCTCAGGTGCAGCTCTTTAACTTACCTAAAAGGGAGGGCGGAGAGAAGACAAGGAAGGTGAATGAGGTGTTCCAATGTGAAATGCCGGAAACACAGAAACACAGACGACACACAACAAGAGGTGGCAATCTATTCATTAATTGCATTTAATCAATGAGCTCATTATCACTCATGCATTGTCCAACAGGTGTTGAAATAATGGGATTAAAAGGGGAGATCCCTTCAGAAAGACAGAAACAATAGCAAAGACAAAAAACACTTTTGGAATCTGCTTTTAGTCAACACATAAGGAAAGGGTGCACCGGTCCTGGAAATACTGCAATACCAGGTCAATGCGTGGAGTGGACAGAGCAAGCTCTATTTCCATCTCCCTGTTCTAAAAATCCATTTAATATATGGTCCCCAGATAGGGGACGTATCAGATATTAAACTGATAAGAACAGATACTACACTTGATCTTAGCCAAAAGGCCGAGAAGCGATAACCCGAACGGGCCGCGCGTTGCCCGAGCCTGCCCGATACTGCTGTTCAGCCCTTGCAGCGATTCAGCCTACTTCTAGGCAATTCCATGGGGCCCTGCAGGCTCACACACTCACAGCTACACGGGAGGTGAATAAAGGCCGGAGAGGAAGCCAGACAGGATTTGCTTCTTTTGCTTGCACCACAATGCAGTGCTGAAAGAGGAGGAATCTACATAAAAACGCCTTCCTGGCAACGCCCAAATGCTCTGCTGCCATGCAGATAAACACTGGCAGCGGCAGCAAGTGCATGCCACAGCCACCCCTTGTTCCTTCACACCTTGTATCAGCTGTAATCCAGTCCAGTCCAGTGCTGCCTGCTGAGCAGCACTGACCAACACTGCCTGGGCCCAGGCTTTTATCTCTGAGGCCCCATTATGATGTCAGAAAGCTGGCTCTGGAATCCTGAGGGCTCCACTATGACACGTGCAAAGTTCCGTCTGAACTTTATATAAGACGGTGAGGCTCAGTCAGTCACTCAGTGTTGCCTGAGAGGGCAACACTGCAACAGCCGGCCGCCAGGCTGTCTTTTTTTTGCACAGCTAGTTGCCTCCAGGAGGCCACAAGAGGGAGACAAGGGACTGCAAAATGGAAAATAGGCATCCACCAACTTTACAGACAACTTCTCCTTGCTCCTACAACCTCCATCCTTGCACAGTTTGTTATTCTTCTAGGTAACATAGTAACAAATCCAAATTGCTGCTCTCTTTGTAGGCAAGCAAGGCTTTGTTGCAACTGCAATTCTTACTTCTTCTTGAAATGTAGGGACGACAGTACATTCCATCACATCCATCTAGTGTACACAGGTAGGTCCATTGTGGCGGGCAGGCGAGCGGGCGGGCTGCTTTATTGGCTGTTTGCTGTTCCCCTACTCCACTCCACTATTTGACTGTTGTGCTGCATCAATCAATCAATCAATCAATCAATCAATCAATCAATCAATCAATCAATCAATCAATCAGTGGCTGGCTCAGGTGCAGCTCTTTAACTTACCTAAAAGGGAGGGCGGAGAGAAGACAAGGAAGGTGAATGAGGTGTTCCAATGTGAAATGCCGGAAACACAGAAACACAGACGACACACAACAAGAGGTGGCAATCTATTCATTAATTGCATTTAATCAATGAGCTCATTATCACTCATGCATTGTCCAACAGGTGTTGAAATAATGGGATTAAAAGGGGAGATCCCTTCAGAAAGACAGAAACAATAGCAAAGACAAAAAACACTTTTGGAATCTGCTTTTAGTCAACACATAAGGAAAGGGTGCACCGGTCCTGGAAATACTGCAATACCAGGTCAATGCGTGGACTGGACAGAGCAAGCTCTATTTCCATCTCCCTGTTCTAAAAATCCATTTAATATATGGTCCCCAGATAGGGGACGTATCAGATATTAAACTGATAAGAACAGATACTACACTTGATCTTAGCCAAAAGGCCGAGAAGCGATAACCCGAACGGGCCGCGCGTTGCCCGAGCCTGCCCGATACTGCTGTTCAGCCCTTGCAGCGATTCAGCCTACTTCTAGGCAATTCCATGGGGCCCTGCAGGCTCACACACTCACAGCTACACGGGAGGTGAATAAAGGCCGGAGAGGAAGCCAGACAGGATTTGCTTCTTTTGCTTGCACCACAATGCAGTGCTGAAAGAGGAGGAATCTACATAAAAACGCCTTCCTGGCAACGCCCAAATGCCCTGCTGCCATGCAGATAAACACTGGCAGCGGCAGCAAGTGCATGCCCACAGCCACCCCTTGTTCCTTCACACCTTGTATCAGCTGTAATCCAGTCCAGTCCAGTGCTGCCTGCTGAGCAGCACTGACCAACACTGCCTGGGCCCAGGCTTTTATCTCTGAGGCCCCATTATGATGTCAGAAAGCTGGCTCTGGAATCCTGAGGGCTCCACTATGACACGTGCAAAGTTCCGTCTGAACTTTATATAAGACGGTGAGGCTCAGTCAGTCACTCAGTGTTGCCTGAGAGGGCAACACTGCAACAGCCGGCCGCCAGGCTGTCTTTTTTTTGCACAGCTAGTTGCCTCCAGGAGGCCACAAGAGGGAGACAAGGGACTGCAAAATGGAAAATAGGCATCCACCAACTTTACAGACAACTTCTCCTTGCTCCTACAACCTCCATCCTTGCACAGTTTGTTATTCTTCTAGGTAACATAGTAACAAATCCAAATTGCTGCTCTCTTTGTAGGCAAGCAAGGCTTTGTTGCAACTGCAATTCTTACTTCTTCTTGAAATGTAGGGACGACAGTACATTCCATCACATCCATCTAGTGTACACAGGTAGGTCCATTGTGGCGGGCAGGCGAGCGGGCGGGCTGCTTTATTGGCTGTTTGCTGTTCCCCTACTCCACTCCACTATTTGACTGTTGTGCTGCATCAATCAATCAATCAATCAATCAATCAATCAATCAATCAATCAATCAATCAGTGGCTGGCTCAGGTGCAGCTCTTTAACTTACCTAAAAGGGAGGGCGGAGAGAAGACAAGGAAGGTGAATGAGGTGTTCCAATGTGAAATGCCGGAAACACAGAAACACAGACGACACACAACAAGAGGTGGCAATCTATTCATTAATTGCATTTAATCAATGAGCTCATTATCACTCATGCATTGTCCAACAGGTGTTGAAATAATGGGATTAAAAGGGGAGATCCCTTCAGAAAGACAGAAACAATAGCAAAGACAAAAAACACTTTTGGAATCTGCTTTTAGTCAACACATAAGGAAAGGGTGCACCGGTCCTGGAAATACTGCAATACCAGGTCAATGCGTGGAGTGGACAGAGCAAGCTCTATTTCCATCTCCCTGTTCTAAAAATCCATTTAATATATGGTCCCCAGATAGGGGACGTATCAGATATTAAACTGATAAGAACAGATACTACACTTGATCTTAGCCAAAAGGCCGAGAAGCGATAACCCGAACGGGCCGCGCGTTGCCCGAGCCTGCCCGATACTGCTGTTCAGCCCTTGCAGCGATTCAGCCTACTTCTAGGCAATTCCATGGGGCCCTGCAGGCTCACACACTCACAGCTACACGGGAGGTGAATAAAGGCCGGAGAGGAAGCCAGACAGGATTTGCTTCTTTTGCTTGCACCACAATGCAGTGCTGAAAGAGGAGGAATCTACATAAAAACGCCTTCCTGGCAACGCCCAAATGCCCTGCTGCCATGCAGATAAACACTGGCAGCGGCAGCAAGTGCATGCCCACAGCCACCCCTTGTTCCTTCACACCTTGTATCAGCTGTAATCCAGTCCAGTCCAGTGCTGCCTGCTGAGCAGCACTGACCAACACTGCCTGGGCCCAGGCTTTTATCTCTGAGGCCCCATTATGATGTCAGAAAGCTGGCTCTGGAATCCTGAGGGCTCCACTATGACACGTGCAAAGTTCCGTCTGAACTTTATATAAGACGGTGAGGCTCAGTCAGTCACTCAGTGTTGCCTGAGAGGGCAACACTGCAACAGCCGGCCGCCAGGCTGTCTTTTTTTTGCACAGCTAGTTGCCTCCAGGAGGCCACAAGAGGGAGACAAGGGACTGCAAAATGGAAAATAGGCATCCACCAACTTTACAGACAACTTCTCCTTGCTCCTACAACCTCCATCCTTGCACAGTTTGTTATTCTTCTAGGTAACATAGTAACAAATCCAAATTGCTGCTCTCTTTGTAGGCAAGCAAGGCTTTGTTGCAACTGCAATTCTTACTTCTTCTTGAAATGTAGGGACGACAGTACATTCCATCACATCCATCTAGTGTACACAGGTAGGTCCATTGTGGCGGGCAGGCGAGCGGGCGGGCTGCTTTATTGGCTGTTTGCTGTTCCCCTACTCCACTCCACTATTTGACTGTTGTGCTGCATCAATCAATCAATCAATCAATCAATCAATCAATCAATCAATCAATCAATCAATCAGTGGCTGGCTCAGGTGCAGCTCTTTAACTTACCTAAAAGGGAGGGCGGAGAGAAGACAAGGAAGGTGAATGAGGTGTTCCAATGTGAAATGCCGGAAACACAGAAACACAGACGACACACAACAAGAGGTGGCAATCTATTCATTAATTGCATTTAATCAATGAGCTCATTATCACTCATGCATTGTCCAACAGGTGTTGAAATAATGGGATTAAAAGGGGAGATCCCTTCAGAAAGACAGAAACAATAGCAAAGACAAAAAACACTTTTGGAATCTGCTTTTAGTCAACACATAAGGAAAGGGTGCACCGGTCCTGGAAATACTGCAATACCAGGTCAATGCGTGGAGTGGACAGAGCAAGCTCTATTTCCATCTCCCTGTTCTAAAAATCCATTTAATATATGGTCCCCAGATAGGGGACGTATCAGATATTAAACTGATAAGAACAGATACTACACTTGATCTTAGCCAAAAGGCCGAGAAGCGATAACCCGAACGGGCCGCGCGTTGCCCGAGCCTGCCCGATACTGCTGTTCAGCCCTTGCAGCGATTCAGCCTACTTCTAGGCAATTCCATGGGGCCCTGCAGGCTCACACACTCACAGCTACACGGCAGGTGAATAAAGGCCGGAGAGGAAGCCAGACAGGATTTGCTTCTTTTGCTTGCACCACAATGCAGTGCTGAAAGAGGAGGAATCTACATAAAAACGCCTTCCTGGCAACGCCCAAATGCCCTGCTGCCATGCAGATAAACACTGGCAGCGGCAGCAAGTGCATGCCCACAGCCACCCCTTGTTCCTTCACACCTTGTATCAGCTGTAATCCAGTCCAGTCCAGTGCTGCCTGCTGAGCAGCACTGACCAACACTGCCTGGGCCCAGGCTTTTATCTCTGAGGCCCCATTATGATGTCAGAAAGCTGGCTCTGGAATCCTGAGGGCTCCACTATGACACGTGCAAAGTTCCGTCTGAACTTTATATAAGACGGTGAGGCTCAGTCAGTCACTCAGTGTTGCCTGAGAGGGCAACACTGCAACAGCCGGCCGCCAGGCTGTCTTTTTTTTGCACAGCTAGTTGCCTCCAGGAGGCCACAAGAGGGAGACAAGGGACTGCAAAATGGAAAATAGGCATCCACCAACTTTACAGACAACTTCTCCTTGCTCCTACAACCTCCATCCTTGCACAGTTTGTTATTCTTCTAGGTAACATAGTAACAAATCCAAATTGCTGCTCTCTTTGTAGGCAAGCAAGGCTTTGTTGCAACTGCAATTCTTACTTCTTCTTGAAATGTAGGGACGACAGTACATTCCATCACATCCATCTAGTGTACACAGGTAGGTCCATTGTGGCGGGCAGGCGAGCGGGCGGGCTGCTTTATTGGCTGTTTGCTGTTCCCCTACTCCACTCCACTATTTGACTGTTGTGCTGCATCAATCAATCAATCAATCAATCAATCAATCAATCAATCAATCAGTGGCTGGCTCAGGTGCAGCTCTTTAACTTACCTAAAAGGGAGGGCGGAGAGAAGACAAGGAAGGTGAATGAGGTGTTCCAATGTGAAATGCCGGAAACACAGAAACAGAGACGACACACAACAAGAGGTGGCAATCTATTCATTAATTGCATTTAATCAATGAGCTCATTATCACTCATGCATTGTCCAACAGGTGTTGAAATAATGGGATTAAAAGGGGAGATCCCTTCAGAAAGACAGAAACAATAGCAAAGACAAAAAACACTTTTGGAATCTGCTTTTAGTCAACACATAAGGAAAGGGTGCACCGGTCCTGGAAATACTGCAATACCAGGTCAATGCGTGGAGTGGACAGAGCAAGCTCTATTTCCATCTCCCTGTTCTAAAAATCCATTTAATATATGGTCCCCAGATAGGGGACGTATCAGATATTAAACTGATAAGAACAGATACTACACTTGATCTTAGCCAAAAGGCCGAGAAGCGATAACCCGAACGGGCCGCGCGTTGCCCGAGCCTGCCCGATACTGCTGTTCAGCCCTTGCAGCGATTCAGCCTACTTCTAGGCAATTCCATGGGGCCCTGCAGGCTCACACACTCACAGCTACACGGGAGGTGAATAAAGGCCGGAGAGGAAGCCAGACAGGATTTGCTTCTTTTGCTTGCACCACAATGCAGTGCTGAAAGAGGAGGAATCTACATAAAAACGCCTTCCTGGCAACGCCCAAATGCCCTGCTGCCATGCAGATAAACACTGGCAGCGGCAGCAAGTGCATGCCCACAGCCACCCCTTGTTCCTTCACACCTTGTATCAGCTGTAATCCAGTCCAGTCCAGTGCTGCCTGCTGAGCAGCACTGACCAACACTGCCTGGGCCCAGGCTTTTATCTCTGAGGCCCCATTATGATGTCAGAAAGCTGGCTCTGGAATCCTGAGGGCTCCACTATGACACGTGCAAAGTTCCGTCTGAACTTTATATAAGACGGTGAGGCTCAGTCAGTCACTCAGTGTTGCCTGAGAGGGCAACACTGCAACAGCCGGCAGCCAGGCTGTCTTTTTTTTGCACAGCTAGTTGCCTCCAGGAGGCCACAAGAGGGAGACAAGGGACTGCAAAATGGAAAATAGGCATCCACCAACTTTACAGACAACTTCTCCTTGCTCCTACAACCTCCATCCTTGCACAGTTTGTTATTCTTCTAGGTAACATAGTAACAAATCCAAATTGCTGCTCTCTTTGTAGGCAAGCAAGGCTTTGTTGCAACTGCAATTCTTACTTCTTCTTGAAATGTAGGGACGACAGTACATTCCATCACATCCATCTAGTGTACACAGGTAGGTCCATTGTGGCGGGCAGGCGAGCGGGCGGGCTGCTTTATTGGCTGTTTGCTGTTCCCCTACTCCACTCCACTATTTGACTGTTGTGCTGCATCAATCAATCAATCAATCAATCAATCAATCAATCAATCAATCAATCAATCAATCAGTGGCTGGCTCAGGTGCAGCTCTTTAACTTACCTAAAAGGGAGGGCGGAGAGAAGACAAGGAAGGTGAATGAGGTGTTCCAATGTGAAATGCCGGAAACACAGAAACACAGACGACACACAACAAGAGGTGGCAATCTATTCATTAATTGCATTTAATCAATGAGCTCATTATCACTCATGCATTGTCCAACAGGTGTTGAAATAATGGGATTAAAAGGGGAGATCCCTTCAGAAAGACAGAAACAATAGCAAAGACAAAAAACACTTTTGGAATCTGCTTTTAGTCAACACATAAGGAAAGGGTGCACCGGTCCTGGAAATACTGCAATACCAGGTCAATGCGTGGAGTGGACAGAGCAAGCTCTATTTCCATCTCCCTGTTCTAAAAATCCATTTAATATATGGTCCCCAGATAGGGGACGTATCAGATATTAAACTGATAAGAACAGATACTACACTTGATCTTAGCCAAAAGGCCGAGAAGCGATAACCCGAACGGGCCGCGCGTTGCCCGAGCCTGCCCGATACTGCTGTTCAGCCCTTGCAGCGATTCAGCCTACTTCTAGGCAATTCCATGGGGCCCTGCAGGCTCACACACTCACAGCTACACGGGAGGTGAATAAAGGCCGGAGAGGAAGCCAGACAGGATTTGCTTCTTTTGCTTGCACCACAATGCAGTGCTGAAAGAGGAGGAATCTACATAAAAACGCCTTCCTGGCAACGCCCAAATGCCCTGCTGCCATGCAGATAAACACTGGCAGCGGCAGCAAGTGCATGCCCACAGCCACCCCTTGTTCCTTCACACCTTGTATCAGCTGTAATCCAGTCCAGTCCAGTGCTGCCTGCTGAGCAGCACTGACCAACACTGCCTGGGCCCAGGCTTTTATCTCTGAGGCCCCATTATGATGTCAGAAAGCTGGCTCTGGAATCCTGAGGGCTCCACTATGACACGTGCAAAGTTCCGTCTGAACTTTATATAAGACGGTGAGGCTCAGTCAGTCACTCAGTGTTGCCTGAGAGGGCAACACTGCAACAGCCGGCCGCCAGGCTGTCTTTTTTTTGCACAGCTAGTTGCCTCCAGGAGGCCACAAGAGGGAGACAAGGGACTGCAAAATGGAAAATAGGCATCCACCAACTTTACAGACAACTTCTCCTTGCTCCTACAACCTCCATCCTTGCACAGTTTGTTATTCTTCTAGGTAACATAGTAACAAATCCAAATTGCTGCTCTCTTTGTAGGCAAGCAAGGCTTTGTTGCAACTGCAATTCTTACTTCTTCTTGAAATGTAGGGACGACAGTACATTCCATCACATCCATCTAGTGTACACAGGTAGGTCCATTGTGGCGGGCAGGCGAGCGGGCGGGCTGCTTTATTGGCTGTTTGCTGTTCCCCTACTCCACTCCACTATTTGACTGTTGTGCTGCATCAATCAATCAATCAATCAATCAATCAATCAATCAATCAATCAATCAATCAATCAATCAATCAATCAATCAGTGGCTGGCTCAGGTGCAGCTCTTTAACTTACCTAAAAGGGAGGGCGGAGAGAAGACAAGGAAGGTGAATGAGGTGTTCCAATGTGAAATGCCGGAAACACAGAAACACAGACGACACACAACAAGAGGTGGCAATCTATTCATTAATTGCATTTAATCAATGAGCTCATTATCACTCATGCATTGTCCAACAGGTGTTGAAATAATGGGATTAAAAGGGGAGATCCCTTCAGAAAGACAGAAACAATAGCAAAGACAAAAAACACTTTTGGAATCTGCTTTTAGTCAACACATAAGGAAAGGGTGCACCGGTCCTGGAAATACTGCAATACCAGGTCAATGCGTGGAGTGGACAGAGCAAGCTCTATTTCCATCTCCCTGTTCTAAAAATCCATTTAATATATGGTCCCCAGATAGGGGACGTATCAGATATTAAACTGATAAGAACAGATACTACACTTGATCTTAGCCAAAAGGCCGAGAAGCGATAACCCGAACGGGCCGCGCGTTGCCCGAGCCTGCCCGATACTGCTGTTCAGCCCTTGCAGCGATTCAGCCTACTTCTAGGCAATTCCATGGGGCCCTGCAGGCTCACACACTCACAGCTACACGGGAGGTGAATAAAGGCCGGAGAGGAAGCCAGACAGGATTTGCTTCTTTTGCTTGCACCACAATGCAGTGCTGAAAGAGGAGGAATCTACATAAAAACGCCTTCCTGGCAACGCCCAAATGCCCTGCTGCCATGCAGATAAACACTGGCAGCGGCAGCAAGTGCATGCCCACAGCCACCCCTTGTTCCTTCACACCTTGTATCAGCTGTAATCCAGTCCAGTCCAGTGCTGCCTGCTGAGCAGCACTGACCAACACTGCCTGGGCCCAGGCTTTTATCTCTGAGGCCCCATTATGATGTCAGAAAGCTGGCTCTGGAATCCTGAGGGCTCCACTATGACACGTGCAAAGTTCCGTCTGAACTTTATATAAGACGGTGAGGCTCAGTCAGTCACTCATTGTTGCCTGAGAGGGCAACACTGCAACAGCCGGCCGCCAGGCTGTCTTTTTTTTGCACAGCTAGTTGCCTCCAGGAGGCCACAAGAGGGAGACAAGGGACTGCAAAATGGAAAATAGGCATCCACCAACTTTACAGACAACTTCTCCTTGCTCCTACAACCTCCATCCTTGCACAGTTTGTTATTCTTCTAGGTAACATAGTAACAAATCCAAATTGCTGCTCTCTTTGTAGGCAAGCAAGGCTTTGTTGCAACTGCAATTCTTACTTCTTCTTGAAATGTAGGGACGACAGTACATTCCATCACATCCATCTAGTGTACACAGGTAGGTCCATTGTGGCGGGCAGGCGAGCGGGCGGGCTGCTTTATTGGCTGTTTGCTGTTCCCCTACTCCACTCCACTATTTGACTGTTGTGCTGCATCAATCAATCAATCAATCAATCAATCAATCAATCAATCAGTGGCTGGCTCAGGTGCAGCTCTTTAACTTACCTAAAAGGGAGGGCGGAGAGAAGACAAGGAAGGTGAATGAGGTGTTCCAATGTGAAATGCCGGAAACACAGAAACACAGACGACACACAACAAGAGGTGGCAATCTATTCATTAATTGCATTTAATCAATGAGCTCATTATCACTCATGCATTGTCCAACAGGTGTTGAAATAATGGGATTAAAAGGGGAGATCCCTTCAGAAAGACAGAAACAATAGCAAAGACAAAAAACACTTTTGGAATCTGCTTTTAGTCAACACATAAGGAAAGGGTGCACCGGTCCTGGAAATACTGCAATACCAGGTCAATGCGTGGAGTGGACAGAGCAAGCTCTATTTCCATCTCCCTGTTCTAAAAATCCATTTAATATATGGTCCCCAGATAGGGGACGTATCAGATATTAAACTGATAAGAACAGATACTACACTTGATCTTAGCCAAAAGGCCGAGAAGCGATAACCCGAACGGGCCGCGCG
Source organism: Rhinoderma darwinii (assembly GCF_050947455.1). Classification (NCBI taxonomy): domain Eukaryota; kingdom Metazoa; phylum Chordata; class Amphibia; order Anura; family Rhinodermatidae; genus Rhinoderma; species Rhinoderma darwinii. The sequence goes on along the minus strand of NW_027461801.1, from coordinate 117,655 downwards.
TTGCCCGAGCCTGCCCGATACTGCTGTTCAGCCCTTGCAGCGATTCAGCCTACTTCTAGGCAATTCCATGGGGCCCTGCAGGCTCACACACTCACAGCTACACGGGAGGTGAATAAAGGCCGGAGAGGAAGCCAGACAGGATTTGCTTCTTTTGCTTGCACCACAATGCAGTGCTGAAAGAGGAGGAATCTACATAAAAACGCCTTCCTGGCAACGCCCAAATGCCCTGCTGCCATGCAGATAAACACTGGCAGCGGCAGCAAGTGCATGCCCACAGCCACCCCTTGTTCCTTCACACCTTGTATCAGCTGTAATCCAGTCCAGTCCAGTGCTGCCTGCTGAGCAGCACTGACCAACACTGCCTGGGCCCAGGCTTTTATCTCTGAGGCCCCATTATGATGTCAGAAAGCTGGCTCTGGAATCCTGAGGGCTCCACTATGACACGTGCAAAGTTCCGTCTGAACTTTATATAAGACGGTGAGGCTCAGTCAGTCACTCAGTGTTGCCTGAGAGGGCAACACTGCAACAGCCGGCCGCCAGGCTGTCTTTTTTTTGCACAGCTAGTTGCCTCCAGGAGGCCACAAGAGGGAGACAAGGGACTGCAAAATGGAAAATAGGCATCCACCAACTTTACAGACAACTTCTCCTTGCTCCTACAACCTCCATCCTTGCACAGTTTGTTATTCTTCTAGGTAACATAGTAACAAATCCAAATTGCTGCTCTCTTTGTAGGCAAGCAAGGCTTTGTTGCAACTGCAATTCTTACTTCTTCTTGAAATGTAGGGACGACAGTACATTCCATCACATCCATCTAGTGTACACAGGTAGGTCCATTGTGGCGGGCAGGCGAGCGGGCGGGCTGCTTTATTGGCTGTTTGCTGTTCCCCTACTCCACTCCACTATTTGACTGTTGTGCTGCATCAATCAATCAATCAATCAATCAATCAATCAATCAATCAATCAATCAATCAATCAATCAGTGGCTGGCTCAGGTGCAGCTCTTTAACTTACCTAAAAGGGAGGGCGGAGAGAAGACAAGGAAGGTGAATGAGGTGTTCCAATGTGAAATGCCGGAAACACAGAAACACAGACGACACACAACAAGAGGTGGCAATCTATTCATTAATTGCATTTAATCAATGAGCTCATTATCACTCATGCATTGTCCAACAGGTGTTGAAATAATGGGATTAAAAGGGGAGATCCCTTCAGAAAGACAGAAACAATAGCAAAGACAAAAAACACTTTTGGAATCTGCTTTTAGTCAACACATAAGGAAAGGGTGCACCGGTCCTGGAAATACTGCAATACCAGGTCAATGCGTGGAGTGGACAGAGCAAGCTCTATTTCCATCTCCCTGTTCTAAAAATCCATTTAATATATGGTCCCCAGATAGGGGACGTATCAGATATTAAACTGATAAGAACAGATACTACACTTGATCTTAGCCAAAAGGCCGAGAAGCGATAACCCGAACGGGCCGCGCGTTGCCCGAGCCTGCCCGATACTGCTGTTCAGCCCTTGCAGCGATTCAGCCTACTTCTAGGCAATTCCATGGGGCCCTGCAGGCTCACACACTCACAGCTACACGGGAGGTGAATAAAGGCCGGAGAGGAAGCCAGACAGGATTTGCTTCTTTTGCTTGCACCACAATGCAGTGCTGAAAGAGGAGGAATCTACATAAAAACGCCTTCCTGGCAACGCCCAAATGCCCTGCTGCCATGCAGATAAACACTGGCAGCGGCAGCAAGTGCATGCCCACAGCCACCCCTTGTTCCTTCACACCTTGTATCAGCTGTAATCCAGTCCAGTCCAGTGCTGCCTGCTGAGCAGCACTGACCAACACTGCCTGGGCCCAGGCTTTTATCTCTGAGGCCCCATTATGATGTCAGAAAGCTGGCTCTGGAATCCTGAGGGCTCCACTATGACACGTGCAAAGTTCCGTCTGAACTTTATATAAGACGGTGAGGCTCAGTCAGTCACTCAGTGTTGCCTGAGAGGGCAACACTGCAACAGCCGGCCGCCAGGCTGTCTTTTTTTTGCACAGCTAGTTGCCTCCAGGAGGCCACAAGAGGGAGACAAGGGACTGCAAAATGGAAAATAGGCATCCACCAACTTTACAGACAACTTCTCCTTGCTCCTACAACCTCCATCCTTGCACAGTTTGTTATTCTTCTAGGTAACATAGTAACAAATCCAAATTGCTGCTCTCTTTGTAGGCAAGCAAGGCTTTGTTGCAACTGCAATTCTTACTTCTTCTTGAAATGTAGGGACGACAGTACATTCCATCACATCCATCTAGTGTACACAGGTAGGTCCATTGTGGCGGGCAGGCGAGCGGGCGGGCTGCTTTATTGGCTGTTTGCTGTTCCCCTACTCCACTCCACTATTTGACTGTTGTGCTGCATCAATCAATCAATCAATCAATCAATCAATCAATCAATCAATCAATCAATCAGTGGCTGGCTCAGGTGCAGCTCTTTAACTTACCTAAAAGGGAGGGCGGAGAGAAGACAAGGAAGGTGAATGAGGTGTTCCAATGTGAAATGCCGGAAACACAGAAACACAGACGACACACAACAAGAGGTGGCAATCTATTCATTAATTGCATTTAATCAATGAGCTCATTATCACTCATGCATTGTCCAACAGGTGTTGAAATAATGGGATTAAAAGGGGAGATCCCTTCAGAAAGACAGAAACAATAGCAAAGACAAAAAACACTTTTGGAATCTGCTTTTAGTCAACACATAAGGAAAGGGTGCACCGGTCCTGGAAATACTGCAATACCAGGTCAATGCGTGGAGTGGACAGAGCAAGCTCTATTTCCATCTCCCTGTTCTAAAAATCCATTTAATATATGGTCCCCAGATAGGGGACGTATCAGATATTAAACTGATAAGAACAGATACTACACTTGATCTTAGCCAAAAGGCCGAGAAGCGATAACCCGAACGGGCCGCGCGTTGCCCGAGCCTGCCCGATACTGCTGTTCAGCCCTTGCAGCGATTCAGCCTACTTCTAGGCAATTCCATGGGGCCCTGCAGGCTCACACACTCACAGCTACACGGGAGGTGAATAAAGGCCGGAGAGGAAGCCAGACAGGATTTGCTTCTTTTGCTTGCACCACAATGCAGTGCTGAAAGAGGAGGAATCTACATAAAAACGCCTTCCTGGCAACGCCCAAATGCCCTGCTGCCATGCAGATAAACACTGGCAGCGGCAGCAAGTGCATGCCCACAGCCACCCCTTGTTCCTTCACACCTTGTATCAGCTGTAATCCAGTCCAGTCCAGTGCTGCCTGCTGAGCAGCACTGACCAACACTGCCTGGGCCCAGGCTTTTATCTCTGAGGCCCCATTATGATGTCAGAAAGCTGGCTCTGGAATCCTGAGGGCTCCACTATGACACGTGCAAAGTTCCGTCTGAACTTTATATAAGACGGTGAGGCTCAGTCAGTCACTCAGTGTTGCCTGAGAGGGCAACACTGCAACAGCCGGCCGCCAGGCTGTCTTTTTTTTGCACAGCTAGTTGCCTCCAGGAGGCCACAAGAGGGAGACAAGGGACTGCAAAATGGAAAATAGGCATCCACCAACTTTACAGACAACTTCTCCTTGCTCCTACAACCTCCATCCTTGCACAGTTTGTTATTCTTCTAGGTAACATAGTAACAAATCCAAATTGCTGCTCTCTTTGTAGGCAAGCAAGGCTTTGTTGCAACTGCAATTCTTACTTCTTCTTGAAATGTAGGGACGACAGTACATTCCATCACATCCATCTAGTGTACACAGGTAGGTCCATTGTGGCGGGCAGGCGAGCGGGCGGGCTGCTTTATTGGCTGTTTGCTGTTCCCCTACTCCACTCCACTATTTGACTGTTGTGCTGCATCAATCAATCAATCAATCAATCAATCAATCAATCAATCAATCAATCAATCAGTGGCTGGCTCAGGTGCAGCTCTTTAACTTACCTAAAAGGGAGGGCGGAGAGAAGACAAGGAAGGTGAATGAGGTGTTCCAATGTGAAATGCCGGAAACACAGAAACACAGACGACACACAACAAGAGGTGGCAATCTATTCATTAATTGCATTTAATCAATGAGCTCATTATCACTCATGCATTGTCCAACAGGTGTTGAAATAATGGGATTAAAAGGGGAGATCCCTTCAGAAAGACAGAAACAATAGCAAAGACAAAAAACACTTTTGGAATCTGCTTTTAGTCAACACATAAGGAAAGGGTGCACCGGTCCTGGAAATACTGCAATACCAGGTCAATGCGTGGAGTGGACAGAGCAAGCTCTATTTCCATCTCCCTGTTCTAAAAATCCATTTAATATATGGTCCCCAGATAGGGGACGTATCAGATATTAAACTGATAAGAACAGATACTACACTTGATCTTAGCCAAAAGGCCGAGAAGCGATAACCCGAACGGGCCGCGCGTTGCCCGAGCCTGCCCGATACTGCTGTTCAGCCCTTGCAGCGATTCAGCCTACTTCTAGGCAATTCCATGGGGCCCTGCAGGCTCACACACTCACAGCTACACGGGAGGTGAATAAAGGCCGGAGAGGAAGCCAGACAGGATTTGCTTCTTTTGCTTGCACCACAATGCAGTGCTGAAAGAGGAGGAATCTACATAAAAACGCCTTCCTGGCAACGCCCAAATGCCCTGCTGCCATGCAGATAAACACTGGCAGCGGCAGCAAGTGCATGCCCACAGCCACCCCTTGTTCCTTCACACCTTGTATCAGCTGTAATCCAGTCCAGTCCAGTGCTGCCTGCTGAGCAGCACTGACCAACACTGCCTGGGCCCAGGCTTTTATCTCTGAGGCCCCATTATGATGTCAGAAAGCTGGCTCTGGAATCCTGAGGGCTCCACTATGACACGTGCAAAGTTCCGTCTGAACTTTATATAAGACGGTGAGGCTCAGTCAGTCACTCAGTGTTGCCTGAGAGGGCAACACTGCAACAGCCGGCCGCCAGGCTGTCTTTTTTTTGCACAGCTAGTTGCCTCCAGGAGGCCACAAGAGGGAGACAAGGGACTGCAAAATGGAAAATAGGCATCCACCAACTTTACAGACAACTTCTCCTTGCTCCTACAACCTCCATCCTTGCACAGTTTGTTATTCTTCTAGGTAACATAGTAACAAATCCAAATTGCTGCTCTCTTTGTAGGCAAGCAAGGCTTTGTTTCAACTGCAATTCTTACTTCTTCTTGAAATGTAGGGACGACAGTACATTCCATCACATCCATCTAGTGTACACAGGTAGGTCCATTGTGGCGGGCAGGCGAGCGGGCGGGCTGCTTTATTGGCTGTTTGCTGTTCCCCTACTCCACTCCACTATTTGACTGTTGTGCTGCATCAATCAATCAATCAATCAATCAATCAATCAATCAATCAATCAATCAGTGGCTGGCTCAGGTGCAGCTCTTTAACTTACCTAAAAGGGAGGGCGGAGAGAAGACAAGGAAGGTGAATGAGGTGTTCCAATGTGAAATGCCGGAAACACAGAAACACAGACGACACACAACAAGAGGTGGCAATCTATTCATTAATTGCATTTAATCAATGAGCTCATTATCACTCATGCATTGTCCAACAGGTGTTGAAATAATGGGATTAAAAGGGGAGATCCCTTCAGAAAGACAGAAACAATAGCAAAGACAAAAAACACTTTTGGAATCTGCTTTTAGTCAACACATAAGGAAAGGGTGCACCGGTCCTGGAAATACTGCAATACCAGGTCAATGCGTGGAGTGGACAGAGCAAGCTCTATTTCCATCTCCCTGTTCTAAAAATCCATTTAATATATGGTCCCCAGATAGGGGACGTATCAGATATTAAACTGATAAGAACAGATACTACACTTGATCTTAGCCAAAAGGCCGAGAAGCGATAACCCGAACGGGCCGCGCGTTGCCCGAGCCTGCCCGATACTGCTGTTCAGCCCTTGCAGCGATTCAGCCTACTTCTAGGCAATTCCATGGGGCCCTGCAGGCTCACACACTCACAGCTACACGGGAGGTGAATAAAGGCCGGAGAGGAAGCCAGACAGGATTTGCTTCTTTTGCTTGCACCACAATGCAGTGCTGAAAGAGGAGGAATCTACATAAAAACGCCTTCCTGGCAACGCCCAAATGCCCTGCTGCCATGCAGATAAACACTGGCAGCGGCAGCAAGTGCATGCCCACAGCCACCCCTTGTTCCTTCACACCTTGTATCAGCTGTAATCCAGTCCAGTCCAGTGCTGCCTGCTGAGCAGCACTGACCAACACTGCCTGGGCCCAGGCTTTTATCTCTGAGGCCCCATTATGATGTCAGAAAGCTGGCTCTGGAATCCTGAGGGCTCCACTATGACACGTGCAAAGTTCCGTCTGAACTTTATATAAGACGGTGAGGCTCAGTCAGTCACTCAGTGTTGCCTGAGAGGGCAACACTGCAACAGCCGGCCGCCAGGCTGTCTTTTTTTTGCACAGCTAGTTGCCTCCAGGAGGCCACAAGAGGGAGACAAGGGACTGCAAAATGGAAAATAGGCATCCACCAACTTTACAGACAACTTCTCCTTGCTCCTACAACCTCCATCCTTGCACAGTTTGTTATTCTTCTAGGTAACATAGTAACAAATCCAAATTGCTGCTCTCTTTGTAGGCAAGCAAGGCTTTGTTGCAACTGCAATTCTTACTTCTTCTTGAAATGTAGGGACGACAGTACATTCCATCACATCCATCTAGTGTACACAGGTAGGTCCATTGTGGCGGGCAGGCGAGCGGGCGGGCTGCTTTATTGGCTGTTTGCTGTTCCCCTACTCCACTCCACTATTTGACTGTTGTGCTGCATCAATCAATCAATCAATCAATCAATCAATCAATCAATCAATCAATCAATCAATCAAGTGGCTGGCTCAGGTGCAGCTCTTTAACTTACCTAAAAGGGAGGGCGGAGAGAAGACAAGGAAGGTGAATGAGGTGTTCCAATGTGAAATGCCGGAAACACAGAAACACAGACGACACACAACAAGAGGTGGCAATCTATTCATTAATTGCATTTAATCAATGAGCTCATTATCACTCATGCATTGTCCAACAGGTGTTGAAATAATGGGATTAAAAGGGGAGATCCCTTCAGAAAGACAGAAACAATAGCAAAGACAAAAAACACTTTTGGAATCTGCTTTTAGTCAACACATAAGGAAAGGGTGCACCGGTCCTGGAAATACTGCAATACCAGGTCAATGCGTGGAGTGGACAGAGCAAGCTCTATTTCCATCTCCCTGTTCTAAAAATCCATTTAATATATGGTCCCCAGATAGGGGACGTATCAGATATTAAACTGATAAGAACAGATACTACACTTGATCTTAGCCAAAAGGCCGAGAAGCGATAACCCGAACGGGCCGCGCGTTGCCCGAGCCTGCCCGATACTGCTGTTCAGCCCTTGCAGCGATTCAGCCTACTTCTAGGCAATTCCATGGGGCCCTGCAGGCTCACACACTCACAGCTACACGGGAGGTGAATAAAGGCCGGAGAGGAAGCCAGACAGGATTTGCTTCTTTTGCTTGCACCACAATGCAGTGCTGAAAGAGGAGGAATCTACATAAAAACGCCTTCCTGGCAACGCCCAAATGCCCTGCTGCCATGCAGATAAACACTGGCAGCGGCAGCAAGTGCATGCCCACAGCCACCCCTTGTTCCTTCACACCTTGTATCAGCTGTAATCCAGTCCAGTCCAGTGCTGCCTGCTGAGCAGCACTGACCAACACTGCCTGGGCCCAGGCTTTTATCTCTGAGGCCCCATTATGATGTCAGAAAGCTGGCTCTGGAATCCTGAGGGCTCCACTATGACACGTGCAAAGTTCCGTCTGAACTTTATATAAGACGGTGAGGCTCAGTCAGTCACTCAGTGTTGCCTGAGAGGGCAACACTGCAACAGCCGGCCGCCAGGCTGTCTTTTTTTTGCACAGCTAGTTGCCTCCAGGAGGCCACAAGAGGGAGACAAGGGACTGCAAAATGGAAAATAGGCATCCACCAACTTTACAGACAACTTCTCCTTGCTCCTACAACCTCCATCCTTGCACAGTTTGTTATTCTTCTAGGTAACATAGTAACAAATCCAAATTGCTGCTCTCTTTGTAGGCAAGCAAGGCTTTGTTGCAACTGCAATTCTTACTTCTTCTTGAAATGTAGGGACGACAGTACATTCCATCACATCCATCTAGTGTACACAGGTAGGTCCATTGTGGCGGGCAGGCGAGCGGGCGGGCTGCTTTATTGGCTGTTTGCTGTTCCCCTACTCCACTCCACTATTTGACTGTTGTGCTGCATCAATCAATCAATCAATCAATCAATCAATCAATCAATCAATCAATCAATCAATCAGTGGCTGGCTCAGGTGCAGCTCTTTAACTTACCTAAAAGGGAGGGCGGAGAGAAGACAAGGAAGGTGAATGAGGTGTTCCAATGTGAAATGCCGGAAACACAGAAACACAGACGACACACAACAAGAGGTGGCAATCTATTCATTAATTGCATTTAATCAATGAGCTCATTATCACTCATGCATTGTCCAACAGGTGTTGAAATAATGGGATTAAAAGGGGAGATCCCTTCAGAAAGACAGAAACAATAGCAAAGACAAAAAACACTTTTGGAATCTGCTTTTAGTCAACACATAAGGAAAGGGTGCACCGGTCCTGGAAATACTGCAATACCAGGTCAATGCGTGGAGTGGACAGAGCAAGCTCTATTTCCATCTCCCTGTTCTAAAAATCCATTTAATATATGGTCCCCAGATAGGGGACGTATCAGATATTAAACTGATAAGAACAGATACTACACTTGATCTTAGCCAAAAGGCCGCCGAGAAGCGATAACCCGAACGGGCCGCGCGTTGCCCGAGCCTGCCCGATACTGCTGTTCAGCCCTTGCAGCGATTCAGCCTACTTCTAGGCAATTCCATGGGGCCCTGCAGGCTCACACACTCACAGCTACACGGGAGGTGAATAAAGGCCGGAGAGGAAGCCAGACAGGATTTGCTTCTTTTGCTTGCACCACAATGCAGTGCTGAAAGAGGAGGAATCTACATAAAAACGCCTTCCTGGCAACGCCCAAATGCCCTGCTGCCATGCAGATAAACACTGGCAGCGGCAGCAAGTGCATGCCCACAGCCACCCCTTGTTCCTTCACACCTTGTATCAGCTGTAATCCAGTCCAGTCCAGTGCTGCCTGCTGAGCAGCACTGACCAACACTGCCTGGGCCCAGGCTTTTATCTCTGAGGCCCCATTATGATGTCAGAAAGCTGGCTCTGGAATCCTGAGGGCTCCACTATGACACGTGCAAAGTTCCGTCTGAACTTTATATAAGACGGTGAGGCTCAGTCAGTCACTCAGTGTTGCCTGAGAGGGCAACACTGCAACAGCCGGCCGCCAGGCTGTCTTTTTTTTGCACAGCTAGTTGCCTCCAGGAGGCCACAAGAGGGAGACAAGGGACTGCAAAATGGAAAATAGGCATCCACCAACTTTACAGACAACTTCTCCTTGCTCCTACAACCTCCATCCTTGCACAGTTTGTTATTCTTCTAGGTAACATAGTAACAAATCCAAATTGCTGCTCTCTTTGTAGGCAAGCAAGGCTTTGTTGCAACTGCAATTCTTACTTCTTCTTGAAATGTAGGGACGACAGTACATTCCATCACATCCATCTAGTGTACACAGGTAGGTCCATTGTGGCGGGCAGGCGAGCGGGCGGGCTGCTTTATTGGCTGTTTGCTGTTCCCCTACTCCACTCCACTATTTGACTGTTGTGCTGCATCAATCAATCAATCAATCAATCAATCAATCAATCAATCAATCAATCAAGTGGCTGGCTCAGGTGCAGCTCTTTAACTTACCTAAAAGGGAGGGCGGAGAGAAGACAAGGAAGGTGAATGAGGTGTTCCAATGTGAAATGCCGGAAACACAGAAACACAGACGACACACAACAAGAGGTGGCAATCTATTCATTAATTGCATTTAATCAATGAGCTCATTATCACTCATGCATTGTCCAACAGGTGTTGAAATAATGGGATTAAAAGGGGAGATCCCTTCAGAAAGACAGAAACAATAGCAAAGACAAAAAACACTTTTGGAATCTGCTTTTAGTCAACACATAAGGAAAGGGTGCACCGGTCCTGGAAATACTGCAATACCAGGTCAATGCGTGGAGTGGACAGAGCAAGCTCTATTTCCATCTCCCTGTTCTAAAAATCCATTTAATATATGGTCCCCAGATAGGGGACGTATCAGATATTAAACTGATAAGAACAGATACTACACTTGATCTTAGCCAAAAGGCCGAGAAGCGATAACCCGAACGGGCCGCGCGTTGCCCGAGCCTGCCCGATACTGCTGTTCAGCCCTTGCAGCGATTCAGCCTACTTCTAGGCAATTCCATGGGGCCCTGCAGGCTCACACACTCACAGCTACACGGGAGGTGAATAAAGGCCGGAGAGGAAGCCAGACAGGATTTGCTTCTTTTGCTTGCACCACAATGCAGTGCTGAAAGAGGAGGAATCTACATAAAAACGCCTTCCTGGCAACGCCCAAATGCCCTGCTGCCATGCAGATAAACACTGGCAGCGGCAGCAAGTGCATGCCCACAGCCACCCCTTGTTCCTTCACACCTTGTATCAGCTGTAATCCAGTCCAGTCCAGTGCTGCCTGCTGAGCAGCACTGACCAACACTGCCTGGGCCCAGGCTTTTATCTCTGAGGCCCCATTATGATGTCAGAAAGCTGGCTCTGGAATCCTGAGGGCTCCACTATGACACGTGCAAAGTTCCGTCTGAACTTTATATAAGACGGTGAGGCTCAGTCAGTCACTCAGTGTTGCCTGAGAGGGCAACACTGCAACAGCCGGCCGCCAGGCTGTCTTTTTTTTGCACAGCTAGTTGCCTCCAGGAGGCCACAAGAGGGAGACAAGGGACTGCAAAATGGAAAATAGGCATCCACCAACTTTACAGACAACTTCTCCTTGCTCCTACAACCTCCATCGTAACATAGTAACAAATCCAAATTGCTGCTCTCTTTGTAGGCAAGCAAGGCTTTGTTGCAACTGCAATTCTTACTTCTTCTTGAAATGTAGGGACGACAGTACATTCCATCACATCCATCTAGTGTACACAGGTAGGTCCATTGTGGCGGGCAGGCGAGCGGGCGGGCTGCTTTATTGGCTGTTTGCTGTTCCCCTACTCCACTCCACTATTTGACTGTTGTGCTGCATCAATCAATCAATCAATCAATCAATCAATCAATCAATCAATCAATCAATCAATCAGTGGCTGGCTCAGGTGCAGCTCTTTAACTTACCTAAAAGGGAGGGCGGAGAGAAGACAAGGAAGGTGAATGAGGTGTTCCAATGTGAAATGCCGGAAACACAGAAACACAGACGACACACAACAAGAGGTGGCAATCTATTCATTAATTGCATTTAATCAATGAGCTCATTATCACTCATGCATTGTCCAACAGGTGTTGAAATAATGGGATTAAAAGGGGAGATCCCTTCAGAAAGACAGAAACAATAGCAAAGACAAAAAACACTTTTGGAATCTGCTTTTAGTCAACACATAAGGAAAGGGTGCACCGGTCCTGGAAATACTGCAATACCAGGTCAATGCGTGGAGTGGACAGAGCAAGCTCTATTTCCATCTCCCTGTTCTAAAAATCCATTTAATATATGGTCCCCAGATAGGGGACGTATCAGATATTAAACTGATAAGAACAGATACTACACTTGATCTTAGCCAAAAGGCCGAGAAGCGATAACCCGAACGGGCCGCGCGTTGCCCGAGCCTGCCCGATACTGCTGTTCAGCCCTTGCAGCGATTCAGCCTACTTCTAGGCAATTCCATGGGGCCCTGCAGGCTCACACACTCACAGCTACACGGGAGGTGAATAAAGGCCGGAGAGGAAGCCAGACAGGATTTGCTTCTTTTGCTTGCACCACAATGCAGTGCTGAAAGAGGAGGAATCTACATAAAAACGCCTTCCTGGCAACGCCCAAATGCCCTGCTGCCATGCAGATAAACACTGGCAGCGGCAGCAAGTGCATGCCCACAGCCACCCCTTGTTCCTTCACACCTTGTATCAGCTGTAATCCAGTCCAGTCCAGTGCTGCCTGCTGAGCAGCACTGACCAACACTGCCTGGGCCCAGGCTTTTATCTCTGAGGCCCCATTATGATGTCAGAAAGCTGGCTCTGGAATCCTGAGGGCTCCACTATGACACGTGCAAAGTTCCGTCTGAACTTTATATAAGACGGTGAGGCTCAGTCAGTCACTCAGTGTTGCCTGAGAGGGCAACACTGCAACAGCCGGCCGCCAGGCTGTCTTTTTTTTGCACAGCTAGTTGCCTCCAGGAGGCCACAAGAGGGAGACAAGGGACTGCAAAATGGAAAATAGGCATCCACCAACTTTACAGACAACTTCTCCTTGCTCCTACAACCTCCATCCTTGCACAGTTTGTTATTCTTCTAGGTAACATAGTAACAAATCCAAATTGCTGCTCTCTTTGTAGGCAAGCAAGGCTTTGTTGCAACTGCAATTCTTACTTCTTCTTGAAATGTAGGGACGACAGTACATTCCATCACATCCATCTAGTGTACACAGGTAGGTCCATTGTGGCGGGCAGGCGAGCGGGCGGGCTGCTTTATTGGCTGTTTGCTGTTCCCCTACTCCACTCCACTATTTGACTGTTGTGCTGCATCAATCAATCAATCAATCAATCAATCAATCAATCAATCAATCAATCAATCAATCAGTGGCTGGCTCAGGTGCAGCTCTTTAACTTACCTAAAAGGGAGGGCGGAGAGAAGACAAGGAAGGTGAATGAGGTGTTCCAATGTGAAATGCCGGAAACACAGAAACACAGACGACACACAACAAGAGGTGGCAATCTATTCATTAATTGCATTTAATCAATGAGCTCATTATCACTCATGCATTGTCCAACAGGTGTTGAAATAATGGGATTAAAAGGGGAGATCCCTTCAGAAAGACAGAAACAATAGCAAAGACAAAAAACACTTTTGGAATCTGCTTTTAGTCAACACATAAGGAAAGGGTGCACCGGTCCTGGAAATACTGCAATACCAGGTCAATGCGTGGAGTGGACAGAGCAAGCTCTATTTCCATCTCCCTGTTCTAAAAATCCATTTAATATATGGTCCCCAGATAGGGGACGTATCAGATATTAAACTGATAAGAACAGATACTACACTTGATCTTAGCCAAAAGGCCGAGAAGCGATAACCCGAACGGGCCGCGCGTTGCCCGAGCCTGCCCGATACTGCTGTTCAGCCCTTGCAGCGATTCAGCCTACTTCTAGGCAATTCCATGGGGCCCTGCAGGCTCACACACTCACAGCTACACGGGAGGTGAATAAAGGCCGGAGAGGAAGCCAGACAGGATTTGCTTCTTTTGCTTGCACCACAATGCAGTGCTGAAAGAGGAGGAATCTACATAAAAACGCCTTCCTGGCAACGCCCAAATGCCCTGCTGCCATGCAGATAAACACTGGCAGCGGCAGCAAGTGCATGCCCACAGCCACCCCTTGTTCCTTCACACCTTGTATCAGCTGTAATCCAGTCCAGTCCAGTGCTGCCTGCTGAGCAGCACTGACCAACACTGCCTGGGCCCAGGCTTTTATCTCTGAGGCCCCATTATGATGTCAGAAAGCTGGCTCTGGAATCCTGAGGGCTCCACTATGACACGTGCAAAGTTCCGTCTGAACTTTATATAAGACGGTGAGGCTCAGTCAGTCACTCAGTGTTGCCTGAGAGGGCAACACTGCAACAGCCGGCCGCCAGGCTGTCTTTTTTTTGCACAGCTAGTTGCCTCCAGGAGGCCACAAGAGGGAGACAAGGGACTGCAAAATGGAAAATAGGCATCCACCAACTTTACAGACAACTTCTCCTTGCTCCTACAACCTCCATCCTTGCACAGTTTGTTATTCTTCTAGGTAACATAGTAACAAATCCAAATTGCTGCTCTCTTTGTAGGCAAGCAAGGCTTTGTTGCAACTGCAATTCTTACTTCTTCTTGAAATGTAGGGACGACAGTACATTCCATCACATCCATCTAGTGTACACAGGTAGGTCCATTGTGGCGGGCAGGCGAGCGGGCGGGCTGCTTTATTGGCTGTTTGCTGTTCCCCTACTCCACTCCACTATTTGACTGTTGTGCTGCATCAATCAATCAATCAATCAATCAATCAATCAATCAATCAATCAATCAATCAATCAATCAATCAGTGGCTGGCTCAGGTGCAGCTCTTTAACTTACCTAAAAGGGAGGGCAGAGAGAAGACAAGGAAGGTGAATGAGGTGTTCCAATGTGAAATGCCGGAAACACAGAAACACAGACGACACACAACAAGAGGTGGCAATCTATTCATTAATTGCATTTAATCAATGAGCTCATTATCACTCATGCATTGTCCAACAGGTGTTGAAATAATGGGATTAAAAGGGGAGATCCCTTCAGAAAGACAGAAACAATAGCAAAGACAAAAAACACTTTTGGAATCTGCTTTTAGTCAACACATAAGGAAAGGGTGCACCGGTCCTGGAAATACTGCAATACCAGGTCAATGCGTGGAGTGGACAGAGCAAGCTCTATTTCCATCTCCCTGTTCTAAAAATCCATTTAATATATGGTCCCCAGATAGGGGACGTATCAGATATTAAACTGATAAGAACAGATACTACACTTGATCTTAGCCAAAAGGCCGAGAAGCGATAACCCGAACGGGCCGCGCGTTGCCCGAGCCTGCCCGATACTGCTGTTCAGCCCTTGCAGCGATTCAGCCTACTTCTAGGCAATTCCATGGGGCCCTGCAGGCTCACACACTCACAGCTACACGGGAGGTGAATAAAGGCCGGAGAGGAAGCCAGACAGGATTTGCTTCTTTTGCTTGCACCACAATGCAGTGCTGAAAGAGGAGGAATCTACATAAAAACGCCTTCCTGGCAACGCCCAAATGCCCTGCTGCCATGCAGATAAACACTGGCAGCGGCAGCAAGTGCATGCCCACAGCCACCCCTTGTTCCTTCACACCTTGTATCAGCTGTAATCCAGTCCAGTCCAGTGCTGCCTGCTGAGCAGCACTGACCAACACTGCCTGGGCCCAGGCTTTTATCTCTGAGGCCCCATTATGATGTCAGAAAGCTGGCTCTGGAATCCTGAGGGCTCCACTATGACACGTGCAAAGTTCCGTCTGAACTTTATATAAGACGGTGAGGCTCAGTCAGTCACTCAGTGTTGCCTGAGAGGGCAACACTGCAACAGCCGGCCGCCAGGCTGTCTTTTTTTTGCACAGCTAGTTGCCTCCAGGAGGCCACAAGAGGGAGACAAGGGACTGCAAAATGGAAAATAGGCATCCACCAACTTTACAGACAACTTCTCCTTGCTCCTACAACCTCCATCCTTGCACAGTTTGTTATTCTTCTAGGTAACATAGTAACAAATCCAAATTGCTGCTCTCTTTGTAGGCAAGCAAGGCTTTGTTGCAACTGCAATTCTTACTTCTTCTTGAAATGTAGGGACGACAGTACATTCCATCACATCCATCTAGTGTACACAGGTAGGTCCATTGTGGCGGGCAGGCGAGCGGGCGGGCTGCTTTATTGGCTGTTTGCTGTTCCCCTACTCCACTCCACTATTTGACTGTTGTGCTGCATCAATCAATCAATCAATCAATCAATCAATCAATCAATCAATCAATCAGTGGCTGGCTCAGGTGCAGCTCTTTAACTTACCTAAAAGGGAGGGCGGAGAGAAGACAAGGAAGGTGAATGAGGTGTTCCAATGTGAAATGCCGGAAACACAGAAACACAGACGACACACAACAAGAGGTGGCAATCTATTCATTAATTGCATTTAATCAATGAGCTCATTATCACTCATGCATTGTCCAACAGGTGTTGAAATAATGGGATTAAAAGGGGAGATCCCTTCAGAAAGACAGAAACAATAGCAAAGACAAAAAACACTTTTGGAATCTGCTTTTAGTCAACACATAAGGAAAGGGTGCACCGGTCCTGGAAATACTGCAATACCAGGTCAATGCGTGGAGTGGACAGAGCAAGCTCTATTTCCATCTCCCTGTTCTAAAAATCCATTTAATATATGGTCCCCAGATAGGGGACGTATCAGATATTAAACTGATAAGAACAGATACTACACTTGATCTTAGCCAAAAGGCCGAGAAGCGATAACCCGAACGGGCCGCGCGTTGCCCGAGCCTGCCCGATACTGCTGTTCAGCCCTTGCAGCGATTCAGCCTACTTCTAGGCAATTCCATGGGGCCCTGCAGGCTCACACACTCACAGCTACACGGGAGGTGAATAAAGGCCGGAGAGGAAGCCAGACAGGATTTGCTTCTTTTGCTTGCACCACAATGCAGTGCTGAAAGAGGAGGAATCTACATAAAAACGCCTTCCTGGCAACGCCCAAATGCCCTGCTGCCATGCAGATAAACACTGGCAGCGGCAGCAAGTGCATGCCCACAGCCACCCCTTGTTCCTTCACACCTTGTATCAGCTGTAATCCAGTCCAGTCCAGTGCTGCCTGCTGAGCAGCACTGACCAACACTGCCTGGGCCCAGGCTTTTATCTCTGAGGCCCCATTATGATGTCAGAAAGCTGGCTCTGGAATCCTGAGGGCTCCACTATGACACGTGCAAAGTTCCGTCTGAACTTTATATAAGACGGTGAGGCTCAGTCAGTCACTCAGTGTTGCCTGAGAGGGCAACACTGCAACAGCCGGCCGCCAGGCTGTCTTTTTTTTGCACAGCTAGTTGCCTCCAGGAGGCCACAAGAGGGAGACAAGGGACTGCAAAATGGAAAATAGGCATCCACCAACTTTACAGACAACTTCTCCTTGCTCCTACAACCTCCATCCTTGCACAGTTTGTTATTCTTCTAGGTAACATAGTAACAAATCCAAATTGCTGCTCTCTTTGTAGGCAAGCAAGGCTTTGTTGCAACTGCAATTCTTACTTCTTCTTGAAATGTAGGGACGACAGTACATTCCATCACATCCATCTAGTGTACACAGGTAGGTCCATTGTGGCGGGCAGGCGAGCGGGCGGGCTGCTTTATTGGCTGTTTGCTGTTCCCCTACTCCACTCCACTATTTGACTGTTGTGCTGCATCAATCAATCAATCAATCAATCAATCAATCAATCAATCAATCAATCAATCAATCAATCAATCAGTGGCTGGCTCAGGTGCAGCTCTTTAACTTACCTAAAAGGGAGGGCGGAGAGAAGACAAGGAAGGTGAATGAGGTGTTCCAATGTGAAATGCCGGAAACACAGAAACACAGACGACACACAACAAGAGGTGGCAATCTATTCATTAATTGCATTTAATCAATGAGCTCATTATCACTCATGCATTGTCCAACAGGTGTTGAAATAATGGGATTAAAAGGGGAGATCCCTTCAGAAAGACAGAAACAATAGCAAAGACAAAAAACACTTTTGGAATCTGCTTTTAGTCAACACATAAGGAAAGGGTGCACCGGTCCTGGAAATACTGCAATACCAGGTCAATGCGTGGAGTGGACAGAGCAAGCTCTATTTCCATCTCCCTGTTCTAAAAATCCATTTAATATATGGTCCCCAGATAGGGGACGTATCAGATATTAAACTGATAAGAACAGATACTACACTTGATCTTAGCCAAAAGGCCGAGAAGCGATAACCCGAACGGGCCGCGCGTTGCCCGAGCCTGCCCGATACTGCTGTTCAGCCCTTGCAGCGATTCAGCCTACTTCTAGGCAATTCCATGGGGCCCTGCAGGCTCACACACTCACAGCTACACGGGAGGTGAATAAAGGCCGGAGAGGAAGCCAGACAGGATTTGCTTCTTTTGCTTGCACCACAATGCAGTGCTGAAAGAGGAGGAATCTACATAAAAACGCCTTCCTGGCAACGCCCAAATGCCCTGCTGCCATGCAGATAAACACTGGCAGCGGCAGCAAGTGCATGCCCACAGCCACCCCTTGTTCCTTCACACCTTGTATCAGCTGTAATCCAGTCCAGTCCAGTGCTGCCTGCTGAGCAGCACTGACCAACACTGCCTGGGCCCAGGCTTTTATCTCTGAGGCCCCATTATGATGTCAGAAAGCTGGCTCTGGAATCCTGAGGGCTCCACTATGACACGTGCAAAGTTCCGTCTGAACTTTATATAAGACGGTGAGGCTCAGTCAGTCACTCAGTGTTGCCTGAGAGGGCAACACTGCAACAGCCGGCCGCCAGGCTGTCTTTTTTTTGCACAGCTAGTTGCCTCCAGGAGGCCACAAGAGGGAGACAAGGGACTGCAAAATGGAAAATAGGCATCCACCAACTTTACAGACAACTTCTCCTTGCTCCTACAACCTCCATCCTTGCACAGTTTGTTATTCTTCTAGGTAACATAGTAACAAATCCAAATTGCTGCTCTCTTTGTAGGCAAGCAAGGCTTTGTTGCAACTGCAATTCTTACTTCTTCTTGAAATGTAGGGACGACAGTACATTCCATCACATCCATCTAGTGTACACAGGTAGGTCCATTGTGGCGGGCAGGCGAGCGGGCGGGCTGCTTTATTGGCTGTTTGCTGTTCCCCTACTCCACTCCACTATTTGACTGTTGTGCTGCATCAATCAATCAATCAATCAATCAATCAATCAATCAATCAATCAATCAATCAATCAGTGGCTGGCTCAGGTGCAGCTCTTTAACTTACCTAAAAGGGAGGGCGGAGAGAAGACAAGGAAGGTGAATGAGGTGTTCCAATGTGAAATGCCGGAAACACAGAAACACAGACGACACACAACAAGAGGTGGCAATCTATTCATTAATTGCATTTAATCAATGAGCTCATTATCACTCATGCATTGTCCAACAGGTGTTGAAATAATGGGATTAAAAGGGGAGATCCCTTCAGAAAGACAGAAACAATAGCAAAGACAAAAAACACTTTTGGAATCTGCTTTTAGTCAACACATAAGGAAAGGGTGCACCGGTCCTGGAAATACTGCAATACCAGGTCAATGCGTGGAGTGGACAGAGCAAGCTCTATTTCCATCTCCCTGTTCTAAAAATCCATTTAATATATGGTCCCCAGATAGGGGACGTATCAGATATTAAACTGATAAGAACAGATACTACACTTGATCTTAGCCAAAAGGCCGAGAAGCGATAACCCGAACGGGCCGCGCGTTGCCCGAGCCTGCCCGATACTGCTGTTCAGCCCTTGCAGCGATTCAGCCTACTTCTAGGCAATTCCATGGGGCCCTGCAGGCTCACACACTCACAGCTACACGGGAGGTGAATAAAGGCCGGAGAGGAAGCCAGACAGGATTTGCTTCTTTTGCTTGCACCACAATGCAGTGCTGAAAGAGGAGGAATCTACATAAAAACGCCTTCCTGGCAACGCCCAAATGCCCTGCTGCCATGCAGATAAACACTGGCAGCGGCAGCAAGTGCATGCCCACAGCCACCCCTTGTTCCTTCACACCTTGTATCAGCTGTAATCCAGTCCAGTCCAGTGCTGCCTGCTGAGCAGCACTGACCAACACTGCCTGGGCCCAGGCTTTTATCTCTGAGGCCCCATTATGATGTCAGAAAGCTGGCTCTGGAATCCTGAGGGCTCCACTATGACACGTGCAAAGTTCCGTCTGAACTTTATATAAGACGGTGAGGCTCAGTCAGTCACTCAGTGTTGCCTGAGAGGGCAACACTGCAACAGCCGGCCGCCAGGCTGTCTTTTTTTTGCACAGCTAGTTGCCTCCAGGAGGCCACAAGAGGGAGACAAGGGACTGCAAAATGGAAAATAGGCATCCACCAACTTTACAGACAACTTCTCCTTGCTCCTACAACCTCCATCCTTGCACAGTTTGTTATTCTTCTAGGTAACATAGTAACAAATCCAAATTGCTGCTCTCTTTGTAGGCAAGCAAGGCTTTGTTGCAACTGCAATTCTTACTTCTTCTTGAAATGTAGGGACGACAGTACATTCCATCACATCCATCTAGTGTACACAGGTAGGTCCATTGTGGCGGGCAGGCGAGCGGGCGGGCTGCTTTATTGGCTGTTTGCTGTTCCCCTACTCCACTCCACTATTTGACTGTTGTGCTGCATCAATCAATCAATCAATCAATCAATCAATCAATCAATCAATCAATCAATCAGTGGCTGGCTCAGGTGCAGCTCTTTAACTTACCTAAAAGGGAGGGCGGAGAGAAGACAAGGAAGGTGAATGAGGTGTTCCAATGTGAAATGCCGGAAACACAGAAACACAGACGACACACAACAAGAGGTGGCAATCTATTCATTAATTGCATTTAATCAATGAGCTCATTATCACTCATGCATTGTCCAACAGGTGTTGAAATAATGGGATTAAAAGGGGAGATCCCTTCAGAAAGACAGAAACAATAGCAAAGACAAAAAACACTTTTGGAATCTGCTTTTAGTCAACACATAAGGAAAGGGTGCACCGGTCCTGGAAATACTGCAATACCAGGTCAATGCGTGGAGTGGACAGAGCAAGCTCTATTTCCATCTCCCTGTTCTAAAAATCCATTTAATATATGGTCCCCAGATAGGGGACGTATCAGATATTAAACTGATAAGAACAGATACTACACTTGATCTTAGCCAAAAGGCCGAGAAGCGATAACCCGAACGGGCCGCGCGTTGCCCGAGCCTGCCCGATACTGCTGTTCAGCCCTTGCAGCGATTCAGCCTACTTCTAGGCAATTCCATGGGGCCCTGCAGGCTCACACACTCACAGCTACACGGGAGGTGAATAAAGGCCGGAGAGGAAGCCAGACAGGATTTGCTTCTTTTGCTTGCACCACAATGCAGTGCTGAAAGAGGAGGAATCTACATAAAAACGCCTTCCTGGCAACGCCCAAATGCCCTGCTGCCATGCAGATAAACACTGGCAGCGGCAGCAAGTGCATGCCCACAGCCACCCCTTGTTCCTTCACACCTTGTATCAGCTGTAATCCAGTCCAGTCCAGTGCTGCCTGCTGAGCAGCACTGACCAACACTGCCTGGGCCCAGGCTTTTATCTCTGAGGCCCCATTATGATGTCAGAAAGCTGGCTCTGGAATCCTGAGGGCTCCACTATGACACGTGCAAAGTTCCGTCTGAACTTTATATAAGACGGTGAGGCTCAGTCAGTCACTCAGTGTTGCCTGAGAGGGCAACACTGCAACAGCCGGCCGCCAGGCTGTCTTTTTTTTGCACAGCTAGTTGCCTCCAGGAGGCCACAAGAGGGAGACAAGGGACTGCAAAATGGAAAATAGGCATCCACCAACTTTACAGACAACTTCTCCTTGCTCCTACAACCTCCATCCTTGCACAGTTTGTTATTCTTCTAGGTAACATAGTAACAAATCCAAATTGCTGCTCTCTTTGTAGGCAAGCAAGGCTTTGTTGCAACTGCAATTCTTACTTCTTCTTGAAATGTAGGGACGACAGTACATTCCATCACATCCATCTAGTGTACACAGGTAGGTCCATTGTGGCGGGCAGGCGAGCGGGCGGGCTGCTTTATTGGCTGTTTGCTGTTCCCCTACTCCACTCCACTATTTGACTGTTGTGCTGCATCAATCAATCAATCAATCAATCAATCAATCAATCAATCAATCAATCAATCAGTGGCTGGCTCAGGTGCAGCTCTTTAACTTACCTAAAAGGGAGGGCGGAGAGAAGACAAGGAAGGTGAATGAGGTGTTCCAATGTGAAATGCCGGAAACACAGAAACACAGACGACACACAACAAGAGGTGGCAATCTATTCATTAATTGCATTTAATCAATGAGCTCATTATCACTCATGCATTGTCCAACAGGTGTTGAAATAATGGGATTAAAAGGGGAGATCCCTTCAGAAAGACAGAAACAATAGCAAAGACAAAAAACACTTTTGGAATCTGCTTTTAGTCAACACATAAGGAAAGGGTTTTAGTCAACACATAAGGAAAGGGTGCACCGGTCCTGGAAATACTGCAATACCAGGTCAATGCGTGGAGTGGACAGAGCAAGCTCTATTTCCATCTCCCTGTTCTAAAAATCCATTTAATATATGGTCCCCAGATAGGGGACGTATCAGATATTAAACTGATAAGAACAGATACTACACTTGATCTTAGCCAAAAGGCCGAGAAGCGATAACCCGAACGGGCCGCGCGTTGCCCGAGCCTGCCCGATACTGCTGTTCAGCCCTTGCAGCGATTCAGCCTACTTCTAGGCAATTCCATGGGGCCCTGCAGGCTCACACACTCACAGCTACACGGGAGGTGAATAAAGGCCGGAGAGGAAGCCAGACAGGATTTGCTTCTTTTGCTTGCACCACAATGCAGTGCTGAAAGAGGAGGAATCTACATAAAAACGCCTTCCTGGCAACGCCCAAATGCCCTGCTGCCATGCAGATAAACACTGGCAGCGGCAGCAAGTGCATGCCCACAGCCACCCCTTGTTCCTTCACACCTTGTATCAGCTGTAATCCAGTCCAGTCCAGTGCTGCCTGCTGAGCAGCACTGACCAACACTGCCTGGGCCCAGGCTTTTATCTCTGAGGCCCCATTATGATGTCAGAAAGCTGGCTCTGGAATCCTGAGGGCTCCACTATGACACGTGCAAAGTTCCGTCTGAACTTTATATAAGACGGTGAGGCTCAGTCAGTCACTCAGTGTTGCCTGAGAGGGCAACACTGCAACAGCCGGCCGCCAGGCTGTCTTTTTTTTGCACAGCTAGTTGCCTCCAGGAGGCCACAAGAGGGAGACAAGGGACTGCAAAATGGAAAATAGGCATCCACCAACTTTACAGACAACTTCTCCTTGCTCCTACAACCTCCATCCTTGCACAGTTTGTTATTCTTCTAGGTAACATAGTAACAAATCCAAATTGCTGCTCTCTTTGTAGGCAAGCAAGGCTTTGTTGCAACTGCAATTCTTACTTCTTCTTGAAATGTAGGGACGACAGTACATTCCATCACATCCATCTAGTGTACACAGGTAGGTCCATTGTGGCGGGCAGGCGAGCGGGCGGGCTGCTTTATTGGCTGTTTGCTGTTCCCCTACTCCACTCCACTATTTGACTGTTGTGCTGCATCAATCAATCAATCAATCAATCAATCAATCAATCAATCAATCAATCAATCAATCAATCAGTGGCTGGCTCAGGTGCAGCTCTTTAACTTACCTAAAAGGGAGGGCGGAGAGAAGACAAGGAAGGTGAATGAGGTGTTCCAATGTGAAATGCCGGAAACACAGAAACACAGACGACACACAACAAGAGGTGGCAATCTATTCATTAATTGCATTTAATCAATGAGCTCATTATCACTCATGCATTGTCCAACAGGTGTTGAAATAATGGGATTAAAAGGGGAGATCCCTTCAGAAAGACAGAAACAATAGCAAAGACAAAAAACACTTTTGGAATCTGCTTTTAGTCAACACATAAGGAAAGGGTGCATACTGCAATACCAGGTCAATGCGTGGAGTGGACAGAGCAAGCTCTATTTCCATCTCCCTGTTCTAAAAATCCATTTAATATATGGTCCCCAGATAGGGGACGTATCAGATATTAAACTGATAAGAACAGATACTACACTTGATCTTAGCCAAAAGGCCGAGAAGCGATAACCCGAACGGGCCGCGCGTTGCCCGAGCCTGCCCGATACTGCTGTTCAGCCCTTGCAGCGATTCAGCCTACTTCTAGGCAATTCCATGGGGCCCTGCAGGCTCACACACTCACAGCTACACGGGAGGTGAATAAAGGCCGGAGAGGAAGCCAGCCAGACAGGATTTGCTTCTTTTGCTTGCACCACAATGCAGTGCTGAAAGAGGAGGAATCTACATAAAAACGCCTTCCTGGCAACGCCCAAATGCCCTGCTGCCATGCAGATAAACACTGGCAGCGGCAGCAAGTGCATGCCCACAGCCACCCCTTGTTCCTTCACACCTTGTATCAGCTGTAATCCAGTCCAGTCCAGTGCTGCCTGCTGAGCAGCACTGACCAACACTGCCTGGGCCCAGGCTTTTATCTCTAAGGCCCCATTATGATGTCAGAAAGCTGGCTCTGGAATCCTGAGGGCTCCACTATGACACGTGCAAAGTTCCGTCTGAACTTTATATAAGACGGTGAGGCTCAGTCAGTCACTCAGTGTTGCCTGAGAGGGCAACACTGCAACAGCCGGCCGCCAGGCTGTCTTTTTTTTGCACAGCTAGTTGCCTCCAGGAGGCCACAAGAGGGAGACAAGGGACTGCAAAATGGAAAATAGGCATCCACCAACTTTACAGACAACTTCTCCTTGCTCCTACAACCTCCATCCTTGCACAGTTTGTTATTCTTCTAGGTAACATAGTAACAAATCCAAATTGCTGCTCTCTTTGTAGGCAAGCAAGGCTTTGTTGCAACTGCAATTCTTACTTCTTCTTGAAATGTAGGGACGACAGTACATTCCATCACATCCATCTAGTGTACACAGGTAGGTCCATTGTGGCGGGCAGGCGAGCGGGCGGGCTGCTTTATTGGCTGTTTGCTGTTCCCCTACTCCACTCCACTATTTGACTGTTGTGCTGCATCAATCAATCAATCAATCAATCAATCAATCAATCAATCAATCAATCAATCAATCAATCAGTGGCTGGCTCAGGTGCAGCTCTTTAACTTACCTAAAAGGGAGGGCGGAGAGAAGACAAGGAAGGTGAATGAGGTGTTCCAATGTGAAATGCCGGAAACACAGAAACACAGACGACACACAACAAGAGGTGGCAATCTATTCATTAATTGCATTTAATCAATGAGCTCATTATCACTCATGCATTGTCCAACAGGTGTTGAAATAATGGGATTAAAAGGGGAGATCCCTTCAGAAAGACAGAAACAATAGCAAAGACAAAAAACACTTTTGGAATCTGCTTTTAGTCAACACATAAGGAAAGGGTGCACCGGTCCTGGAAATACTGCAATACCAGGTCAATGCGTGGAGTGGACAGAGCAAGCTCTATTTCCATCTCCCTGTTCTAAAAATCCATTTAATATATGGTCCCCAGATAGGGGACGTATCAGATATTAAACTGATAAGAACAGATACTACACTTGATCTTAGCCAAAAGGCCGAGAAGCGATAACCCGAATGGGCCGCGCGTTGCCCGAGCCTGCCCGATACTGCTGTTCAGCCCTTGCAGCGATTCAGCCTACTTCTAGGCAATTCCATGGGGCCCTGCAGGCTCACACACTCACAGCTACACGGGAGGTGAATAAAGGCCGGAGAGGAAGCCAGACAGGATTTGCTTCTTTTGCTTGCACCACAATGCAGTGCTGAAAGAGGAGGAATCTACATAAAAACGCCTTCCTGGCAACGCCCAAATGCCCTGCTGCCATGCAGATAAACACTGGCAGCGGCAGCAAGTGCATGCCCACAGCCACCCCTTGTTCCTTCACACCTTGTATCAGCTGTAATCCAGTCCAGTCCAGTGCTGCCTGCTGAGCAGCACTGACCAACACTGCCTGGGCCCAGGCTTTTATCTCTGAGGCCCCATTATGATGTCAGAAAGCTGGCTCTGGAATCCTGAGGGCTCCACTATGACACGTGCAAAGTTCCGTCTGAACTTTATATAAGACGGTGAGGCTCAGTCAGTCACTCAGTGTTGCCTGAGAGGGCAACACTGCAACAGCCGGCCGCCAGGCTGTCTTTTTTTTGCACAGCTAGTTGCCTCCAGGAGGCCACAAGAGGGAGACAAGGGACTGCAAAATGGAAAATAGGCATCCACCAACTTTACAGACAACTTCTCCTTGCTCCTACAACCTCCATCCTTGCACAGTTTGTTATTCTTCTAGGTAACATAGTAACAAATCCAAATTGCTGCTCTCTTTGTAGGCAAGCAAGGCTTTGTTGCAACTGCAATTCTTACTTCTTCTTGAAATGTAGGGACGACAGTACATTCCATCACATCCATCTAGTGTACACAGGTAGGTCCATTGTGGCGGGCAGGCGAGCGGGCGGGCTGCTTTATTGGCTGTTTGCTGTTCCCCTACTCCACTCCACTATTTGACTGTTGTGCTGCATCAATCAATCAATCAATCAATCAATCAATCAATCAATCAATCAATCAATCAATCAATCAATCAGTGGCTGGCTCAGGTGCAGCTCTTTAACTTACCTAAAAGGGAGGGCGGAGAGAAGACAAGGAAGGTGAATGAGGTGTTCCAATGTGAAATGCCGGAAACACAGAAACACAGACGACACACAACAAGAGGTGGCAATCTATTCATTAATTGCATTTAATCAATGAGCTCATTATCACTCATGCATTGTCCAACAGGTGTTGAAATAATGGGATTAAAAGGGGAGATCCCTTCAGAAAGACAGAAACAATAGCAAAGACAAAAAACACTTTTGGAATCTGCTTTTAGTCAACACATAAGGAAAGGGTGCACCGGTCCTGGAAATACTGCAATACCAGGTCAATGCGTGGAGTGGACAGAGCAAGCTCTATTTCCATCTCCCTGTTCTAAAAATCCATTTAATATATGGTCCCCAGATAGGGGACGTATCAGATATTAAACTGATAAGAACAGATACTACACTTGATCTTAGCCAAAAGGCCGAGAAGCGATAACCCGAACGGGCCGCGCGTTGCCCGAGCCTGCCCGATACTGCTGTTCAGCCCTTGCAGCGATTCAGCCTACTTCTAGGCAATTCCATGGGGCCCTGCAGGCTCACACACTCACAGCTACACGGGAGGTGAATAAAGGCCGGAGAGGAAGCTAGACAGGATTTGCTTCTTTTGCTTGCACCACAATGCAGTGCTGAAAGAGGAGGAATCTACATAAAAACGCCTTCCTGGCAACGCCCAAATGCCCTGCTGCCATGCAGATAAACACTGGCAGCGGCAGCAAGTGCATGCCCACAGCCACCCCTTGTTCCTTCACACCTTGTATCAGCTGTAATCCAGTCCAGTCCAGTGCTGCCTGCTGAGCAGCACTGACCAACACTGCCTGGGCCCAGGCTTTTATCTCTGAGGCCCCATTATGATGTCAGAAAGCTGGCTCTGGAATCCTGAGGGCTCCACTATGACACGTGCAAAGTTCCGTCTGAACTTTATATAAGACGGTGAGGCTCAGTCAGTCACTCAGTGTTGCCTGAGAGGGCAACACTGCAACAGCCGGCCGCCAGGCTGTCTTTTTTTTGCACAGCTAGTTGCCTCCAGGAGGCCACAAGAGGGAGACAAGGGACTGCAAAATGGAAAATAGGCATCCACCAACTTTACAGACAACTTCTCCTTGCTCCTACAACCTCCATCCTTGCACAGTTTGTTATTCTTCTAGGTAACATAGTAACAAATCCAAATTGCTGCTCTCTTTGTAGGCAAGCAAGGCTTTGTTGCAACTGCAATTCTTACTTCTTCTTGAAATGTAGGGACGACAGTACATTCCATCACATCCATCTAGTGTACACAGGTAGGTCCATTGTGGCGGGCAGGCGAGCGGGCGGGCTGCTTTATTGGCTGTTTGCTGTTCCCCTACTCCACTCCACTATTTGACTGTTGTGCTGCATCAATCAATCAATCAATCAATCAATCAATCAATCAATCAATCAGTGGCTGGCTCAGGTGCAGCTCTTTAACTTACCTAAAAGGGAGGGCGGAGAGAAGACAAGGAAGGTGAATGAGGTGTTCCAATGTGAAATGCCGGAAACACAGAAACACAGACGACACACAACAAGAGGTGGCAATCTATTCATTAATTGCATTTAATCAATGAGCTCATTATCACTCATGCATTGTCCAACAGGTGTTGAAATAATGGGATTAAAAGGGGAGATCCCTTCAGAAAGACAGAAACAATAGCAAAGACAAAAAACACTTTTGGAATCTGCTTTTAGTCAACACATAAGGAAAGGGTGCACCGGTCCTGGAAATACTGCAATACCAGGTCAATGCGTGGAGTGGACAGAGCAAGCTCTATTTCCATCTCCCTGTTCTAAAAATCCATTTAATATATGGTCCCCAGATAGGGGACGTATCAGATATTAAACTGATAAGAACAGATACTACACTTGATCTTAGCCAAAAGGCCGAGAAGCGATAACCCGAACGGGCCGCGCGTTGCCCGAGCCTGCCCGATACTGCTGTTCAGCCCTTGCAGCGATTCAGCCTACTTCTAGGCAATCCCATGGGGCCCTGCAGGCTCACACACTCACAGCTACACGGGAGGTGAATAAAGGCCGGAGAGGAAGCCAGACAGGATTTGCTTCTTTTGCTTGCACCACAATGCAGTGCTGAAAGAGGAGGAATCTACATAAAAACGCCTTCCTGGCAACGCCCAAATGCCCTGCTGCCATGCAGATAAACACTGGCAGCGGCAGCAAGTGCATGCCCACAGCCACCCCTTGTTCCTTCACACCTTGTATCAGCTGTAATCCAGTCCAGTCCAGTGCTGCCTGCTGAGCAGCACTGACCAACACTGCCTGGGCCCAGGCTTTTATCTCTGAGGCCCCATTATGATGTCAGAAAGCTGGCTCTGGAATCCTGAGGGCTCCACTATGACACGTGCAAAGTTCCGTCTGAACTTTATATAAGACGGTGAGGCTCAGTCAGTCACTCAGTGTTGCCTGAGAGGGCAACACTGCAACAGCCGGCCGCCAGGCTGTCTTTTTTTTGCACAGCTAGTTGCCTCCAGGAGGCCACAAGAGGGAGACAAGGGACTGCAAAATGGAAAATAGGCATCCACCAACTTTACAGACAACTTCTCCTTGCTCCTACAACCTCCATCCTTGCACAGTTTGTTATTCTTCTAGGTAACATAGTAACAAATCCAAATTGCTGCTCTCTTTGTAGGCAAGCAAGGCTTTGTTGCAACTGCAATTCTTACTTCTTCTTGAAATGTAGGGACGACAGTACATTCCATCACATCCATCTAGTGTACACAGGTAGGTCCATTGTGGCGGGCAGGCGAGCGGGCGGGCTGCTTTATTGGCTGTTTGCTGTTCCCCTACTCCACTCCACTATTTGACTGTTGTGCTGCATCAATCAATCAATCAATCAATCAATCAATCAATCAATCAATCAATCAATCAATCAATCAATCAGTGGCTGGCTCAGGTGCAGCTCTTTAACTTACCTAAAAGGGAGGGCGGAGAGAAGACAAGGAAGGTGAATGAGGTGTTCCAATGTGAAATGCCGGAAACACAGAAACACAGACGACACACAACAAGAGGTGGCAATCTATTCATTAATTGCATTTAATCAATGAGCTCATTATCACTCATGCATTGTCCAACAGGTGTTGAAATAATGGGATTAAAATGGGGAGATCCCTTCAGAAAGACAGAAACAATAGCAAAGACAAAAAACACTTTTGGAATCTGCTTTTAGTCAACACATAAGGAAAGGGTGCACCGGTCCTGGAAATACTGCAATACCAGGTCAATGCGTGGAGTGGACAGAGCAAGCTCTATTTCCATCTCCCTGTTCTAAAAATCCATTTAATATATGGTCCCCAGATAGGGGACGTATCAGATATTAAACTGATAAGAACAGATACTACACTTGATCTTAGCCAAAAGGCCGAGAAGCGATAACCCGAACGGGCCGCGCGTTGCCCGAGCCTGCCCGATACTGCTGTTCAGCCCTTGCAGCGATTCAGCCTACTTCTAGGCAATTCCATGGGGCCCTGCAGGCTCACACACTCACAGCTACACGGGAGGTGAATAAAGGCCGGAGAGGAAGCCAGACAGGATTTGCTTCTTTTGCTTGCACCACAATGCAGTGCTGAAAGAGGAGGAATCTACATAAAAACGCCTTCCTGGCAACGCCCAAATGCCCTGCTGCCATGCAGATAAACACTGGCAGCGGCAGCAAGTGCATGCCCACAGCCACCCCTTGTTCCTTCACACCTTGTATCAGCTGTAATCCAGTCCAGTCCAGTGCTGCCTGCTGAGCAGCACTGACCAACACTGCCTGGGCCCAGGCTTTTATCTCTGAGGCCCCATTATGATGTCAGAAAGCTGGCTCTGGAATCCTGAGGGCTCCACTATGACACGTGCAAAGTTCCGTCTGAACTTTATATAAGACGGTGAGGCTCAGTCAGTCACTCAGTGTTGCCTGAGAGGGCAACACTGCAACAGCCGGCCGCCAGGCTGTCTTTTTTTTGCACAGCTAGTTGCCTCCAGGAGGCCACAAGAGGGAGACAAGGGACTGCAAAATGGAAAATAGGCATCCACCAACTTTACAGACAACTTCTCCTTGCTCCTACAACCTCCATCCTTGCACAGTTTGTTATTCTTCTAGGTAACATAGTAACAAATCCAAATTGCTGCTCTCTTTGTAGGCAAGCAAGGCTTTGTTGCAACTGCAATTCTTACTTCTTCTTGAAATGTAGGGACGACAGTACATTCCATCACATCCATCTAGTGTACACAGGTAGGTCCATTGTGG
Source organism: Rhinoderma darwinii (assembly GCF_050947455.1). Taxonomy (NCBI): domain Eukaryota; kingdom Metazoa; phylum Chordata; class Amphibia; order Anura; family Rhinodermatidae; genus Rhinoderma; species Rhinoderma darwinii. The sequence goes on along the minus strand of NW_027461801.1, from coordinate 87,167 downwards.
CGGGCAGGCGAGCGGGCGGGCTGCTTTATTGGCTGTTTGCTGTTCCCCTACTCCACTCCACTATTTGACTGTTGTGCTGCATCAATCAATCAATCAATCAATCAATCAATCAATCAATCAATCAGTGGCTGGCTCAGGTGCAGCTCTTTAACTTACCTAAAAGGGAGGGCGGAGAGAAGACAAGGAAGGTGAATGAGGTGTTCCAATGTGAAATGCCGGAAACACAGAAACACAGACGACACACAACAAGAGGTGGCAATCTATTCATTAATTGCATTTAATCAATGAGCTCATTATCACTCATGCATTGTCCAACAGGTGTTGAAATAATGGGATTAAAAGGGGAGATCCCTTCAGAAAGACAGAAACAATAGCAAAGACAAAAAACACTTTTGGAATCTGCTTTTAGTCAACACATAAGGAAAGGGTGCACCGGTCCTGGAAATACTGCAATACCAGGTCAATGCGTGGAGTGGACAGAGCAAGCTCTATTTCCATCTCCCTGTTCTAAAAATCCATTTAATATATGGTCCCCAGATAGGGGACGTATCAGATATTAAACTGATAAGAACAGATACTACACTTGATCTTAGCCAAAAGGCCGAGAAGCGATAACCCGAACGGGCCGCGCGTTGCCCGAGCCTGCCCGATACTGCTGTTCAGCCCTTGCAGCGATTCAGCCTACTTCTAGGCAATTCCATGGGGCCCTGCAGGCTCACACACTCACAGCTACACGGGAGGTGAATAAAGGCCGGAGAGGAAGCCAGACAGGATTTGCTTCTTTTGCTTGCACCACAATGCAGTGCTGAAAGAGGAGGAATCTACATAAAAACGCCTTCCTGGCAACGCCCAAATGCCCTGCTGCCATGCAGATAAACACTGGCAGCGGCAGCAAGTGCATGCCCACAGCCACCCCTTGTTCCTTCACACCTTGTATCAGCTGTAATCCAGTCCAGTCCAGTGCTGCCTGCTGAGCAGCACTGACCAACACTGCCTGGGCCCAGGCTTTTATCTCTGAGGCCCCATTATGATGTCAGAAAGCTGGCTCTGGAATCCTGAGGGCTCCACTATGACACGTGCAAAGTTCCGTCTGAACTTTATATAAGACGGTGAGGCTCAGTCAGTCACTCAGTGTTGCCTGAGAGGGCAACACTGCAACAGCCGGCCGCCAGGCTGTCTTTTTTTTGCACAGCTAGTTGCCTCCAGGAGGCCACAAGAGGGAGACAAGGGACTGCAAAATGGAAAATAGGCATCCACCAACTTTACAGACAACTTCTCCTTGCTCCTACAACCTCCATCCTTGCACAGTTTGTTATTCTTCTAGGTAACATAGTAACAAATCCAAATTGCTGCTCTCTTTGTAGGCAAGCAAGGCTTTGTTGCAACTGCAATTCTTACTTCTTCTTGAAATGTAGGGACGACAGTACATTCCATCACATCCATCTAGTGTACACAGGTAGGTCCATTGTGGCGGGCAGGCGAGCGGGCGGGCTGCTTTATTGGCTGTTTGCTGTTCCCCTACTCCACTCCACTATTTGACTGTTGTGCTGCATCAATCAATCAATCAATCAATCAATCAATCAATCAGTGGCTGGCTCAGGTGCAGCTCTTTAACTTACCTAAAAGGGAGGGCGGAGAGAAGACAAGGAAGGTGAATGAGGTGTTCCAATGTGAAATGCCGGAAACACAGAAACACAGACGACACACAACAAGAGGTGGCAATCTATTCATTAATTGCATTTAATCAATGAGCTCATTATCACTCATGCATTGTCCAACAGGTGTTGAAATAATGGGATTAAAAGGGGAGATCCCTTCAGAAAGACAGAAACAATAGCAAAGACAAAAAACACTTTTGGAATCTGCTTTTAGTCAACACATAAGGAAAGGGTGCACCGGTCCTGGAAATACTGCAATACCAGGTCAATGCGTGGAGTGGACAGAGCAAGCTCTATTTCCATCTCCCTGTTCTAAAAATCCATTTAATATATGGTCCCCAGATAGGGGACGTATCAGATATTAAACTGATAAGAACAGATACTACACTTGATCTTAGCCAAAAGGCCGAGAAGCGATAACCCGAACGGGCCGCGCGTTGCCCGAGCCTGCCCGATACTGCTGTTCAGCCCTTGCAGCGATTCAGCCTACTTCTAGGCAATTCCATGGGGCCCTGCAGGCTCACACACTCACAGCTACACGGGAGGTGAATAAAGGCCGGAGAGGAAGCCAGACAGGATTTGCTTCTTTTGCTTACACCACAATGCAGTGCTGAAAGAGGAGGAATCTACATAAAAACGCCTTCCTGGCAACGCCCAAATGCCCTGCTGCCATGCAGATAAACACTGGCAGCGGCAGCAAGTGCATGCCCACAGCCACCCCTTGTTCCTTCACACCTTGTATCAGCTGTAATCCAGTCCAGTCCAGTGCTGCCTGCTGAGCAGCACTGACCAACACTGCCTGGGCCCAGGCTTTTATCTCTGAGGCCCCATTATGATGTCAGAAAGCTGGCTCTGGAATCCTGAGGGCTCCACTATGACACGTGCAAAGTTCCGTCTGAACTTTATATAAGACGGTGAGGCTCAGTCAGTCACTCAGTGTTGCCTGAGAGGGCAACACTGCAACAGCCGGCCGCCAGGCTGTCTTTTTTTTGCACAGCTAGTTGCCTCCAGGAGGCCACAAGAGGGAGACAAGGGACTGCAAAATGGAAAATAGGCATCCACCAACTTTACAGACAACTTCTCCTTGCTCCTACAACCTCCATCCTTGCACAGTTTGTTATTCGTCTAGGTAACATAGTAACAAATCCAAATTGCTGCTCTCTTTGTAGGCAAGCAAGGCTTTGTTGCAACTGCAATTCTTACTTCTTCTTGAAATGTAGGGACGACAGTACATTCCATCACATCCATCTAGTGTACACAGGTAGGTCCATTGTGGCGGGCAGGCGAGCGGGCGGGCTGCTTTATTGGCTGTTTGCTGTTCCCCTACTCCACTCCACTATTTGACTGTTGTGCTGCATCAATCAATCAATCAATCAATCAATCAATCAGTGGCTGGCTCAGGTGCAGCTCTTTAACTTACCTAAAAGGGAGGGCGGAGAGAAGACAAGGAAGGTGAATGAGGTGTTCCAATGTGAAATGCCGGAAACACAGAAACACAGACGACACACAACAAGAGGTGGCAATCTATTCATTAATTGCATTTAATCAATGAGCTCATTATCACTCATGCATTGTCCAACAGGTGTTGAAATAATGGGATTAAAAGGGGAGATCCCTTCAGAAAGACAGAAACAATAGCAAAGACAAAAAACACTTTTGGAATCTGCTTTTAGTCAACACATAAGGAAAGGGTGCACCGGTCCTGGAAATACTGCAATACCAGGTCAATGCGTGGAGTGGACAGAGCAAGCTCTATTTCCATCTCCCTGTTCTAAAAATCCATTTAATATATGGTCCCCAGATAGGGGACGTATCAGATATTAAACTGATAAGAACAGATACTACACTTGATCTTAGCCAAAAGGCCGAGAAGCGATAACCCGAACGGGCCGCGCGTTGCCCGAGCCTGCCCGATACTGCTGTTCAGCCCTTGCAGCGATTCAGCCTACTTCTAGGCAATTCCATGGGGCCCTGCAGGCTCACACACTCACAGCTACACGGGAGGTGAATAAAGGCCGGAGAGGAAGCCAGACAGGATTTGCTTCTTTTGCTTGCACCACAATGCAGTGCTGAAAGAGGAGGAATCTACATAAAAACGCCTTCCTGGCAACGCCCAAATGCCCTGCTGCCATGCAGATAAACACTGGCAGCGGCAGCAAGTGCATGCCCACAGCCACCCCTTGTTCCTTCACACCTTGTATCAGCTGTAATCCAGTCCAGTCCAGTGCTGCCTGCTGAGCAACACTGACCAACACTGCCTGGGCCCAGGCTTTTATCTCTGAGGCCCCATTATGATGTCAGAAAGCTGGCTCTGGAATCCTGAGGGCTCCACTATGACACGTGCAAAGTTCCGTCTGAACTTTATATAAGACGGTGAGGCTCAGTCAGTCACTCAGTGTTGCCTGAGAGGGCAACACTGCAACAGCCGGCCGCCAGGCTGTCTTTTTTTTGCACAGCTAGTTGCCTCCAGGAGGCCACAAGAGGGAGACAAGGGACTGCAAAATGGAAAATAGGCATCCACCAACTTTACAGACAACTTCTCCTTGCTCCTACAACCTCCATCCTTGCACAGTTTGTTATTCTTCTAGGTAACATAGTAACAAATCCAAATTGCTGCTCTCTTTGTAGGCAAGCAAGGCTTTGTTGCAACTGCAATTCTTACTTCTTCTTGAAATGTAGGGACGACAGTACATTCCATCACATCCATCTAGTGTACACAGGTAGGTCCATTGTGGCGGGCAGGCGAGCGGGCGGGCTGCTTTATTGGCTGTTTGCTGTTCCCCTACTCCACTCCACTATTTGACTGTTGTGCTGCATCAATCAATCAATCAATCAATCAATCAATCAATCAATCAATCAATCAATCAATCAGTGGCTGGCTCAGGTGCAGCTCTTTAACTTACCTAAAAGGGAGGGCGGAGAGAAGACAAGGAAGGTGAATGAGGTGTTCCAATGTGAAATGCCGGAAACACAGAAACACAGACGACACACAACAAGAGGTGGCAATCTATTCATTAATTGCATTTAATCAATGAGCTCATTATCACTCATGCATTGTCCAACAGGTGTTGAAATAATGGGATTAAAAGGGGAGATCCCTTCAGAAAGACAGAAACAATAGCAAAGACAAAAAACACTTTTGGAATCTGCTTTTAGTCAACACATAAGGAAAGGGTGCACCGGTCCTGGAAATACTGCAATACCAGGTCAATGCGTGGAGTGGACAGAGCAAGCTCTATTTCCATCTCCCTGTTCTAAAAATCCATTTAATATATGGTCCCCAGATAGGGGACGTATCAGATATTAAACTGATAAGAACAGATACTACACTTGATCTTAGCCAAAAGGCCGAGAAGCGATAACCCGAACGGGCCGCGCGTTGCCCGAGCCTGCCCGATACTGCTGTTCAGCCCTTGCAGCGATTCAGCCTACTTCTAGGCAATTCCATGGGGCCCTGCAGGCTCACACACTCACAGCTACACGGGAGGTGAATAAAGGCCGGAGAGGAAGCCAGACAGGATTTGCTTCTTTTGCTTGCACCACAATGCAGTGCTGAAAGAGGAGGAATCTACATAAAAACGCCTTCCTGGCAACGCCCAAATGCCCTGCTGCCATGCAGATAAACACTGGCAGCGGCAGCAAGTGCATGCCCACAGCCACCCCTTGTTCCTTCACACCTTGTATCAGCTGTAATCCAGTCCAGTCCAGTGCTGCCTGCTGAGCAGCACTGACCAACACTGCCTGGGCCCAGGCTTTTATCTCTGAGGCCCCATTATGATGTCAGAAAGCTGGCTCTGGAATCCTGAGGGCTCCACTATGACACGTGCAAAGTTCCGTCTGAACTTTATATAAGACGGTGAGGCTCAGTCAGTCACTCAGTGTTGCCTGAGAGGGCAACACTGCAACAGCCGGCCGCCAGGCTGTCTTTTTTTTGCACAGCTAGTTGCCTCCAGGAGGCCACAAGAGGGAGACAAGGGACTGCAAAATGGAAAATAGGCATCCACCAACTTTACAGACAACTTCTCCTTGCTCCTACAACCTCCATCCTTGCACAGTTTGTTATTCTTCTAGGTAACATAGTAACAAATCCAAATTGCTGCTCTCTTTGTAGGCAAGCAAGGCTTTGTTGCAACTGCAATTCTTACTTCTTCTTGAAATGTAGGGACGACAGTACATTCCATCACATCCATCTAGTGTACACAGGTAGGTCCATTGTGGCGGGCAGGCGAGCGGGCGGGCTGCTTTATTGGCTGTTTGCTGTTCCCCTACTCCACTCCACTATTTGACTGTTGTGCTGCATCAATCAATCAATCAATCAATCAATCAATCAATCAATCAATCAATCAATCAATCAATCAATCAGTGGCTGGCTCAGGTGCAGCTCTTTAACTTACCTAAAAGGGAGGGCGGAGAGAAGACAAGGAAGGTGAATGAGGTGTTCCAATGTGAAATGCCGGAAACACAGAAACACAGACGACACACAACAAGAGGTGGCAATCTATTCATTAATTGCATTTAATCAATGAGCTCATTATCACTCATGCATTGTCCAACAGGTGTTGAAATAATGGGATTAAAAGGGGAGATCCCTTCAGAAAGACAGAAACAATAGCAAAGACAAAAAACACTTTTGGAATCTGCTTTTAGTCAACACATAAGGAAAGGGTGCACCGGTCCTGGAAATACTGCAATACCAGGTCAATGCGTGGAGTGGACAGAGCAAGCTCTATTTCCATCTCCCTGTTCTAAAAATCCATTTAATATATGGTCCCCAGATAGGGGACGTATCAGATATTAAACTGATAAGAACAGATACTACACTTGATCTTAGCCAAAAGGCCGAGAAGCGATAACCCGAACGGGCCGCGCGTTGCCCGAGCCTGCCCGATACTGCTGTTCAGCCCTTGCAGCGATTCAGCCTACTTCTAGGCAATTCCATGGGGCCCTGCAGGCTCACACACTCACAGCTACACGGGAGGTGAATAAAGGCCGGAGAGGAAGCCAGACAGGATTTGCTTCTTTTGCTTGCACCACAATGCAGTGCTGAAAGAGGAGGAATCTACATAAAAACGCCTTCCTGGCAACGCCCAAATGCCCTGCTGCCATGCAGATAAACACTGGCAGCGGCAGCAAGTGCATGCCCACAGCCACCCCTTGTTCCTTCACACCTTGTATCAGCTGTAATCCAGTCCAGTCCAGTGCTGCCTGCTGAGCAGCACTGACCAACACTGCCTGGGCCCAGGCTTTTATCTCTGAGGCCCCATTATGATGTCAGAAAGCTGGCTCTGGAATCCTGAGGGCTCCACTATGACACGTGCAAAGTTCCGTCTGAACTTTATATAAGACGGTGAGGCTCAGTCAGTCACTCAGTGTTGCCTGAGAGGGCAACACTGCAACAGCCGGCCGCCAGGCTGTCTTTTTTTTGCACAGCTAGTTGCCTCCAGGAGGCCACAAGAGGGAGACAAGGGACTGCAAAATGGAAAATAGGCATCCACCAACTTTACAGACAACTTCTCCTTGCTCCTACAACCTCCATCCTTGCACAGTTTGTTATTCTTCTAGGTAACATAGTAACAAATCCAAATTGCTGCTCTCTTTGTAGGCAAGCAAGGCTTTGTTGCAACTGCAATTCTTACTTCTTCTTGAAATGTAGGGACGACAGTACATTCCATCACATCCATCTAGTGTACACAGGTAGGTCCATTGTGGCGGGCAGGCGAGCGGGCGGGCTGCTTTATTGGCTGTTTGCTGTTCCCCTACTCCACTCCACTATTTGACTGTTGTGCTGCATCAATCAATCAATCAATCAATCAATCAATCAATCAATCAATCAGTGGCTGGCTCAGGTGCAGCTCTTTAACTTACCTAAAAGGGAGGGCGGAGAGAAGACAAGGAAGGTGAATGAGGTGTTCCAATGTGAAATGCCGGAAACACAGAAACACAGACGACACACAACAAGAGGTGGCAATCTATTCATTAATTGCATTTAATCAATGAGCTCATTATCACTCATGCATTGTCCAACAGGTGTTGAAATAATGGGATTAAAAGGGGAGATCCCTTCAGAAAGACAGAAACAATAGCAAAGATAAAAAACACTTTTGGAATCTGCTTTTAGTCAACACATAAGGAAAGGGTGCACCGGTCCTGGAAATACTGCAATACCAGGTCAATGCGTGGAGTGGACAGAGCAAGCTCTATTTCCATCTCCCTGTTCTAAAAATCCATTTAATATATGGTCCCCAGATAGGGGACGTATCAGATATTAAACTGATAAGAACAGATACTACACTTGATCTTAGCCAAAAGGCCGAGAAGCGATAACCCGAACGGGCCGCGCGTTGCCCGAGCCTGCCCGATACTGCTGTTCAGCCCTTGCAGCGATTCAGCCTACTTCTAGGCAATTCCATGGGGCCCTGCAGGCTCACACACTCACAGCTACACGGGAGGTGAATAAAGGCCGGAGAGGAAGCCAGACAGGATTTGCTTCTTTTGCTTGCACCACAATGCAGTGCTGAAAGAGGAGGAATCTACATAAAAACGCCTTCCTGGCAACGCCCAAATGCCCTGCTGCCATGCAGATAAACACTGGCAGCGGCAGCAAGTGCATGCCCACAGCCACCCCTTGTTCCTTCACACCTTGTATCAGCTGTAATCCAGTCCAGTCCAGTGCTGCCTGCTGAGCAGCACTGACCAACACTGCCTGGGCCCAGGCTTTTATCTCTGAGGCCCCATTATGATGTCAGAAAGCTGGCTCTGGAATCCTGAGGGCTCCACTATGACACGTGCAAAGTTCCGTCTGAACTTTATATAAGATGGTGAGGCTCAGTCAGTCACTCAGTGTTGCCTGAGAGGGCAACACTGCAACAGCCGGCCGCCAGGCTGTCTTTTTTTTGCACAGCTAGTTGCCTCCAGGAGGCCACAAGAGGGAGACAAGGGACTGCAAAATGGAAAATAGGCATCCACCAACTTTACAGACAACTTCTCCTTGCTCCTACAACCTCCATCCTTGCACAGTTTGTTATTCTTCTAGGTAACATAGTAACAAATCCAAATTGCTGCTCTCTTTGTAGGCAAGCAAGGCTTTGTTGCAACTGCAATTCTTACTTCTTCTTGAAATGTAGGGACGACAGTACATTCCATCACATCCATCTAGTGTACACAGGTAGGTCCATTGTGGCGGGCAGGCGAGCGGGCGGGCTGCTTTATTGGCTGTTTGCTGTTCCCCTACTCCACTCCACTATTTGACTGTTGTGCTGCATCAATCAATCAATCAATCAATCAATCAATCAATCAATCAATCAATCAATCAATCAATCAATCAGTGGCTGGCTCAGGTGCAGCTCTTTAACTTACCTAAAAGGGAGGGCGGAGAGAAGACAAGGAAGGTGAATGAGGTGTTCCAATGTGAAATGCCGGAAACACAGAAACACAGACGACACACAACAAGAGGTGGCAATCTATTCATTAATTGCATTTAATCAATGAGCTCATTATCACTCATGCATTGTCCAACAGGTGTTGAAATAATGGGATTAAAAGGGGAGATCCCTTCAGAAAGACAGAAACAATAGCAAAGACAAAAAACACTTTTGGAATCTGCTTTTAGTCAACACATAAGGAAAGGGTGCACCGGTCCTGGAAATACTGCAATACCAGGTCAATGCGTGGAGTGGACAGAGCAAGCTCTATTTCCATCTCCCTGTTCTAAAAATCCATTTAATATATGGTCCCCAGATAGGGGACGTATCAGATATTAAACTGATAAGAACAGATACTACACTTGATCTTAGCCAAAAGGCCGAGAAGCGATAACCCGAACGGGCCGCGCGTTGCCCGAGCCTGCCCGATACTGCTGTTCAGCCCTTGCAGCGATTCAGCCTACTTCTAGGCAATTCCATGGGGCCCTGCAGGCTCACACACTCACAGCTACACGGGAGGTGAATAAAGGCCGGAGAGGAAGCCAGACAGGATTTGCTTCTTTTGCTTGCACCACAATGCAGTGCTGAAAGAGGAGGAATCTACATAAAAACGCCTTCCTGGCAACGCCCAAATGCCCTGCTGCCATGCAGATAAACACTGGCAGCGGCAGCAAGTGCATGCCCACAGCCACCCCTTGTTCCTTCACACCTTGTATCAGCTGTAATCCAGTCCAGTCCAGTGCTGCCTGCTGAGCAGCACTGACCAACACTGCCTGGGCCCAGGCTTTTATCTCTGAGGCCCCATTATGATGTCAGAAAGCTGGCTCTGGAATCCTGAGGGCTCCACTATGACACGTGCAAAGTTCCGTCTGAACTTTATATAAGACGGTGAGGCTCAGTCAGTCACTCAGTGTTGCCTGAGAGGGCAACACTGCAACAGCCGGCCGCCAGGCTGTCTTTTTTTTGCACAGCTAGTTGCCTCCAGGAGGCCACAAGAGGGAGACAAGGGACTGCAAAATGGAAAATAGGCATCCACCAACTTTACAGACAACTTCTCCTTGCTCCTACAACCTCCATCCTTGCACAGTTTGTTATTCTTCTAGGTAACATAGTAACAAATCCAAATTGCTGCTCTCTTTGTAGGCAAGCAAGGCTTTGTTGCAACTGCAATTCTTACTTCTTCTTGAAATGTAGGGACGACAGTACATTCCATCACATCCATCTAGTGTACACAGGTAGGTCCATTGTGGCGGGCAGGCGAGCGGGCGGGCTGCTTTATTCGCTGTTTGCTGTTCCCCTACTCCACTCCACTATTTGACTGTTGTGCTGCATCAATCAATCAATCAATCAATCAATCAATCAATCAATCAATCAATCAATCAATCAATCAATCAATCAATCAATCAGTGGCTGGCTCAGGTGCAGCTCTTTAACTTACCTAAAAGGGAGGGCGGAGAGAAGACAAGGAAGGTGAATGAGGTGTTCCAATGTGAAATGCCGGAAACACAGAAACACAGACGACACACAACAAGAGGTGGCAATCTATTCATTAATTGCATTTAATCAATGAGCTCATTATCACTCATGCATTGTCCAACAGGTGTTGAAATAATGGGATTAAAAGGGGAGATCCCTTCAGAAAGACAGAAACAATAGCAAAGACAAAAAACACTTTTGGAATCTGCTTTTAGTCAACACATAAGGAAAGGGTGCACCGGTCCTGGAAATACTGCAATACCAGGTCAATGCGTGGAGTGGACAGAGCAAGCTCTATTTCCATCTCCCTGTTCTAAAAATCCATTTAATATATGGTCCCCAGATAGGGGACGTATCAGATATTAAACTGATAAGAACAGATACTACACTTGATCTTAGCCAAAAGGCCGAGAAGCGATAACCCGAACGGGCCGCGCGTTGCCCGAGCCTGCCCGATACTGCTGTTCAGCCCTTGCAGCGATTCAGCCTACTTCTAGGCAATTCCATGGGGCCCTGCAGGCTCACACACTCACAGCTACACGGGAGGTGAATAAAGGCCGGAGAGGAAGCCAGACAGGATTTGCTTCTTTTGCTTGCACCACAATGCAGTGCTGAAAGAGGAGGAATCTACATAAAAACGCCTTCCTGGCAACGCCCAAATGCCCTGCTGCCATGCAGATAAACACTGGCAGCGGCAGCAAGTGCATGCCCACAGCCACCCCTTGTTCCTTCACACCTTGTATCAGCTGTAATCCAGTCCAGTCCAGTGCTGCCTGCTGAGCAGCACTGACCAACACTGCCTGGGCCCAGGCTTTTATCTCTGAGGCCCCATTATGATGTCAGAAAGCTGGCTCTGGAATCCTGAGGGCTCCACTATGACACGTGCAAAGTTCCGTCTGAACTTTATATAAGACGGTGAGGCTCAGTCAGTCACTCAGTGTTGCCTGAGAGGGCAACACTGCAACAGCCGGCCGCCAGGCTGTCTTTTTTTTTGCACAGCTAGTTGCCTCCAGGAGGCCACAAGAGGGAGACAAGGGACTGCAAAATGGAAAATAGGCATCCACCAACTTTACAGACAACTTCTCCTTGCTCCTACAACCTCCATCCTTGCACAGTTTGTTATTCTTCTAGGTAACATAGTAACAAATCCAAATTGCTGCTCTCTTTGTAGGCAAGCAAGGCTTTGTTGCAACTGCAATTCTTACTTCTTCTTGAAATGTAGGGACGACAGTACATTCCATCACATCCATCTAGTGTACACAGGTAGGTCCATTGTGGCGGGCAGGCGAGCGGGCGGGCTGCTTTATTGGCTGTTTGCTGTTCCCCTACTCCACTCCACTATTTGACTGTTGTGCTGCATCAATCAATCAATCAATCAATCAATCAATCAATCAATCAATCAATCAATCAATCAATCAATCAATCAGTGGCTGGCTCAGGTGCAGCTCTTTAACTTACCTAAAAGGGAGGGCGGAGAGAAGACAAGGAAGGTGAATGAGGTGTTCCAATGTGAAATGCCGGAAACACAGAAACACAGACGACACACAACAAGAGGTGGCAATCTATTCATTAATTGCATTTAATCAATGAGCTCATTATCACTCATGCATTGTCCAACAGGTGTTGAAATAATGGGATTAAAAGGGGAGATCCCTTCAGAAAGACAGAAACAATAGCAAAGACAAAAAACACTTTTGGAATCTGCTTTTAGTCAACACATAAGGAAAGGGTGCACCGGTCCTGGAAATACTGCAATACCAGGTCAATGCGTGGAGTGGACAGAGCAAGCTCTATTTCCATCTCCCTGTTCTAAAAATCCATTTAATATATGGTCCCCAGATAGGGGACGTATCAGATATTAAACTGATAAGAACAGATACTACACTTGATCTTAGCCAAAAGGCCGAGAAGCGATAACCCGAACGGGCCGCGCGTTGCCCGAGCCTGCCCGATACTGCTGTTCAGCCCTTGCAGCGATTCAGCCTACTTCTAGGCAATTCCATGGGGCCCTGCAGGCTCACACACTCACAGCTACACGGGAGGTGAATAAAGGCCGGAGAGGAAGCCAGACAGGATTTGCTTCTTTTGCTTGCACCACAATGCAGTGCTGAAAGAGGAGGAATCTACATAAAAACGCCTTCCTGGCAACGCCCAAATGCCCTGCTGCCATGCAGATAAACACTGGCAGCGGCAGCAAGTGCATGCCCACAGCCACCCCTTGTTCCTTCACACCTTGTATCAGCTGTAATCCAGTCCAGTCCAGTGCTGCCTGCTGAGCAGCACTGACCAACACTGCCTGGGCCCAGGCTTTTATCTCTGAGGCCCCATTATGATGTCAGAAAGCTGGCTCTGGAATCCTGAGGGCTCCACTATGACACGTGCAAAGTTCCGTCTGAACTTTATATAAGACGGTGAGGCTCAGTCAGTCACTCAGTGTTGCCTGAGAGGGCAACACTGCAACAGCCGGCCGCCAGGCTGTCTTTTTTTGCACAGCTAGTTGCCTCCAGGAGGCCACAAGAGGGAGACAAGGGACTGCAAAATGGAAAATAGGCATCCACCAACTTTACAGACAACTTCTCCTTGCTCCTACAACCTCCATCCTTGCACAGTTTGTTATTCTTCTAGGTAACATAGTAACAAATCCAAATTGCTGCTCTCTTTGTAGGCAAGCAAGGCTTTGTTGCAACTGCAATTCTTACTTCTTCTTGAAATGTAGGGACGACAGTACATTCCATCACATCCATCTAGTGTACACAGGTAGGTCCATTGTGGCGGGCAGGCGAGCGGGCGGGCTGCTTTATTGGCTGTTTGCTGTTCCCCTACTCCACTCCACTATTTGACTGTTGTGCTGCATCAATCAATCAATCAATCAATCAATCAATCAATCAATCAATCAATCAATCAATCAATCAATCAATCAGTGGCTGGCTCAGGTGCAGCTCTTTAACTTACCTAAAAGGGAGGGCGGAGAGAAGACAAGGAAGGTGAATGAGGTGTTCCAATGTGAAATGCCGGAAACACAGAAACACAGACGACACACAACAAGAGGTGGCAATCTATTCATTAATTGCATTTAATCAATGAGCTCATTATCACTCATGCATTGTCCAACAGGTGTTGAAATAATGGGATTAAAAGGGGAGATCCCTTCAGAAAGACAGAAACAATAGCAAAGACAAAAAACACTTTTGGAATCTGCTTTTAGTCAACACATAAGGAAAGGGTGCACCGGTCCTGGAAATACTGCAATACCAGGTCAATGCGTGGAGTGGACAGAGCAAGCTCTATTTCCATCTCCCTGTTCTAAAAATCCATTTAATATATGGTCCCCAGATAGGGGACGTATCAGATATTAAACTGATAAGAACAGATACTACACTTGATCTTAGCCAAAAGGCCGAGAAGCGATAACCCGAACGGGCCGCGCGTTGCCCGAGCCTGCCCGATACTGCTGTTCAGCCCTTGCAGCGATTCAGCCTACTTCTAGGCAATTCCATGGGGCCCTGCAGGCTCACACACTCACAGCTACACGGGAGGTGAATAAAGGCCGGAGAGGAAGCCAGACAGGATTTGCTTCTTTTGCTTGCACCACAATGCAGTGCTGAAAGAGGAGGAATCTACATAAAAACGCCTTCCTGGCAACGCCCAAATGCCCTGCTGCCATGCAGATAAACACTGGCAGCGGCAGCAAGTGCATGCCCACAGCCACCCCTTGTTCCTTCACACCTTGTATCAGCTGTAATCCAGTCCAGTCCAGTGCTGCCTGCTGAGCAGCACTGACCAACACTGCCTGGGCCCAGGCTTTTATCTCTGAGGCCCCATTATGATGTCAGAAAGCTGGCTCTGGAATCCTGAGGGCTCCACTATGACACGTGCAAAGTTCCGTCTGAACTTTATATAAGACGGTGAGGCTCAGTCAGTCACTCAGTGTTGCCTGAGAGGGCAACACTGCAACAGCCGGCCGCCAGGCTGTCTTTTTTTTGCACAGCTAGTTGCCTCCAGGAGGCCACAAGAGGGAGACAAGGGACTGCAAAATGGAAAATAGGCATCCACCAACTTTACAGACAACTTCTCCTTGCTCCTACAACCTCCATCCTTGCACAGTTTGTTATTCTTCTAGGTAACATAGTAACAAATCCAAATTGCTGCTCTCTTTGTAGGCAAGCAAGGCTTTGTTGCAACTGCAATTCTTACTTCTTCTTGAAATGTAGGGACGACAGTACATTCCATCACATCCATCTAGTGTACACAGGTAGGTCCATTGTGGCGGGCAGGCGAGCGGGCGGGCTGCTTTATTGGCTGTTTGCTGTTCCCCTACTCCACTCCACTATTTGACTGTTGTGCTGCATCAATCAATCAATCAATCAATCAATCAATCAATCAATCAATCAATCAATCAATCAGTGGCTGGCTCAGGTGCAGCTCTTTAACTTACCTAAAAGGGAGGGCGGAGAGAAGACAAGGAAGGTGAATGAGGTGTTCCAATGTGAAATGCCGGAAACACAGAAACACAGACGACACACAACAAGAGGTGGCAATCTATTCATTAATTGCATTTAATCAATGAGCTCATTATCACTCATGCATTGTCCAACAGGTGTTGAAATAATGGGATTAAAAGGGGAGATCCCTTCAGAAAGACAGAAACAATAGCAAAGACAAAAAACACTTTTGGAATCTGCTTTTAGTCAACACATAAGGAAAGGGTGCACCGGTCCTGGAAATACTGCAATACCAGGTCAATGCGTGGAGTGGACAGAGCAAGCTCTATTTCCATCTCCCTGTTCTAAAAATCCATTTAATATATGGTCCCCAGATAGGGGACGTATCAGATATTAAACTGATAAGAACAGATACTACACTTGATCTTAGCCAAAAGGCCGAGAAGCGATAACCCGAACGGGCCGCGCGTTGCCCGAGCCTGCCCGATACTGCTGTTCAGCCCTTGCAGCGATTCAGCCTACTTCTAGGCAATTCCATGGGGCCCTGCAGGCTCACACACTCACAGCTACACGGGAGGTGAATAAAGGCCGGAGAGGAAGCCAGACAGGATTTGCTTCTTTTGCTTGCACCACAATGCAGTGCTGAAAGAGGAGGAATCTACATAAAAACGCCTTCCTGGCAACGCCCAAATGCCCTGCTGCCATGCAGATAAACACTGGCAGCGGCAGCAAGTGCATGCCCACAGCCACCCCTTGTTCCTTCACACCTTGTATCAGCTGTAATCCAGTCCAGTCCAGTGCTGCCTGCTGAGCAGCACTGACCAACACTGCCTGGGCCCAGGCTTTTATCTCTGAGGCCCCATTATGATGTCAGAAAGCTGGCTCTGGAATCCTGAGGGCACCACTATGACACGTGCAAAGTTCCGTCTGAACTTTATATAAGACGGTGAGGCTCAGTCAGTCACTCAGTGTTGCCTGAGAGGGCAACACTGCAACAGCCGGCCGCCAGGCTGTCTTTTTTTTGCACAGCTAGTTGCCTCCAGGAGGCCACAAGAGGGAGACAAGGGACTGCAAAATGGAAAATAGGCATCCACCAACTTTACAGACAACTTCTCCTTGCTCCTACAACCTCCATCCTTGCACAGTTTGTTATTCTTCTAGGTAACATAGTAACAAATCCAAATTGCTGCTCTCTTTGTAGGCAAGCAAGGCTTTGTTGCAACTGCAATTCTTACTTCTTCTTGAAATGTAGGGACGACAGTACATTCCATCACATCCATCTAGTGTACACAGGTAGGTCCATTGTGGCGGGCAGGCGAGCGGGCGGGCTGCTTTATTGGCTGTTTGCTGTTCCCCTACTCCACTCCACTATTTGACTGTTGTGCTGCATCAATCAATCAATCAATCAATCAATCAATCAATCAATCAATCAATCAATCAATCAATCAGTGGCTGGCTCAGGTGCAGCTCTTTAACTTACCTAAAAGGGAGGGCGGAGAGAAGACAAGGAAGGTGAATGAGGTGTTCCAATGTGAAATGCCGGAAACACAGAAACACAGACGACACACAACAAGAGGTGGCAATCTATTCATTAATTGCATTTAATCAATGAGCTCATTATCACTCATGCATTGTCCAACAGGTGTTGAAATAATGGGATTAAAAGGGGAGATCCCTTCAGAAAGACAGAAACAATAGCAAAGACAAAAAACACTTTTGGAATCTGCTTTTAGTCAACACATAAGGAAAGGGTGCACCGGTCCTGGAAATACTGCAATACCAGGTCAATGCGTGGAGTGGACAGAGCAAGCTCTATTTCCATCTCCCTGTTCTAAAAATCCATTTAATATATGGTCCCCAGATAGGGGACGTATCAGATATTAAACTGATAAGAACAGATACTACACTTGATCTTAGCCAAAAGGCCGAGAAGCGATAACCCGAACGGGCCGCGCGTTGCCCGAGCCTGCCCGATACTGCTGTTCAGCCCTTGCAGCGATTCAGCCTACTTCTAGGCAATTCCATGGGGCCCTGCAGGCTCACACACTCACAGCTACACGGGAGGTGAATAAAGGCCGGAGAGGAAGCCAGACAGGATTTGCTTCTTTTGCTTGCACCACAATGCAGTGCTGAAAGAGGAGGAATCTACATAAAAACGCCTTCCTGGCAACGCCCAAATGCCCTGCTGCCATGCAGATAAACACTGGCAGCGGCAGCAAGTGCATGCCCACAGCCACCCCTTGTTCCTTCACACCTTGTATCAGCTGTAATCCAGTCCAGTCCAGTGCTGCCTGCTGAGCAGCACTGACCAACACTGCCTGGGCCCAGGCTTTTATCTCTGAGGCCCCATTATGATGTCAGAAAGCTGGCTCTGGAATCCTGAGGGCTCCACTATGACACGTGCAAAGTTCCGTCTGAACTTTATATAAGACGGTGAGGCTCAGTCAGTCACTCAGTGTTGCCTGAGAGGGCAACACTGCAACAGCCGGCCGCCAGGCTGTCTTTTTTTTGCACAGCTAGTTGCCTCCAGGAGGCCACAAGAGGGAGACAAGGGACTGCAAAATGGAAAATAGGCATCCACCAACTTTACAGACAACTTCTCCTTGCTCCTACAACCTCCATCCTTGCACAGTTTGTTATTCTTCTAGGTAACATAGTAACAAATCCAAATTGCTGCTCTCTTTGTAGGCAAGCAAGGCTTTGTTGCAACTGCAATTCTTACTTCTTCTTGAAATGTAGGGACGACAGTACATTCCATCACATCCATCTAGTGTACACAGGTAGGTCCATTGTGGCGGGCAGGCGAGCGGGCGGGCTGCTTTATTGGCTGTTTGCTGTTCCCCTACTCCACTCCACTATTTGACTGTTGTGCTGCATCAATCAATCAATCAATCAATCAATCAATCAATCAATCAATCAATCAATCAATCAATCAGTGGCTGGCTCAGGTGCAGCTCTTTAACTTACCTAAAAGGGAGGGCGGAGAGAAGACAAGGAAGGTGAATGAGGTGTTCCAATGTGAAATGCCGGAAACATAGAAACACAGACGACACACAACAAGAGGTGGCAATCTATTCATTAATTGCATTTAATCAATGAGCTCATTATCACTCATGCATTGTCCAACAGGTGTTGAAATAATGGGATTAAAAGGGGAGATCCCTTCAGAAAGACAGAAACAATAGCAAAGACAAAAAACACTTTTGGAATCTGCTTTTAGTCAACACATAAGGAAAGGGTGCACCGGTCCTGGAAATACTGCAATACCAGGTCAATGCGTGGAGTGGACAGAGCAAGCTCTATTTCCATCTCCCTGTTCTAAAAATCCATTTAATATATGGTCCCCAGATAGGGGACGTATCAGATATTAAACTGATAAGAACAGATACTACACTTGATCTTAGCCAAAAGGCCGAGAAGCGATAACCCGAACGGGCCGCGCGTTGCCCGAGCCTGCCCGATACTGCTGTTCAGCCCTTGCAGCGATTCAGCCTACTTCTAGGCAATTCCATGGGGCCCTGCAGGCTCACACACTCACAGCTACACGGGAGGTGAATAAAGGCCGGAGAGGAAGCCAGACAGGATTTGCTTCTTTTGCTTGCACCACAATGCAGTGCTGAAAGAGGAGGAATCTACATAAAAACGCCTTCCTGGCAACGCCCAAATGCCCTGCTGCCATGCAGATAAACACTGGCAGCGGCAGCAAGTGCATGCCCACAGCCACCCCTTGTTCCTTCACACCTTGTATCAGCTGTAATCCAGTCCAGTCCAGTGCTGCCTGCTGAGCAGCACTGACCAACACTGCCTGGGCCCAGGCTTTTATCTCTGAGGCCCCATTATGATGTCAGAAAGCTGGCTCTGGAATCCTGAGGGCTCCACTATGACACGTGCAAAGTTCCGTCTGAACTTTATATAAGACGGTGAGGCTCAGTCAGTCACTCAGTGTTGCCTGAGAGGGCAACACTGCAACAGCCGGCCGCCAGGCTGTCTTTTTTTTGCACAGCTAGTTGCCTCCAGGAGGCCACAAGAGGGAGACAAGGGACTGCAAAATGGAAAATAGGCATCCACCAACTTTACAGACAACTTCTCCTTGCTCCTACAACCTCCATCCTTGCACAGTTTGTTATTCTTCTAGGTAACATAGTAACAAATCCAAATTGCTGCTCTCTTTGTAGGCAAGCAAGGCTTTGTTGCAACTGCAATTCTTACTTCTTCTTGAAATGTAGGGACGACAGTACATTCCATCACATCCATCTAGTGTACACAGGTAGGTCCATTGTGGCGGGCAGGCGAGCGGGCGGGCTGCTTTATTGGTTGTTTGCTGTTCCCCTACTCCACTCCACTATTTGACTGTTGTGCTGCATCAATCAATCAATCAATCAATCAATCAATCAATCAATCAATCAATCAATCAGTGGCTGGCTCAGGTGCAGCTCTTTAACTTACCTAAAAGGGAGGGCGGAGAGAAGACAAGGAAGGTGAATGAGGTGTTCCAATGTGAAATGCCGGAAACACAGAAACACAGACGACACACAACAAGAGGTGGCAATCTATTCATTAATTGCATTTAATCAATGAGCTCATTATCACTCATGCATTGTCCAACAGGTGTTGAAATAATGGGATTAAAAGGGGAGATCCCTTCAGAAAGACAGAAACAATAGCAAAGACAAAAAACACTTTTGGAATCTGCTTTTAGTCAACACATAAGGAAAGGGTGCACCGGTCCTGGAAATACTGCAATACCAGGTCAATGCGTGGAGTGGACAGAGCAAGCTCTATTTCCATCTCCCTGTTCTAAAAATCCATTTAATATATGGTCCCCAGATAGGGGACGTATCAGATATTAAACTGATAAGAACAGATACTACACTTGATCTTAGCCAAAAGGCCGAGAAGCGATAACCCGAACGGGCCGCGCGTTGCCCGAGCCTGTCCGATACTGCTGTTCAGCCCTTGCAGCGATTCAGCCTACTTCTAGGCAATTCCATGGGGCCCTGCAGGCTCACACACTCACAGCTACACGGGAGGTGAATAAAGGCCGGAGAGGAAGCCAGACAGGATTTGCTTCTTTTGCTTGCACCACAATGCAGTGCTGAAAGAGGAGGAATCTACATAAAAACGCCTTCCTGGCAACGCCCAAATGCCCTGCTGCCATGCAGATAAACACTGGCAGCGGCAGCAAGTGCATGCCCACAGCCACCCCTTGTTCCTTCACACCTTGTATCAGCTGTAATCCAGTCCAGTCCAGTGCTGCCTGCTGAGCAGCACTGACCAACACTGCCTGGGCCCAGGCTTTTATCTCTGAGGCCCCATTATGATGTCAGAAAGCTGGCTCTGGAATCCTGAGGGCTCCACTATGACACGTGCAAAGTTCCGTCTGAACTTTATATAAGACGGTGAGGCTCAGTCAGTCACTCAGTGTTGCCTGAGAGGGCAACACTGCAACAGCCGGCCGCCAGGCTGTCTTTTTTTTGCACAGCTAGTTGCCTCCAGGAGGCCACAAGAGGGAGACAAGGGACTGCAAAATGGAAAATAGGCATCCACCAACTTTACAGACAACTTCTCCTTGCTCCTACAACCTCCATCCTTGCACAGTTTGTTATTCTTCTAGGTAACATAGTAACAAATCCAAATTGCTGCTCTCTTTGTAGGCAAGCAAGGCTTTATTGCAACTGCAATTCTTACTTCTTCTTGAAATGTAGGGACGACAGTACATTCCATCACATCCATCTAGTGTACACAGGTAGGTCCATTGTGGCGGGCAGGCGAGCGGGCGGGCTGCTTTATTGGCTGTTTGCTGTTCCCCTACTCCACTCCACTATTTGACTGTTGTGCTGCATCAATCAATCAATCAATCAATCAATCAATCAATCAATCAATCAATCAATCAAGTGGCTGGCTCAGGTGCAGCTCTTTAACTTACCTAAAAGGGAGGGCGGAGAGAAGACAAGGAAGGTGAATGAGGTGTTCCAATGTGAAATGCCGGAAACACAGAAACACAGACGACACACAACAAGAGGTGGCAATCTATTCATTAATTGCATTTAATCAATGAGCTCATTATCACTCATGCATTGTCCAACAGGTGTTGAAATAATGGGATTAAAAGGGGAGATCCCTTCAGAAAGACAGAAACAATAGCAAAGACAAAAAACACTTTTGGAATCTGCTTTTAGTCAACACATAAGGAAAGGGTGCACCGGTCCTGGAAATACTGCAATACCAGGTCAATGCGTGGAGTGGACAGAGCAAGCTCTATTTCCATCTCCCTGTTCTAAAAATCCATTTAATATATGGTCCCCAGATAGGGGACGTATCAGATATTAAACTGATAAGAACAGATACTACACTTGATCTTAGCCAAAAGGCCGAGAAGCGATAACCCGAACGGGCCGCGCGTTGCCCGAGCCTGCCCGATACTGCTGTTCAGCCCTTGCAGCGATTCAGCCTACTTCTAGGCAATTCCATGGGGCCCTGCAGGCTCACACACTCACAGCTACACGGGAGGTGAATAAAGGCCGGAGAGGAAGCCAGACAGGATTTGCTTCTTTTGCTTGCACCACAATGCAGTGCTGAAAGAGGAGGAATCTACATAAAAACGCCTTCCTGGCAACGCCCAAATGCCCTGCTGCCATGCAGATAAACACTGGCAGCGGCAGCAAGTGCATGCCCACAGCCACCCCTTGTTCCTTCACACCTTGTATCAGCTGTAATCCAGTCCAGTCCAGTGCTGCCTGCTGAGCAGCACTGACCAACACTGCCTGGGCCCAGGCTTTTATCTCTGAGGCCCCATTATGATGTCAGAAAGCTGGCTCTGGAATCCTGAGGGCTCCACTATGACACGTGCAAAGTTCCGTCTGAACTTTACATAAGACGGTGAGGCTCAGTCAGTCACTCAGTGTTGCCTGAGAGGGCAACACTGCAACAGCCGGCCGCCAGGCTGTCTTTTTTTTGCACAGCTAGTTGCCTCCAGGAGGCCACAAGAGGGAGACAAGGGACTGCAAAATGGAAAATAGGCATCCACCAACTTTACAGACAACTTCTCCTTGCTCCTACAACCTCCATCCTTGCACAGTTTGTTATTCTTCTAGGTAACATAGTAACAAATCCAAATTGCTGCTCTCTTTGTAGGCAAGCAAGGCTTTGTTGCAACTGCAATTCTTACTTCTTCTTGAAATGTAGGGACGACAGTACATTCCATCACATCCATCTAGTGTACACAGGTAGGTCCATTGTGGCGGGCAGGCGAGCGGGCGGGCTGCTTTATTGGCTGTTTGCTGTTCCCCTACTCCACTCCACTATTTGACTGTTGTGCTGCATCAATCAATCAATCAATCAATCAATCAATCAATCAATCAATCAATCAATCAATCAATCAATCAGTGGCTGGCTCAGGTGCAGCTCTTTAACTTACCTAAAAGGGAGGGCGGAGAGAAGACAAGGAAGGTGAATGAGGTGTTCCAATGTGAAATGCCGGAAACACAGAAACACAGACGACACACAACAAGAGGTGGCAATCTATTCATTAATTGCATTTAATCAATGAGCTCATTATCACTCATGCATTGTCCAACAGGTGTTGAAATAATGGGATTAAAAGGGGAGATCCCTTCAGAAAGACAGAAACAATAGCAAAGACAAAAAACACTTTTGGAATCTGCTTTTAGTCAACACATAAGGAAAGGGTGCACCGGTCCTGGAAATACTGCAATACCAGGTCAATGCGTGGAGTGGACAGAGCAAGCTCTATTTCCATCTCCCTGTTCTAAAAATCCATTTAATATATGGTCCCCAGATAGGGGACGTATCAGATATTAAACTGATAAGAACAGATACTACACTTGATCTTAGCCAAAAGGCCGAGAAGCGATAACCCGAACGGGCCGCGCGTTGCCCGAGCCTGTCCGATACTGCTGTTCAGCCCTTGCAGCGATTCAGCCTACTTCTAGGCAATTCCATGGGGCCCTGCAGGCTCACACACTCACAGCTACACGGGAGGTGAATAAAGGCCGGAGAGGAAGCCAGACAGGATTTGCTTCTTTTGCTTGCACCACAATGCAGTGCTGAAAGAGGAGGAATCTACATAAAAACGCCTTCCTGGCAACGCCCAAATGCCCTGCTGCCATGCAGATAAACACTGGCAGCGGCAGCAAGTGCATGCCCACAGCCACCCCTTGTTCCTTCACACCTTGTATCAGCTGTAATCCAGTCCAGTCCAGTGCTGCCTGCTGAGCAGCACTGACCAACACTGCCTGGGCCCAGGCTTTTATCTCTGAGGCCCCATTATGATGTCAGAAAGCTGGCTCTGGAATCCTGAGGGCTCCACTATGACACGTGCAAAGTTCCGTCTGAACTTTATATAAGACGGTGAGGCTCAGTCAGTCACTCAGTGTTGCCTGAGAGGGCAACACTGCAACAGCCGGCCGCCAGGCTGTCTTTTTTTTGCACAGCTAGTTGCCTCCAGGAGGCCACAAGAGGGAGACAAGGGACTGCAAAATGGAAAATAGGCATCCACCAACTTTACAGACAACTTCTCCTTGCTCCTACAACCTCCATCCTTGCACAGTTTGTTATTCTTCTAGGTAACATAGTAACAAATCCAAATTGCTGCTCTCTTTGTAGGCAAGCAAGGCTTTATTGCAACTGCAATTCTTACTTCTTCTTGAAATGTAGGGACGACAGTACATTCCATCACATCCATCTAGTGTACACAGGTAGGTCCATTGTGGCGGGCAGGCGAGCGGGCGGGCTGCTTTATTGGCTGTTTGCTGTTCCCCTACTCCACTCCACTATTTGACTGTTGTGCTGCATCAATCAATCAATCAATCAATCAATCAATCAATCAATCAATCAATCAATCAATCAATCAAGTGGCTGGCTCAGGTGCAGCTCTTTAACTTACCTAAAAGGGAGGGCGGAGAGAAGACAAGGAAGGTGAATGAGGTGTTCCAATGTGAAATGCCGGAAACACAGAAACACAGACGACACACAACAAGAGGTGGCAATCTATTCATTAATTGCATTTAATCAATGAGCTCATTATCACTCATGCATTGTCCAACAGGTGTTGAAATAATGGGATTAAAAGGGGAGATCCCTTCAGAAAGACAGAAACAATAGCAAAGACAAAAAACACTTTTGGAATCTGCTTTTAGTCAACACATAAGGAAAGGGTGCACCGGTCCTGGAAATACTGCAATACCAGGTCAATGCGTGGAGTGGACAGAGCAAGCTCTATTTCCATCTCCCTGTTCTAAAAATCCATTTAATATATGGTCCCCAGATAGGGGACGTATCAGATATTAAACTGATAAGAACAGATACTACACTTGATCTTAGCCAAAAGGCCGAGAAGCGATAACCCGAACGGGCCGCGCGTTGCGCCTGCCCGATACTGCTGTTCAGCCCTTGCAGCGATTCAGCCTACTTCTAGGCAATTCCATGGGGCCCTGCAGGCTCACACACTCACAGCTACACGGGAGGTGAATAAAGGCCGGAGAGGAAGCCAGACAGGATTTGCTTCTTTTGCTTGCACCACAATGCAGTGCTGAAAGAGGAGGAATCTACATAAAAACGCCTTCCTGGCAACGCCCAAATGCCCTGCTGCCATGCAGATAAACACTGGCAGCGGCAGCAAGTGCATGCCCACAGCCACCCCTTGTTCCTTCACACCTTGTATCAGCTGTAATCCAGTCCAGTCCAGTGCTGCCTGCTGAGCAGCACTGACCAACACTGCCTGGGCCCAGGCTTTTATCTCTGAGGCCCCATTATGATGTCAGAAAGCTGGCTCTGGAATCCTGAGGGCTCCACTATGACACGTGCAAAGTTCCGTCTGAACTTTATATAAGACGGTGAGGCTCAGTCAGTCACTCAGTGTTGCCTGAGAGGGCAACACTGCAACAGCCGGCCGCCAGGCTGTCTTTTTTTTGCACAGCTAGTTGCCTCCAGGAGGCCACAAGAGGGAGACAAGGGACTGCAAAATGGAAAATAGGCATCCACCAACTTTACAGACAACTTCTCCTTGCTCCTACAACCTCCATCCTTGCACAGTTTGTTATTCTTCTAGGTAACATAGTAACAAATCCAAATTGCTGCTCTCTTTGTAGGCAAGCAAGGCTTTGTTGCAACTGCAATTCTTACTTCTTCTTGAAATGTAGGGACGACAGTACATTCCATCACATCCATCTAGTGTACACAGGTAGGTCCATTGTGGCGGGCAGGCGAGCGGGCGGGCTGCTTTATTGGCTGTTTGCTGTTCCCCTACTCCACTCCACTATTTGACTGTTGTGCTGCATCAATCAATCAATCAATCAATCAATCAATCAATCAATCAATCAATCAATCAATCAGTGGCTGGCTCAGGTGCAGCTCTTTAACTTACCTAAAAGGGAGGGCGGAGAGAAGACAAGGAAGGTGAATGAGGTGTTCCAATGTGAAATGCCGGAAACACAGAAACACAGACGACACACAACAAGAGGTGGCAATCTATTCATTAATTGCATTTAATCAATGAGCACATTATCACTCATGCATTGTCCAACAGGTGTTGAAATAATGGGATTAAAAGGGGAGATCCCTTCAGAAAGACAGAAACAATAGCAAAGACAAAAAACACTTTTGGAATCTGCTTTTAGTCAACACATAAGGAAAGGGTGCACCGGTCCTGGAAATACTGCAATACCAGGTCAATGCGTGGAGTGGACAGAGCAAGCTCTATTTCCATCTCCCTGTTCTAAAAATCCATTTAATATATGGTCCCCAGATAGGGGACGTATCAGATATTAAACTGATAAGAACAGATACTACACTTGATCTTAGCCAAAAGGCCGAGAAGCGATAACCCGAACGGGCCGCGCGTTGCCCGAGCCTGCCCGATACTGCTGTTCAGCCCTTGCAGCGATTCAGCCTACTTCTAGGCAATTCCATGGGGCCCTGCAGGCTCACACACTCACAGCTACACGGGAGGTGAATAAAGGCCGGAGAGGAAGCCAGACAGGATTTGCTTCTTTTGCTTGCACCACAATGCAGTGCTGAAAGAGGAGGAATCTACATAAAAACGCCTTCCTGGCAACGCCCAAATGCCCTGCTGCCATGCAGATAAACACTGGCAGCGGCAGCAAGTGCATGCCCACAGCCACCCCTTGTTCCTTCACACCTTGTATCAGCTGTAATCCAGTCCAGTCCAGTGCTGCCTGCTGAGCAGCACTGACCAACACTGCCTGGGCCCAGGCTTTTATCTCTGAGGCCCCATTATGATGTCAGAAAGCTGGCTCTGGAATCCTGAGGGCTCCACTATGACACGTGCAAAGTTCCGTCTGAACTTTATATAAGACGGTGAGGCTCAGTCAGTCACTCAGTGTTGCCTGATAGGGCAACACTGCAACAGCCGGCCGCCAGGCTGTCTTTTTTTTGCACAGCTAGTTGCCTCCAGGAGGCCACAAGAGGGAGACAAGGGACTGCAAAATGGAAAATAGGCATCCACCAACTTTACAGACAACTTCTCCTTGCTCCTACAACCTCCATCCTTGCACAGTTTGTTATTCTTCTAGGTAACATAGTAACAAATCCAAATTGCTGCTCTCTTTGTAGGCAAGCAAGGCTTTGTTGCAACTGCAATTCTTACTTCTTCTTGAAATGTAGGGACGACAGTACATTCCATCACATCCATCTAGTGTACACAGGTAGGTCCATTGTGGCGGGCAGGCGAGCGGGCGGGCTGCTTTATTGGCTGTTTGCTGTTCCCCTACTCCACTCCACTATTTGACTGTTGTGCTGCATCAATCAATCAATCAATCAATCAATCAATCAATCAATCAATCAATCAGTGGCTGGCTCAGGTGCAGCTCTTTAACTTACCTAAAAGGGAGGGCGGAGAGAAGACAAGGAAGGTGAATGAGGTGTTCCAATGTGAAATGCCGGAAACACAGAAACACAGACGACACACAACAAGAGGTGGCAATCTATTCATTAATTGCATTTAATCAATGAGCTCATTATCACTCATGCATTGTCCAACAGGTGTTGAAATAATGGGATTAAAAGGGGAGATCCCTTCAGAAAGACAGAAACAATAGCAAAGACAAAAAACACTTTTGGAATCTGCTTTTAGTCAACACATAAGGAAAGGGTGCACCGGTCCTGGAAATACTGCAATACCAGGTCAATGCGTGGAGTGGACAGAGCAAGCTCTATTTCCATCTCCCTGTTCTAAAAATCCATTTAATATATGGTCCCCAGATAGGGGACGTATCAGATATTAAACTGATAAGAACAGATACTACACTTGATCTTAGCCAAAAGGCCGAGAAGCGATAACCCGAACGGGCCGCGCGTTGCCCGAGCCTGCCCGATACTGCTGTTCAGCCCTTGCAGCGATTCAGCCTACTTCTAGGCAATTCCATGGGGCCCTGCAGGCTCACACACTCACAGCTACACGGGAGGTGAATAAAGGCCGGAGAGGAAGCCAGACAGGATTTGCTTCTTTTGCTTGCACCACAATGCAGTGCTGAAAGAGGAGGAATCTACATAAAAACGCCTTCCTGGCAACGCCCAAATGCCCTGCTGCCATGCAGATAAACACTGGCAGCGGCAGCAAGTGCATGCCCACAGCCACCCCTTGTTCCTTCACACCTTGTATCAGCTGTAATCCAGTCCAGTCCAGTGCTGCCTGCTGAGCAGCACTGACCAACACTGCCTGGGCCCAGGCTTTTATCTCTGAGGCCCCATTATGATGTCAGAAAGCTGGCTCTGGAATCCTGAGGGCTCCACTATGACACGTGCAAAGTTCCGTCTGAACTTTATATAAGACGGTGAGGCTCAGTCAGTCACTCAGTGTTGCCTGAGAGGGCAACACTGCAACAGCCGGCCGCCAGGCTGTCTTTTTTTTGCACAGCTAGTTGCCTCCAGGAGGCCACAAGAGGGAGACAAGGGACTGCAAAATGGAAAATAGGCATCCACCAACTTTACAGACAACTTCTCCTTGCTCCTACAACCTCCATCCTTGCACAGTTTGTTATTCTTCTAGGTAACATAGTAACAAATCCAAATTGCTGCTCTCTTTGTAGGCAAGCAAGGCTTTGTTGCAACTGCAATTCTTACTTCTTCTTGAAATGTAGGGACGACAGTACATTCCATCACATCCATCTAGTGTACACAGGTAGGTCCATTGTGGCGGGCAGGCGAGCGGGCGGGCTGCTTTATTGGCTGTTTGCTGTTCCCCTACTCCACTCCACTATTTGACTGTTGTGCTGCATCAATCAATCAATCAATCAATCAATCAATCAATCAATCAATCAATCAATCAATCAATCAGTGGCTGGCTCAGGTGCAGCTCTTTAACTTACCTAAAAGGGAGGGCGGAGAGAAGACAAGGAAGGTGAATGAGGTGTTCCAATGTGAAATGCCGGAAACACAGAAACACAGACGACACACAACAAGAGGTGGCAATCTATTCATTAATTGCATTTAATCAATGAGCTCATTATCACTCATGCATTGTCCAACAGGTGTTGAAATAATGGGATTAAAAGGGGAGATCCCTTCAGAAAGACAGAAACAATAGCAAAGACAAAAAACACTTTTGGAATCTGCTTTTAGTCAACACATAAGGAAAGGGTGCACCGGTCCTGGAAATACTGCAATACCAGGTCAATGCGTGGAGTGGACAGAGCAAGCTCTATTTCCATCTCCCTGTTCTAAAAATCCATTTAATATATGGTCCCCAGATAGGGGACGTATCAGATATTAAACTGATAAGAACAGATACTACACTTGATCTTAGCCAAAAGGCCGAGAAGCGATAACCCGAACGGGCCGCGCGTTGCCCGAGCCTGCCCGATACTGCTGTTCAGCCCTTGCAGCGATTCAGCCTACTTCTAGGCAATTCCATGGGGCCCTGCAGGCTCACACACTCACAGCTACACGGGAGGTGAATAAAGGCCGGAGAGGAAGCCAGACAGGATTTGCTTCTTTTGCTTGCACCACAATGCAGTGCTGAAAGAGGAGGAATCTACATAAAAACGCCTTCCTGGCAACGCCCAAATGCCCTGCTGCCATGCAGATAAACACTGGCAGCGGCAGCAAGTGCATGCCCACAGCCACCCCTTGTTCCTTCACACCTTGTATCAGCTGTAATCCAGTCCAGTCCAGTGCTGCCTGCTGAGCAGCACTGACCAACACTGCCTGGGCCCAGGCTTTTATCTCTGAGGCCCCATTATGATGTCAGAAAGCTGGCTCTGGAATCCTGAGGGCTCAACTATGACACGTGCAAAGTTCCGTCTGAACTTTATATAAGACGGTGAGGCTCAGTCAGTCACTCAGTGTTGCCTGAGAGGGCAACACTGCAACAGCCGGCCGCCAGGCTGTCTTTTTTTTGCACAGCTAGTTGCCTCCAGGAGGCCACAAGAGGGAGACAAGGGACTGCAAAATGGAAAATAGGCATCCACCAACTTTACAGACAACTTCTCCTTGCTCCTACAACCTCCATCCTTGCACAGTTTGTTATTCTTCTAGGTAACATAGTAACAAATTCAAATTGCTGCTCTCTTTGTAGGCAAGCAAGGCTTTGTTGCAACTGCAATTCTTACTTCTTCTTGAAATGTAGGGACGACAGTACATTCCATCACATCCATCTAGTGTACACAGGTAGGTCCATTGTGGCGGGCAGGCGAGCGGGCGGGCTGCTTTATTGGCTGTTTGCTGTTCCCCTACTCCACTCCACTATTTGACTGTTGTGCTGCATCAATCAATCAATCAATCAATCAATCAATCAATCAATCAATCAATCAATCAATCAATCAATCAGTGGCTGGCTCAGGTGCAGCTCTTTAACTTACCTAAAAGGGAGGGCGGAGAGAAGACAAGGAAGGTGAATGAGGTGTTCCAATGTGAAATGCCGGAAACACAGAAACACAGACGACACACAACAAGAGGTGGCAATCTATTCATTAATTGCATTTAATCAATGAGCTCATTATCACTCATGCATTGTCCAACAGGTGTTGAAATAATGGGATTAAAAGGGGAGATCCCTTCAGAAAGACAGAAACAATAGCAAAGACAAAAAACACTTTTGGAATCTGCTTTTAGTCAACACATAAGGAAAGGGTGCACCGGTCCTGGAAATACTGCAATACCAGGTCAATGCGTGGAGTGGACAGAGCAAGCTCTATTTCCATCTCCCTGTTCTAAAAATCCATTTAATATATGGTCCCCAGATAGGGGACGTATCAGATATTAAACTGATAAGAACAGATACTACACTTGATCTTAGCCAAAAGGCCGAGAAGCGATAACCCGAACGGGCCGCGCGTTGCCCGAGCCTGCCCGATACTGCTGTTCAGCCCTTGCAGCGATTCAGCCTACTTCTAGGCAATTCCATGGGGCCCTGCAGGCTCACACACTCACAGCTACACGGGAGGTGAATAAAGGCCGGAGAGGAAGCCAGACAGGATTTGCTTCTTTTGCTTGCACCACAATGCAGTGCTGAAAGAGGAGGAATCTACATAAAAACGCCTTCCTGGCAACGCCCAAATGCCCTGCTGCCATGCAGATAAACACTGGCAGCGGCAGCAAGTGCATGCCCACAGCCACCCCTTGTTCCTTCACACCTTGTATCAGCTGTAATCCAGTCCAGTCCAGTGCTGCCTGCTGAGCAGCACTGACCAACACTGCCTGGGCCCAGGCTTTTATCTCTGAGGCCCCATTATGATGTCAGAAAGCTGGCTCTGGAATCCTGAGGGCTCCACTATGACACGTGCAAAGTTCCGTCTGAACTTTATATAAGACGGTGAGGCTCAGTCAGTCACTCAGTGTTGCCTGAGAGGGCAACACTGCAACAGCCGGCCGCCAGGCTGTCTTTTTTTTGCACAGCTAGTTGCCTCCAGGAGGCCACAAGAGGGAGACAAGGGACTGCAAAATGGAAAATAGGCATCCACCAACTTTACAGACAACTTCTCCTTGCTCCTACAACCTCCATCCTTGCACAGTTTGTTATTCTTCTAGGTAACATAGTAACAAATCCAAATTGCTGCTCTCTTTGTAGGCAAGCAAGGCTTTGTTGCAACTGCAATTCTTACTTCTTCTTGAAATGTAGGGACGACAGTACATTCCATCACATCCATCTAGTGTACACAGGTAGGTCCATTGTGGCGGGCAGGCGAGCGGGCGGGCTGCTTTATTGGCTGTTTGCTGTTCCCCTACTCCACTCCACTATTTGACTGTTGTGCTGCATCAATCAATCAATCAATCAATCAATCAATCAATCAATCAATCAATCAATCAGTGGCTGGCTCAGGTGCAGCTCTTTAACTTACCTAAAAGGGAGGGCGGAGAGAAGACAAGGAAGGTGAATGAGGTGTTCCAATGTGAAATGCCGGAAACACAGAAACACAGACGACACACAACAAGAGGTGGCAATCTATTCATTAATTGCATTTAATCAATGAGCTCATTATCACTCATGCATTGTCCAACAGGTGTTGAAATAATGGGATTAAAAGGGGAGATCCCTTCAGAAAGACAGAAACAATAGCAAAGACAAAAAACACTTTTGGAATCTGCTTTTAGTCAACACATAAGGAAAGGGTGCACCGGTCCTGGAAATACTGCAATACCAGGTCAATGCGTGGAGTGGACAGAGCAAGCTCTATTTCCATCTCCCTGTTCTAAAAATCCATTTAATATATGGTCCCCAGATAGGGGACGTATCAGATATTAAACTGATAAGAACAGATACTACACTTGATCTTAGCCAAAAGGCCGAGAAGCGATAACCCGAACGGGCCGCGCGTTGCCCGAGCCTGCCCGATACTGCTGTTCAGCCCTTGCAGCGATTCAGCCTACTTCTAGGCAATTCCATGGGGCCCTGCAGGCTCACACACTCACAGCTACACGGGAGGTGAATAAAGGCCGGAGAGGAAGCCAGACAGGATTTGCTTCTTTTGCTTGCACCACAATGCAGTGCTGAAAGAGGAGGAATCTACATAAAAACGCCTTCCTGGCAACGCCCAAATGCCCTGCTGCCATGCAGATAAACACTGGCAGCGGCAGCAAGTGCATGCCCACAGCCACCCCTTGTTCCTTCACACCTTGTATCAGCTGTAATCCAGTCCAGTCCAGTGCTGCCTGCTGAGCAGCACTGACCAACACTGCCTGGGCCCAGGCTTTTATCTCTGAGGCCCCATTATGATGTCAGAAAGCTGGCTCTGGAATCCTGAGGGCTCCACTATGACACGTGCAAAGTTCCGTCTGAACTTTACATAAGACGGTGAGGCTCAGTCAGTCACTCAGTGTTGCCTGAGAGGGCAACACTGCAACAGCCGGCCGCCAGGCTGTCTTTTTTTTGCACAGCTAGTTGCCTCCAGGAGGCCACAAGAGGGAGACAAGGGACTGCAAAATGGAAAATAGGCATCCACCAACTTTACAGACAACTTCTCCTTGCTCCTACAACCTCCATCCTTGCACAGTTTGTTATTCTTCTAGGTAACATAGTAACAAATCCAAATTGCTGCTCTCTTTGTAGGCAAGCAAGGCTTTGTTGCAACTGCAATTCTTACTTCTTCTTGAAATGTAGGGACGACAGTACATTCCATCACATCCATCTAGTGTACACAGGTAGGTCCATTGTGGCGGGCAGGCGAGCGGGCGGGCTGCTTTATTGGCTGTTTGCTGTTCCCCTACTCCACTCCACTATTTGACTGTTGTGCTGCATCAATCAATCAATCAATCAATCAATCAATCAATCAATCAATCAATCAATCAATCAATCAATCAATCAATCAATCAATCAGTGGCTGGCTCAGGTGCAGCTCTTTAACTTACCTAAAAGGGAGGGCGGAGAGAAGACAAGGAAGGTGAATGAGGTGTTCCAATGTGAAATGCCGGAAACACAGAAACACAGACGACACACAACAAGAGGTGGCAATCTATTCATTAATTGCATTTAATCAATGAGCTCATTATCACTCATGCATTGTCCAACAGGTGTTGAAATAATGGGATTAAAAGGGGAGATCCCTTCAGAAAGACAGAAACAATAGCAAAGACAAAAAACACTTTTGGAATCTGCTTTTAGTCAACACATAAGGAAAGGGTGCACCGGTCCTGGAAATACTGCAATACCAGGTCAATGCGTGGAGTGGACAGAGCAAGCTCTATTTCCATCTCCCTGTTCTAAAAATCCATTTAATATATGGTCCCCAGATAGGGGACGTATCAGATATTAAACTGATAAGAACAGATACTACACTTGATCTTAGCCAAAAGGCCGAGAAGCGATAACCCGAACGGGCCGCGCGTTGCCCGAGCCTGTCCGATACTGCTGTTCAGCCCTTGCAGCGATTCAGCCTACTTCTAGGCAATTCCATGGGGCCCTGCAGGCTCACACACTCACAGCTACACGGGAGGTGAATAAAGGCCGGAGAGGAAGCCAGACAGGATTTGCTTCTTTTGCTTGCACCACAATGCAGTGCTGAAAGAGGAGGAATCTACATAAAAACGCCTTCCTGGCAACGCCCAAATGCCCTGCTGCCATGCAGATAAACACTGGCAGCGGCAGCAAGTGCATGCCCACAGCCACCCCTTGTTCCTTCACACCTTGTATCAGCTGTAATCCAGTCCAGTCCAGTGCTGCCTGCTGAGCAGCACTGACCAACACTGCCTGGGCCCAGGCTTTTATCTCTGAGGCCCCATTATGATGTCAGAAAGCTGGCTCTGGAATCCTGAGGGCTCCACTATGACACGTGCAAAGTTCCGTCTGAACTTTATATAAGACGGTGAGGCTCAGTCAGTCACTCAGTGTTGCCTGAGAGGGCAACACTGCAACAGCCGGCCGCCAGGCTGTCTTTTTTTTGCACAGCTAGTTGCCTCCAGGAGGCCACAAGAGGGAGACAAGGGACTGCAAAATGGAAAATAGGCATCCACCAACTTTACAGACAACTTCTCCTTGCTCCTACAACCTCCATCCTTGCACAGTTTGTTATTCTTCTAGGTAACATAGTAACAAATCCAAATTGCTGCTCTCTTTGTAGGCAAGCAAGGCTTTATTGCAACTGCAATTCTTACTTCTTCTTGAAATGTAGGGACGACAGTACATTCCATCACATCCATCTAGTGTACACAGGTAGGTCCATTGTGGCGGGCAGGCGAGCGGGCGGGCTGCTTTATTGGCTGTTTGCTGTTCCCCTACTCCACTCCACTATTTGACTGTTGTGCTGCATCAATCAATCAATCAATCAATCAATCAATCAATCAATCAATCAATCAATCAATCAGTGGCTGGCTCAGGTGCAGCTCTTTAACTTACCTAAAAGGGAGGGCGGAGAGAAGACAAGGAAGGTGAATGAGGTGTTCCAATGTGAAATGCCGGAAACACAGAAACACAGACGACACACAACAAGAGGTGGCAATCTATTCATTAATTGCATTTAATCAATGAGCTCATTATCACTCATGCATTGTCCAACAGGTGTTGAAATAATGGGATTAAAAGGGGAGATCCCTTCAGAAAGACAGAAACAATAGCAAAGACAAAAAACACTTTTGGAATCTGCTTTTAGTCAACACATAAGGAAAGGGTGCACCGGTCCTGGAAATACTGCAATACCAGGTCAATGCGTGGAGTGGACAGAGCAAGCTCTATTTCCATCTCCCTGTTCTAAAAATCCATTTAATATATGGTCCCCAGATAGGGGACGTATCAGATATTAAACTGATAAGAACAGATACTACACTTGATCTTAGCCAAAAGGCCGAGAAGCGATAACCCGAACGGGCCGCGCGTTGCCCGAGCCTGCCCGATACTGCTGTTCAGCCCTTGCAGCGATTCAGCCTACTTCTAGGCAATTCCATGGGGCCCTGCAGGCTCACACACTCACAGCTACACGGGAGGTGAATAAAGGCCGGAGAGGAAGCCAGACAGGATTTGCTTCTTTTGCTTGCACCACAATGCAGTGCTGAAAGAGGAGGAATCTACATAAAAACGCCTTCCTGGCAACGCCCAAATGCCCTGCTGCCATGCAGATAAACACTGGCAGCGGCAGCAAGTGCATGCCCACAGCCACCCCTTGTTCCTTCACACCTTGTATCAGCTGTAATCCAGTCCAGTCCAGTGCTGCCTGCTGAGCAGCACTGACCAACACTGCCTGGGCCCAGGCTTTTATCTCTGAGGCCCCATTATGATGTCAGAAAGCTGGCTCTGGAATCCTGAGGGCTCCACTATGACACGTGCAAAGTTCCGTCTGAACTTTATATAAGACGGTGAGGCTCAGTCAGTCACTCAGTGTTGCCTGAGAGGGCAACACTGCAACAGCCGGCCGCCAGGCTGTCTTTTTTTTGCACAGCTAGTTGCCTCCAGGAGGCCACAAGAGGGAGACAAGGGACTGCAAAATGGAAAATAGGCATCCACCAACTTTACAGACAACTTCTCCTTGCTCCTACAACCTCCATCCTTGCACAGTTTGTTATTCTTCTAGGTAACATAGTAACAAATCCAAATTGCTGCTCTCTTTGTAGGCAAGCAAGGCTTTGTTGCAACTGCAATTCTTACTTCTTCTTGAAATGTAGGGACGACAGTACATTCCATCACATCCATCTAGTGTACACAGGTAGGTCCATTGTGGCGGGCAGGCGAGCGGGCGGGCTGCTTTATTGGCTGTTTGCTGTTCCCCTACTCCACTCCACTATTTGACTGTTGTGCTGCATCAATCAATCAATCAATCAATCAATCAATCAATCAATCAATCAATCAATCAATCAATCAATCAATCAATCAATCAGTGGCTGGCTCAGGTGCAGCTCTTTAACTTACCTAAAAGGGAGGGCGGAGAGAAGACAAGGAAGGTGAATGAGGTGTTCCAATGTGAAATGCCGGAAACACAGAAACACAGACGACACACAACAAGAGGTGGCAATCTATTCATTAATTGCATTTAATCAATGAGCACATTATCACTCATGCATTGTCCAACAGGTGTTGAAATAATGGGATTAAAAGGGGAGATCCCTTCAGAAAGACAGAAACAATAGCAAAGACAAAAAACACTTTTGGAATCTGCTTTTAGTCAACACATAAGGAAAGGGTGCACCGGTCCTGGAAATACTGCAATACCAGGTCAATGCGTGGAGTGGACAGAGCAAGCTCTATTTCCATCTCCCTGTTCTAAAAATCCATTTAATATATGGTCCCCAGATAGGGGACGTATCAGATATTAAACTGATAAGAACAGATACTACACTTGATCTTAGCCAAAAGGCCGAGAAGCGATAACCCGAACGGGCCGCGCGTTGCCCGAGCCTGCCCGATACTGCTGTTCAGCCCTTGCAGCGATTCAGCCTACTTCTAGGCAATTCCATGGGGCCCTGCAGGCTCACACACTCACAGCTACACGGGAGGTGAATAAAGGCCGGAGAGGAAGCCAGACAGGATTTGCTTCTTTTGCTTGCACCACAATGCAGTGCTGAAAGAGGAGGAATCTACATAAAAACGCCTTCCTGGCAACGCCCAAATGCCCTGCTGCCATGCAGATAAACACTGGCAGCGGCAGCAAGTGCATGCCCACAGCCACCCCTTGTTCCTTCACACCTTGTATCAGCTGTAATCCAGTCCAGTCCAGTGCTGCCTGCTGAGCAGCACTGACCAACACTGCCTGGGCCCAGGCTTTTATCTCTGAGGCCCCATTATGATGTCAGAAAGCTGGCTCTGGAATCCTGAGGGCTCCACTATGACACGTGCAAAGTTCCGTCTGAACTTTATATAAGACGGTGAGGCTCAGTCAGTCACTCAGTGTTGCCTGATAGGGCAACACTGCAACAGCCGGCCGCCAGGCTGTCTTTTTTTTGCACAGCTAGTTGCCTCCAGGAGGCCACAAGAGGGAGACAAGGGACTGCAAAATGGAAAATAGGCATCCACCAACTTTACAGACAACTTCTCCTTGCTCCTACAACCTCCATCCTTGCACAGTTTGTTATTCTTCTAGGTAACATAGTAACAAATCCAAATTGCTGCTCTCTTTGTAGGCAAGCAAGGCTTTGTTGCAACTGCAATTCTTACTTCTTCTTGAAATGTAGGGACGACAGTACATTCCATCACATCCATCTAGTGTACACAGGTAGGTCCATTGTGGCGGGCAGGCGAGCGGGCGGGCTGCTTTATTGGCTGTTTGCTGTTCCCCTACTCCACTCCACTATTTGACTGTTGTGCTGCATCAATCAATCAATCAATCAATCAATCAATCAATCAATCAATCAATCAGTGGCTGGCTCAGGTGCAGCTCTTTAACTTACCTAAAAGGGAGGGCGGAGAGAAGACAAGGAAGGTGAATGAGGTGTTCCAATGTGAAATGCCGGAAACACAGAAACACAGACGACACACAACAAGAGGTGGCAATCTATTCATTAATTGCATTTAATCAATGAGCTCATTATCACTCATGCATTGTCCAACAGGTGTTGAAATAATGGGATTAAAAGGGGAGATCCCTTCAGAAAGACAGAAACAATAGCAAAGACAAAAAACACTTTTGGAATCTGCTTTTAGTCAACACATAAGGAAAGGGTGCACCGGTCCTGGAAATACTGCAATACCAGGTCAATGCGTGGAGTGGACAGAGCAAGCTCTATTTCCATCTCCCTGTTCTAAAAATCCATTTAATATATGGTCCCCAGATAGGGGACGTATCAGATATTAAACTGATAAGAACAGATACTACACTTGATCTTAGCCAAAAGGCCGAGAAGCGATAACCCGAACGGGCCGCGCGTTGCCCGAGCCTGCCCGATACTGCTGTTCAGCCCTTGCAGCGATTCAGCCTACTTCTAGGCAATTCCATGGGGCCCTGCAGGCTCACACACTCACAGCTACACGGGAGGTGAATAAAGGCCGGAGAGGAAGCCAGACAGGATTTGCTTCTTTTGCTTGCACCACAATGCAGTGCTGAAAGAGGAGGAATCTACATAAAAACGCCTTCCTGGCAACGCCCAAATGCCCTGCTGCCATGCAGATAAACACTGGCAGCGGCAGCAAGTGCATGCCCACAGCCACCCCTTGTTCCTTCACACCTTGTATCAGCTGTAATCCAGTCCAGTCCAGTGCTGCCTGCTGAGCAGCACTGACCAACACTGCCTGGGCCCAGGCTTTTATCTCTGAGGCCCCATTATGATGTCAGAAAGCTGGCTCTGGAATCCTGAGGGCTCCACTATGACACGTGCAAAGTTCCGTCTGAACTTTATATAAGACGGTGAGGCTCAGTCAGTCACTCAGTGTTGCCTGAGAGGGCAACACTGCAACAGCCGGCCGCCAGGCTGTCTTTTTTTTGCACAGCTAGTTGCCTCCAGGAGGCCACAAGAGGGAGACAAGGGACTGCAAAATGGAAAATAGGCATCCACCAACTTTACAGACAACTTCTCCTTGCTCCTACAACCTCCATCCTTGCACAGTTTGTTATTCTTCTAGGTAACATAGTAACAAATCCAAATTGCTGCTCTCTTTGTAGGCAAGCAAGGCTTTGTTGCAACTGCAATTCTTACTTCTTCTTGAAATGTAGGGACGACAGTACATTCCATCACATCCATCTAGTGTACACAGGTAGGTCCATTGTGGCGGGCAGGCGAGCGGGCGGGCTGCTTTATTGGCTGTTTGCTGTTCCCCTACTCCACTCCACTATTTGACTGTTGTGCTGCATCAATCAATCAATCAATCAATCAATCAATCAATCAATCAATCAATCAATCAATCAGTGGCTGGCTCAGGTGCAGCTCTTTAACTTACCTAAAAGGGAGGGCGGAGAGAAGACAAGGAAGGTGAATGAGGTGTTCCAATGTGAAATGCCGGAAACACAGAAACACAGACGACACACAACAAGAGGTGGCAATCTATTCATTAATTGCATTTAATCAATGAGCACATTATCACTCATGCATTGTCCAACAGGTGTTGAAATAATGGGATTAAAAGGGGAGATCCCTTCAGAAAGACAGAAACAATAGCAAAGACAAAAAACACTTTTGGAATCTGCTTTTAGTCAACACATAAGGAAAGGGTGCACCGGTCCTGGAAATACTGCAATACCAGGTCAATGCGTGGAGTGGACAGAGCAAGCTCTATTTCCATCTCCCTGTTCTAAAAATCCATTTAATATATGGTCCCCAGATAGGGGACGTATCAGATATTAAACTGATAAGAACAGATACTACACTTGATCTTAGCCAAAAGGCCGAGAAGCGATAACCCGAACGGGCCGCGCGTTGCCCGAGCCTGCCCGATACTGCTGTTCAGCCCTTGCAGCGATTCAGCCTACTTCTAGGCAATTCCATGGGGCCCTGCAGGCTCACACACTCACAGCTACACGGGAGGTGAATAAAGGCCGGAGAGGAAGCCAGACAGGATTTGCTTCTTTTGCTTGCACCACAATGCAGTGCTGAAAGAGGAGGAATCTACATAAAAACGCCTTCCTGGCAACGCCCAAATGCCCTGCTGCCATGCAGATAAACACTGGCAGCGGCAGCAAGTGCATGCCCACAGCCACCCCTTGTTCCTTCACACCTTGTATCAGCTGTAATCCAGTCCAGTCCAGTGCTGCCTGCTGAGCAGCACTGACCAACACTGCCTGGGCCCAGGCTTTTATCTCTGAGGCCCCATTATGATGTCAGAAAGCTGGCTCTGGAATCCTGAGGGCTCCACTATGACACGTGCAAAGTTCCGTCTGAACTTTATATAAGACGGTGAGGCTCAGTCAGTCACTCAGTGTTGCCTGAGAGGGCAACACTGCAACAGCCGGCCGCCAGGCTGTCTTTTTTTTGCACAGCTAGTTGCCTCCAGGAGGCCACAAGAGGGAGACAAGGGACTGCAAAATGGAAAATAGGCATCCACCAACTTTACAGACAACTTCTCCTTGCTCCTACAACCTCCATCCTTGCACAGTTTGTTATTCTTCTAGGTAACATAGTAACAAATCCAAATTGCTGCTCTCTTTGTAGGCAAGCAAGGCTTTGTTGCAACTGCAATTCTTACTTCTTCTTGAAATGTAGGGACGACAGTACATTCCATCACATCCATCTAGTGTACACAGGTAGGTCCATTGTGGCGGGCAGGCGAGCGGGCGGGCTGCTTTATTGGCTGTTTGCTGTTCCCCTACTCCACTCCACTATTTGACTGTTGTGCTGCATCAATCAATCAATCAATCAATCAATTAATCAATCAATCAATCAATCAATCAATCAATCAGTGGCTGGCTCAGGTGCAGCTCTTTAACTTACCTAAAAGGGAGGGCGGAGAGAAGACAAGGAAGGTGAATGAGGTGTTCCAATGTGAAATGCCGGAAACACAGAAACACAGACGACACACAACAAGAGGTGGCAATCTATTCATTAATTGCATTTAATCAATGAGCTCATTATCACTCATGCATTGTCCAACAGGTGTTGAAATAATGGGATTAAAAGGGGAGATCCCTTCAGAAAGACAGAAACAATAGCAAAGACAAAAAACACTTTTGGAATCTGCTTTTAGTCAACACATAAGGAAAGGGTGCACCGGTCCTGGAAATACTGCAATACCAGGTCAATGCGTGGAGTGGACAGAGCAAGCTCTATTTCCATCTCCCTGTTCTAAAAATCCATTTAATATATGGTCCCCAGATAGGGGACGTATCAGATATTAAACTGATAAGAACAGATACTACACTTGATCTTAGCCAAAAGGCCGAGAAGCGATAACCCGAACGGGCCGCGCGTTGCCCGAGCCTGCCCGATACTGCTGTTCAGCCCTTGCAGCGATTCAGCCTACTTCTAGGCAATTCCATGGGGCCCTGCAGGCTCACACACTCACAGCTACACGGGAGGTGAATAAAGGCCGGAGAGGAAGCCAGACAGGATTTGCTTCTTTTGCTTGCACCACAATGCAGTGCTGAAAGAGGAGGAATCTACATAAAAACGCCTTCCTGGCAACGCCCAAATGCCCTGCTGCCATGCAGATAAACACTGGCAGCGGCAGCAAGTGCATGCCCACAGCCACCCCTTGTTCCTTCACACCTTGTATCAGCTGTAATCCAGTCCAGTCCAGTGCTGCCTGCTGAGCAGCACTGACCAACACTGCCTGGGCCCAGGCTTTTATCTCTGAGGCCCCATTATGATGTCAGAAAGCTGGCTCTGGAATCCTGAGGGCTCCACTATGACACGTGCAAAGTTCCGTCTGAACTTTATATAAGACGGTGAGGCTCAGTCAGTCACTCAGTGTTGCCTGAGAGGGCAACACTGCAACAGCCGGCCGCCAGGCTGTCTTTTTTTTGCACAGCTAGTTGCCTCCAGGAGGCCACAAGAGGGAGACAAGGGACTGCAAAATGGAAAATAGGCATCCACCAACTTTACAGACAACTTCTCCTTGCTCCTACAACCTCCATCCTTGCACAGTTTGTTATTCTTCTAGGTAACATAGTAACAAATCCAAATTGCTGCTCTCTTTGTAGGCAAGCAAGGCTTTGTTGCAACTGCAATTCTTACTTCTTCTTGAAATGTAGGGACGACAGTACATTCCATCACATCCATCTAGTGTACACAGGTAGGTCCATTGTGGCGGGCAGGCGAGCGGGCGGGCTGCTTTATTGGCTGTTTGCTGTTCCCCTACTCCACTCCACTATTTGACTGTTGTGCTGCATCAATCAATCAATCAATCAATCAATCAATCAATCAATCAATCAATCAATCAGTGGCTGGCTCAGGTGCAGCTCTTTAACTTACCTAAAAGGGAGGGCGGAGAGAAGACAAGGAAGGTGAATGAGGTGTTCCAATGTGAAATGCCGGAAACACAGAAACACAGACGACACACAACAAGAGGTGGCAATCTATTCATTAATTGCATTTAATCAATGAGCACATTATCACTCATGCATTGTCCAACAGGTGTTGAAATAATGGGATTAAAAGGGGAGATCCCTTCAGAAAGACAGAAACAATAGCAAAGACAAAAAACACTTTTGGAATCTGCTTTTAGTCAACACATAAGGAAAGGGTGCACCGGTCCTGGAAATACTGCAATACCAGGTCAATGCGTGGAGTGGACAGAGCAAGCTCTATTTCCATCTCCCTGTTCTAAAAATCCATTTAATATATGGTCCCCAGATAGGGGACGTATCAGATATTAAACTGATAAGAACAGATACTACACTTGATCTTAGCCAAAAGGCCGAGAAGCGATAACCCGAACGGGCCGCGCGTTGCCCGAGCCTGCCCGATACTGCTGTTCAGCCCTTGCAGCGATTCAGCCTACTTCTAGGCAATTCCATGGGGCCCTGCAGGCTCACACACTCACAGCTACACGGGAGGTGAATAAAGGCCGGAGAGGAAGCCAGACAGGATTTGCTTCTTTTGCTTGCACCACAATGCAGTGCTGAAAGAGGAGGAATCTACATAAAAACGCCTTCCTGGCAACGCCCAAATGCCCTGCTGCCATGCAGATAAACACTGGCAGCGGCAGCAAGTGCATGCCCACAGCCACCCCTTGTTCCTTCACACCTTGTATCAGCTGTAATCCAGTCCAGTCCAGTGCTGCCTGCTGAGCAGCACTGACCAACACTGCCTGGGCCCAGGCTTTTATCTCTGAGGCCCCATTATGATGTCAGAAAGCTGGCTCTGGAATCCTGAGGGCTCCACTATGACACGTGCAAAGTTCCGTCTGAACTTTATATAAGACGGTGAGGCTCAGTCAGTCACTCAGTGTTGCCTGATAGGGCAACACTGCAACAGCCGGCCGCCAGGCTGTCTTTTTTTTGCACAGCTAGTTGCCTCCAGGAGGCCACAAGAGGGAGACAAGGGACTGCAAAATGGAAAATAGGCATCCACCAACTTTACAGACAACTTCTCCTTGCTCCTACAACCTCCATCCTTGCACAGTTTGTTATTCTTCTAGGTAACATAGTAACAAATCCAAATTGCTGCTCTCTTTGTAGGCAAGCAAGGCTTTGTTGCAACTGCAATTCTTACTTCTTCTTGAAATGTAGGGACGACAGTACATTCCATCACATCCATCTAGTGTACACAGGTAGGTCCATTGTGGCGGGCAGGCGAGCGGGCGGGCTGCTTTATTGGCTGTTTGCTGTTCCCCTACTCCACTCCACTATTTGACTGTTGTGCTGCATCAATCAATCAATCAATCAATCAATCAGTGGCTGGCTCAGGTGCAGCTCTTTAACTTACCTAAAAGGGAGGGCGGAGAGAAGACAAGGAAGGTGAATGAGGTGTTCCAATGTGAAATGCCGGAAACACAGAAACACAGACGACACACAACAAGAGGTGGCAATCTATTCATTAATTGCATTTAATCAATGAGCTCATTATCACTCATGCATTGTCCAACAGGTGTTGAAATAATGGGATTAAAAGGGGAGATCCCTTCAGAAAGACAGAAACAATAGCAAAGACAAAAAACACTTTTGGAATCTGCTTTTAGTCAACACATAAGGAAAGGGTGCACCGGTCCTGGAAATACTGCAATACCAGGTCAATGCGTGGAGTGGACAGAGCAAGCTCTATTTCCATCTCCCTGTTCTAAAAATCCATTTAATATATGGTCCCCAGATAGGGGACGTATCAGATATTAAACTGATAAGAACAGATACTACACTTGATCTTAGCCAAAAGGCCGAGAAGCGATAACCCGAACGGGCCGCGCGTTGCCCGAGCCTGCCCGATACTGCTGTTCAGCCCTTGCAGCGATTCAGCCTACTTCTAGGCAATTCCATGGGGCCCTGCAGGCTCACACACTCACAGCTACACGGGAGGTGAATAAAGGCCGGAGAGGAAGCCAGACAGGATTTGCTTCTTTTGCTTGCACCACAATGCAGTGCTGAAAGAGGAGGAATCTACATAAAAACGCCTTCCTGGCAACGCCCAAATGCCCTGCTGCCATGCAGATAAACACTGGCAGCGGCAGCAAGTGCATGCCCACAGCCACCCCTTGTTCCTTCACACCTTGTATCAGCTGTAATCCAGTCCAGTCCAGTGCTGCCTGCTGAGCAGCACTGACCAACACTGCCTGGGCCCAGGCTTTTATCTCTGAGGCCCCATTATGATGTCAGAAAGCTGGCTCTGGAATCCTGAGGGCTCCACTATGACACGTGCAAAGTTCCGTCTGAACTTTATATAAGACGGTGAGGCTCAGTCAGTCACTCAGTGTTGCCTGAGAGGGCAACACTGCAACAGCCGGCCGCCAGGCTGTC
Organism: Rhinoderma darwinii; assembly: GCF_050947455.1. Classification (NCBI taxonomy): domain Eukaryota; kingdom Metazoa; phylum Chordata; class Amphibia; order Anura; family Rhinodermatidae; genus Rhinoderma; species Rhinoderma darwinii. The sequence continues at coordinate 42,960 of NW_027461801.1, read as the reverse complement.
TTTTTTTTGCACAGCTAGTTGCCTCCAGGAGGCCACAAGAGGGAGACAAGGGACTGCAAAATGGAAAATAGGCATCCACCAACTTTACAGACAACTTCTCCTTGCTCCTACAACCTCCATCCTTGCACAGTTTGTTATTCTTCTAGGTAACATAGTAACAAATCCAAATTGCTGCTCTCTTTGTAGGCAAGCAAGGCTTTGTTGCAACTGCAATTCTTACTTCTTCTTGAAATGTAGGGACGACAGTACATTCCATCACATCCATCTAGTGTACACAGGTAGGTCCATTGTGGCGGGCAGGCGAGCGGGCGGGCTGCTTTATTGGCTGTTTGCTGTTCCCCTACTCCACTCCACTATTTGACTGTTGTGCTGCATCAATCAATCAATCAATCAATCAATCAATCAATCAATCAATCAGTGGCTGGCTCAGGTGCAGCTCTTTAACTTACCTAAAAGGGAGGGCGGAGAGAAGACAAGGAAGGTGAATGAGGTGTTCCAATGTGAAATGCCGGAAACACAGAAACACAGACGACACACAACAAGAGGTGGCAATCTATTCATTAATTGCATTTAATCAATGAGCTCATTATCACTCATGCATTGTCCAACAGGTGTTGAAATAATGGGATTAAAAGGGGAGATCCCTTCAGAAAGACAGAAACAATAGCAAAGACAAAAAACACTTTTGGAATCTGCTTTTAGTCAACACATAAGGAAAGGGTGCACCGGTCCTGGAAATACTGCAATACCAGGTCAATGCGTGGAGTGGACAGAGCAAGCTCTATTTCCATCTCCCTGTTCTAAAAATCCATTTAATATATGGTCCCCAGATAGGGGACGTATCAGATATTAAACTGATAAGAACAGATACTACACTTGATCTTAGCCAAAAGGCCGAGAAGCGATAACCCGAACGGGCCGCGCGTTGCCCGAGCCTGCCCGATACTGCTGTTCAGCCCTTGCAGCGATTCAGCCTACTTCTAGGCAATTCCATGGGGCCCTGCAGGCTCACACACTCACAGCTACACGGGAGGTGAATAAAGGCCGGAGAGGAAGCCAGACAGGATTTGCTTCTTTTGCTTGCACCACAATGCAGTGCTGAAAGAGGAGGAATCTACATAAAAACGCCTTCCTGGCAACGCCCAAATGCCCTGCTGCCATGCAGATAAACACTGGCAGCGGCAGCAAGTGCATGCCCACAGCCACCCCTTGTTCCTTCACACCTTGTATCAGCTGTAATCCAGTCCAGTCCAGTGCTGCCTGCTGAGCAGCACTGACCAACACTGCCTGGGCCCAGGCTTTTATCTCTGAGGCCCCATTATGATGTCAGAAAGCTGGCTCTGGAATCCTGAGGGCTCCACTATGACACGTGCAAAGTTCCGTCTGAACTTTATATAAGACGGTGAGGCTCAGTCAGTCACTCAGTGTTGCCTGAGAGGGCAACACTGCAACAGCCGGCCGCCAGGCTGTCTTTTTTTTGCACAGCTAGTTGCCTCCAGGAGGCCACAAGAGGGAGACAAGGGACTGCAAAATGGAAAATAGGCATCCACCAACTTTACAGACAACTTCTCCTTGCTCCTACAACCTCCATCCTTGCACAGTTTGTTATTCTTCTAGGTAACATAGTAACAAATCCAAATTGCTGCTCTCTTTGTAGGCAAGCAAGGCTTTGTTGCAACTGCAATTCTTACTTCTTCTTGAAATGTAGGGACGACAGTACATTCCATCACATCCATCTAGTGTACACAGGTAGGTCCATTGTGGCGGGCAGGCGAGCGGGCGGGCTGCTTTATTGGCTGTTTGCTGTTCCCCTACTCCACTCCACTATTTGACTGTTGTGCTGCATCAATCAATCAATCAATCAATCAATCAATCAATCAATCAATCAATCAATCAATCAAGTGGCTGGCTCAGGTGTGGCTCAGGTGCAGCTCTTTAACTTACCTAAAAGGGAGGGCGGAGAGAAGACAAGGAAGGTGAATGAGGTGTTCCAATGTGAAATGCCGGAAACACAGAAACACAGACGATACACAACAAGAGGTGGCAATCTATTCATTAATTGCATTTAATCAATGAGCTCATTATCACTCATGCATTGTCCAACAGGTGTTGAAATAATGGGATTAAAAGGGGAGATCCCTTCAGAAAGACAGAAACAATAGCAAAGACAAAAAACACTTTTGGAATCTGCTTTTAGTCAACACATAAGGAAAGGGTGCACCGGTCCTGGAAATACTGCAATACCAGGTCAATGCGTGGAGTGGACAGAGCAAGCTCTATTTCCATCTCCCTGTTCTAAAAATCCATTTAATATATGGTCCCCAGATAGGGGACGTATCAGATATTAAACTGATAAGAACAGATACTACACTTGATCTTAGCCAAAAGGCCGAGAAGCGATAACCCGAACGGGCCGCGCGTTGCCCGAGCCTGCCCGATACTGCTGTTCAGCCCTTGCAGCGATTCAGCCTACTTCTAGGCAATTCCATGGGGCCCTGCAGGCTCACACACTCACAGCTACACGGGAGGTGAATAAAGGCCGGAGAGGAAGCCAGACAGGATTTGCTTCTTTTGCTTGCACCACAATGCAGTGCTGAAAGAGGAGGAATCTACATAAAAACGCCTTCCTGGCAACGCCCAAATGCCCTGCTGCCATGCAGATAAACACTGGCAGCGGCAGCAAGTGCATGCCCACAGCCACCCCTTGTTCCTTCACACCTTGTATCAGCTGTAATCCAGTCCAGTCCAGTGCTGCCTGCTGAGCAGCACTGACCAACACTGCCTGGGCCCAGGCTTTTATCTCTGAGGCCCCATTATGATGTCAGAAAGCTGGCTCTGGAATCCTGAGGGCTCCACTATGACACGTGCAAAGTTCCGTCTGAACTTTATATAAGACGGTGAGGCTCAGTCAGTCACTCAGTGTTGCCTGAGAGGGCAACACTGCAACAGCCGGCCGCCAGGCTGTCTTTTTTTTGCACAGCTAGTTGCCTCCAGGAGGCCACAAGAGGGAGACAAGGGACTGCAAAATGGAAAATAGGCATCCACCAACTTTACAGACAACTTCTCCTTGCTCCTACAACCTCCATCCTTGCACAGTTTGTTATTCTTCTAGGTAACATAGTAACAAATCCAAATTGCTGCTCTCTTTGTAGGCAAGCAAGGCTTTGTTGCAACTGCAATTCTTACTTCTTCTTGAAATGTAGGGACGACAGTACATTCCATCACATCCATCTAGTGTACACAGGTAGGTCCATTGTGGCGGGCAGGCGAGCGGGCGGGCTGCTTTATTGGCTGTTTGCTGTTCCCCTACTCCACTCCACTATTTGACTGTTGTGCTGCATCAATCAATCAATCAATCAATCAATCAATCAATCAATCAATCAATCAGTGGCTGGCTCAGGTGCAGCTCTTTAACTTACCTAAAAGGGAGGGCGGAGAGAAGACAAGGAAGGTGAATGAGGTGTTCCAATGTGAAATGCCGGAAACACAGAAACACAGACGACACACAACAAGAGGTGGCAATCTATTCATTAATTGCATTTAATCAATGAGCTCATTATCACTCATGCATTGTCCAACAGGTGTTGAAATAATGGGATTAAAAGGGGAGATCCCTTCAGAAAGACAGAAACAATAGCAAAGACAAAAAACACTTTTGGAATCTGCTTTTAGTCAACACATAAGGAAAGGGTGCACCGGTCCTGGAAATACTGCAATACCAGGTCAATGCGTGGAGTGGACAGAGCAAGCTCTATTTCCATCTCCCTGTTCTAAAAATCCATTTAATATATGGTCCCCAGATAGGGGACGTATCAGATATTAAACTGATAAGAACAGATACTACACTTGATCTTAGCCAAAAGGCCGAGAAGCGATAACCCGAACGGGCCGCGCGTTGCCCGAGCCTGCCCGATACTGCTGTTCAGCCCTTGCAGCGATTCAGCCTACTTCTAGGCAATTCCATGGGGCCCTGCAGGCTCACACACTCACAGCTACACGGGAGGTGAATAAAGGCCGGAGAGGAAGCCAGACAGGATTTGCTTCTTTTGCTTGCACCACAATGCAGTGCTGAAAGAGGAGGAATCTACATAAAAACGCCTTCCTGGCAACGCCCAAATGCCCTGCTGCCATGCAGATAAACACTGGCAGCGGCAGCAAGTGCATGCCCACAGCCACCCCTTGTTCCTTCACACCTTGTATCAGCTGTAATCCAGTCCAGTCCAGTGCTGCCTGCTGAGCAGCACTGACCAACACTGCCTGGGCCCAGGCTTTTATCTCTGAGGCCCCATTATGATGTCAGAAAGCTGGCTCTGGAATCCTGAGGGCTCCACTATGACACGTGCAAAGTTCCGTCTGAACTTTATATAAGACGGTGAGGCTCAGTCAGTCACTCAGTGTTGCCTGAGAGGGCAACACTGCAACAGCCGGCCGCCAGGCTGTCTTTTTTTTGCACAGCTAGTTGCCTCCAGGAGGCCACAAGAGGGAGACAAGGGACTGCAAAATGGAAAATAGGCATCCACCAACTTTACAGACAACTTCTCCTTGCTCCTACAACCTCCATCCTTGCACAGTTTGTTATTCTTCTAGGTAACATAGTAACAAATCCAAATTGCTGCTCTCTTTGTAGGCAAGCAAGGCTTTGTTGCAACTGCAATTCTTACTTCTTCTTGAAATGTAGGGACGACAGTACATTCCATCACATCCATCTAGTGTACACAGGTAGGTCCATTGTGGCGGGCAGGCGAGCGGGCGGGCTGCTTTATTGGCTGTTTGCTGTTCCCCTACTCCACTCCACTATTTGACTGTTGTGCTGCATCAATCAATCAATCAATCAATCAATCAATCAATCAATCAATCAATCAATCAATCAATCAATCAGTGGCTGGCTCAGGTGCAGCTCTTTAACTTACCTAAAAGGGAGGGCGGAGAGAAGACAAGGAAGGTGAATGAGGTGTTCCAATGTGAAATGCCGGAAACACAGAAACACAGACGACACACAACAAGAGGTGGCAATCTATTCATTAATTGCATTTAATCAATGAGCTCATTATCACTCATGCATTGTCCAACAGGTGTTGAAATAATGGGATTAAAAGGGGAGATCCCTTCAGAAAGACAGAAACAATAGCAAAGACAAAAAACACTTTTGGAATCTGCTTTTAGTCAACACATAAGGAAAGGGTGCACCGGTCCTGGAAATACTGCAATACCAGGTCAATGCGTGGAGTGGACAGAGCAAGCTCTATTTCCATCTCCCTGTTCTAAAAATCCATTTAATATATGGTCCCCAGATAGGGGACGTATCAGATATTAAACTGATAAGAACAGATACTACACTTGATCTTAGCCAAAAGGCCGAGAAGCGATAACCCGAACGGGCCGCGCGTTGCCCGAGCCTGCCCGATACTGCTGTTCAGCCCTTGCAGCGATTCAGCCTACTTCTAGGCAATTCCATGGGGCCCTGCAGGCTCACACACTCACAGCTACACGGGAGGTGAATAAAGGCCGGAGAGGAAGCCAGACAGGATTTGCTTCTTTTGCTTACACCACAATGCAGTGCTGAAAGAGGAGGAATCTACATAAAAACGCCTTCCTGGCAACGCCCAAATGCCCTGCTGCCATGCAGATAAACACTGGCAGCGGCAGCAAGTGCATGCCCACAGCCACCCCTTGTTCCTTCACACCTTGTATCAGCTGTAATCCAGTCCAGTCCAGTGCTGCCTGCTGAGCAGCACTGACCAACACTGCCTGGGCCCAGGCTTTTATCTCTGAGGCCCCATTATGATGTCAGAAAGCTGGCTCTGGAATCCTGAGGGCTCCACTATGACACGTGCAAAGTTCCGTCTGAACTTTATATAAGACGGTGAGGCTCAGTCAGTCACTCAGTGTTGCCTGAGAGGGCAACACTGCAACAGCCGGCCGCCAGGCTGTCTTTTTTTTGCACAGCTAGTTGCCTCCAGGAGGCCACAAGAGGGAGACAAGGGACTGCAAAATGGAAAATAGGCATCCACCAACTTTACAGACAACTTCTCCTTGCTCCTACAACCTCCATCCTTGCACAGTTTGTTATTCGTCTAGGTAACATAGTAACAAATCCAAATTGCTGCTCTCTTTGTAGGCAAGCAAGGCTTTGTTGCAACTGCAATTCTTACTTCTTCTTGAAATGTAGGGACGACAGTACATTCCATCACATCCATCTAGTGTACACAGGTAGGTCCATTGTGGCGGGCAGGCGAGCGGGCGGGCTGCTTTATTGGCTGTTTGCTGTTCCCCTACTCCACTCCACTATTTGACTGTTGTGCTGCATCAATCAATCAATCAATCAATCAATCAATCAGTGGCTGGCTCAGGTGCAGCTCTTTAACTTACCTAAAAGGGAGGGCGGAGAGAAGACAAGGAAGGTGAATGAGGTGTTCCAATGTGAAATGCCGGAAACACAGAAACACAGACGACACACAACAAGAGGTGGCAATCTATTCATTAATTGCATTTAATCAATGAGCTCATTATCACTCATGCATTGTCCAACAGGTGTTGAAATAATGGGATTAAAAGGGGAGATCCCTTCAGAAAGACAGAAACAATAGCAAAGACAAAAAACACTTTTGGAATCTGCTTTTAGTCAACACATAAGGAAAGGGTGCACCGGTCCTGGAAATACTGCAATACCAGGTCAATGCGTGGAGTGGACAGAGCAAGCTCTATTTCCATCTCCCTGTTCTAAAAATCCATTTAATATATGGTCCCCAGATAGGGGACGTATCAGATATTAAACTGATAAGAACAGATACTACACTTGATCTTAGCCAAAAGGCCGAGAAGCGATAACCCGAACGGGCCGCGCGTTGCCCGAGCCTGCCCGATACTGCTGTTCAGCCCTTGCAGCGATTCAGCCTACTTCTAGGCAATTCCATGGGGCCCTGCAGGCTCACACACTCACAGCTACACGGGAGGTGAATAAAGGCCGGAGAGGAAGCCAGACAGGATTTGCTTCTTTTGCTTGCACCACAATGCAGTGCTGAAAGAGGAGGAATCTACATAAAAACGCCTTCCTGGCAACGCCCAAATGCCCTGCTGCCATGCAGATAAACACTGGCAGCGGCAGCAAGTGCATGCCCACAGCCACCCCTTGTTCCTTCACACCTTGTATCAGCTGTAATCCAGTCCAGTCCAGTGCTGCCTGCTGAGCAACACTGACCAACACTGCCTGGGCCCAGGCTTTTATCTCTGAGGCCCCATTATGATGTCAGAAAGCTGGCTCTGGAATCCTGAGGGCTCCACTATGACACGTGCAAAGTTCCGTCTGAACTTTATATAAGACGGTGAGGCTCAGTCAGTCACTCAGTGTTGCCTGAGAGGGCAACACTGCAACAGCCGGCCGCCAGGCTGTCTTTTTTTTGCACAGCTAGTTGCCTCCAGGAGGCCACAAGAGGGAGACAAGGGACTGCAAAATGGAAAATAGGCATCCACCAACTTTACAGACAACTTCTCCTTGCTCCTACAACCTCCATCCTTGCACAGTTTGTTATTCTTCTAGGTAACATAGTAACAAATCCAAATTGCTGCTCTCTTTGTAGGCAAGCAAGGCTTTGTTGCAACTGCAATTCTTACTTCTTCTTGAAATGTAGGGACGACAGTACATTCCATCACATCCATCTAGTGTACACAGGTAGGTCCATTGTGGCGGGCAGGCGAGCGGGCGGGCTGCTTTATTGGCTGTTTGCTGTTCCCCTACTCCACTCCACTATTTGACTGTTGTGCTGCATCAATCAATCAATCAATCAATCAATCAATCAATCAATCAATCAATCAATCAATCAGTGGCTGGCTCAGGTGCAGCTCTTTAACTTACCTAAAAGGGAGGGCGGAGAGAAGACAAGGAAGGTGAATGAGGTGTTCCAATGTGAAATGCCGGAAACACAGAAACACAGACGACACACAACAAGAGGTGGCAATCTATTCATTAATTGCATTTAATCAATGAGCTCATTATCACTCATGCATTGTCCAACAGGTGTTGAAATAATGGGATTAAAAGGGGAGATCCCTTCAGAAAGACAGAAACAATAGCAAAGACAAAAAACACTTTTGGAATCTGCTTTTAGTCAACACATAAGGAAAGGGTGCACCGGTCCTGGAAATACTGCAATACCAGGTCAATGCGTGGAGTGGACAGAGCAAGCTCTATTTCCATCTCCCTGTTCTAAAAATCCATTTAATATATGGTCCCCAGATAGGGGACGTATCAGATATTAAACTGATAAGAACAGATACTACACTTGATCTTAGCCAAAAGGCCGAGAAGCGATAACCCGAACGGGCCGCGCGTTGCCCGAGCCTGCCCGATACTGCTGTTCAGCCCTTGCAGCGATTCAGCCTACTTCTAGGCAATTCCATGGGGCCCTGCAGGCTCACACACTCACAGCTACACGGGAGGTGAATAAAGGCCGGAGAGGAAGCCAGACAGGATTTGCTTCTTTTGCTTGCACCACAATGCAGTGCTGAAAGAGGAGGAATCTACATAAAAACGCCTTCCTGGCAACGCCCAAATGCCCTGCTGCCATGCAGATAAACACTGGCAGCGGCAGCAAGTGCATGCCCACAGCCACCCCTTGTTCCTTCACACCTTGTATCAGCTGTAATCCAGTCCAGTCCAGTGCTGCCTGCTGAGCAGCACTGACCAACACTGCCTGGGCCCAGGCTTTTATCTCTGAGGCCCCATTATGATGTCAGAAAGCTGGCTCTGGAATCCTGAGGGCTCCACTATGACACGTGCAAAGTTCCGTCTGAACTTTATATAAGACGGTGAGGCTCAGTCAGTCACTCAGTGTTGCCTGAGAGGGCAACACTGCAACAGCCGGCCGCCAGGCTGTCTTTTTTTTGCACAGCTAGTTGCCTCCAGGAGGCCACAAGAGGGAGACAAGGGACTGCAAAATGGAAAATAGGCATCCACCAACTTTACAGACAACTTCTCCTTGCTCCTACAACCTCCATCCTTGCACAGTTTGTTATTCTTCTAGGTAACATAGTAACAAATCCAAATTGCTGCTCTCTTTGTAGGCAAGCAAGGCTTTGTTGCAACTGCAATTCTTACTTCTTCTTGAAATGTAGGGACGACAGTACATTCCATCACATCCATCTAGTGTACACAGGTAGGTCCATTGTGGCGGGCAGGCGAGCGGGCGGGCTGCTTTATTGGCTGTTTGCTGTTCCCCTACTCCACTCCACTATTTGACTGTTGTGCTGCATCAATCAATCAATAAATCAATCAATCAATCAATCAATCAATCAATCAATCAATCAATCAATCAATCAGTGGCTGGCTCAGGTGCAGCTCTTTAACTTACCTAAAAGGGAGGGCGGAGAGAAGACAAGGAAGGTGAATGAGGTGTTCCAATGTGAAATGCCGGAAACACAGAAACACAGACGACACACAACAAGAGGTGGCAATCTATTCATTAATTGCATTTAATCAATGAGCTCATTATCACTCATGCATTGTCCAACAGGTGTTGAAATAATGGGATTAAAAGGGGAGATCCCTTCAGAAAGACAGAAACAATAGCAAAGACAAAAAACACTTTTGGAATCTGCTTTTAGTCAACACATAAGGAAAGGGTGCACCGGTCCTGGAAATACTGCAATACCAGGTCAATGCGTGGAGTGGACAGAGCAAGCTCTATTTCCATCTCCCTGTTCTAAAAATCCATTTAATATATGGTCCCCAGATAGGGGACGTATCAGATATTAAACTGATAAGAACAGATACTACACTTGATCTTAGCCAAAAGGCCGAGAAGCGATAACCCGAACGGGCCGCGCGTTGCCCGAGCCTGCCCGATACTGCTGTTCAGCCCTTGCAGCGATTCAGCCTACTTCTAGGCAATTCCATGGGGCCCTGCAGGCTCACACACTCACAGCTACACGGGAGGTGAATAAAGGCCGGAGAGGAAGCCAGACAGGATTTGCTTCTTTTGCTTGCACCACAATGCAGTGCTGAAAGAGGAGGAATCTACATAAAAACGCCTTCCTGGCAACGCCCAAATGCCCTGCTGCCATGCAGATAAACACTGGCAGCGGCAGCAAGTGCATGCCCACAGCCACCAATTGTTCCTTCACACCTTGTATCAGCTGTAATCCAGTCCAGTCCAGTGCTGCCTGCTGAGCAGCACTGACCAACACTGCCTGGGCCCAGGCTTTTATCTCTGAGGCCCCATTATGATGTCAGAAAGCTGGCTCTGGAATCCTGAGGGCTCCACTATGACACGTGCAAAGTTCCGTCTGAACTTTATATAAGACGGTGAGGCTCAGTCAGTCACTCAGTGTTGCCTGAGAGGGCAACACTGCAACAGCCGGCCGCCAGGCTGTCTTTTTTTTGCACAGCTAGTTGCCTCCAGGAGGCCACAAGAGGGAGACAAGGGACTGCAAAATGGAAAATAGGCATCCACCAACTTTACAGACAACTTCTCCTTGCTCCTACAACCTCCATCCTTGCACAGTTTGTTATTCTTCTAGGTAACATAGTAACAAATCCAAATTGCTGCTCTCTTTGTAGGCAAGCAAGGCTTTGTTGCAACTGCAATTCTTACTTCTTCTTGAAATGTAGGGACGACAGTACATTCCATCACATCCATCTAGTGTACACAGGTAGGTCCATTGTGGCGGGCAGGCGAGCGGGCGGGCTGCTTTATTGGCTGTTTGCTGTTCCCCTACTCCACTCCACTATTTGACTGTTGTGCTGCATCAATCAATCAATCAATCAATCAATCAATCAATCAATCAATCAATCAATCAATCAATCAATCAGTGGCTGGCTCAGGTGCAGCTCTTTAACTTACCTAAAAGGGAGGGCGGAGAGAAGACAAGGAAGGTGAATGAGGTGTTCCAATGTGAAATGCCGGAAACACAGAAACACAGACGACACACAACAAGAGGTGGCAATCTATTCATTAATTGCATTTAATCAATGAGCTCATTATCACTCATGCATTGTCCAACAGGTGTTGAAATAATGGGATTAAAAGGGGAGATCCCTTCAGAAAGACAGAAACAATAGCAAAGACAAAAAACACTTTTGGAATCTGCTTTTAGTCAACACATAAGGAAAGGGTGCACCGGTCCTGGAAATACTGCAATACCAGGTCAATGCGTGGAGTGGACAGAGCAAGCTCTATTTCCATCTCCCTGTTCTAAAAATCCATTTAATATATGGTCCCCAGATAGGGGATGTATCAGATATTAAACTGATAAGAACAGATACTACACTTGATCTTAGCCAAAAGGCCGAGAAGCGATAACCCGAACGGGCCGCGCGTTGCCCGAGCCTGCCCGATACTGCTGTTCAGCCCTTGCAGCGATTCAGCCTACTTCTAGGCAATTCCATGGGGCCCTGCAGGCTCACACACTCACAGCTACACGGGAGGTGAATAAAGGCCGGAGAGGAAGCCAGACAGGATTTGCTTCTTTTGCTTGCACCACAATGCAGTGCTGAAAGAGGAGGAATCTACATAAAAACGCCTTCCTGGCAACGCCCAAATGCCCTGCTGCCATGCAGATAAACACTGGCAGCGGCAGCAAGTGCATGCCCACAGCCACCCCTTGTTCCTTCACACCTTGTATCAGCTGTAATCCAGTCCAGACCAGTGCTGCCTGCTGAGCAGCACTGACCAACACTGCCTGGGCCCAGGCTTTTATCTCTGAGGCCCCATTATGATGTCAGAAAGCTGGCTCTGGAATCCTGAGGGCTCCACTATGACACGTGCAAAGTTCCGTCTGAACTTTATATAAGACGGTGAGGCTCAGTCAGTCACTCAGTGTTGCCTGAGAGGGCAACACTGCAACAGCCGGCCGCCAGGCTGTCTTTTTTTTGCACAGCTAGTTGCCTCCAGGAGGCCACAAGAGGGAGACAAGGGACTGCAAAATGGAAAATAGGCATCCACCAACTTTACAGACAACTTCTCCTTGCTCCTACAACCTCCATCCTTGCACAGTTTGTTATTCTTCTAGGTAACATAGTAACAAATCCAAATTGCTGCTCTCTTTGTAGGCAAGCAAGGCTTTGTTGCAACTGCAATTCTTACTTCTTCTTGAAATGTAGGGACGACAGTACATTCCATCACATCCATCTAGTGTACACAGGTAGGTCCATTGTGGCGGGCAGGCGAGCGGGCGGGCTGCTTTATTGGCTGTTTGCTGTTCCCCTACTCCACTCCACTATTTGACTGTTGTGCTGCATCAATCAATCAATAAATCAATCAATCAATCAATCAATCAATCAATCAATCAATCAATCAATCAGTGGCTGGCTCAGGTGCAGCTCTTTAACTTACCTAAAAGGGAGGGCGGAGAGAAGACAAGGAAGGTGAATGAGGTGTTCCAATGTGAAATGCCGGAAACACAGAAACACAGACGACACACAACAAGAGGTGGCAATCTATTCATTAATTGCATTTAATCAATGAGCTCATTATCACTCATGCATTGTCCAACAGGTGTTGAAATAATGGGATTAAAAGGGGAGATCCCTTCAGAAAGACAGAAACAATAGCAAAGACAAAAAACACTTTTGGAATCTGCTTTTAGTCAACACATAAGGAAAGGGTGCACCGGTCCTGGAAATACTGCAATACCAGGTCAATGCGTGGAGTGGACAGAGCAAGCTCTATTTCCATCTCCCTGTTCTAAAAATCCATTTAATATATGGTCCCCAGATAGGGGACGTATCAGATATTAAACTGATAAGAACAGATACTACACTTGATCTTAGCCAAAAGGCCGAGAAGCGATAACCCGAACGGGCCGCGCGTTGCCCGAGCCTGCCCGATACTGCTGTTCAGCCCTTGCAGCGATTCAGCCTACTTCTAGGCAATTCCATGGGGCCCTGCAGGCTCACACACTCACAGCTACACGGGAGGTGAATAAAGGCCGGAGAGGAAGCCAGACAGGATTTGCTTCTTTTGCTTGCACCACAATGCAGTGCTGAAAGAGGAGGAATCTACATAAAAACGCCTTCCTGGCAACGCCCAAATGCCCTGCTGCCATGCAGATAAACACTGGCAGCGGCAGCAAGTGCATGCCCACAGCCACCCCTTGTTCCTTCACACCTTGTATCAGCTGTAATCCAGTCCAGTCCAGTGCTGCCTGCTGAGCAGCACTGACCAACACTGCCTGGGCCCAGGCTTTTATCTCTGAGGCCCCATTATGATGTCAGAAAGCTGGCTCTGGAATCCTGAGGGCTCCACTATGACACGTGCAAAGTTCCGTCTGAACTTTATATAAGACGGTGAGGCTCAGTCAGTCACTCAGTGTTGCCTGAGAGGGCAACACTGCAACAGCCGGCCGCCAGGCTGTCTTTTTTTTGCACAGCTAGTTGCCTCCAGGAGGCCACAAGAGGGAGACAAGGGACTGCAAAATGGAAAATAGGCATCCACCAACTTTACAGACAACTTCTCCTTGCTCCTACAACCTCCATCCTTGCACAGTTTGTTATTCTTCTAGGTAACATAGTAACAAATCCAAATTGCTGCTCTCTTTGTAGGCAAGCAAGGCTTTGTTGCAACTGCAATTCTTACTTCTTCTTGAAATGTAGGGACGACAGTACATTCCATCACATCCATCTAGTGTACACAGGTAGGTCCATTGTGGCGGGCAGGCGAGCGGGCGGGCTGCTTTATTGGCTGTTTGCTGTTCCCCTACTCCACTCCACTATTTGACTGTTGTGCTGCATCAATCAATCAATCAATCAATCAATTAATCAATCAATCAATCAATCAATCAATCAGTGGCTGGCTCAGGTGCAGCTCTTTAACTTACCTAAAAGGGAGGGCGGAGAGAAGACAAGGAAGGTGAATGAGGTGTTCCAATGTGAAATGCCGGAAACACAGAAACACAGACGACACACAACAAGAGGTGGCAATCTATTCATTAATTGCATTTAATCAATGAGCTCATTATCACTCATGCATTGTCCAACAGGTGTTGAAATAATGGGATTAAAAGGGGAGATCCCTTCAGAAAGACAGAAACAATAGCAAAGACAAAAAACACTTTTGGAATCTGCTTTTAGTCAACACATAAGGAAAGGGTGCACCGGTCCTGGAAATACTGCAATACCAGGTCAATGCGTGGAGTGGACAGAGCAAGCTCTATTTCCATCTCCCTGTTCTAAAAATCCATTTAATATATGGTCCCCAGATAGGGGACGTATCAGATATTAAACTGATAAGAACAGATACTACACTTGATCTTAGCCAAAAGGCCGAGAAGCGATAACCCGAACGGGCCGCGCGTTGCCCGAGCCTGCCCGATACTGCTGTTCAGCCCTTGCAGCGATTCAGCCTACTTCTAGGCAATTCCATGGGGCCCTGCAGGCTCACACACTCACAGCTACACGGGAGGTGAATAAAGGCCGGAGAGGAAGCCAGACAGGATTTGCTTCTTTTGCTTGCACCACAATGCAGTGCTGAAAGAGGAGGAATCTACATAAAAACGCCTTCCTGGCAACGCCCAAATGCCCTGCTGCCATGCAGATAAACACTGGCAGCGGCAGCAAGTGCATGCCCACAGCCACCCCTTGTTCCTTCACACCTTGTATCAGCTGTAATCCAGTCCAGTCCAGTGCTGCCTGCTGAGCAGCACTGACCAACACTGCCTGGGCCCAGGCTTTTATCTCTGAGGCCCCATTATGATGTCAGAAAGCTGGCTCTGGAATCCTGAGGGCTCCACTATGACACGTGCAAAGTTCCGTCTGAACTTTATATAAGACGGTGAGGCTCAGTCAGTCACTCAGTGTTGCCTGAGAGGGCAACACTGCAACAGCCGGCCGCCAGGCTGTCTTTTTTTTGCACAGCTAGTTGCCTCCAGGAGGCCACAAGAGGGAGACAAGGGACTGCAAAATGGAAAATAGGCATCCACCAACTTTACAGACAACTTCTCCTTGCTCCTACAACCTCCATCCTTGCACAGTTTGTTATTCTTCTAGGTAACATAGTAACAAATCCAAATTGCTGCTCTCTTTGTAGGCAAGCAAGGCTTTGTTGCAACTGCAATTCTTACTTCTTCTTGAAATGTAGGGACGACAGTACATTCCATCACATCCATCTAGTGTACACAGGTAGGTCCATTGTGGCGGGCAGGCGAGCGGGCGGGCTGCTTTATTGGCTGTTTGCTGTTCCCCTACTCCACTCCACTATTTGACTGTTGTGCTGCATCAATCAATCAATCAATCAATCAATCAATCAATCAATCAATCAATCAATCAATCAATCAATCAATCAATCAGTGGCTGGCTCAGGTGCAGCTCTTTAACTTACCTAAAAGGGAGGGCGGAGAGAAGACAAGGAAGGTGAATGAGGTGTTCCAATGTGAAATGCCGGAAACACAGAAACACAGACGACACACAACAAGAGGTGGCAATCTATTCATTAATTGCATTTAATCAATGAGCTCATTATCACTCATGCATTGTCCAACAGGTGTTGAAATAATGGGATTAAAAGGGGAGATCCCTTCAGAAAGACAGAAACAATAGCAAAGACAAAAAACACTTTTGGAATCTGCTTTTAGTCAACACATAAGGAAAGGGTGCACCGGTCCTGGAAATACTGCAATACCAGGTCAATGCGTGGAGTGGACAGAGCAAGCTCTATTTCCATCTCCCTGTTCTAAAAATCCATTTAATATATGGTCCCCAGATAGGGGACGTATCAGATATTAAACTGATAAGAACAGATACTACACTTGATCTTAGCCAAAAGGCCGAGAAGCGATAACCCGAACGGGCCGCGCGTTGCCCGAGCCTGCCCGATACTGCTGTTCAGCCCTTGCAGCGATTCAGCCTACTTCTAGGCAATTCCATGGGGCCCTGCAGGCTCACACACTCACAGCTACACGGGAGGTGAATAAAGGCCGGAGAGGAAGCCAGACAGGATTTGCTTCTTTTGCTTGCACCACAATGCAGTGCTGAAAGAGGAGGAATCTACATAAAAACGCCTTCCTGGCAACGCCCAAATGCCCTGCTGCCATGCAGATAAACACTGGCAGCGGCAGCAAGTGCATGCCCACAGCCACCCCTTGTTCCTTCACACCTTGTATCAGCTGTAATCCAGTCCAGTCCAGTGCTGCCTGCTGAGCAGCACTGACCAACACTGCCTGGGCCCAGGCTTTTATCTCTGAGGCCCCATTATGATGTCAGAAAGCTGGCTCTGGAATCCTGAGGGCTCCACTATGACACGTGCAAAGTTCCGTCTGAACTTTATATAAGACGGTGAGGCTCAGTCAGTCACTCAGTGTTGCCTGAGAGGGCAACACTGCAACAGCCGGCCGCCAGGCTGTCTTTTTTTTGCACAGCTAGTTGCCTCCAGGAGGCCACAAGAGGGAGACAAGGGACTGCAAAATGGAAAATAGGCATCCACCAACTTTACAGACAACTTCTCCTTGCTCCTACAACCTCCATCCTTGCACAGTTTGTTATTCTTCTAGGTAACATAGTAACAAATCCAAATTGCTGCTCTCTTTGTAGGCAAGCAAGGCTTTGTTGCAACTGCAATTCTTACTTCTTCTTGAAATGTAGGGACGACAGTACATTCCATCACATCCATCTAGTGTACACAGGTAGGTCCATTGTGGCGGGCAGGCGAGCGGGCGGGCTGCTTTATTGGCTGTTTGCTGTTCCCCTACTCCACTCCACTATTTGACTGTTGTGCTGCATCAATCAATCAATCAATCAATCAATCAATCAATCAATCAATCAATCAATCAATCAATCAGTGGCTGGCTCAGGTGCAGCTCTTTAACTTACCTAAAAGGGAGGGCGGAGAGAAGACAAGGAAGGTGAATGAGGTGTTCCAATGTGAAATGCCGGAAACACAGAAACACAGACGACACACAACAAGAGGTGGCAATCTATTCATTAATTGCATTTAATCAATGAGCTCATTATCACTCATGCATTGTCCAACAGGTGTTGAAATAATGGGATTAAAAGGGGAGATCCCTTCAGAAAGACAGAAACAATAGCAAAGACAAAAAACACTTTTGGAATCTGCTTTTAGTCAACACATAAGGAAAGGGTGCACCGGTCCTGGAAATACTGCAATACCAGGTCAATGCGTGGAGTGGACAGAGCAAGCTCTATTTCCATCTCCCTGTTCTAAAAATCCATTTAATATATGGTCCCCAGATAGGGGACGTATCAGATATTAAACTGATAAGAACAGATACTACACTTGATCTTAGCCAAAAGGCCGAGAAGCGATAACCCGAACGGGCCGCGCGTTGCCCGAGCCTGCCCGATACTGCTGTTCAGCCCTTGCAGCGATTCAGCCTACTTCTAGGCAATTCCATGGGGCCCTGCAGGCTCACACACTCACAGCTACACGGGAGGTGAATAAAGGCCGGAGAGGAAGCCAGACAGGATTTGCTTCTTTTGCTTGCACCACAATGCAGTGCTGAAAGAGGAGGAATCTACATAAAAACGCCTTCCTGGCAACGCCCAAATGCCCTGCTGCCATGCAGATAAACACTGGCAGCGGCAGCAAGTGCATGCCCACAGCCACCCCTTGTTCCTTCACACCTTGTATCAGCTGTAATCCAGTCCAGTCCAGTGCTGCCTGCTGAGCAGCACTGACCAACACTGCCTGGGCCCAGGCTTTTATCTCTGAGGCCCCATTATGATGTCAGAAAGCTGGCTCTGGAATCCTGAGGGCTCCACTATGACACGTGCAAAGTTCCGTCTGAACTTTATATAAGACGGTGAGGCTCAGTCAGTCACTCAGTGTTGCCTGAGAGGGCAACACTGCAACAGCCGGCCGCCAGGCTGTCTTTTTTTTGCACAGCTAGTTGCCTCCAGGAGGCCACAAGAGGGAGACAAGGGACTGCAAAATGGAAAATAGGCATCCACCAACTTTACAGACAACTTCTCCTTGCTCCTACAACCTCCATCCTTGCACAGTTTGTTATTCTTCTAGGTAACATAGTAACAAATCCAAATTGCTGCTCTCTTTGTAGGCAAGCAAGGCTTTGTTGCAACTGCAATTCTTACTTCTTCTTGAAATGTAGGGACGACAGTACATTCCATCACATCCATCTAGTGTACACAGGTAGGTCCATTGTGGCGGGCAGGCGAGCGGGCGGGCTGCTTTATTGGCTGTTTGCTGTTCCCCTACTCCACTCCACTATTTGACTGTTGTGCTGCATCAATCAATCAATCAATCAATCAATTAATCAATCAATCAATCAATCAATCAATCAGTGGCTGGCTCAGGTGCAGCTCTTTAACTTACCTAAAAGGGAGGGCGGAGAGAAGACAAGGAAGGTGAATGAGGTGTTCCAATGTGAAATGCCGGAAACACAGAAACACAGACGACACACAACAAGAGGTGGCAATCTATTCATTAATTGCATTTAATCAATGAGCTCATTATCACTCATGCATTGTCCAACAGGTGTTGAAATAATGGGATTAAAAGGGGAGATCCCTTCAGAAAGACAGAAACAATAGCAAAGACAAAAAACACTTTTGGAATCTGCTTTTAGTCAACACATAAGGAAAGGGTGCACCGGTCCTGGAAATACTGCAATACCAGGTCAATGCGTGGAGTGGACAGAGCAAGCTCTATTTCCATCTCCCTGTTCTAAAAATCCATTTAATATATGGTCCCCAGATAGGGGACGTATCAGATATTAAACTGATAAGAACAGATACTACACTTGATCTTAGCCAAAAGGCCGAGAAGCGATAACCCGAACGGGCCGCGCGTTGCCCGAGCCTGCCCGATACTGCTGTTCAGCCCTTGCAGCGATTCAGCCTACTTCTAGGCAATTCCATGGGGCCCTGCAGGCTCACACACTCACAGCTACACGGGAGGTGAATAAAGGCCGGAGAGGAAGCCAGACAGGATTTGCTTCTTTTGCTTGCACCACAATGCAGTGCTGAAAGAGGAGGAATCTACATAAAAACGCCTTCCTGGCAACGCCCAAATGCCCTGCTGCCATGCAGATAAACACTGGCAGCGGCAGCAAGTGCATGCCCACAGCCACCCCTTGTTCCTTCACACCTTGTATCAGCTGTAATCCAGTCCAGTCCAGTGCTGCCTGCTGAGCAGCACTGACCAACACTGCCTGGGCCCAGGCTTTTATCTCTGAGGCCCCATTATGATGTCAGAAAGCTGGCTCTGGAATCCTGAGGGCTCCACTATGACACGTGCAAAGTTCCGTCTGAACTTTATATAAGACGGTGAGGCTCAGTCAGTCACTCAGTGTTGCCTGAGAGGGCAACACTGCAACAGCCGGCCGCCAGGCTGTCTTTTTTTTGCACAGCTAGTTGCCTCCAGGAGGCCACAAGAGGGAGACAAGGGACTGCAAAATGGAAAATAGGCATCCACCAACTTTACAGACAACTTCTCCTTGCTCCTACAACCTCCATCCTTGCACAGTTTGTTATTCTTCTAGGTAACATAGTAACAAATCCAAATTGCTGCTCTCTTTGTAGGCAAGCAAGGCTTTGTTGCAACTGCAATTCTTACTTCTTCTTGAAATGTAGGGACGACAGTACATTCCATCACATCCATCTAGTGTACACAGGTAGGTCCATTGTGGCGGGCAGGCGAGCGGGCGGGCTGCTTTATTGGCTGTTTGCTGTTCCCCTACTCCACTCCACTATTTGACTGTTGTGCTGCATCAATCAATCAATCAATCAATCAATCAATCAATCAATCAGTGGCTGGCTCAGGTGCAGCTCTTTAACTTACCTAAAAGGGAGGGCGGAGAGAAGACAAGGAAGGTGAATGAGGTGTTCCAATGTGAAATGCCGGAAACACAGAAACACAGACGACACACAACAAGAGGTGGCAATCTATTCATTAATTGCATTTAATCAATGAGCTCATTATCACTCATGCATTGTCCAACAGGTGTTGAAATAATGGGATTAAAAGGGGAGATCCCTTCAGAAAGACAGAAACAATAGCAAAGACAAAAAACACTTTTGGAATCTGCTTTTAGTCAACACATAAGGAAAGGGTGCACCGGTCCTGGAAATACTGCAATACCAGGTCAATGCGTGGAGTGGACAGAGCAAGCTCTATTTCCATCTCCCTGTTCTAAAAATCCATTTAATATATGGTCCCCAGATAGGGGACGTATCAGATATTAAACTGATAAGAACAGATACTACACTTGATCTTAGCCAAAAGGCCGAGAAGCGATAACCCGAACGGGCCGCGCGTTGCCCGAGCCTGCCCGATACTGCTGTTCAGCCCTTGCAGCGATTCAGCCTACTTCTAGGCAATTCCATGGGGCCCTGCAGGCTCACACACTCACAGCTACACGGGAGGTGAATAAAGGCCGGAGAGGAAGCCAGACAGGATTTGCTTCTTTTGCTTGCACCACAATGCAGTGCTGAAAGAGGAGGAATCTACATAAAAACGCCTTCCTGGCAACGCCCAAATGCCCTGCTGCCATGCAGATAAACACTGGCAGCGGCAGCAAGTGCATGCCCACAGCCACCCCTTGTTCCTTCACACCTTGTATCAGCTGTAATCCAGTCCAGTCCAGTGCTGCCTGCTGAGCAGCACTGACCAACACTGCCTGAGCCCAGGCTTTTATCTCTGAGGCCCCATTATGATGTCAGAAAGCTGGCTCTGGAATCCTGAGGGCTCCACTATGACACGTGCAAAGTTCCGTCTGAACTTTATATAAGACGGTGAGGCTCAGTCAGTCACTCAGTGTTGCCTGAGAGGGCAACACTGCAACAGCCGGCCGCCAGGCTGTCTTTTTTTTGCACAGCTAGTTGCCTCCAGGAGGCCACAAGAGGGAGACAAGGGACTGCAAAATGGAAAATAGGCATCCACCAACTTTACAGACAACTTCTCCTTGCTCCTACAACCTCCATCCTTGCACAGTTTGTTATTCTTCTAGGTAACATAGTAACAAATCCAAATTGCTGCTCTCTTTGTAGGCAAGCAAGGCTTTGTTGCAACTGCAATTCTTACTTCTTCTTGAAATGTAGGGACGACAGTACATTCCATCACATCCATCTAGTGTACACAGGTAGGTCCATTGTGGCGGGCAGGCGAGCGGGCGGGCTGCTTTATTGGCTGTTTGCTGTTCCCCTACTCCACTCCACTATTTGACTGTTGTGCTGCATCAATCAATCAATCAATCAATCAATCAATCAATCAATCAATCAATCAATCAATCAATCAATCAGTGGCTGGCTCAGGTGCAGCTCTTTAACTTACCTAAAAGGGAGGGCGGAGAGAAGACAAGGAAGGTGAATGAGGTGTTCCAATGTGAAATGCCGGAAACACAGAAACACAGACGACACACAACAAGAGGTGGCAATCTATTCATTAATTGCATTTAATCAATGAGCTCATTATCACTCATGCATTGTCCAACAGGTGTTGAAATAATGGGATTAAAAGGGGAGATCCCTTCAGAAAGACAGAAACAATAGCAAAGACAAAAAACACTTTTGGAATCTGCTTTTAGTCAACACATAAGGAAAGGGTGCACCGGTCCTGGAAATACTGCAATACCAGGTCAATATGTGGAGTGGACAGAGCAAGCTCTATTTCCATCTCCCTGTTCTAAAAAATCCATTTAATATATGGTCCCCAGATAGGGGACGTATCAGATATTAAACTGATAAGAACAGATACTACACTTGATCTTAGCCAAAAGGCCGAGAAGCGATAACCCGAACGGGCCGCGCGTTGCCCGAGCCTGCCCGATACTGCTGTTCAGCCCTTGCAGCGATTCAGCCTACTTCTAGGCAATTCCATGGGGCCCTGCAGGCTCACACACTCACAGCTACACGGGAGGTGAATAAAGGCCGGAGAGGAAGCCAGACAGGATTTGCTTCTTTTGCTTGCACCACAATGCAGTGCTGAAAGAGGAGGAATCTACATAAAAACGCCTTCCTGGCAACGCCCAAATGCCCTGCTGCCATGCAGATAAACACTGGCAGCGGCAGCAAGTGCATGCCCACAGCCACCCCTTGTTCCTTCACACCTTGTATCAGCTGTAATCCAGTCCAGTCCAGTGCTGCCTGCTGAGCAGCACTGACCAACACTGCCTGGGCCCAGGCTTTTATCTCTGAGGCCCCATTATGATGTCAGAAAGCTGGCTCTGGAATCCTGAGGGCTCCACTATGACACGTGCAAAGTTCCGTCTGAACTTTATATAAGACGGTGAGGCTCAGTCAGTCACTCAGTGTTGCCTGAGAGGGCAACACTGCAACAGCCGGCCGCCAGGCTGTCTTTTTTTTGCACAGCTAGTTGCCTCCAGGAGGCCACAAGAGGGAGACAAGGGACTGCAAAATGGAAAATAGGCATCCACCAACTTTACAGACAACTTCTCCTTGCTCCTACAACCTCCATCCTTGCACAGTTTGTTATTCTTCTAGGTAACATAGTAACAAATCCAAATTGCTGCTCTCTTTGTAGGCAAGCAAGGCTTTGTTGCAACTGCAATTCTTACTTCTTCTTGAAATGTAGGGACGACAGTACATTCCATCACATCCATCTAGTGTACACAGGTAGGTCCATTGTGGCGGGCAGGCGAGCGGGCGGGCTGCTTTATTGGCTGTTTGCTGTTCCCCTACTCCACTCCACTATTTGACTGTTGTGCTGCATCAATCAATCAATCAATCAATCAATCAATCAATCAATCAATCAATCAATCAATCAATCAATCAGTGGCTGGCTCAGGTGCAGCTCTTTAACTTACCTAAAAGGGAGGGCGGAGAGAAGACAAGGAAGGTGAATGAGGTGTTCCAATGTGAAATGCCGGAAACACAGAAACACAGACGACACACAACAAGAGGTGGCAATCTATTCATTAATTGCATTTAATCAATGAGCTCATTATCACTCATGCATTGTCCAACAGGTGTTGAAATAATGGGATTAAAAGGGGAGATCCCTTCAGAAAGACATACCAGGTCAATGCGTGGAGTGGACAGAGCAAGCTCTATTTCCATCTCCCTGTTCTAAAAATCCATTTAATATATGGTCCCCAGATAGGGGACGTATCAGATATTAAACTGATAAGAACAGATACTACACTTGATCTTAGCCAAAAGGCCGAGAAGCGATAACCCGAACGGGCCGCGCGTTGCCCGAGCCTGCCCGATACTGCTGTTCAGCCCTTGCAGCGATTCAGACTACTTTTAGGCAATTCCATGGGGCCCTGCAGGCTCACACACTCACAGCTACACGGGAGGTGAATAAAGGCCGGAGAGGAAGCCAGACAGGATTTGCTTCTTTTGCTTGCACCACAATGCAGTGCTGAAAGAGGAGGAATCTACATAAAAACGCCTTCCTGGCAACGCCCAAATGCCCTGCTGCCATGCAGATAAACACTGGCAGCGGCAGCAAGTGCATGCCCACAGCCACCCCTTGTTCCTTCACACCTTGTATCAGCTGTAATCCAGTCCAGTCCAGTGCTGCCTGCTGAGCAGCACTGACCAACACTGCCTGGGCCCAGGCTTTTATCTCTGAGGCCCCATTATGATGTCAGAAAGCTGGCTCTGGAATCCTGAGGGCTCCACTATGACACGTGCAAAGTTCCGTCTGAACTTTATATAAGACGGTGAGGCTCAGTCAGTCACTCAGTGTTGCCTGAGAGGGCAACACTGCAACAGCCGGCCGCCAGGCTGTCTTTTTTTTGCACAGCTAGTTGCCTCCAGGAGGCCACAAGAGGGAGACAAGGGACTGCAAAATGGAAAATAGGCATCCACCAACTTTACAGACAACTTCTCCTTGCTCCTACAACCTCCATCCTTGCACAGTTTGTTATTCTTCTAGGTAACATAGTAACAAATCCAAATTGCTGCTCTCTTTGTAGGCAAGCAAGGCTTTGTTGCAACTGCAATTCTTACTTCTTCTTGAAATGTAGGGACGACAGTACATTCCATCACATCCATCTAGTGTACACAGGTAGGTCCATTGTGGCGGGCAGGCGAGCGGGCGGGCTGCTTTATTGGCTGTTTGCTGTTCCCCTACTCCACTCCACTATTTGACTGTTGTGCTGCATCAATCAATCAATCAATCAATCAATCAATCAATCAATCAATCAATCAATCAATCAATCAATCAGTGGCTGGCTCAGGTGCAGCTCTTTAACTTACCTAAAAGGGAGGGCGGAGAGAAGACAAGGAAGGTGAATGAGGTGTTCCAATGTGAAATGCCGGAAACACAGAAACACAGACGACACACAACAAGAGGTGGCAATCTATTCATTAATTGCATTTAATCAATGAGCTCATTATCACTCATGCATTGTCCAACAGGTGTTGAAATAATGGGATTAAAAGGGGAGATCCCTTCAGAAAGACAGAAACAATAGCAAAGACAAAAAACACTTTTGGAATCTGCTTTTAGTCAACACATAAGGAAAGGGTGCACCGGTCCTGGAAATACTGCAATACCAGGTCAATGCGTGGAGTGGACAGAGCAAGCTCTATTTCCATCTCCCTGTTCTAAAAATCCATTTAATATATGGTCCCCAGATAGGGGACGTATCAGATATTAAACTGATAAGAACAGATACTACACTTGATCTTAGCCAAAAGGCCGAGAAGCGATAACCCGAACGGGCCGCGCGTTGCCCGAGCCTGCCCGATACTGCTGTTCAGCCCTTGCAGCGATTCAGCCTACTTCTAGGCAATTCCATGGGGCCCTGCAGGCTCACACACTCACAGCTACACGGGAGGTGAATAAAGGCCGGAGAGGAAGCCAGACAGGATTTGCTTCTTTTGCTTGCACCACAATGCAGTGCTGAAAGAGGAGGAATCTACATAAAAACGCCTTCCTGGCAACGCCCAAATGCCCTGCTGCCATGCAGATAAACACTGGCAGCGGCAGCAAGTGCATGCCCACAGCCACCCCTTGTTCCTTCACACCTTGTATCAGCTGTAATCCAGTCCAGTCCAGTGCTGCCTGCTGAGCAGCACTGACCAACACTGCCTGGGCCCAGGCTTTTATCTCTGAGGCCCCATTATGATGTCAGAAAGCTGGCTCTGGAATCCTGAGGGCTCCACTATGACACGTGCAAAGTTCCGTCTGAACTTTATATAAGACGGTGAGGCTCAGTCAGTCACTCAGTGTTGCCTGAGAGGGCAACACTGCAACAGCCGGCCGCCAGGCTGTCTTTTTTTTGCACAGCTAGTTGCCTCCAGGAGGCCACAAGAGGGAGACAAGGGACTGCAAAATGGAAAATAGGCATCCACCAACTTTACAGACAACTTCTCCTTGCTCCTACAACCTCCATCCTTGCACAGTTTGTTATTCTTCTAGGTAACATAGTAACAAATCCAAATTGCTGCTCTCTTTGTAGGCAAGCAAGGCTTTGTTGCAACTGCAATTCTTACTTCTTCTTGAAATGTAGGGACAACAGTACATTCCATCACATCCATCTAGTGTACACAGGTAGGTCCATTGTGGCGGGCAGGCGAGCGGGCGGGCTGCTTTATTGGCTGTTTGCTGTTCCCCTACTCCACTCCACTATTTGACTGTTGTGCTGCATCAATCAATCAATCAATCAATCAATCAATCAATCAATCAATCAATCAATCAGTGGCTGGCTCAGGTGCAGCTCTTTAACTTACCTAAAAGGGAGGGCGGAGAGAAGACAAGGAAGGTGAATGAGGTGTTCCAATGTGAAATGCCGGAAACACAGAAACACAGACGACACACAACAAGAGGTGGCAATCTATTCATTAATTGCATTTAATCAATGAGCTCATTATCACTCATGCATTGTCCAACAGGTGTTGAAATAATGGGATTAAAAGGGGAGATCCCTTCAGAAAGACAGAAACAATAGCAAAGACAAAAAACACTTTTGGAATCTGCTTTTAGTCAACACATAAGGAAAGGGTGCACCGGTCCTGGAAATACTGCAATACCAGGTCAATGCGTGGAGTGGACAGAGCAAGCTCTATTTCCATCTCCCTGTTCTAAAAATCCATTTAATATATGGTCCCCAGATAGGGGACGTATCAGATATTAAACTGATAAGAACAGATACTACACTTGATCTTAGCCAAAAGGCCGAGAAGCGATAACCCGAACGGGCCGCGCGTTGCCCGAGCCTGCCCGATACTGCTGTTCAGCCCTTGCAGCGATTCAGACTACTTTTAGGCAATTCCATGGGGCCCTGCAGGCTCACACACTCACAGCTACACGGGAGGTGAATAAAGGCCGGAGAGGAAGCCAGACAGGATTTGCTTCTTTTGCTTGCACCACAATGCAGTGCTGAAAGAGGAGGAATCTACATAAAAACGCCTTCCTGGCAACGCCCAAATGCCCTGCTGCCATGCAGATAAACACTGGCAGCGGCAGCAAGTGCATGCCCACAGCCACCCCTTGTTCCTTCACACCTTGTATCAGCTGTAATCCAGTCCAGTCCAGTGCTGCCTGCTGAGCAGCACTGACCAACACTGCCTGGGCCCAGGCTTTTATCTCTGAGGCCCCATTATGATGTCAGAAAGCTGGCTCTGGAATCCTGAGGGCTCCACTATGACACGTGCAAAGTTCCGTCTGAACTTTATATAAGACGGTGAGGCTCAGTCAGTCACTCAGTGTTGCCTGAGAGGGCAACACTGCAACAGCCGGCCGCCAGGCTGTCTTTTTTTTGCACAGCTAGTTGCCTCCAGGAGGCCACAAGAGGGAGACAAGGGACTGCAAAATGGAAAATAGGCATCCACCAACTTTACAGACAACTTCTCCTTGCTCCTACAACCTCCATCCTTGCACAGTTTGTTATTCTTCTAGGTAACATAGTAACAAATCCAAATTGCTGCTCTCTTTGTAGGCAAGCAAGGCTTTGTTGCAACTGCAATTCTTACTTCTTCTTGAAATGTAGGGACGACAGTACATTCCATCACATCCATCTAGTGTACACAGGTAGGTCCATTGTGGCGGGCAGGCGAGCGGGCGGGCTGCTTTATTGGCTGTTTGCTGTTCCCCTACTCCACTCCACTATTTGACTGTTGTGCTGCATCAATCAATCAATCAATCAATCAATCAATCAATCAATCAGTGGCTGGCTCAGGTGCAGCTCTTTAACTTACCTAAAAGGGAGGGCGGAGAGAAGACAAGGAAGGTGAATGAGGTGTTCCAATGTGAAATGCCGGAAACACAGAAACACAGACGACACACAACAAGAGGTGGCAATCTATTCATTAATTGCATTTAATCAATGAGCTCATTATCACTCATGCATTGTCCAACAGGTGTTGAAATAATGGGATTAAAAGGGGAGATCCCTTCAGAAAGACAGAAACAATAGCAAAGACAAAAAACACTTTTGGAATCTGCTTTTAGTCAACACATAAGGAAAGGGTGCACCGGTCCTGGAAATACTGCAATACCAGGTCAATGCGTGGAGTGGACAGAGCAAGCTCTATTTCCATCTCCCTGTTCTAAAAATCCATTTAATATATGGTCCCCAGATAGGGGACGTATCAGATATTAAACTGATAAGAACAGATACTACACTTGATCTTAGCCAAAAGGCCGAGAAGCGATAACCCGAACGGGCCGCGCGTTGCCCGAGCCTGCCCGATACTGCTGTTCAGCCCTTGCAGCGATTCAGCCTACTTCTAGGCAATTCCATGGGGCCCTGCAGGCTCACACACTCACAGCTACACGGGAGGTGAATAAAGGCCGGAGAGGAAGCCAGACAGGATTTGCTTCTTTTGCTTGCACCACAATGCAGTGCTGAAAGAGGAGGAATCTACATAAAAACGCCTTCCTGGCAACGCCCAAATGCCCTGCTGCCATGCAGATAAACACTGGCAGCGGCAGCAAGTGCATGCCCACAGCCACCCCTTGTTCCTTCACACCTTGTATCAGCTGTAATCCAGTCCAGTCCAGTGCTGCCTGCTGAGCAGCACTGACCAACACTGCCTGGGCCCAGGCTTTTATCTCTGAGGCCCCATTATGATGTCAGAAAGCTGGCTCTGGAATCCTGAGGGCTCCACTATGACACGTGCAAAGTTCCGTCTGAACTTTATATAAGACGGTGAGGCTCAGTCAGTCACTCAGTGTTGCCTGAGAGGGCAACACTGCAACAGCCGGCCGCCAGGCTGTCTTTTTTTTGCACAGCTAGTTGCCTCCAGGAGGCCACAAGAGGGAGACAAGGGACTGCAAAATGGAAAATAGGCATCCACCAACTTTACAGACAACTTCTCCTTGCTCCTACAACCTCCATCCTTGCACAGTTTGTTATTCTTCTAGGTAACATAGTAACAAATCCAAATTGCTGCTCTCTTTGTAGGCAAGCAAGGCTTTGTTGCAACTGCAATTCTTACTTCTTCTTGAAATGTAGGGACGACAGTACATTCCATCACATCCATCTAGTGTACACAGGTAGGTCCATTGTGGCGGGCAGGCGAGCGGGCGGGCTGCTTTATTGGCTGTTTGCTGTTCCCCTACTCCACTCCACTATTTGACTGTTGTGCTGCATCAATCAATCAATCAATCAATCAATCAATCAATCAATCAATCAATCAATCAATCAATCAATCAGTGGCTGGCTCAGGTGCAGCTCTTTAACTTACCTAAAAGGGAGGGCGGAGAGAAGACAAGGAAGGTGAATGAGGTGTTCCAATGTGAAATGCCGGAAACACAGAAACACAGACGACACACAACAAGAGGTGGCAATCTATTCATTAATTGCATTTAATCAATGAGCTCATTATCACTCATGCATTGTCCAACAGGTGTTGAAATAATGGGATTAAAAGGGGAGATCCCTTCAGAAAGACAGAAACAATAGCAAAGACAAAAAACACTTTTGGAATCTGCTTTTAGTCAACACATAAGGAAAGGGTGCACCGGTCCTGGAAATACTGCAATACCAGGTCAATGCGTGGAGTGGACAGAGCAAGCTCTATTTCCATCTCCCTGTTCTAAAAATCCATTTAATATATGGTCCCCAGATAGGGGACGTATCAGATATTAAACTGATAAGAACAGATACTACACTTGATCTTAGCCAAAAGGCCGAGAAGCGATAACCCAGAACGGGCCGCGCGTTGCCCGAGCCTGCCCGATACTGCTGTTCAGCCCTTGCAGCGATTCAGCCTACTTCTAGGCAATTCCATGGGGCCCTGCAGGCTCACACACTCACAGCTACACGGGAGGTGAATAAAGGCCGGAGAGGAAGCCAGACAGGATTTGCTTCTTTTGCTTGCACCACAATGCAGTGCTGAAAGAGGAGGAATCTACATAAAAACGCCTTCCTGGCAACGCCCAAATGCCCTGCTGCCATGCAGATAAACACTGGCAGCGGCAGCAAGTGCATGCCCACAGCCACCCCTTGTTCCTTCACACCTTGTATCAGCTGTAATCCAGTCCAGTCCAGTGCTGCCTGCTGAGCAGCACTGACCAACACTGCCTGGGCCCAGGCTTTTATCTCTGAGGCCCCATTATGATGTCAGAAAGCTGGCTCTGGAATCCTGAGGGCTCCACTATGACACGTGCAAAGTTCCGTCTGAACTTTATATAAGACGGTGAGGCTCAGTCAGTCACTCAGTGTTGCCTGAGAGGGCAACACTGCAACAGCCGGCCGCCAGGCTGTCTTTTTTTTGCACAGCTAGTTGCCTCCAGGAGGCCACAAGAGGGAGACAAGGGACTGCAAAATGGAAAATAGGCATCCACCAACTTTACAGACAACTTCTCCTTGCTCCTACAACCTCCATCCTTGCACAGTTTGTTATTCTTCTAGGTAACATAGTAACAAATCCAAATTGCTGCTCTCTTTGTAGGCAAGCAAGGCTTTGTTGCAACTGCAATTCTTACTTCTTCTTGAAATGTAGGGACGACAGTACATTCCATCACATCCATCTAGTGTACACAGGTAGGTCCATTGTGGCGGGCAGGCGAGCGGGCGGGCTGCTTTATTGGCTGTTTGCTGTTCCCCTACTCCACTCCACTATTTGACTGTTGTGCTGCATCAATCAATCAATCAATCAATCAATCAATCAATCAATCAATCAATCAGTGGCTGGCTCAGGTGCAGCTCTTTAACTTACCTAAAAGGGAGGGCGGAGAGAAGACAAGGAAGGTGAATGAGGTGTTCCAATGTGAAATGCCGGAAACACAGAAACACAGACGACACACAACAAGAGGTGGCAATCTATTCATTAATTGCATTTAATCAATGAGCTCATTATCACTCATGCATTGTCCAACAGGTGTTGAAATAATGGGATTAAAAGGGGAGATCCCTTCAGAAAGACAGAAACAATAGCAAAGACAAAAAACACTTTTGGAATCTGCTTTTAGTCAACACATAAGGAAAGGGTGCACCGGTCCTGGAAATACTGCAATACCAGGTCAATGCGTGGAGTGGACAGAGCAAGCTCTATTTCCATCTCCCTGTTCTAAAAATCCATTTAATATATGGTCCCCAGATAGGGGACGTATCAGATATTAAACTGATAAGAACAGATACTACACTTGATCTTAGCCAAAAGGCCGAGAAGCGATAACCCGAACGGGCCGCGCGTTGCCCGAGCCTGCCCGATACTGCTGTTCAGCCCTTGCAGCGATTCAGCCTACTTCTAGGCAATTCCATGGGGCCCTGCAGGCTCACACACTCACAGCTACACGGGAGGTGAATAAAGGCCGGAGAGGAAGCCAGACAGGATTTGCTTCTTTTGCTTGCACCACAATGCAGTGCTGAAAGAGGAGGAATCTACATAAAAACGCCTTCCTGGCAACGCCCAAATGCCCTGCTGCCATGCAGATAAACACTGGCAGCGGCAGCAAGTGCATGCCCACAGCCACCCCTTGTTCCTTCACACCTTGTATCAGCTGTAATCCAGTCCAGTCCAGTGCTGCCTGCTGAGCAGCACTGACCAACACTGCCTGGGCCCAGGCTTTTATCTCTGAGGCCCCATTATGATGTCAGAAAGCTGGCTCTGGAATCCTGAGGGCTCCACTATGACACGTGCAAAGTTCCGTCTGAACTTTATATAAGACGGTGAGGCTCAGTCAGTCACTCAGTGTTGCCTGAGAGGGCAACACTGCAACAGCCGGCCGCCAGGCTGTCTTTTTTTTGCACAGCTAGTTGCCTCCAGGAGGCCACAAGAGGGAGACAAGGGACTGCAAAATGGAAAATAGGCATCCACCAACTTTACAGACAACTTCTCCTTGCTCCTACAACCTCCATCCTTGCACAGTTTGTTATTCTTCTAGGTAACATAGTAACAAATCCAAATTGCTGCTCTCTTTGTAGGCAAGCAAGGCTTTGTTGCAACTGCAATTCTTACTTCTTCTTGAAATGTAGGGACGACAGTACATTCCATCACATCCATCTAGTGTACACAGGTAGGTCCATTGTGGCGGGCAGGCGAGCGGGCGGGCTGCTTTATTGGCTGTTTGCTGTTCCCCTACTCCACTCCACTATTTGACTGTTGTGCTGCATCAATCAATCAATCAATCAATCAATCAATCAATCAATCAATCAATCAATCAATCAATCAATCAGTGGCTGGCTCAGGTGCAGCTCTTTAACTTACCTAAAAGGGAGGGCGGAGAGAAGACAAGGAAGGTGAATGAGGTGTTCCAATGTGAAATGCCGGAAACACAGAAACACAGACGACACACAACAAGAGGTGGCAATCTATTCATTAATTGCATTTAATCAATGAGCTCATTATCACTCATGCATTGTCCAACAGGTGTTGAAATAATGGGATTAAAAGGGGAGATCCCTTCAGAAAGACAGAAACAATAGCAAAGACAAAAAACACTTTTGGAATCTGCTTTTAGTCAACACATAAGGAAAGGGTGCACCGGTCCTGGAAATACTGCAATACCAGGTCAATGCGTGGAGTGGACAGAGCAAGCTCTATTTCCATCTCCCTGTTCTAAAAATCCATTTAATATATGGTCCCCAGATAGGGGACGTATCAGATATTAAACTGATAAGAACAGATACTACACTTGATCTTAGCCAAAAGGCCGAGAAGCGATAACCCGAACGGGCCGCGCGTTGCCCGAGCCTGCCCGATACTGCTGTTCAGCCCTTGCAGCGATTCAGCCTACTTCTAGGCAATTCCATGGGGCCCTGCAGGCTCACACACTCACAGCTACACGGGAGGTGAATAAAGGCCGGAGAGGAAGCCAGACAGGATTTGCTTCTTTTGCTTGCACCACAATGCAGTGCTGAAAGAGGAGGAATCTACATAAAAACGCCTTCCTGGCAACGCCCAAATGCCCTGCTGCCATGCAGATAAACACTGGCAGCGGCAGCAAGTGCATGCCCACAGCCACCCCTTGTTCCTTCACACCTTGTATCAGCTGTAATCCAGTCCAGTCCAGTGCTGCCTGCTGAGCAGCACTGACCAACACTGCCTGGGCCCAGGCTTTTATCTCTGAGGCCCCATTATGATGTCAGAAAGCTGGCTCTGGAATCCTGAGGGCTCCACTATGACACGTGCAAAGTTCCGTCTGAACTTTATATAAGACGGTGAGGCTCAGTCAGTCACTCAGTGTTGCCTGAGAGGGCAACACTGCAACAGCCGGCCGCCAGGCTGTCTTTTTTTTGCACAGCTAGTTGCCTCCAGGAGGCCACAAGAGGGAGACAAGGGACTGCAAAATGGAAAATAGGCATCCACCAACTTTACAGACAACTTCTCCTTGCTCCTACAACCTCCATCCTTGCACAGTTTGTTATTCTTCTAGGTAACATAGTAACAAATCCAAATTGCTGCTCTCTTTGTAGGCAAGCAAGGCTTTGTTGCAACTGCAATTCTTACTTCTTCTTGAAATGTAGGGACGACAGTACATTCCATCACATCCATCTAGTGTACACAGGTAGGTCCATTGTGGCGGGCAGGCGAGCGGGCGGGCTGCTTTATTGGCTGTTTGCTGTTCCCCTACTCCACTCCACTATTTGACTGTTGTGCTGCATCAATCAATCAATCAATCAATCAATCAATCAATCAATCAATCAATCAATCAGTGGCTGGCTCAGGTGCAGCTCTTTAACTTACCTAAAAGGGAGGGCGGAGAGAAGACAAGGAAGGTGAATGAGGTGTTCCAATGTGAAATGCCGGAAACACAGAAACACAGACGACACACAACAAGAGGTGGCAATCTATTCATTAATTGCATTTAATCAATGAGCTCATTATCACTCATGCATTGTCCAACAGGTGTTGAAATAATGGGATTAAAAGGGGAGATCCCTTCAGAAAGACAGAAACAATAGCAAAGACAAAAAACACTTTTGGAATCTGCTTTTAGTCAACACATAAGGAAAGGGTGCACCGGTCCTGGAAATACTGCAATACCAGGTCAATGCGTGGAGTGGACAGAGCAAGCTCTATTTCCATCTCCCTGTTCTAAAAATCCATTTAATATATGGTCCCCAGATAGGGGACGTATCAGATATTAAACTGATAAGAACAGATACTACACTTGATCTTAGCCAAAAGGCCGAGAAGCGATAACCCGAACGGGCCGCGCGTTGCCCGAGCCTGCCCGATACTGCTGTTCAGCCCTTGCAGCGATTCAGCCTACTTCTAGGCAATTCCATGGGGCCCTGCAGGCTCACACACTCACAGCTACACGGGAGGTGAATAAAGGCCGGAGAGGAAGCCAGACAGGATTTGCTTCTTTTGCTTGCACACCACAATGCAGTGCTGAAAGAGGAGGAATCTACATAAAAACGCCTTCCTGGCAACGCCCAAATGCCCTGCTGCCATGCAGATAAACACTGGCAGCGGCAGCAAGTGCATGCCCACAGCCACCCCTTGTTCCTTCACACCTTGTATCAGCTGTAATCCAGTCCAGTCCAGTGCTGCCTGCTGAGCAGCACTGACCAACACTGCCTGGGCCCAGGCTTTTATCTCTGAGGCCCCATTATGATGTCAGAAAGCTGGCTCTGGAATCCTGAGGGCTCCACTATGACACGTGCAAAGTTCCGTCTGAACTTTATATAAGACGGTGAGGCTCAGTCAGTCACTCAGTGTTGCCTGAGAGGGCAACACTGCAACAGCCGGCCGCCAGGCTGTCTTTTTTTTGCACAGCTAGTTGCCTCCAGGAGGCCACAAGAGGGAGACAAGGGACTGCAAAATGGAAAATAGGCATCCACCAACTTTACAGACAACTTCTCCTTGCTCCTACAACCTCCATCCTTGCACAGTTTGTTATTCTTCTAGGTAACATAGTAACAAATCCAAATTGCTGCTCTCTTTGTAGGCAAGCAAGGCTTTGTTGCAACTGCAATTCTTACTTCTTCTTGAAATGTAGGGACGACAGTACATTCCATCACATCCATCTAGTGTACACAGGTAGGTCCATTGTGGCGGGCAGGCGAGCGGGCGGGCTGCTTTATTGGCTGTTTGCTGTTCCCCTACTCCACTCCACTATTTGACTGTTGTGCTGCATCAATCAATCAATCAATCAATCAATCAATCAATCAATCAATCAGTGGCTGGCTCAGGTGCAGCTCTTTAACTTACCTAAAAGGGAGGGCGGAGAGAAGACAAGGAAGGTGAATGAGGTGTTCCAATGTGAAATGCCGGAAACACAGAAACACAGACGACACACAACAAGAGGTGGCAATCTATTCATTAATTGCATTTAATCAATGAGCTCATTATCACTCATGCATTGTCCAACAGGTGTTGAAATAATGGGATTAAAAGGGGAGATCCCTTCAGAAAGACAGAAACAATAGCAAAGACAAAAAACACTTTTGGAATCTGCTTTTAGTCAACACATAAGGAAAGGGTGCACCGGTCCTGGAAATACTGCAATACCAGGTCAATGCGTGGAGTGGACAGAGCAAGCTCTATTTCCATCTCCCTGTTCTAAAAATCCATTTAATATATGGTCCCCAGATAAGGGGACGTATCAGATATTAAACTGATAAGAACAGATACTACACTTGATCTTAGCCAAAAGGCCGAGAAGCGATAACCCGAACGGGCCGCGCGTTGCCCGAGCCTGCCCGATACTGCTGTTCAGCCCTTGCAGCGATTCAGCCTACTTCTAGGCAATTCCATGGGGCCCTGCAGGCTCACACACTCACAGCTACACGGGAGGTGAATAAAGGCCGGAGAGGAAGCCAGACAGGATTTGCTTCTTTTGCTTGCACCACAATGCAGTGCTGAAAGAGGAGGAATCTACATAAAAACGCCTTCCTGGCAACGCCCAAATGCCCTGCTGCCATGCAGATAAACACTGGCAGCGGCAGCAAGTGCATGCCCACAGCCACCCCTTGTTCCTTCACACCTTGTATCAGCTGTAATCCAGTCCAGTCCAGTGCTGCCTGCTGAGCAGCACTGACCAACACTGCCTGGGCCCAGGCTTTTATCTCTGAGGCCCCATTATGATGTCAGAAAGCTGGCTCTGGAATCCTGAGGGCTCCACTATGACACGTGCAAAGTTCCGTCTGAACTTTATATAAGACGGTGAGGCTCAGTCAGTCACTCAGTGTTGCCTGAGAGGGCAACACTGCAACAGCCGGCCGCCAGGCTGTCTTTTTTTTGCACAGCTAGTTGCCTCCAGGAGGCCACAAGAGGGAGACAAGGGACTGCAAAATGGAAAATAGGCATCCACCAACTTTACAGACAACTTCTCCTTGCTCCTACAACCTCCATCCTTGCACAGTTTGTTATTCTTCTAGGTAACATAGTAACAAATCCAAATTGCTGCTCTCTTTGTAGGCAAGCAAGGCTTTGTTGCAACTGCAATTCTTACTTCTTCTTGAAATGTAGGGACGACAGTACATTCCATCACATCCATCTAGTGTACACAGGTAGGTCCATTGTGGCGGGCAGGCGAGCGGGCGGGCTGCTTTATTGGCTGTTTGCTGTTCCCCTACTCCACTCCACTATTTGACTGTTGTGCTGCATCAATCAATCAATCAATCAATCAATCAATCAATCAATCAATCAATCAATCAGTGGCTGGCTCAGGTGCAGCTCTTTAACTTACCTAAAAGGGAGGGCGGAGAGAAGACAAGGAAGGTGAATGAGGTGTTCCAATGTGAAATGCCGGAAACACAGAAACACAGACGACACACAACAAGAGGTGGCAATCTATTCATTAATTGCATTTAATCAATGAGCTCATTATCACTCATGCATTGTCCAACAGGTGTTGAAATAATGGGATTAAAAGGGGAGATCCCTTCAGAAAGACAGAAACAATAGCAAAGACAAAAAACACTTTTGGAATCTGCTTTTAGTCAACACATAAGGAAAGGGTGCACCGGTCCTGGAAATACTGCAATACCAGGTCAATGCGTGGAGTGGACAGAGCAAGCTCTATTTCCATCTCCCTGTTCTAAAAATCCATTTAATATATGGTCCCCAGATAGGGGACGTATCAGATATTAAACTGATAAGAACAGATACTACACTTGATCTTAGCCAAAAGGCCGAGAAGCGATAACCCGAACGGGCCGCGCGTTGCCCGAGCCTGCCCGATACTGCTGTTCAGCCCTTGCAGCGATTCAGCCTACTTCTAGGCAATTCCATGGGGCCCTGCAGGCTCACACACTCACAGCTACACGGGAGGTGAATAAAGGCCGGAGAGGAAGCCAGACAGGATTTGCTTCTTTTGCTTGCACCACAATGCAGTGCTGAAAGAGGAGGAATCTACATAAAAACGCCTTCCTGGCAACGCCCAAATGCCCTGCTGCCATGCAGATAAACACTGGCAGCGGCAGCAAGTGCATGCCCACAGCCACCCCTTGTTCCTTCACACCTTGTATCAGCTGTAATCCAGTCCAGTCCAGTGCTGCCTGCTGAGCAGCACTGACCAACACTGCCTGGGCCCAGGCTTTTATCTCTGAGGCCCCATTATGATGTCAGAAAGCTGGCTCTGGAATCCTGAGGGCTCCACTATGACACGTGCAAAGTTCCGTCTGAACTTTATATAAGACGGTGAGGCTCAGTCAGTCACTCAGTGTTGCCTGAGAGGGCAACACTGCAACAGCCGGCCGCCAGGCTGTCT
This sequence comes from Rhinoderma darwinii, assembly GCF_050947455.1. Lineage (NCBI taxonomy): Eukaryota > Metazoa > Chordata > Amphibia > Anura > Rhinodermatidae > Rhinoderma > Rhinoderma darwinii. Next base: position 5,968 of record NW_027461801.1, on the reverse strand, counting down.
TTTTTTTGCACAGCTAGTTGCCTCCAGGAGGCCACAAGAGGGAGACAAGGGACTGCAAAATGGAAAATAGGCATCCACCAACTTTACAGACAACTTCTCCTTGCTCCTACAACCTCCATCCTTGCACAGTTTGTTATTCTTCTAGGTAACATAGTAACAAATCCAAATTGCTGCTCTCTTTGTAGGCAAGCAAGGCTTTGTTGCAACTGCAATTCTTACTTCTTCTTGAAATGTAGGGACGACAGTACATTCCATCACATCCATCTAGTGTACACAGGTAGGTCCATTGTGGCGGGCAGGCGAGCGGGCGGGCTGCTTTATTGGCTGTTTGCTGTTCCCCTACTCCACTCCACTATTTGACTGTTGTGCTGCATCAATCAATCAATCAATCAATCAATCAATCAATCAATCAATCAATCAATCAATCAGTGGCTGGCTCAGGTGCAGCTCTTTAACTTACCTAAAAGGGAGGGCGGAGAGAAGACAAGGAAGGTGAATGAGGTGTTCCAATGTGAAATGCCGGAAACACAGAAACACAGACGACACACAACAAGAGGTGGCAATCTATTCATTAATTGCATTTAATCAATGAGCTCATTATCACTCATGCATTGTCCAACAGGTGTTGAAATAATGGGATTAAAAGGGGAGATCCCTTCAGAAAGACAGAAACAATAGCAAAGACAAAAAACACTTTTGGAATCTGCTTTTAGTCAACACATAAGGAAAGGGTGCACCGGTCCTGGAAATACTGCAATACCAGGTCAATGCGTGGAGTGGACAGAGCAAGCTCTATTTCCATCTCCCTGTTCTAAAAATCCATTTAATATATGGTCCCCAGATAGGGGACGTATCAGATATTAAACTGATAAGAACAGATACTACACTTGATCTTAGCCAAAAGGCCGAGAAGCGATAACCCGAACGGGCCGCGCGTTGCCCGAGCCTGCCCGATACTGCTGTTCAGCCCTTGCAGCGATTCAGCCTACTTCTAGGCAATTCCATGGGGCCCTGCAGGCTCACACACTCACAGCTACACGGGAGGTGAATAAAGGCCGGAGAGGAAGCCAGACAGGATTTGCTTCTTTTGCTTGCACCACAATGCAGTGCTGAAAGAGGAGGAATCTACATAAAAACGCCTTCCTGGCAACGCCCAAATGCCCTGCTGCCATGCAGATAAACACTGGCAGTGGCAGCAAGTGCATGCCCACAGCCACCCCTTGTTCCTTCACACCTTGTATCAGCTGTAATCCAGTCCAGTCCAGTGCTGCCTGCTGAGCAGCACTGACCAACACTGCCTGGGCCCAGGCTTTTATCTCTGAGGCCCCATTATGATGTCAGAAAGCTGGCTCTGGAATCCTGAGGGCTCCACTATGACACGTGCAAAGTTCCGTCTGAACTTTATATAAGACGGTGAGGCTCAGTCAGTCACTCAGTGTTGCCTGAGAGGGCAACACTGCAACAGCCGGCCGCCAGGCTGTCTTTTTTTTGCACAGCTAGTTGCCTCCAGGAGGCCACAAGAGGGAGACAAGGGACTGCAAAATGGAAAATAGGCATCCACCAACTTTACAGACAACTTCTCCTTGCTCCTACAACCTCCATCCTTGCACAGTTTGTTATTCTTCTAGGTAACATAGTAACAAATCCAAATTGCTGCTCTCTTTGTAGGCAAGCAAGGCTTTGTTGCAACTGCAATTCTTACTTCTTCTTGAAATGTAGGGACGACAGTACATTCCATCACATCCATCTAGTGTACACAGGTAGGTCCATTGTGGCGGGCAGGCGAGCGGGCGGGCTGCTTTATTGGCTGTTTGCTGTTCCCCTACTCCACTCCACTATTTGACTGTTGTGCTGCATCAATCAATCAATCAATCAATCAATCAATCAATCAATCAATCAATCAAGCAATCAATCAGTGGCTGGCTCAGGTGCAGCTCTTTAACTTACCTAAAAGGGAGGGCGGAGAGAAGACAAGGAAGGTGAATGAGGTGTTCCAATGTGAAATGCCAGAAACACAGAAACACAGACGACACACAACAAGAGGTGGCAATCTATTCATTAATTGCATTTAATCAATGAGCTCATTATCACTCATGCATTGTCCAACAGGTGTTGAAATAATGGGATTAAAAGGGGAGATCCCTTCAGAAAGACAGAAACAATAGCAAAGACAAAAAACACTTTTGGAATCTGCTTTTAGTCAACACATAAGGAAAGGGTGCACCGGTCCTGGAAATACTGCAATACCAGGTCAATGCGTGGAGTGGACAGAGCAAGCTCTATTTCCATCTCCCTGTTCTAAAAATCCATTTAATATATGGTCCCCAGATAGGGGACGTATCAGATATTAAACTGATAAGAACAGATACTACACTTGATCTTAGCCAAAAGGCCGAGAAGCGATAACCCGAACGGGCCGCGCGTTGCCCGAGCCTGCCCGATACTGCTGTTCAGCCCTTGCAGCGATTCAGCCTACTTCTAGGCAATTCCATGGGGCCCTGCAGGCTCACACACTCACAGCTACACGGGAGGTGAATAAAGGCCGGAGAGGAAGCCAGACAGGATTTGCTTCTTTTGCTTGCACCACAATGCAGTGCTGAAAGAGGAGGAATCTACATAAAAACGCCTTCCTGGCAACGCCCAAATGCCCTGCTGCCATGCAGATAAACACTGGCAGCGGCAGCAAGTGCATGCCCACAGCCACCCCTTGTTCCTTCACACCTTGTATCAGCTGTAATCCAGTCCAGTCCAGTGCTGCCTGCTGAGCAGCACTGACCAACACTGCCTGGGCCCAGGCTTTTATCTCTGAGGCCCCATTATGATGTCAGAAAGCTGGCTCTGGAATCCTGAGGGCTCCACTATGACACGTGCAAAGTTCCGTCTGAACTTTATATAAGACGGTGAGGCTCAGTCAGTCACTCAGTGTTGCCTGAGAGGGCAACACTGCAACAGCCGGCCGCCAGGCTGTCTTTTTTTTGCACAGCTAGTTGCCTCCAGGAGGCCACAAGAGGGAGACAAGGGACTGCAAAATGGAAAATAGGCATCCACCAACTTTACAGACAACTTCTCCTTGCTCCTACAACCTCCATCCTTGCACAGTTTGTTATTCTTCTAGGTAACATAGTAACAAATCCAAATTGCTGCTCTCTTTGTAGGCAAGCAAGGCTTTGTTGCAACTGCAATTCTTACTTCTTCTTGAAATGTAGGGACGACAGTACATTCCATCACATCCATCTAGTGTACACAGGTAGGTCCATTGTGGCGGGCAGGCGAGCGGGCGGGCTGCTTTATTGGCTGTTTGCTGTTCCCCTACTCCACTCCACTATTTGACTGTTGTGCTGCATCAATCAATCAATCAATCAATCAATCAATCAATCAATCAATCAATCAATCAGTGGCTGGCTCAGGTGCAGCTCTTTAACTTACCTAAAAGGGAGGGCGGAGAGAAGACAAGGAAGGTGAATGAGGTGTTCCAATGTGAAATGCCGGAAACACAGAAACACAGACGACACACAACAAGAGGTGGCAATCTATTCATTAATTGCATTTAATCAATGAGCTCATTATCACTCATGCATTGTCCAACAGGTGTTGAAATAATGGGATTAAAAGGGGAGATCCCTTCAGAAAGACAGAAACAATAGCAAAGACAAAAAACACTTTTGGAATCTGCTTTTAGTCAACACATAAGGAAAGGGTGCACCGGTCCTGGAAATACTGCAATACCAGGTCAATGCGTGGAGTGGACAGAGCAAGCTCTATTTCCATCTCCCTGTTCTAAAAATCCATTTAATATATGGTCCCCAGATAGGGGACGTATCAGATATTAAACTGATAAGAACAGATACTACACTTGATCTTAGCCAAAAGGCCGAGAAGCGATAACCCGAACGGGCCGCGCGTTGCCCGAGCCTGCCCGATACTGCTGTTCAGCCCTTGCAGCGATTCAGCCTACTTCTAGGCAATTCCATGGGGCCCTGCAGGCTCACACACTCACAGCTACACGGGAGGTGAATAAAGGCCGGAGAGGAAGCCAGACAGGATTTGCTTCTTTTGCTTGCACCACAATGCAGTGCTGAAAGAGGAGGAATCTACATAAAAATGCCTTCCTGGCAACGCCCAAATGCCCTGCTGCCATGCAGATAAACACTGGCAGCGGCAGCAAGTGCATGCCCACAGCCACCCCTTGTTCCTTCACACCTTGTATCAGCTGTAATCCAGTCCAGTCCAGTGCTGCCTGCTGAGCAGCACTGACCAACACTGCCTGGGCCCAGGCTTTTATCTCTGAGGCCCCATTATGATGTCAGAAAGCTGGCTCTGGAATCCTGAGGGCTCCACTATGACACGTGCAAAGTTCCGTCTGAACTTTATATAAGACGGTGAGGCTCAGTCAGTCACTCAGTGTTGCCTGAGAGGGCAACACTGCAACAGCCGGCCGCCAGGCTGTCTTTTTTTTGCACAGCTAGTTGCCTCCAGGAGGCCACAAGAGGGAGACAAGGGACTGCAAAATGGAAAATAGGCATCCACCAACTTTACAGACAACTTCTCCTTGCTCCTACAACCTCCATCCTTGCACAGTTTGTTATTCTTCTAGGTAACATAGTAACAAATCCAAATTGCTGCTCTCTTTGTAGGCAAGCAAGGCTTTGTTGCAACTGCAATTCTTACTTCTTCTTGAAATGTAGGGACGACAGTACATTCCATCACATCCATCTAGTGTACACAGGTAGGTCCATTGTGGCGGGCAGGCGAGCGGGCGGGCTGCTTTATTGGCTGTTTGCTGTTCCCCTACTCCACTCCACTATTTGACTGTTGTGCTGCATCAATCAATCAATCAATCAATCAATCAATCAATCAATCAATCAATCAATCAGTGGCTGGCTCAGGTGCAGCTCTTTAACTTACCTAAAAGGGAGGGCGGAGAGAAGACAAGGAAGGTGAATGAGGTGTTCCAATGTGAAATGCCGGAAACACAGAAACACAGACGACACACAACAAAAGGTGGCAATCTATTCATTAATTGCATTTAATCAATGAGCTCATTATCACTCATGCATTGTCCAACAGGTGTTGAAATAATGGGATTAAAAGGGGAGATCCCTTCAGAAAGACAGAAACAATAGCAAAGATAAAAAACACTTTTGGAATCTGCTTTTAGTCAACACATAAGGAAAGGGTGCACCGGTCCTGGAAATACTGCAATACCAGGTCAATGCGTGGAGTGGACAGAGCAAGCTCTATTTCCATCTCCCTGTTCTAAAAATCCATTTAATATATGGTCCCCAGATAGGGGACGTATCAGATATTAAACTGATAAGAACAGATACTACACTTGATCTTAGCCAAAAGGCCGAGAAGCGATAACCCGAACGGGCCGCGCGTTGCCCGAGCCTGCCCGATACTGCTGTTCAGCCCTTGCAGCGATTCAGCCTACTTCTAGGCAATTCCATGGGGCCCTGCAGGCTCACACACTCACAGCTACACGGGAGGTGAATAAAGGCCGGAGAGGAAGCCAGACAGGATTTGCTTCTTTTGCTTGCACCACAATGCAGTGCTGAAAGAGGAGGAATCTACATAAAAACGCCTTCCTGGCAACGCCCAAATGCCCTGCTGCCATGCAGATAAACACTGGCAGCGGCAGCAAGTGCATGCCCACAGCCACCCCTTGTTCCTTCACACCTTGTATCAGCTGTAATCCAGTCCAGTCCAGTGCTGCCTGCTGAGCAGCACTGACCAACACTGCCTGGGCCCAGGCTTTTATCTCTGAGGCCCCATTATGGTGTCAGAAAGCTGGCTCTGGAATCCTGAGGGCTCCACTATGACACGTGCAAAGTTCCGTCTGAACTTTATATAAGACGGTGAGGCTCAGTCAGTCACTCAGTGTTGCCTGAGAGGGCAACACTGCAACAGCCGGCCGCCAGGCTGTCTTTTTTTTGCACAGCTAGTTGCCTCCAGGAGGCCACAAGAG